>NC_136423.1:15300000-15987500 GCF_052625555.1 Lactuca saligna | reverse complement strand
TTCATTCTTTTTATAGTTATAACGTCTCCAAAAGGGCGAAAGAGTATGTTAAAGTTAGCAGAAAGAATGGTTTTGAGCTTCTGTAGTGGGGTTGGTGCTTCGACTGCTCACACATCGACAAGTTTATCTGGTAGTGGAGGAGATGATGTGCATGTAATGGCCCTAAAGAGTGTAGATGATCCAGGCAAGCCTTCTGGTATTGTGCTAAGTGCTGCAACTTCATTTTGGTTACCAGTTCACCCAAAACAGCTTTTCAATTTTCTCCGTGATGAGAACTCTAGGAATGAGGTAATTATACAGCTAGCTAGCCTTTAATATAAAACCTTATATATATATATATATATATATATATATATATATATATATATATTCATATGAAATTAGCTCTTTAATTCTATTTTATACATCCAGTGGGACATCCTTTCGAATTGTGGGCATGTTGAAGAAATCACACACATTGCCAACGATCGTGATCCAGGAAATTGTGTTTCCCTTCTGCGTGTTAATGTAAGCTCTAGAATTAAACATCTTAATCAATTTCCAATTTATTAATCAGGTGACTTTCACGTTGTTTACCTTGTAGAGTGCCAATTCAAGTCAGAGCAACATGCTCATCCTACAACAGAGTACAACCGATTCTACAGGTTCATATGTTATATATGCACCAGTGGATATTGGTGTGATGAATGTTGCATTAAATGGAGGTGATCCAGATTATGTTGCGTTGCTTCCATCTGGTTGTGGCATACTTCCTGATGGACCAGTAGATTATGAAGGAGGAGCTCTTGTTAGTGGAACTGATGGATCATTACTCACCATCGCATTCCAGATTTTAGTAGATTCGGATCCTACATCCAAACTGTCACTAGGATCCGTGGCAATAGCTAATAGTCTTATTAAGTCCACGGTTGAAAGAATCAAAGCTGCAGTAGCTTCTAATATGAGTAAAGCAATGGTGATTTAATAAGGTAAAATAGCCATCAACCTCACTTGGTTACATCAGATCTCAAATTATTCATTTTTTTAACACTCATTAATTAGGTTAACCCAAATAGTATACTGGTGGTGCATGGTGGAGGGGTGTTGCACTGACGTGGCTACTCCTACGCGTGGTGTATACCTTATCAGCCACATACTAATTGGGGTTATAACATTTTGTTTTGATTATATCTCTGCATTTATGTACCTTGCAGTGGTGTGAAGGAAAGGGGAAAACATCTTTGCAGGTGAAAATTTCTCTATTATCTTTAAGAATAGATGAAAGAAGTCAAGAACGAACCAGAACGATCCTTCCATTAGAATTTTTCAAGGTTTATCAATGTTCGGGTATTGACTTTGCATATCTTGAAGATTATACAGTAAATTTAGACCTTGTCGATTAAATACTAGTTAAAATTCCCAAACACTTTTTATTTTTCTGTTGGGTTTCATTAGAGATTTTCAGTCTTTTGTGTTGTCTGGATAAGAATTAAACTGGTAACCTGGATTAAGCTACATGCAAAAACTCTTACTTCCGGCTTAGCACTTGTATCCAATGTTTAGCTATTCCTTGGTTTGATACTTATGTTGGGAAATAAATTTCAGGTTCACTTTATATATATATATATATATATATATATATATATATATATATATATATATATATTTGATTTTTAATTTTGTTAGATTAAAGGTTGTGGTGCCTTGAATTGACTTCCACAATTGGTGCCACATAGACACCATGTAGGATGCCTCCAACATTCATCATTTGATGCCTATATTATGGTGTGGTGCACTCCAATGCCTCCAATATTTTGCAATTTTTTAAAAACAAACATTTTATAGCATGTTAAGTTATTAAAATTACGAAATTCAACATATTTGAATACAAATTATGATGAATATGGTAAAAAAAATAGTGAAACCTTTCCAATAAAGATCATTTGAGATGTTTCTTCATCTTCTAATCCTTGTTCCATTTCCATTTTCCTTTTTTAACGTTCACAAGCGATGAATGTAATTAGGGATTCAATATCAATAAACGATAAAGGGTGATTTGGGCTTGAACATCCATTAACATATTTATAAAAAATTTTGCATGTCACCTTCCACATAATAACATCTGTATGAAAATTGACAAATCGAGTATTAATGGTTGTATCCTTGAAACCAGCTATTAGAAAAATAAAGTCTTCAATGGCGTTTAAAAAAACGAATTCCAACATAATTACATATATATATATATATATATATATATATATATATATATATATATATATATATATATATCAAATCTCCATGGCTTTCGTACACGAGAATAACATCAAGACTTGGTTCCATCTGTAACATGTAGTTTAACATCACATACCAAAGTTCTCACAAAGTTTGAAAGATAATCTACCTCTTCTTATAAACAAAACTTAAATATGGTACTTATCACTCTATCAAACAATATGTTGTACACGTGAAATCTTTTCTAAAGTCTATTTGTTTGTCTTTCAAATTTCAAGTCCCTAATATTAAGCAATATAAAACTTTTTAAACTTATTTAAATTCAAATCCCCTTATATTTTACTATATCAAATCCGAAATTAAGGAAGCTATTAGACAATATATCATGAATAAATCAATGTCCTTGATTTTTATTCTTCTAAACCAAATTTCAATAATTTAATTATGGAACAATTATTTTCAATTTGAATAGGTTCATATATTTTCATCTATTCTATATAAATAGCTCATATATATAGTTTGGTGCCAAAAAATTTAGCAGTCATCATTTTGGCACCAAATTGAAAATTATTTAAAATTTGTATACATTTAAAATATTATTTATACATAATGGAACATTATAAGTTTACCAATATACATTCTATATATAAATATTTGTTTGTAATTTATCATTAAATAAATTGTTTTATTTATTATTTAAATTTTAATATTATCAGTAATACATGTGTTATAACCTAGTTTGTGGGTACATAAGTGTGAAAAGTCATACCTATAATTAATGATGCTTCTTCTATTTCAAAAAGATTCACATTAATTCATTAGCTATATGTACTTATGCATTACGAATATATGGGCAAAGAATGTTCGATTCTTAATACTAAAGATTGTAGATTATAACTAATTTGTAACTTTGAAACCAAAAATATTAACCAAAATCCTAAAAAGGGTAAGCTAGCATATTTATCATTTATGCATTAACCATGAGTATGACAACCACAATTCATAAACTCTCAAGCACTTGAATGTAAATCAAAATTAAATAGAAATGCAGTGTGATTTTAGCAATGATATTAAAATTAAGCTACTACAAAGATGGCAGATTATATATATATATATATATATATATATATATATATATATATATATATATATATATATATATATATATCATTCCGATGCTTCACTCTCTATTCTTTCAGGATTGTGGATAATAAATGGATCAAGTAAAGGCCTTGGGCTTCAAAGGAATAGAGTTTAAAACCTATTGGATGTTGATAATATTGGTTATATGATCTAAGCCTTGGTTTTGTGTTTTGGAGTTAAACAGGAAAATAGGAATGTAATGTTTCGACCTTCCTTTATGGATTATGGTGTTTAGTTCAATACCTTTTTGTAGATATAAGGATCGCTGAAAACAGAGTTGCAATGAAGAAACTATGATTCTTTGAAGAGGGAAATGATTTAGGCATAAACCGTAACCACGGAATGGTGTGACGGGACCACGAGGTGGTGGTCACCATAGCGTGGTGAGTCAGACCACGAGGTGGTGGTAGCCGTAGAGTATTTAATCGAGATAATGAGGTGGTAACGTGTTAGGCCTAACCCATGATTTTAGGGTTTTCAACATGTTTAAGCTTAATGTTCCATATTTTAATACATTTTATCAGCCTCCACCAACTCTAAGATCCTTTAGGAGAAACCCTAGCCTCCACCTTCAATATTTAAGCCACTCCTCTCTCCTCTCTCATATTTTGGATGGTTTTTATAATATTTTGATGAAACACAAAGATTAAGGAGTTTTTTTTGTTGCAATGAATGATGCTTCTAACTAGGATCCATCAACGACACAGCATTTCTGGATTATTGTAAGTATAACATTCCAATCTTGCTCTTTAGTTCTTTAAATCTCTTCATATGTGGTTTTTGAGACTTTTCGTCTATTTTATGGCTGATCTTGGATTTGAGTGGACTTCAACACCTTTTGATTAGTTTGGAGTGTTTCTTGGACGTCATGGACTAGGAAAATATGAACTTTTGCCTTCCCTTTTATCCATGCAAGTTATCTTGGTGCTTTAGGTCATTCTGGTGCAATAAAGTTTAGATCTTAAAGGACTATGGAATTATTATGGATAAAGTTGGAAACTTTATCCATTTAGACATCTTGTGGATTTAGATCTGAAAGTTGGAGACTTGGACTTGATGGATTAAGTTGACAAAGATGCATTTTTGTGTCCTTTTAAGACTTAAAGTCTAGATCAAGGTGGTTTGGACCACCTTAATGGATAAAGTTGGAAACTTTATCCATTATGAAGCTATTAGTATTCAAATATGATGTTTTAGATTTGGTCCTTATGAATTCAAATATTTTTGAAGAAAATCCTTTTAGATTGAGGACCACTGTATGGTCAAGGAAGGCTATGGTGTGGTAGTAGGACTTATACCGTTTGTTTTGTCTGGACGTGCCCACGACATGGTAGCAGATTTGGATCAGGATTGGATTGAGTGGTCATAGCATGGCCATGGGTTGGCCCCGATGTAGGTGCCAATTGGATTGACTTTGACCGTTGACTTTTTGACCATTTACCTTTTGGTGAACCTTAGGTAGCATGGATTATTTGTCTAAGGTCTGGTATCAGTTTGGCTTTAGAAAGCTTGGGTTGCCTGATATGTTGTTGAAGTAGCTGTCAGCTTCTATTAAGTAATCCAGGTGAGTTTCCTTCACTATACTCGTGGGTCAAAGACACCAATGGCGGCCTACTAGATTATGTTGGTAGGATAATAATTGTCTTCATGACAATTTTCTTGTATTGCATGTATATGTTTTTTTTGTCTTTGTGTCTCTTACTGTTATGATTATATGCTAGCTGTAGGGAGTGAAATAGACCTGATATCGGTTGAAAGTGACCGAAAGGGTTGAAATCCACCTAGTACTGGTTGAAAGAAACTGCAGGGGTTGAAATATACCTAGTACCGGTTGAAAGAGACCGGAGGGAGTGAAATAGACCCTGTACAGATTTAAAGAGATCAGAGGGGTTGAAATACACCCAGTCCAGGTTGAAAGAGACCGAAGGGAGTCAATAAGATCCATTTATGTTTTGACTGTTATGTTTGTATCGTATGGGATATTTTGGGGGAGCTCACTAAGCTTTGTGCTTACATTTTTTGGTTTTTGTTACAGGTACATCCAACTCGAAAGGGAAGGACCGGGCTGATCTCACCGTATCCACCTATGTTTTTCGCATTATCTGATTTTGGGATTTGTTACTTATGATGTTATTTCCTATGATAAACTTGCGGTTGTTTTGACATTATTATTGAACATTTTGCAATGAATTTAAAATGAAAATTTTGTCTGAAATTTGTGGGATGTTACAAGTTAGTATTAGAGCCTTGGTCTGAGGGATTCGGGCATACTCTTGGGTGTGTCTGAACTCAAACTAAAAATTTCTAAAATATTTTAAATGAAAATGATTATTTAAGAAAAAGGCTTGTGATGCATGCATTCAACCGAGCTCACGTAAGTATTTCCCAAAATACCGATAGACGTTTTATGTTTGATGTTTTATATGAGTATATGTGAAATCCATGCTAGACTAGGCTAAGGATCAGCTTAGGATTGCATGATAGTATGCTAGGAGAGATTCCTGCATATGCCTAGTGTTTGAGCTTTTGGAACTGCATGCTTGTATGAATTCATATAGAGGATAGAATGTCCTGATTACTTTATGATTTAGTTTGGATAACTCGATGATCGGATGTTGCTTCCTTTGTGCTTTTAGATACATCCACTAATATCAGCTAACTATTAAGTGAATACATAAGGTTACATGTTATAGGAATTAGATAATTTTAGAAGGTTAGGTTTAACTTTATTTCACAGCTCTTGTCTGAGTCCAACCGTTGTAGGGCGAGATGGGATAGTCAAAGAATTATCTAGTGCATGTGGCATGTAAATGTATTCATGAGGTAATTAGTATGTACTAAAGTTAGTTTCTTCTATAGTTAATGGAAGAGAGTAGTGTGAAGGAAATCCTAGGAAAGCCTAGGGAGTATGTTTAGCTTGATGCTCGTGCTGTTTAGCGGTGTGTATTCATTTGGGAATGGGTGTATGGGATTGGATAGGATGGATGCGAATAGGAGTATTTCCTTAGAGGACCCAGTATGGTTCTTGAGGAAAGTGTGGATAGGTATGGAATGTAGTATTAGACCCATACAACTAAAAGCACATGATCCGTACTCGAATCAATGAAATTTTTGGGGCTAAAGGAGCTAATTGAAGGTAGATTGTATAACTTGGCACCATGGCTCATTGCAAGTTTTTATGTGCTATTCAGTTTATTGGTCATGGTTGTTCAGGATAGGGATGGGCTTGGTGATTGTTTGGACATTGTGGCATTGTTAAATTTGGATTGAATGGTGTAGACCTAGGTGAATTAGTTGATTTCAAGATCTTAAGGGCCTTGCTCGTGGTAGTGCTAGTTGAGTCGTAGGACTCAAGAAGGAAGACATTATGAAGATCAACTCGATGATTGCAGAAACAGGATGAGGTATTGGCAGATGGATTAGGATTCCTTTATCTTCGACGAGAATTATGTTCATCCAGCCTTCCATATTCATAGGAAATAGAGAGTATACATGAGATTTCTAGAGTTAGGATGTTAACTTAGCATGGGGCTAGATGTTTACACTTTGTTAGCAACGGGTATGAAACTGTGGGAATACACAAGAGGATTCTTTTGGTATGGTGGCCTTGAGATGATATTAGGGGTCTGTTTCCTTTGAAATTGGTTAGTTTCGATGCTAGTTGATTGTTCCAGCAAATTAAGGAAGGTAAATCAACTTTTTATTGTCTCTAATGTATCCCAAATATGAAAACGTTACCACTTGTATTTTCGAATGATCCTCATGATGAAATAATGGTTGGGGATTTGCAGGCACGGAGTGTGGTAGTCTATTTGTTCTTGGAAAGGAAATTGGTGTTGTGAATGGATTGTCAATTATTGTTTGTGCATCTGCATGAGATTCTTTATATTAGAGGCAGTTATGATTGGGAGGTTTCTGAGGTCTCCATAAGAGATTCAAAATCTTTGTGAGTTCATTTGGTATTTATCTACAAAATCATCTTGCAGTATATTATATATTCCAAGGACCAGGAATCTTATGTATCCAGCTAAATCAATTTGAGTTTCATTCAGTTTGAAATATCAGTTGGTAGTAGTTTGAATGCTAAGTGGGGGATAACTGGGTACTCAGTTGAGAGATATTCGATTTGTTTAGATAATTGGTTTCAGAGTAATGGGTTGCAAGAATCTACAGTTCGAGTATGTGAGACTTTGGTTCAAGAATTAGCCAAGTCTAGGGTGCAAAGTAAGTTTCCATCAAATGTATATTCTTAGGAATGCATGAGTTGTATTCATGACAAGAAGTCGTGGCCAGGGAGCTTATTGTAACATGTGGTTCCTTTTGGGAATGCCGATGTAGAGATTGAAAGACATTCAAGTCGCTCAAGTTGATGATCAGTTTTTGAGGGATTTTCCAGCTCGTAGTATAGATTACTATCTATATTCTATGATGAGCAGATGTTGATCGGTAATCAACTTCAAAGTTTGGCATATCTAGCTCCTCATGGGCTTTGTTCAGAATTGTATTGGATCTGTAAATTAGTTGTTAATGCATTCTTGATTGTTGATCATTTCGTTCATTGTCAAAAGTTCAGGTTCTTCAAAGGTTTTGACATGTATCAGTTGAAGTTCAATCGATGCGTCAACCTGTTGCCCAGTTTTGCATATTTTATATTCTGTTTTCTGGGTATCGGTACCCTTAATTGTTGATTATGGGGGTATTCTTCATAGTGACCTCGGGCTCAACAATTGTCCTTGATTATTGGGAGTTCAGGTGTCGAGGCAGCGTTGTTAGTTTTTCAGGTGTATCTCTAGATAAGCTTATAATCCAATTCTAGGACGTGTCAGAATTCGTATTTGGATCGATCCGACCTAGGTTTTGACAACAAATCTGGATAATTTTGGAAATTTTATTGAGATACTTACGTAATAATGTGATCTTTTCAGTTTCAATTGAGGTGTCGGATCTTGTTTCGATTGTTCATATGGATGTTTCTGTTACCGATTCTGGTTCATCATTTCGTTTGATCTACTGGTACCTCATGCTTTAGGTAAGGTTATGAGGAAGAAAGAATGAAATGGATCCATTGTTGGTTATGTGTCTCCCGTTAGTGGTGTACATTGTGGTAGTGAATCGATAATAGGAACGAGGTAATGTATGTGGATTGAGTGTGATGGCATGAGAGCAGTTGATTCGGATTATTGGCATGGTTCTTTTTGGCTTATAGATTTTGAATTGGAAAAAGTGTACGACCGCATATCTCATTCTCTGGTTGTATGCATCCATGTTTTTGTTTGATTTTGGATTCGTAATAGCCTGTATTGGGAAAGGAATTAGGCGTGATAAAAGGGTATGGATCGTGTTGTGTTTGGTTAGTGTTGTGGGGGATGTTGGTTTGGTTCCTACAAGTTGGTGAATTGGCGGTTAAGTATCATTAAGCCCCTGTGGTGCTGGTCGTGAGACTTCAGGACAGTGAGGGAATATCAGCGAGGTCAGCGTAGTACCATGAGCTTATTATTATAACGGATAGAGGGTTCCACGATGTATTGTGGACCAGTGGTTATATGAATCATTTGGGTTGACCCTGGTAAACAGTTGATTGAGACTCTTAATTCTCGGATCATTAGTCTTGTTGGAATGTTTGGGTGTTAGTGCATTGGTGGGAGCCTGAAGACTCTGTGAGCAGCTGGTTGGGATCATGTGGAAAGTAAAAGGTTGATGGGAGTATTAATTGTGCATCACAAGCCTCTTGCTGAATTGTTTACTTTATGAACCTCGTCTGCTTTTTGGGTTGTTATTAGGAGTTTGGTTCTTAGTGTTGGGTATTGATTCTAAAATCTTGAGACATAGAGTTCGGTGTACATGTCTTGAGTAATTTTTCAAGTGGATGTACACCTGAGCTAATGAGAGATTTGGATGCAATGTAAGAATTCTTGGATTGACCATTATTATGTCCGTGAGAGTAGCAAGTTGTTGATGACTTCACAAGAAGTCGAGTGTGTATTTAAGGCTTTTAGGCACAATTTTTGGATTCAAGATTGGTTGAAATTTGTGATCAATATGTATTGACTACCCTTGATGCATGGTTTAGTGGAATTCCTAGTATGGGCTAGGGGCAGGTACGACGAAATGATGATTGTCAAATATAGGGTATGGTTCTTAAGCTAGGAAGATAAGAGACTTGTTGTAGTTGACTATTTTCAAGTTATTGGGTTTTTTAATGGCAATTATGGGATACCGAGTGGTCTCTTGAGTTTTCTTTATAAGATGCCATGATTTTGAAGTGGTTAGAGGAAGCTTGAGTGATGTGTTGGTCTTCTTTTCATATTCTAACCAAGACAGATTTCGAGGATGAAATCCAGTTTACGTGGGGGAGAGTTGTAATATCCGAGTGCAAGAAGTTTCTTATTTCAGGCCTCTGGACAATCATGGGATCAAGTAAAGGTTGTAGGGTTCAATGGATTAGGGTCTAGAACCTATTGGATGTTGATAGTATTTGTTATCTTATCTAAGCCTTGGTTTTGTGTTTTGGAGTCAAAAAGGAAAGTGTGAAAAGTGATGTTTTCGACATTCTTTATGGATTATGGTGTTTAGTTCGGCATTTTGTAACCCAAAATTAACTAGATAGAAGTGTGGATCTCGTCAATACCTTTTTGTAGATATAAGGTCCATTGGAAACGGAGTTAAAATGAAGAAGTTATGATTGTTTGAAGCCGGACAGGATTTTGGCAAACCGTCACCACAGAGTGGTGTGACAGGACCACGAGGTGGTGGTCACCACGAAGTGGTGAGTTGAGACCACGAGATGGTGATTTGTCATGCCTACACCCATGATTTTAGGGTCATCAATGTATTTAAGGTTAATGTTCTTCATTTTTGGGTATTTTATTAGCCTCCACCACCTCTACGACACCATAGGAGAAACCCTATTCTCCACCTTCAAGATTTGAGCTCCACCTCTCTCCTCTCTCATCTTTTTGATGCTTTTTATGATGTTTTGATGAAGCATGAAGATTAAGGAAGTTCTTTTGGTTGCAAGGAATGATGCTTCAAGTTTGGATCCATCCAAGGCACAACATTTCTCGACAATTGTAAGTATAAACTTTCGTTCTTGCTCTTTAGTTCTTTAGATCTCTTTATATGTGGTTTTTGGAACTTTTGATCCATTTTATGAGTGATCTTAGATTAGAGTGGATGTGAACACCTTTTGATTTGTTTGAAGTGTTTCTTGGACCATATGGACTAGGTCAATTATGATCTTTTACCTTTCGTTTCATCCATGCAAGTTATCTTGGTCCTTTAGTTCATTTTTGGTGCAATACAATTCAGATCTTAAAGGATTATGGCATTCTTATGGATAAAGTTGGAATCTTTATCCATCTAGACATCTTATGGATTTAAATTTGAAAGTCGGAGACTTGGAGTTAATGGATTAAGTTGAAAAAGATGCGGTTTTTGCATCCTTTTAAAAATTGAAGTCTAGATCTTGGTGGTTTTGACAATCTTAATGGATAAAGTTGGAAACTTTATCTATTATGAAGCCATTAGGAATCATATATTAAGTATTAACTTTGCTCCTTATGAATTAAGCTTTTTGAAGAAACGCCTTTTAGACTCTGGGCCACAGTGTGGCTAAGGAAAGCCACGATGTGGTTATGGGACTTATTGCTTTTGTTTTGTCTGGACATGACCACAGCGTGGTTGAAGATTTGGATCGAGACTATATTGAGTGTCTATGGCGTGGCCATGGGTTGGCCACGATGTGTGTGCTACTTGTATTTTGACTTTGACTATTGACTTTTTGACCAGTTGATGTTTTTCTCAAACTTAGGTAGCATGGAGTGATTAACTACGGTCTGGTATTAATTTGGCTTTAGGAAGCTTGGGTTTGTTGATATGTTGCTGATGTAGGTGTGAGCTTCTGTTGAGTAGTTTTGGTGAGTTTCCTTCACTATACTCGCGAGTTTAAGGCATGAATAGAGGCATACTAGATTATATTGGTAGGATAATAATTGTCTTTGTGACAATTTCTTGTATTGCATGTATATGTTTCTTGTCTCAGTGAATCTTACTATTATAATTATATGCTAGATGTAGGGAGTGAAATAGACCCGATATCAGTTCAAAGAAACCGAAAGGGTTGACATACACCCAGTATAATTGGAAAGAGATTTAAGGGGTTGAAATACACCCAATACCAATTGAAACAGTCCCAAGGGGTGAAATAGACCCAATACCAGTTGAAAGAGACTGAAGGGGGTGAAATATACCTAGTACCAGTTGAAAGAGATCAAAGGGCGTGAAATAGATGTAATTATGTTTTAAGTGTTATGTATGTATTGTATGGGATATTTTGGGGGAGCACACTAAGCTTTGTGCTTATGTTTTTCAGTTTATGTTTCAGGTACTTCCAGCTCGAAAGGGAAGGGCCCGACTTGATTTCACCATATCCACCCATGTTTTCTGCATTATGTGATTTTGGGATCTTGTACTTTGATGTTATTTCACTATGATACACTTTCGGTTGTTTTGACATGATTATTGGATGTTTTGAAATGAATTTAAAATGAAATTTTTGTCTGGAATTTTTAGGATGTAACACCAAATATATACGATGTATTATTAAAAGGTTATAAAAATACCAAAAATGGCCTTCAAATATCTCCTTTGATATTTGTTCGATGAGAATATGAGAGAAATCTTGAATTTCTCAGTTCCCTAAATCGTTCAACACAATCACATATATAGACATCTTTAGGGTCATATAAAAAGCATTTAATCAAATGATAAAAGTAACAGAACAAAATGATACTGAAAATCACTAACAATAACTCAAATTATATTTTCATTCAAAAAAAATTTATGTCAAATACTTTTGATCCTACAAATAAATAATATTACATGGAAGTTGATATGAGTAGACATTGTTAGTGTACACATTTTGTATATATTGTTGTATTAATTTTATATCCCATTTTGTATTTGTTAGTTTATCACGTTTAATTGGTTTAGACCAATCCTTTATTTCATGTACACATTGAAATCAATAATGAGAATACATTCATGGTAAAAAGGCCTACTTTCATGGTATCATACTAAACGTATTTTCCTTCTCCCCTTCACTACATCAATGTACACCCAACAATGGTAACCCTAGTCGTCAGCCGGTCCTCCTCCACGTCCTATTTAATTGGGCTCAAACATGGGTCACGTCATAAGCACTTGTGTGTCACGACGTGCCATAGCCTCTCAAAAAATGTATCACGTTTAAGGCTCATGGCGTGACCATATATGGGTCACGACATGAGTTTGGGTGTATGGTAAAACCTAATTTTCAGTTTTTTTTTTTTGGTATTTATGGGAAGTGAGAGCTACGGTTAGCCCATCCTTGGCCTCAATCAACTCTTAATACTCTCCCATTGAAACCCTAACACCTATAGTTTAATTTGAGCTCATTTGTGGTGATTTATAGAAAAGAAAAAGAAGAAAAAGAAGAAGAGCATTTAGCACTTTGACCATTGACTAAGTTTGACTTTAGGTCATTAGTTATATTAAGTTGCAGACTGAAGCTTGGTCCCTATTTGTTGTATAAGTGACCTGTAGAGACATTGTTTGGAGTAGTGATCAGTGCAACTATCTTTACGGACTGTGAGGTGAGTTTTTCTCACTATACTTGTAGGTCGAATGCACCATTGTGAACCCACTAGGTTATGTATGATGGTGTTTATGATGATGTTATACTTGTTATATGTTATACCCGTAGATCTGTATGATTACTTGTATTCATTAATGATATGTTAGACTGGTAGATCTATATGATTACCTGTAGTTGCTGAATATTGGTTATAATTGTATATGTCAACATGTTATTGTGTTTTAGGGTTGAGGCAGTCCTGGTTTGTGCTAAAGGTTAAGATATCTGAGTGGTCCAGTTGACATTGTAGGCCCAAGGGAGAGGTCCAGCTTATAATGTTGGCTCGAGAGCAGTCCAAATAGTAGCTGAACGCTCAATTGCGAGCTAGCCTAGTGCTGCAAACATGGTTGTGTGCAGTGTAGTGTGTTGTTGTGTGTGGTACATTAGGGGAACTTACTAATCATTAGATTATAGTTTGATTTATCGTTTCAGGTACATCATAGGATAAGGCCAAGGCGAAGGCGTGATTTTGCACATCAAAAAATACAATATCCAAAACATTAGGGTGAAATATCCAGAGAGTATGGACATTATGAGGGATGAATGTTGTGCCATCATGTCCAGACCTTCCCTTTTATACTGGAAGTACTTGAAACCCAAAATAAAACTATAATCCCAAAGCTTAGTAAACTTCCTCAAAATACCACATATATCCTACACATAATATAACAACAGCTCATGAGTGTGTTAGGTTCGTATCAACCCCTAATGACAGAATTAGTTGTTTCGGGTCCATATCATCCCCTAGGTCCATATCAACCCCAAGTCCATAATGAATCAAATCCTAGATTGGCTCCAAATGTATATCATATAGTCACATCAGTCAAAGTTATATGATAACATAAATCCTACTCATACAACCAGTAGGCCATCATTCCTGAAGCATGTCATACCCTTCCTAGGTGATACCTTCTGTAGCACCAGATCGCCGACTTGGAACTCTGATCAGTGCCGATCAGGATGGCTCTTCTGCCGAATCTGAGCTATATGTAATCTCTGTCTGATATGATGGATGATCCTTATGGTCTAGAGGACTGCCTTAGTCCTTCCCATGAATCTGTGACCGGCCACCCCCTAAAAAACTGGGGTATGACATCTCCATCCATATAAAAGCTCAAAAGGCAGAACACAAATGTTAGAGTGATAACTGTTGTTGTAAGAGAACTCTGCAAGAGGTAGGTAGGAATCCCAACTTCCACCAATGTCTATAACACAAGTACCAAACATATACCTAATTTTCTAGAGAGTCCACTCACTCTAACCGTCACTATGCAGATTATAAGCAATGTTGAAATACAGCCTCGTGCCCAGTTCCTCGTGGAACTTCTGCCATAATCGTGAAGTGAACTGAACATCTCAATCTGATATAATGGAAACCGGAACCCCATGGCGAGAAACAATCTCACAAATATACATATCGTCTAAATTCTTGGTCGATGAGCTCTCCGAAATGGCCAAAAAGTTGTTATTCTTTGTAAATCGATCCACGATGTCCCAGATGGCATCAATACCCTTGGCATTCCTTGTAGCTTAGTGATAAAATCCGTGGTCATTTTTTTCCACTTTCACATGGGAAATTCTAAAGGTTGCGGCTTGCCATCTGGCCTCTTGTGCTCAGTGTTGACCATCCTACCGGTCAAGTACCTCTCAATGTACCAAGCTATCTAAATCTTCATACACAGCCACTAGTAACTTAGTCTCAAATCCTTATACATATCGGTAGCTCTAGGGTGTATCGAAAAGTGAGACTTATGTGCCTTCGTCAAAACTGTATGCCTGACCTTGCCAAAATTCGGAACCCATACCCAACCACACCGAGTCAACAATCCCCGGCTATTTGTGACAAATCTGTTGATCTCGCGCCTGATCCCATCCTGTTGCTAGTTCTCTTCATTGAATCCTTCTGCATATGCCCCCTTAATCAAATCCAAAAGTAGGGAATCATTGGATATCCTCATACGCATACCCCCAGCTAAAGATCCAACCAACTTGCGGCTAAAGCATCTGCGGCCACATTCAATTTAACTGGATGGTAAAGAATGTCACAATCATAATCCTTGACCATGTCAAGCCACCTGCGTTACCTCATGTTCAGGATTGGTTAGTCCATGAAATACCTTAAACTCTTATGATCTATGTAGACGGTACAACAGACCTCATACAGATAATGTATCCAAATCTTAAGGGCAACCACTACTTCCCCCAACTCCAGATTATGAGCAGGATATTGTGCCGCATGCGGCTTCAGCGGCCAGGAAGTATATGCAATAACTTGCCCTCCTTACGTAAGGACCACCCCTAAACCTGTGATGGATGCATCACATAATACAATGAAATCCTCGACACCCTCCGGAAGGGTGAACAATGGGACCTCACATAAACTGTATTGTAGTGTATCAAATGCAGTGTTCTACTCAGGGCCCCATCGGAAAATATGCACCCTTCCTCATCAGACGAGTGACGATTCAGAAACTTGAGGACATGCTACGTGCATGTGTTATAGACTTTAGTGGAAATTGGGACACTTACTTACCCTTGGCTGAGTTTTCATACAACAACAACAACCATCATTCTAGTATTAGTATGACTCCCTTTGAGCTCTTAAATGGGAGGATGTGTCAGACTCCCATCCTTTGTGGAGAGGTAGGGCAAAGAGTGATGGGGGCACTGAGATAGCACTCAAGATGAAAGAGCATATCCAACAGGTCAGACAAAAGTTACTGACGGCCCAGAGTCGTCAGAAGAGTTACGCCGACCGACTCCGTTCAGAGCTAGAGTCTAAGGTCGAAGATTTTGTCATCCTGAAGGTATCCCCATTGAAAGGGGTGAGCCGATTTAGGAAAGAGGGAAAGTTGTACCCCAGATACATTGGTCCTTTCAAGGGGATCACACGAGTGGATAAAGTAGCCCAAAGGTCCAAGCTTTATCAAGCTAGTGGCAAGCTTTTATGCATTAAACCCTATATAGATCTGTTTTTTTTTTTTGGCATTTCAAGCCCTAGATGCCATGCATTGACGTACAACTTGCAGCTAAATCTAGAATTTGGGACCTTGTTTCTGCTTAAAATCATCTGGATGAGAATTTGGCTACAGGGACTCGGCGAGTGCACGTGCCAACTCGACAAGTCAGTTAGGGTTTTCCCCGATAGATTGGATGCGTTACAACTCGACGAGTTGAGTTCGATTTTCCCGATACTTCAGAAAAAAAAGGAACTCGGTGAGTCGCATAGATGCACTCGACGAGTTTAGTCAACATAGATTGTTGACTTGAGCGTTGATTTTCGTTAACTTTTAGGGTTTGGCCAATTATGGACCTTGGAGATCATGGAGGGGTAAAATGGTCTTTTCACCCTTTTAAGAGTTAGTGGAGGATTTAGCTTAAAATCTCAGAGTGGTTATTACAAAGTACTTATTAGAGATAGTTCCATTATGTAGGTGGAGTTTAGACTGTTCGTGGGGTGCTAGATCTACTTGCTTAATTATGAGGTGAGTCTTCTCATTATACTTACCTGAACGGTAATACTATGTGACCTGAGGGTCTTATTTGAGTTATCGATCCGGAGGGTCCTATGTGCTTATACTGATTTTAGTGATATTAAGCATTTTTGGTTTTTGTGATATGTGCTATATTATTCTGTGCTTCATTGAGTTAGGACCAGAGGGTCCAAACCGAGTTGTGAGACCGGAGGGTCTTCACTGAGATACAGGAGTGGGGGGGTCCAACCTGAGCTATAAGACCGGAGGCTCTTCACTGATACACATGACCGGAGGGTCTATACCGAGCCGTAAGACCAAAGGGTCCTCACCGAGAAGCATGACCGGAGGGTCCATGTCGAGCTATAGCCATGAGAGGCTTATTATTTGTGTATGTGGTATTTTTTTGGAACTCACTAAGCTTCGTGCTTACTATGTTGTGCGATATGTGTTTCAGGTACTTCTCAGGATCCCGGGAAGGCGTCAGCTTGATTGTATACACTTGTTCGACACTATGTTTAAGAATTCTAGGATACTATCAGTTATTTTGTTGATTTTTGTGTAGACATCTGATACATTTGTGGTTTTTAAGAAAAGTGACATTGAGTTTTATGTGTTTTAAAAATGAAAATTTTGGTTGAAACTTTAGAGTTTTACATCGAGACCTTGGCATACAGTCGTTCTCACCTCACTACTCCCAAAAGCATTCAAAGGTTATCCTTGTGATGCTCTCTAGTCTTGGAATACACCAAGATATCATCAATAAAAACAATAATGAATTGATCGAGCATCGGCATGCATACCTGATTCATAAATTTCATAAACACTAGATGCGCATTGGTGAGCCCAAAGTGCATCACCTTGAACTTGTAATGACCATATTGATTCTGAAACACAATCTTCTCTACATCCTCCTCTCTACCCCTCACATTATAATACCCCAACCACAGATCGATCTTGGAGAACCAAGATGCACCCCACAACTATTCAAAGAGGTCGTTATTCTGTGAAAGGGGATACCAGTTCTTCACTGACAACTTGTTCAACTCGTAGTAATCAATGCACATCCGGTGCGATCCATCCGTCTTCTTGTCAAAAAAATATTGATGCTCCGCACGACGAACCTCTCAGTCTAATGAACAACTTTCCTAATAACTCCTGAAGCTGAGAGGACAACTTCTGCATCTCACGCGGTGAAAATAGTACAGTGCCTTTGCAATCAGAGCCGCACTAGACACTAAGTCAATCCTGAACTCAAAAAACCTCTCGGGAGGCACACCAGGTAACTACAACGAAAACATATCAGCAAACTCCCTAACGACTGCCACATCTAAAAACTAATGCCTGCTCCACAACCCGTGTATCAACCACATAGGAAAGGTAACCCATATAACCATGTTGAATTTACTATCAAGCGCTCATCGTTGAATAAAACCCTTACCCGATCCTGGTACCCTCTCCATAGATGACCAATACTCCCCAACTTAGGGTTGGAACTACCACTCGCTGACCCTCATAGTCTATTATAACACCAAATATGATCAGCCAATCTATCCCTACTATCACGCATACATCCCCTACGAGGTTAGGAATCAAATGAATTGGATTAGGCACCCTGAAGACGTCCAAGACACAACCCTGATACACTCTGGATGCAGATATTCCATTTTTGTTGGTGATAGAAACCCGCAACGGAGACTCCAACTCATTAAGGGCCATAACAAAATCCCTACTAAAAGACTGAGATACAAAGGACCGACTTGTGTCCGAGTTGTATAACACAAGAGTTGGAAAAGAATTCACTAAGAATGTACCTATCAAAAACATGAACATAAGAACACCAAAAAATTATTGACAAAATGATAATTGGAAACAAATGAGTAGCAACCTCAAACCCTCAGGGTCTCCGCCCTACCCTAGTGCCCATCGGTGATCCTCAAAGTAGTTGGCGCTAGGGCCTGCGCTGGTCATGTAGTGAGTAAAGGATAGTTGGTGTTAATATGGCCAACCTGCTCACAGTGATAACAAATCCTGGTGGTCGGTGTGTCAACCTACTGGCGACAATCCTTGGCGTAATGCCCCTCCATACCACATTTTGGCACCCTAAAGCAGATCGACAAGGATGCTCAATAACCTTGCTAAACTTGCCACAAGTTAGGCCCCTCTGACTCCTATATCTTACATCAACGCCCTTGAACAGCTTCGCCGCAGGTTGTGACTGCACAAAATCCTACCTCGTCTCCCTCGTTTGGAGCTCCAACTCAATTTCCCGCCTCCTAGCGGCCCTTTTGTACCTCTACAAGTGCACCATAACATTGAGTTGACACAAATCGGTGGATGTCCATCTTGAGCATGCTGAAGTATCGGTTCATCTGAGATGTCTCAGAAGCAGCAAACTCATGACAAAACAATGATCTCTAAGTAAATATCTTGGTTATCTCTGTCACCGACTCTATCCCCTGCCTCAAATCCAAATATTCTTCGGCCAATCTCTCCCTCTCAACCAATGGAACATATCTTGTGCGGAACATCTCAGATAATTACTCCCATGATATAGTAGCCCTCTACTCTAGAGTGTAAGAGCTAGTAACCAACCTCAAACGAATCTTTTTCCCCCAACCAAAGAAGGTTGAAGGCTTACTTGACCTTCTGCTCAGCTGGGTAAGAGCAAGTAAAGAAATATCTCTCGACATTAGAAAACAACCTCATAGCAATGATCGGATCCTGAACCCCATCGAACACTGGGGCTTCGTATTGTCGAAGTCTCGGTACTAGAAGCCTCGATCTCCATGAAACTCAACGACCGCAGCGGGCGTGGTAGCTGCAATAACAACAACCTCAGAAAGTGCAGCGTAATGGTCAACAGAGTACTCAATCATGACAGTCTTGATGGATCCGAATAGCTCCCGTATCTCACCTCAGATAACATTCACAACCTCAAAAGAAATCAACGCCCTAATCTCATCCTCAGTCATCCACGACCTATCATGGACACTCGCTCTTGCTCTTGATCCGAGAAAGCCTCGTGAACACCATACTGAAAATAAACAAGAAAACATCAGATAAGTCACATTTCATACCATTTGAGCTATTTTAAATAACGAAGCCCTGGGGGTAGTGACTTTCCTGCTACGCGTACGAGTCTTGTGCTTCCGGTAGTATGGGCCCATACTACCTTCCACACATACGTACATTTGTCTTAGAATATCATCACAACAACCTTAACAACACACACTAGAATATGAATACATCCTATTCTCACTCCTTAGAGAAAGGCTAGACATTCCTGAACTGGTCGGCTACTTATATATACCCCATTCGTAGAACTTCCAATACTTGCTAATAAACACATCATTGGTACTACATACTCGCTAGGATATCCTGGGATCCACACATCACCCTACTATCAACTATCAAACGACATCCATTGATGCCAGTTAACTACTGCATGAATACAATCACATGCAACATAACTTAAATTATCTTAGATTAAAAGATTCAACCCCACAATGGTTGGACTCAGACAAGAGCTGCACAATAGGACCAAATCCTTCACTTTACAATTATTTAACCCATGTAGCATGTGACTTAAAGTATTAAATTAATAGTCAATTCACACCTGAAAGAGTTCTACAAGAATAAACAAGAAAAATCTATAGGAAATAAGGCATCATACAACAAGCAATTCTATCATGTAATTCTTGAAGATCCTTATCCTACAACTAGCATGTTGTTCTACCATATCATAACAGCTAACAGTGTAGGTAACTTGTGGTAAACATTTTTTCTCCGACTGATCGTACACATCGCATCCTTCCTTGGTTGTTTTTTGAAAAAACTTTTGAAAACGGTTTAAAAACTTTTGCAATTCTCTAGTTTGAGTATGGATTCACACGAATGTTCATCTAATTCTCTCAAACCAAGGCTCAATACAAACTTGTAACACTCCAAAAATCAAGGAAATTTTAAATTTTCAAAATGAACCATTAACCAACATTTTTTACAAAAGAGTCATTGTTTTCGAAAGCATTAAATCAGTATCAGAGTTTTTCCAAGACCCAATGACTTAAAAAATGAAGATGTGCATGATCACACATTTACCTTCCTACGATCCATATAAGTACCTAAAATGATAAACTAAAAACTATAAGCAAAAGCTTAGTGAGTTCCCCCAAAGTACCAACACACCACATAGCAAACAAGCATACAAATCTGAGCAGCCAGCCTGACTGGATCACCTCGTAGGACCTACAGCCAATCCGAACCTCTCTATGGGTCGTCGGTCTGATTGAACCGCCTCGCAGATCCTGCAACCTCTCTTTATTTCTCTATCTCTCTCTATCTCTCTCTCTCTCTCTCTCTCTCTCTCTCTCTCTCTTCCTCCAAGCAATTAAAACTTCAAACCTTTATAATTAATGCATATGCACATCCTCTACATACCTCTGCATTAACTCCTTCTTTGGTTGTCATCTCTTCAATCCTCTAACCTCTTCCTTTTGTTACCTCCTCTCCTCTCTCTCTCTCTCTATCTCTATCTCTATCTCTCTCTCTCTCTCTCTTTCTCTCTCTCTCTCTCTCTCTCTCTCTCTTTCTCTCTTTCTCTCTAAGACTTTTTTTCATAATAAATTAGGTGATTTTCATTCCAACACCACCTGAAATTACTCTTTACTATCTTGAAAGTGGTTTTCCATTAGTATTGTTCTCTTCCTCGAATACTAGATCTTTCACTTTAAGCATCACAAGAAAAAAAAAACAGTAAGTCGATCTTCTCCAATTTTGTAAGTGATAAACTGATTATTAATCTACGATGTTCTACTTTGAAAGAGAAGATAAGGTATGAAATTGAAATACATACAGAGGTTTTGGATATATTTTATTTTGAACTGATGTATGTTTTATTTATTTTGGGCTAAATTTTCTCACATTTGGTCTTTCATAAGCCAGATGGGTTGAAAATTATATTTGTTATATTTGTCTTAGTGTAATTAATAGAATTTTCCATTTAAATTCCTCTTATATATATATATATATATATATATATATATATATATATATATATATATACACACACATACACACACACCGTTAACATACCCCTTTATCAAAAAAAGTAAAGCTCACAAAATACCTCTCTTTCTAGAGAGATAGGGAAGGGATATATATATATATATATATATATATATATATATATATATATATATATATATAGAGAGAGAGAGAGAGAGAGAGAGTAAAAAAAAAGTTCAAAGTCATTAAAAGTTGACTTTTTTCAAAAAATAAAAACATATTTTCTTCTGCAATATATAGGTGTATTTCGTTTGTGTTTATGTGTGCAATTTGCTAGTCAAAAGTTGACTTTATTTATGTTTAAAGTTTTTTTGTTTTAATGTGGAAAATTAATGAGAGTCACAACAATATTTGTTTCTTGTGAGCTTGGATATATGTATTTTTAATGGATGTATCATATATTATATATTTTTTGTTTTAAGAAATTTATAATACTCATACGTACCTAATAGTTTTTAGCCATACACAATAATTTATGTTTTATATATTTGTATTGTACAACTACATAATACATAAATTGTTGTGTATCGCCAAAAATTGTTGTGTACAAATCATTATCTAATTTTTATTATCAACCTCAAGCTAAGCTCTTCATAAATTCGAGCAGAAACAGCCTTGAAAGGAGAGATGTTTCAGCCAAACATGATTGAAAATCATCATCATCCTCTTGATATGAGTCATAGAGCCCAAGAAAATAATCTTCTTAGGCTCAGAGATGACTATCTTGATAGTAAATCAGGGAACGATATCATGGAAGCCGTTTCAGGCGATGATCAAGATCCTAGTCAACATGCCAATAAAAAGAAACGCTACCATCGCCATACTCAGCTTCAAATCCAGGAAATGGAAGCGTGAGTTATTCTTTTACCCTAATCTTGAATATCTCATTTTTTTTGGTTTCACTCTAATGGGTGTGGTTCGAACCCAGCTCAGGTATGTAGTAACGGATAAAATTCTTTAATTTCGTGTTTTTTTTACTGAAATCATAAAAATTATTTGTATTAAATACAAATTTGGAAGGAAGTGAGTACAGATTATACATGTTATTAATCCTTCCTTGACTCCTTTTAGGAGAGAAGTTTGAATTACTCTTTTCGGTTGTTGACCTTTATACTAATTCATATACTTGTAGGTTTTTCAAAGAGTACCCCCATCCCGATGATAAGCAAAGAAAGGAACTTGGAAGAAGACTATCCTTGGAGCCTTTGCAGGTTAAATTTTGGTTCCAGAACAAACGAACACAAATGAAGGTAAGTAACTTGCATAAAAACACAAATTTGTACTATAAGGTTCAAAGAAGTAGTTGCTATGTGATTTGTACAACTTTTTTTTGGTTTATGTTATACAATTTAATTGCATAGGTGACTATAATATGATCCTGGATCTCTTTAGTAATTTGTATAGTTGGTTGTCTATTAGAGCTGAGAGGCTCAATATAGGAATTTCCATATTGTTCAAAGCATATAATATGTACACAGGAATAAATCTTGAACGGGTGTATCCGAGTCAGTTGGTCCTATATGGAGAAATTTTATTTATGATGATATATACATCCATGATCCTTTATTAATTTTGGTAATCAGACATCAATTGGTTTAAATAGTTGCAATTTTCTAAATGTATAATAACTAACGACACTAATTAGCTAGCTGTTTTAACCTTTTTTCCTCTCATGTAATGAATATATACAATTTATTAATTACTTGTTATTAATTTATTTGTGATGGAACACACCTAGTCGAATGTTGATTGTATTTGCACTTATATTTTTAGGCTCAACATGAACGCTTTGATAACTCTAAGCTAAGGAATGAAAATGAAAAGCTCCAGGCAGAGAACGTACGGTACAAGGAAGCCCTTGCAAACGCCATGTGTCCTAACTGTGGAGGCCCAACTGCTATTGGTGAGATGTATTTTGATGAACAACAGTTGAAGATTGAAAATGCTCGTCTACGAGAAGAGGTATGTTAGATTTTACCCTAAGAAATAATATTTTCCTCACAAGTTTAAGCATAGTATGTGCTATTTTTATAACATACCAAAGTTATTTCTTTGGATTTTTTAACAGATTGATAGGATATCAGGAATTGCTGCCAAGTATATTGGCAAGCCAATGCTCTCTAACCCTGATGCATCGTCTCAAGGACCCCTTCGCTCACTTGAATTACCTGTGGCTAGTTTTAGTCCACAACAAGGGATAGTAGGCGAGATGTTTGGTGAAAACGACCTTCTTCAGTCCTTAGCTGGCCCTACTGAGACTGAGAAACCTATTATCATTGATCTAGCTGTTACAGCCATGGAGGAACTAGTTAGAAAGGCTCAGGTTTGCGAGCCCTTGTGGGTTCCAACATCAAATAACTCTCATGAGATTTTAAGCGAAGATGAGTATGTGCGGTCATTTCCTAGAGGCATTGGACCGAAACTAATGGGATTCAAATCTGAAGCTTCAAGAGAATCGATGGTCGTCAGCATGAATCATATGACTGTTGTGGAAATTCTAATGGATGTGGTATATATTTACTAAACATGCTATCTTTTTGTGGTTACTTTTATATCCGTTATGAATCACCTCACTAATCTAACCATGATTTTTCAGCATCAATGGTCAAATGTGTTTTCTGGCATTGTTTCAAGAGCAATGACTTTAGAAGTGCTTTCAACCGGAGTGGCTGGTAATTATAATGGAGCTCTTCAAGTGGTAAGAAATAAGTCATCAAATGTCTTGTGGATCTACTGCAATAATTCAATTGATTCTAGATATTTTTAGCCATATTATATTTGAAATTTAAAATGTTGTGAAATACATGCTTCACAATCACTTCCGAATCTTAGACTTAAAAGTGTAGACCGATTAATCAAATTGATCGGTACATGTCACTACAAGAAATATCACCCATTCAGACGAAGCATAAAAGCGATGTCTTCTCTTCCAATCCATTCATCTTTCAGGATCAAATTTTAGAGTTTAGGGTTTAAGGTTTAGAGTTTAGGATCAAATTTTAGAGTTTAAGGTTTAAGGTTTAGGGTTTAGGGTTTAGGGTCAAAAAAGGTAAAGTAATCTCTAGGAATCTTGTAGTCTCTATATCGGCCCTTAAATGTTAGATTTTCTAGAGTTAAGCCAGTGTACACCATCGTTTAGAACGGTTGGAGACGAGTTATGCAAGAATTACACTAAAGTGGAAAAGTAGGGGGTATTGTTTTACTTTTGTATTTACGACGGCGTGGTTGAAGATAGCCGATAGGACCGTTATCTCATCCTCATTGAAAACCGTTTTCATAATCAATTGATTTTTGAAATCGTCCTAAGGTGGTAAACCATTCTTTATGTTAGCACATAAGGTAAGTATAATCACAATCAAGAACCAATATTCATCATCAATGTTGGTATATCCAACAATAACAACAAAAACCTCTTATTTAGAACTTCATAAACTTAGTTTGTAGAATTGTCATCTTCTTTACCCTTGAATCTATTTAAGTTTCGCCCTTTTATTTATAATATTTGCATGTCAGGTTCATCGAAAAGTATCATTTGTTTCATATTTTTCCTTAGCATACAAGGTTAATAAACTTCACTGAGAGTGCGGGTAACAACTATAAAGTATGGTGTTTTTGAAATTAGAATATGATCACGATAATGAAATAACAAAAGCAAACCCAAATGTTCCTCATTATACCTCACTTCCATCATTTCCACATTGGAAATTTTCCCTTTGAAATCAAAAAATATGAATGATAAGGTTTCATTCATCTTGTAATTTGTATAGAAACAACTTGTGCTATAAATGCATTTTAATTGGTAAGTTTTTTTTTTCATCCATATAGATTTCAGTTTGAGCCAAAAAGCAGTTTCAAAATTCTCCTTTAGAACTTCTTGCTTGTAGAATGTTGGGAGAATGAAGTTGAATTTGAAATAGGTCTTTATAATATTTCTCTTTTTTCTTAGTCTAGTCTGATTTGATTTTTGGCTTTAAAAAGAATTCAATGAATCATCATAATTTGTTTAAGTCACTAATGCTCTAATCTTAACTTACCATAAAGAAAAACTGGTATCACAATCTAATAGTGGCAGATCATATTTCATTGAAGTCATTTTCTCAATGACACCTTAAAAGGTATAAAAGACAACTAATTTGAAAGTACGCATGCTTAGAGAAAATCAACAAAACCTGCATCGGTGTAGGATAAATTGACAAAACCTTTGCATGTTTAAGAAAGAAATCAAATGAAGGAAACCTATGTAGGCTTAGAAAATTGATATTATCTTGATTTAACACATTTCAAGAATTTGCCTATGATAACACACTCGTTTTCCAACCCCAAACCGTGAACCTGAATTTCAAGATCACCCTCATCCTCCTTGTTTCCTGTTAACCCTGATTGGCCCTAAATTCTCACTTTAACCTTGTTTATCATATTTTTCACTCATTTAGTTTGTTTAACCTTACCTAATACACTAACTTTTCATATATATATATATATATATATATATATATATATATATATATATATATATATATATATATATATATATATATATATATATATAAAGTAGACAATGAGTACTCTAATTTTAATATTTCTATTTATAAATAAATATAGTTAAATAGAAGGTAATTACTATTATTATTATTATTATTATTATTATTATTATTATTATTATTATATATACATATAAAGGTTGTAAAAATCGTTCGTTTATAGCTCGACGGTCGACTGGTGTTAAGGGGATAATCGGTCTTGGCGGAGATTAATCGGGGTTTAACCGCGGACCATAAATTATTAATAAAATATTAAAATTAATCAAATATTAATATATCTTAAGAAAAACAAGTACTTCAAAATTAGAAAATAAGAAAGTTTGTAATTTGAAATTTTGAAAATACAAAAATATGAACATTTTGGTATAATATTTGAAATTTTGAAAATTTGAAAATTTTGGAGTAAAATTTTTTTATTCTTTGAATATTTTTTAAAAAGTTTTTTTTTTAATTTTGACATTTTTTTCGAATTTTTTTTTTTTTTTTTTGTTTTATTGACCGATTAACCCCCCCCCCCCCCCCCCCCCGCCCCCAAGCCAATAAATCCTAAATTTCCGATTAGTACCCTAATCCTCAGCGGTGGAGAATGCCAAACGATATATATATATATATATATATATATATATATATATATATATATATATATATATATATATATATATATGTCCGGTAAAAAAAAAAGTTTGGTAGGAAGCTAAGAAGTTTTTTTTCTACATATTTTTTTGATGAACAAAATAAATGAATCACTAGATGATTCATTTGTAAGATTATTCACAAAGAAAAAATTCCCAAAAAAATATATTTATGATTCATTTTTAAGTAAATTAAGAAAAAAATTCATTTTTATGATAATTTTAATGAATAACAACAAAATCATTGTATAAATGAATCATCGAGATGTTTTTTTAATAATTTTTTCTTGTGAATCATCTAATGATTCATTTTGTTTGTTCACGAAAAAAAATATGTAGAAAAAAACTTTTTACCTTCCTACCAAAAATTTCTTTCTTATTTGATCTTGACTATATATATATATATATATATATATATATATATATATATATATATATATATATATATATATATATATATATATATATATATATATATATATATATATATATATATATGGGGGGTGGGGAGTGGGGGACATGTATTCAAACGGGGCTCCCCATTCTGTCCTGTCTCTGTCGCTCCCCCATATCCCAAAAACATTGCTAAATACCCTTCGTACTGAAATTGAGCGTCACCATGGTTTTTGACATCCCTAGATAAAGAGAATCAACTAGATGAACCAGAACATGAAATTTTGGAAGGAAACCCATGCGAGAAAAACTAGAACGCACTTTAAATACAGTGTGACTAGCTCATAACTGTAAGAACCGCAATTATAAAAATAATTAATTTTTTATAGTAAAAACTCATAATTATTAATCAATTGTTTTCAATTATTAGTTAAGTAAACATGATTTTGTAGGATTTAATTAAAGAAATACAGTTAACTTTCGGTAATGTTAACTGAAAATTATTAAAGACAAATTTAAATAATTGCGTAGTAACAAAAACAAAAAAAAACAAAAAAAAAAAAAAAAAAAAAAAAAAAAAAAAAAAAAGAACAACAACAACAACAATAATAATAATAATAATAATAATAATAATAATAATAATAATAAATAAGTAAATATTTACCAAACTATTATCAACATCAATACTTTAAAAAAATATGATGAGAAAATGACAAATGTCAATTTTATAGAAATTTTGAAAAAAAAAAAAAAGTAAATTATGAGAAAGTGACAATGGACAATAAAAACTATTATTCTACTCTAATAAATAAAGAAATTTTTTCGTATATCATTTTTTGGTTTTTTTAAATTAGTTTCTTTTTTCACATATCATTTTATGTTTTTTTTTTTTTTTTGTATTTTACTATATTCTACGTAGCATTTTAGATGAAATAATTGCAATAAAAATAATAATAAATGAAAATCAATTTTATTAGTGGCCTTACTTTTTAATTTTAAAATTCTTAAATTAAAGTCTTATTAGTTTCATTTGTTTATTTATGTAAATTATTTATTTAAATTTATAAAAGAAAAAATACTTTAATTTTGATAATTCGATATTTAATTTTCTTATAAATTCAACTAAACAAATGTTTAAAGTTTCATATTTAATTTTCTTCTAAATAAATCTATATAATATATGGATGTTACACCTAACTTATTATTATAAGAAGATTAGAACAATTAATCTAAGGCTATATTTATCAGCTAACAAAGTTTAATCTTAAAATAATGTAAAGACTAATAATTAGCTACCAAACAGTGGCAATGTATGAGAAATTAAATATCCTCCTAATTTTTCTTTCTAGTGTCTTCCTACCCATATACAATGTGACACGAGTCACATTTTGATAAAATCTACTCTAATAGATAAAGATATTTTTGCCACATGTCATGCTCTTATTATTTTTTTAAAATTTTATTTTGTGGTTATTTTATATTATTATTTTTTCCTCATATCATTTTGTGATTTTTTAATTTTATTAAACTTCACATAATATATAATTTAATATTTAGAATAAATGTAATAATAAATAAATATCAATTTTATTAATGAGCTAACCTTCTAATTTCTAAATTTCTAAATTAAGGCTCTATTAATTTATTTTATTTATTTATCTAAATTATTTGTTTATCTTTAAAAGAGAAAAAACAATTCAATTTTATTAATTCAATATTTTTCTAATTTTTCATATAAATTTAAATTTCTGAAATATATAAACCTTTGTATTTTTTTCTAAATACACCCATGTTTAAAAGATATTTGTCATAATTTTACATTGGTAGGTAATTTTACATTGGTAGGATGATAAGTACGAAGAAAAGTAATAGGATATTTAGTTCGTGATCCTTAAGACTTGGAAACCAATAAGAAACAAAATTACTCCTCAAGAGGAAGAATTCAACTCACATGTCAATGCCTAGCTATAAAGGAGTATCGGTTTTTGTTGAATGTTGGTAATAAACAACTAAGATATTTACTCGTAGTAGGTTGTAAAAATGGTCATTGTGAAATTTTCCCCAGAAACATATTCATTAGCCAATTTCAAAAGGCCTATTGCGAGAACATGTGGCTTTAGTAATTATTATTTTTACATATGTATATTTAGATGTAACAGTACTTAAGGAAGTATTTTTCACATATGTTTAGTATCAAAAAGATTACTGTATCTGCATGTCAAGATAAATAGTGGAGAAATGAAGTGTAGTATACTTGTATTTGTTGTAGTGAGCTATACAATGAAACCCCAATTGTATTTATTTCTATACTGTTCTAAATAGTTTTTTTTTTTTTTTTGTCTAGATGAGAGCTGAATATCAGATTCCTTCACCACTCGTTCCAACACGAGAAAACTATTTCGTTCGGTATTGTAAACAACATGGTGATGGGACGTGGGCGGTTGTTGATGTATCCATGGATAATATGGGCTCATCGTCAATTTCAAGATTTAGGAGAAGGCCCTCTGGCTGCTTGATTCAAGAACTTCTTAATGGTTACTCAAAGGTACACTCTCTAGCTTCAATCAATGTATTATTTTAGCTTTGATGAAGTAAACGGATTTCACAAATCATGTCTAGTTTTTGTTTTCCAGGTCACTTGGATTGAACATGTTGAAGTTGATAATGGGGACGTTCATGATATCTATAAGGTACTAGTAAACTCTGGTCTTGCATTTGGTGAAAAAAGATGGGTAGCCACATTAGATAGACAAAGTGAACGACTTGCAAGTGCAATGGCTAGCAATATTCCTGCAGGAGATGTTGGAGGCAAGTGTCCTAGTTCACAATCATATCTTTCCTAGTATCTGATTAAAGATGTTTTCTAGTATCGTTTAATAAAATCAATTATTGATTATCCTATTCATTCTTTTTATAGTTATAACGTCTCCAAAAGGGCGAAAGAGTATGTTAAAGTTAGCAGAAAGAATGGTTTTGAGCTTCTGTAGTGGGGTTGGTGCTTCGACTGCTCACACATGGACAAGTTTATCTGGTAGTGGAGGAGATGATGTGCGTGTAATGACCCGAAAGAGTGTAGATGATCCAGGCAGGCCTTCTGGTATTGTGCTAAGTGCTGCAACTTCATTTTGGTTACCAGTTCACCCAAAATAGCTTTTCAATTTTCTCCGTGATGAGAACTCTAGGAATGAGGTAATTATGCAGCTAGCCTTTAATATAAAACCTTATATATATTCATATGAAATTATCTCTTTAATTCTATTTTATACATCCAGTGGGACATCCTTTCGAATTGTGGGCATGTTGAAGAAATCGCACACATTGCCAACGGCCGTGATCCAGGAAATTGTGTTTCCCTTTTGCGTGTTAATGTAAGGTCTAAAATTAAACATCTTAATCAATTTCCAATTTATTAATCAGATGACTTTCACGTTGTTTACCTTGTAGAGTGCCAATTCAAGTCAGAGCAACATTCTCATCCTACAAGAGAGTACAACCGATTCTACATGTTCATATGTTATATATGCACCAGTGGATATTGGTGTGATGAATGTTGCATTAAATGGAGGTGATCCAGATTATGTTTGCGTTGCTTCCATCTGGTTTTGCCATACTTCCTGATGGACTAGTAGATGATGAAGGAGGAGCTCTTGTTAGTGGAACTGGTGGATCATTACTCACCATCGCATTCCAGATTTTAGTAGATTCGGATCCTACATCCAAACTGTCACTAGGATCGGTGGCAATAGCTAATAGTCTTATTAAGTCCACGGTTGAAAGAATCAAAGTTGCAGTAGCTTCTAATATGAGTAAAGCAATGGGGATTTAATAAGGTAAAACAGCCATCAACCTCACTTGGTTACATCAGATCTCAAAGTATTCATTTTTTTAACACGCATTAATTAGGTTAACCCAAATAGTGTACTGGTGGTGGTGGATGGGTGTTGCACTGATGTGGCTACTCCTACGCGTGGTGTATACCTTATCAGTCACATACTAATTGGGGTTATAACATTATGTTTTGATTATATCTCTGAATTTATGTACCTTGCAGTGGTGTGAAGGAAAGGGGAAAACATCTTTGCAGGCGAAAATTTCTCTGTTATCATTAAGAATAGATGAAAGAAGTCAAGAACGAACCAGAACGATCCTTCCATTAGAATTTTTCAAGGTTTATCAATGTTCGGGTATTGACTTTGCATATCTTGAAGATTATAGAGTAAATTTAGACCTTGTCGATTAAATACTAGTTAAAATTCCCAAACGCTTTTTTTTCTGTTGGGTTTCATTAGAGATTTTCCGTCTTTTGTGTTGTCTGGATTAGAATTAAACTGGTAACCTGGATTAAGCTACATGCAACAACTCTTACTTCCGGCTTAGCACTTGTATCCAATGTTTAGCTATTCCTTGGTTAGATACTTATGTTGGGAAATAAATTTCAAGTTCACTTTATATATATATATATATATATATATATATATATATATATATATATATATATATATATATATATATATATATATATATATATATGATTTTTAATTTTGTTAGATTAAAGGTTTTGGTGCCTTGAATTGACTTTCACAATTGGTGCCACATAGACACCATGTAGGATGCCTCCAACATTCATCATTTGATGCCTATATTATGGTGTGGTGCACTCCAATGCCTCTAATATTTTGCAATTTTTTAAAAACAAACATTTTATAGCATGTTAAGTTATTAAAATTGCGAAATTCAACATATTTGAATACAAATTATGATGAATATGGTAAAAAAAATAGTCAAACCTTTCCAATAAAGATGATTTGAGATGTTTCTTCATCTTCTAATCCTTGTTCCATTTCCATTTTCCTTTTTTAACCTTCATAAGCGATGAATGTAATTAGGGATTCAATATCAATAAACGATAAAGGGTGATTTGGGCTTGAACATCCATTAACATTTTTATAAATTTTTTTGCATGTCACCTTCCACATAACAACATCTGTATGAAAATTGACAAATCGAGTATTAATGGTGGTATCCTTGAAACCAGCTATTAGAAAAATAAAGTCTTCAATGGCGTTTAAAAAAAAAAAGAATTCCAACATAATTATATATATATATATATATATATATATATATATATATATATATATATATATATATATATATATATATATATATATCAAATCTCCATGGCTTTCTTACACGAGAATAACATCAAGACTCGGTTCCATCTGCAACATGTAGTTTAACATCACATACTAAAGTTCTCACAAAGTTTGAAAGATAATCTACCTCTTATTATAAACAAAACTTAAATATGGTACTTATCACTCTATCAAACAATATGTTGTACACGTGAAATCTTTTCTAAAGTCTATTTGTTTGTCTTTCAAATTTCAAGTCCCCTAATATTAAGCAATATAATACTTTTTAAACTTATTTAAATTCAAATCCCCTTATATTTTACTATATCAAACCCGAAATTAAGAAAGCTATTAGACAATAAATCATGAATAAATCAATGTCCTTGATTTTTATTCTTCTAAACCAAATTTCAATAATTTAATTAGGGAACAATTATTTTCAATTTGAATAGGTTCATATATTTTCATCTATTCTATATAAATAGCTCATATATATAGTTTGTAGCCAAAAAAAATTTAGCAATCGTCATTTTGGCACCAAATTGAAAATTATTTAAAATTTGTATACATTTAAAATATTATTTATACATAATGGAACGTTATAAGTTTACCAATATACATACTATATATAAATATTTGTTTGTAATTTATCATTAAATAAAATGTTTTATTTATTATTTAAATTTTAATATTATCAGTAGTACATATGTTATAACCTAGTTTGTGGGTACATAAGTGTGAAAAGTCATACCTATAATTAATGATGCTTCTTCTATTTCAAAAAGCTTCACATTAATTCATTAGCTATATTTACTAATGCATTACGAATATATGGGCAAAGAATGTTCGATTCTCAATACTAAAGATTGCAGATTATAACTAATTTGTAACTTTGAAACCAAAAATATTAACCAAAATCCTAAAAAGGGTAAGCTAGCATATTTATCATTTATGCATTAACCATGAGTATGACAACCACAATTCATAACCTCTCAAGCACTTGAATGTAAATCAAAATTAAAAAGAAATACGGTGTGATTTTAGCAATGATATTAAAATCAAGCTACTACGAAGATGCCAGATTATATATATATATATATATATATATATATATATATATATATATATATATATTTCATACTGATGCTTCACTCTCTATTCTTTCAGGATTGTGGACCATAAATGGTCCAAGTAAAAGCCTTGGGCTTCAAAGGAATAGAGTTTAGAACCTATTGGATGTTGATAATATTGGTTATATGATCTAATCCTTGGTTTTGTGTTTTGGGGTCAAACGGGAAAATGGGAAAGTAATGTTTCGGCCTTCCTTTATGGATTATGGTGTTTAGTTCAGCATTTGTTAAGCCAAAATTAAGTAGATAGAAGTGTGGGTCTTGTCAATACCTTTTCGTAGATATAAGGATCGCTGAAAACAGAGTTGCAATGAAGAACCTATGATTGTTTGAAGAGGGATATGATTTAGTCGAAAACCATCACCACGGAATGGTGTGACGGGACCAAGAGGTGGTGGTCACCACAGCATGATGACTCGGACCACGAGGTGGTAGTAACCGTAGAGTATTGAGTCGAGATAATGAGGAGGTGACGTGTTAGTCCTAACCCATGATTTTAGGGTTTTCATCATGTTTAAGCTTAATGTTCAAAATTTTTGTACATTTTATCAGCCTCCACCAACACTAAGACCCTTTAGGAGAAACCCTAGCCTTCACCTTCAAGATTTAAGCCACTCCTCTCTCCTCTCTCATCTTTTGAATGGTTTTTATAATATTTTGATGAAACACAAAGATTAAGGAGGTTTTTATTGGTTGCAATGAATGATGCTTCAAGCTAGGATCCATCAACGACACAACATTTCTGGATTATTGTAAGTATAACGTTCCAATCTTGCTCTTTTGTTCTTTAAATCTCTTCATATGTGGTTTTTGAGACTTTTCGACCATTTTATGGGTGATCTTGGATTTGAGTGGACTTCAACGCCTTTTGATTACTTTGGAGTGTTTCTTGGACGTCATGGACTAGGAAAATATGAACTTTTGCCTTCCTTTTTATCCATGCAAGTTATCTTGGTCCTTTAGGTTATTTTGGTGCAATAAAGTTTAGATCTTAAAGGACTATGGGATTATTATGGATAAAGTTGGAAACTTTATCCATCTAGACATCTTATGGATTTAGATCTGAAAGTTGGAGACTTGGACTTGATGGATTAAGTTGAGAAAGATGAATTTTTGGGTCCTTTTAAGACTTAAAGTCTAGATCAAGGTGGTTTGGACCACCTTAATGGATAAAGTTGGAAATTTAATCTCTTAATATAGCTCGAATTACTCTAAAAAGTTCCAATCATGCTGCAAAAGCTAGATCTGTGAAGAAGAACACAAAAAGGTTGAAGCTTGATCACTTACAAGGAGTCCTGAAGATGCACACCAAATGCAGAAATGATCACTTGTTGAACCAAGCACCAAATCTTTTTCTTTTTTCTTCAAAACTACCTCAAGATCACTAAAATGAGTACAAGAGAACCAATTAGGAATATGGTTAGGGTTTCTGGGTTTGAGGGTGATTGATGTTGAAAATGGGCAAACCCTAGCACCCCCACTTTCCTTTAAAAACCTGGAAATTAGGGTTTTCATGATATATGGTCTCCACGTCGTGGCCAATAAATGCCACATCGTGATGATCACTAAATGATCCACGAACCTTCCTACAATGCCATGTCGTGGGATGCCTTTACCACAACGTGGTCACTTCTGAAGTTCAAGTGAAAAATTACATATAATTACCTCCAAGAATCAGAATGTTACACTTAATGTCCCTTTTCATACATTCAAAAACACATTACCATGGATTAGGGTTTATTAGGTACATTTTTGCAAAGAAAACCAACAACATTTTAGGTTCATCAAAGTACGGTTTTGAATACAGAAACTTTAGGGGTTTTATCAAATAAATAACATTTCGTACCCAGAATACATCTTATTTCAGTTAATGTATGAAAATTGAAACCGTACTAGTGAGTTAAGACAAATCCAAAAGTGACATCCAGGGTTCTCCCAGATCCACGACCTTTGTTACATGGCGATTAAGTTACAGTTGCATCTCCTTAATATGGTATGATCCTTAGTCGTTGGATCACTTTAGGCGAAGAAGAAGACGAAAACATCGATGCACTATGCTTATGGTTTTTTTATGTAGCTCAATAAGTGAATAAGGAGTGAAATGATGATTAAAATAAGGTAATAACCTTCTAGTTGGAATCGATGTGTTGTAAACACACTTGGGAAGAGTTATCCACCACGTCGACAAGTTTTATCCATGTACACTAGCCATTACCAGTTAACCTGCTAAAATTGGTCTAAATCCCCTACTTGAGAGTTCCAACAAAACTTAAGTGACCTATTGCACACAAAAAATAAACAAATAAAACAAATAAATGGCCTAATCATACCAAAAGGAAAACATTAATGGGCTATAGTGACATTTTCTCTTATATACATACATACATATGCGTGTGTGTGTGTGTATATATATATATATATATATATATATATATATATATATATATATATTTGTGTGTGTATGCATGTGTGTGGGGGTGGGTGGGTCTGGGTGTCAATGTATATAAGTCTCATCGTGTAGAAACAAAAATACGACAAGAACCACGTTGACAAATCGTTGTCGCTTATATGTAAAATTGGATAGTTAAGATTTAATACGAAAAAAATAACTAACTCTCAAGTGTCAGCCTGTTGTTTTTTTCACTCATTTGGTTTTTAGACGATTAAGATTCATTGTGAAAAACATTTGTCTTGGATGCACGTGTGTCGTCCTCTCTTATAGCCAAAAACAAATCTTTTTATCCTAATAAATGAATAGGTTTATTATCATACTAGGCGAATGCCCGCGCATTGCGCAGAAGTAACTATATAGTTGAAGTCTTTATAAATATATGTTTTTTCAATATAACAATAACGTTGTTGTTAAATTTGATATAATAATCTTTATACTAAATTGATATAATATATTGATTATTTTTAATTATATGGTAATATAGACATCTATTATAACTTCATAATCTCAATCGTTTGAATGACTTCTACCCATGACTTACACATGAATAAAATTAAATATAATATAGAGTTTAATGTTATTTATAGTTGTTATTGTCAATTAATTTTTTAAAATTTATTTGCTTAATTTTTTAATTTCTATCATTATAATTATTTAAAACATCAAACATTTTTTTAAAGGTAAGAATATAATCATTTATATAGAGTTATTTTTAATTATTGTTCTTAACAATTATTTTAAACTACTTATTTGGAAAACTTTTAAAAATTACAAAAATATATATTTAGGAAATATTTCAGTTAATCTAATACTACAATTTAGTTTTTGTATTTATGACTACAATTTATCACTATTAACTATTTACAAAATATTCTATGGTTATTCAAGTGGAATTGAAATTTATATTTAAGTTAACATTGTAATGCGTAGAAATATCTGTATAGTTGAAGTTTTATAAAAATAGGTTTTTTTAATATAATAATAACACTGTTGTTAAATTTGATATAATAGTTTGTATACTAAATTCAAACAATATATTGATTATTTTGAATTATATGATAATATATACATCTATTATAACTTCATAATCTCAATCGTTTGAATGATTCTACTCGTGAGTTATACATGAATAAAATTAAATTTAATATATGGTTTAATGTTATTTATATTTGTTATTATTGTTAACTAATTTTTTAAAATTGATTTGTTTAATGTTTTAAATTCCATCATTATAATTATTTAAAATATCAAACATTATTTTTTGATTTTAAATGTAACAATATAATCATTTATATAGAGTTATTTTTAACTATTCTTATTATAAGTTATTTTAAGCTACTCATTTGAAAACTTTTAACCATTATAAAAATATGTGTAGTAATATTTTAGTTAAATTGAGATTGCAATTTAATTTTTGCATTTATCACTACAAATTATCACTTTTAACTATTTATAAAATATATTTTTTTGTTTTTTAAATGGAACTGAAATTTCTAGTTATGTTGACATTGAAATATTGTATTTTAGTTAACAATTTAAGTATTTTATCCAAAATGTTCAAAGGTTGTAGCTTTAAACTTATAATGGTTTACATATAACAACATATTAAATATAATAAATTAAGTATAATATGTTAAAAGTTAAAGACATAACTTTATAAGTAGAAGTAAATATATTCTTTTTAAATTAAAATTTAGTTGACTTATGATTACACTTTAGGTTTGATATTTATTTAACCTTATTAACCAACTTATAATCATTATTAGAAAGAAAATACAATTTATTACTTTTAACTATTTACAATATATTATTTTAGTTGTTTAAGTTAATCTAAAATTTATATTTAAGTTGACTGTGTAATGTTATATTTAAATTAATGATTTAAGTGTTTTATACAAACTGTTCCAAAATTATATCTTTAAAATGATAATGGTTTACATTCAATAATATATTAAAACTAATAAATTAAGTATAATATGTTAAAAGTTAAAAAACATAACTTTATAAGTAGAAGTAATTATAATATTGAAATTTAGCTTATATATGACTATACTTTAGATTTGATACTTGTTTAACTTAATTAACAAATTGTAAATATTATTAGAAAGAAATTGAAAAGTCATGGGGGTTTCAAATGAATGTGGTGAAAGGAAAAAATACATGGGAGTTTCAAATGAATGTGGTGAAAGGAAAACTGCTTCCTTCTAATTTTTTAAAATTGATTTGCTTAATGTTTTAAATTCCATCATTATAATTATTTAAAACATCAAACATTATTTTTTGATTTTAAATGTAACAATATAATCATTTATATAGAGTTATTTTTAATTATTGTTATTATAAGTTATTTTAAGCTACTCATTTGAGAACTTTTAGCCATTATAAAAATATATTTAGTAATATTTTAGTTAAAGAGATTGCAATTTAGTTTTTGCATTTATCACTACAAATTATCACTTTTAACTATTTATAAAATAGTTTTTTTATTTTTAAATGGAACTAAAATTTATATTTATGTTGACATTGTAATGTTATATTTTAGTTAACAATTTAAATATTTTATCCAAAATGTTCAAAGGTTGTAGCTTTAAACTTATAATGGTTTACATATAACAAAATATTAAATATAATAAATTAAGTATAATATGTTAAAAGTTAAAGACATAACTTTATAAGTAGAAGTAAATATATTATTTTAAAATTAAATTTTAGTTGACTTATAATTACACTTTAGGTTTGATATTTATTTAACCTTATTAACCAACTTATAATCATTATTAGAAAGACAATACAATTTATCACTTTTAACTATTTACAATATATTATTTTGGTTGTTTAAGTTAATCTAAAATTTATATTTAAGTTGACCGTGTAATGTTATATTTAAATTAATAATTTAAGTGTTTTATAAAAACTGTTCCAGAATTATATCTTTAAAATGATAATGGTTTACATCTAACAATATATTAAAACTAGTAAATTAAGTATAATATGTTAAAAGTTAAAAAACTAAACCTTATAAGTAGAAGTAAAGATATTATTTTAATATTGAAATTTAGCTTATATATGACTGCACTTTTGATTTGATATTTGTTTAACTTAATTAACAAAATTATAAATATTATTAGAAAGAAATTGAAAAGTCATGGGGGTTTCAAATTAATGTGGTGAAAGAAAAAAATACATGGGAGTTTCAAACGAATATGGTGAAAGGAAAAATGTTTCCTTTATAAGTATATAATGATTGACAAGTGTTATAATATTAGATCTCTTCATTAATATTACTAAGTGTAAGACCCATATATTACATGACTTAACTAAAAGTTTTAAATATAAAGGTTTAAATATTTAATAATTTTGGATTTATAAGAAAATAAAAAAATAATGAAATATTAAAATCCATTTTTTTTATTTTTTTTAATTTAAATAAACAAACAAAATAAACTAATGAGTTTAAAATTGGGAATTTTAAAATAAGAAGGAAAGTTGATTAATGAAATTAATATTAATTTATTACTACCTTTATTGTAATTATTATATTAAAATACTATGTGGAATTTATTAAAATAGAAAAACCTATAAAATGACATATGAAAAAAAAAATTAATTCAAAATAACCATAAATTGACATTTGACAAATTGAATAAGAATATGAAATATAGCAAAAAAAATCATTTATTAGAGTAGATATATCATCTATCATATCACTTGTCAACCTATTAATTATTCATTTCAAATTTCAAATTTTAAATTTTTCATTCTAATTTCCTTAAATTAATAATTGATTCTCCATTTTAAATTTCAAATTTTAAAATTTTTCATTTTAATTATATTAAATTAATAACATTATATTAAAAAGTAAAATAAAATTAATACAGATGATAAGGTGATGTAACTTCCCGTATTTATTTAAATCAACGATTATAATTTTATATAACTAAAAAATACCTCTTAAGCAATCATTTATTTAAAATAATTGATTAATACTTTTGATTTTTTAATATCAAAGTTTAATAAATTTTATAACTATGGTTCTCATGGGTTATAAACTAGTAGAAAATAAAAAAAAATAAAAAAAACATTATAACATTAAAAAAAGATCTAAAGACGAGGTTTATTATATTACATTTTTCTAAAAAAAAATGCTAGAATATGATCTTATTATCAAGTCCGTATTTTCTTAGGAACCAATCATTTTTGCCTACGTTCATGGAAACCCAATCAGTGTGTGCTTCTTGAAGGAAAAGGATTTTTGCAATCTTTCACAACATCAACACCACATTATATGGACCAATCTTCCTCCCCAAAGATCCTTCATATTAGCTTTAATAACTTTCCTTCGTAGAAACCAGAGACGCAAAGACCAGTGCTTATCGTCGATAATCGCCAAACAACGACGAACACCAGCTGTGACCAGCTATGCAACATTATTATTGGGTCAATATCACATCGGTATTGTGAAACATGTTGGATATACAAGCTTTTGCAAGAAATACAAAATCAATGATTGTGTATTGTGATAATATCTAATAATGCAACATTGTGTATATGACATATAATCTCATTCAGCATCAGTGCACAATACACATTAAAGTTGATATTCACTTTACCTGGGAGAAAGTTATCTTTGGCCTCATTTTCATAATTCACAACATGCAAATATCTTGATAATGAAATTACCTTATTTTCATATTTTTGATCTAGTATGAATGTCCAAAATCATCCCCCCTGATACATTGTGGGGGTATTAGTATATTTATCTCATATTGTATGATTTGCCACTTTGTATTAGTGGCTCATGGTCCATGTTTATTGTATTTATATATGGAATATTTGGAAAGGAAATCAATCGGAAATTTGGTAATTATCAATTAACAAGCATACGATCTTTGCATTTTTACCACACAACTGTAATCTAAATTGTGGGGGAAAAAACGCTACAACATATATGCCTGGCTATATCCATCCTTGTAATCTAGATTGGAGGGGAAAAACCTCTACAACATATATGTTTGGTTATATCCATCCTTATATTCATCCTTTTCCCATCCCATTCCCTTCCTAGGAATTGCAGATGAGCATTGTTTGACATGTAAACTTACTTCTATCTTCTTGCATGAACTCCGACAATGTATTCTTGTTATACGGTGTACTTTATATGCTTCTATACATATATGAAAGTATGCAACTACCATCCTACGGTACCGTTTGTAAACTAAACCAAATCTAATGAATTTTTAGACAACTATAATATTTCATTTTGAGGACTGCAAGACGTCGTTGTACCCAGTGCCACTGCAATTAACCACAACCTTTGCGCCATGAGGCAGTGTAGGACAAAGCTTTTCGAGATAGGCGAAAGCATGAGAGGCCTCTAATGCTGGTATTATCCCTTCAAAATGGCATAATCTTTTGTATCCTGAAATAATTGTCCAAAAATTAGGTGCAACACATGGTGTAATCGTGCATCTAACTTAAGTGAAGGTGTGTCCTAAAACTCATATATTTTAAAAAAGGTGTAAGTTATAGATAAAAAAAGAAAATATGAACTACCTTATAGTTTTCTAGGACCTAACTAATATATATATATATATATATATATATATATATATATATATATATATATATATATATATATATATATATATATATATATATATATATATATATATATATATATATATATATATATATATATATATATATATATGTCAATTTATATGAGTCGATATTTTTATTTTGATCTTTCTAAAATAGTCTAATACATCAGTCCATTTAAATGAAATAGCCCAATCCAATAAAACTATAAAATAAATAAATAAATAAATAAATAAATAATAAAAAAACAAAGAAACGGAAAAACGTTGAAAGTTATACCTATTGAAATTACATTTAAATAATTGAATCGTATGACCCAACCTAACCGTACTAGCATCTTTTACTCTTTCATTTTCATTTTCTTTTATTGGTATTAATTACATAAGAAACCTTTGGTTTAAGATAAGTATCCCCTTTAATTTATTTTACCCCTAACATCAATCTAATCAATCTTTTACATTTCATTTGAAATCATTTTTTCCTTTTTCTTGTTTTTTTTCCTTTTTGTTTTTTTTTGCTTTTTCTTTTATTAATAATAATAATAATAATAATAATAATAAATAAATAATTAAAAATCGATTTTATATAGTCGTTCGAATTTTATAACGTCGTTCGAATTATAAAATTATGTTCGAAATTTATAATAATAATAATAATAATAATAATAAACAAAACTAAACAAAATAGGAAAAAAAAACAATAAAATATAAAAAATCAAATGAAAATAGGGAGTATTTATAGAAAACATCATTTTTCTTTTTAGCACAGGGTCCATATATATATATATATATATATATATATATATATATATATATATATATATATATATATATATATATATATATATATAAAAGTTATTCGCATACTTACCATCAAGAGCTTCTTGATCAGTAACTGTGTAACACTCAAGTCTGCCAGAATCTTTTAGAAAGCTTAGTTCTGGGCTTACTCCTGGAAACTCCAATCTGCAAATTTACCAAATTACTCCTTAATTAAGAATCTAAATCTCGAAGAAAAAAAAAAATTGCTCAAAGTATTAAAGCACTCTATAATATATTCAATAATACATACCCACTAGCCACTGACTCGGTTCTAATGATTTGGCCATCTCCATCTTGTAGCAAATAACACATGGCTCCATGATAAACACCAACTTCACCTCTTACAAGACTTGCAGAATGTAAATCTCTGGTGTTACTTCCTACTCCACCTCCCTCAATTCCAATCATCCGTACACTTTCATCCCCTATGAATTCATGAAACAAACCTAAAGCATTGCAACCAGTCCCTACACAAGCAACCAACACATCCGGGACGCCACCCCATTTTTCCATTGCTTGCTTCCTTGTTTCTTTTCCAATCACCGAATAGAATTCACGGACCATTGTAGGGATAGGGTGTGGGCCCACCGCTGTTCCTGCTAAGTAATATCCAGTTTCTAGGTTTTCTATCCACGACCTAGTTGATTCCGATACTGCTGCCTGAAAATTCCCATCAACAGCCTTAACCTGTAATTACACAATTGTTTGAAAACTTAGTTTCTTTAATTTGATACTATAAAGAATTACTTTGGGGAATTGGGTGCTTAATTGGACTTGAGAAGCGGAAAGCAGTACCTGAGCTCCAAGCAGCTTCATGCGTTGAACACTTGAGGGATTTCGCTGCATATCTCTGGTTCCAATGAAAATAGTACAATCTAAGGAGTACTTAGCACACACAGCAGCTGCTGCAACACCATGGTTGCCAGCACTCGTAGCTGTTATAACGCTCTTTTGGCCCATTCGTTTGGCCAAAAGTGCTTGTGCAATGACGTTGCTCATCTTGTATGATCCTCCATGGCCGAGATCCTCTCTTTTAAGATATATTTCAGGCCCTTCTCCGTTGATGTTCTTGTAATGATCTGTGAGATTATGGGCATGGTACAAAGGAGTTTCACGTCCAACGTAATCCCTTAGTGCAGCTGCTAGCTCCGCCTATGTGGATCATATTTAAAAATCAAATCAATTTCTTTTTGTGACAAAGACTAACAGATCTTATGAATATAAGAATCATTGGCTAATTATTCAGAAAAAACTCCACTCTGTTCCAACACTTTAAATGAAATGATCTAAAACCGAAGGTTTAATTTAAAGATCATGACCAATATTCTTAACCGAATTCATACCCATAATACTTTCCAATGATTATTGGCATATACGTGGCTTGGCCTTCAAATTTAATCGTGGCTAAAGATTGCTTGAAAATATATTTGGTGACTAACCTTAAATTCATGATCCTCCAAAATGGAGTTGAATTCAGCTTCAAGTTTTTCTAAGGGGGAGATCAGGGTTTCAGGTACAAACTTCCCACCAAAGATTCCAAACTTTCCTGGAGTGGGAGTTTTCTCTTGCACCACATGACTATTCGGTTTCTTTGTAAAAGATGTACTTCTGAAATTTAGGTTTGTGTTCAAAGTCACTGGCTCGAGGCATGCGGGTATCACTTTTCTCACACAAGGGAGAGATACCATTCGGATATTGCATGCCATTTTAATTAAGATTTGAAGCTAGCTATAGTAAGTAGTGGCTAACGTTAAATGCATATATATAATGCAAGTCTGGAGTAGATTTTAATTGAAACGTTTAAAAGATGATTATGTACGTACTTTGAGCTTAGTCAGCTTACAAAAAACATGAATGTACATGATGGCTTCTTTTCAAGAAGGAACGACCCCACGGTGTGAACTTTATTATATCATGATAAAAGACTCATTTATGACCACGTCGATCGTAAATTAATGTTCGGGTATGGTTCCTGTGGTGCATAAATCTTCAATAATTCATCCTTCTATTAACTAGTCTAAAATATATTGGCAAATCCGGGCCGGATTGACCAAACAATCCGCGGCAAAAAAAGGAATTTTCAGATAAGCAAAATATAAAATCAATTTAATAAAATTCATATTAAAAATAAGAAGAGTGAGTTCAATTATTATAAACATATATAGGGTCGCTGAGATTTTAAGGAAGAGCTTTGTTTCTATTGAATATAATTCTCTAAAATTTATTATTGTTGTCTATCAAGTTTGATATAGAAAGAAACGGTTGAAAACATTTATAAAGTATATAAACACATTTGACAATAAAATATAAGAAAATTAGGAAGTATTTTTTATTATTTTACCGATTTAGTTATTTAACAATTTTTTTAGCCTAATAAAAACTTTTTATTTACATGGTTACCCGGTTTTGCGGTGGGAGAAAAAAAAAACATAATTTCATCCTTTTGTAATCCATCCCGGCTTTTTACTAATAATTTTTTTAATTCTTACATCCATAATTGTTTTGATAAATATGTTGTGGTTTTTCACCTATGTTTTGAAAACAAGGTAAGTGCGTGAAAGAGTATCTCCATTGTATGTATCAAATTAATGTTACCCCAAATTTGGTGTAAAAAATGTTTTTTTAAATATGTTTACACCAAATTTGGGTTTACTTTAATGTACGCATCTAATTTGGATTACGCTAATGTATGCATCAATTTTCAACATGGGTTTGCTCCAAGGTAATAAGTAAAAGTTAAAATGTTATGACCTAATTGTTATGCATTCTAGAGTGGCTAATTAGCAGAACAAAATACATATAAAGATAGAGTATGTAATATGTTTCCATCAATGTGACATACGTTTACAATATAAGAGCAAGTATTCTTATCCACGAGCTTGAAAACGATATTGCAATAAACCCCTATTTATTAGTTGTATTATTTAGGCAAAGTACAATACACTACTCGAACAGATGTTGTTTCAATATCTCATAAAGTATGACACGGTCTTATAAATGGTTACATATGTTGAAGTCTCCCCTCTTTCATGAGGAATCTTTTGGACAGATAATATGAGGTTTCATATATATTTACACGGTATAAAGTCAGCATCTGGCACCCTCATGGCTCAACACATCCATGTCGGTCCTCATTGAACCTCTGATTCTGAGCGGGAGTGATATTATATCTCATATCAACGTAACATGGTATTATAAATGTCTATATATATTGAAGCATCCCCTCTCTCCACAACGGCTCTTTTAGAGAGTTAATATGAGACTCCATATGTATTTATAGGTGAGTCAAGCCCAGCTACACATATGAATGCATGTCCAACGACTTCGGGTCTAACATCCCTCGACCTACTCCAACACTTATCCCCTTGTCCCTCGGCTTCTTCACTTTGCTCGAATTGTCCATTTGGGTTGTCAATTCTCAAATTACAAGATGAAAAGATAGTCTCTTAATATGGCATAAGATGATATGATGTCACATTATTTCACTAACCTATACCTTTTAAGCACAAATGGTTATATATATATATATATATATATATATATATATATATATATATATATATATATATATATATATATATATATATATATATATATATATATATATATATATATATATATATAAAGAGAGAGGTTAGTGAATATATAGTTGTCATGTATATAAACTTGTATATAGAACCTATTAAAATACATAATTTTAAATAAAAATCGAGTAAATGCATTTTTTTTCATTTGAATACTATTATCATTTTAATTTAGGTCGTAAATCTCTAACAAAATATGGACACTTTCAATCAAATTAGAAAACAAAATTGATCTTTACTTCAACTGTTAATAAAGAGAATACTATTGTCTCCGTGAGATTTATATATTAGTTTTCTTCAATTTAAACTTCATCGAGCATCGATATTTTATGAACAGTAGAATTGTTCATGTCAACTAGATACACACTAACCAAACAATTAAGATATAAGAATGTCAAAATAAAAACTAATAATAAAAAATATTGTTTAAAAATATAAATCAAGTAAGAGGATGAGAATTAGAGTAAAAGTAGGAAAATAGTTATGAAACATCCCAAAATACGGTCCAAAATTTTCGTTTTTTACTTCGTTAATAAAAACATAAATAACATCATCAGATAAATATTGGAAAACATGTGTCTCAAAAACATCCCATCAATTGTCAAAATATCATAATGTTATCTCAAATATCAGAGTAAATATTCCATGCTATAAACAGTGGTGTGTGTTATGCGATCATCTCGAGTCATTTTCTTTGCTAGCAGATGTACCTGAAACCAAAACTGAAAGATGTAACCACGAAGCTTAGTGAGCTCACCCAAACTACCACATACCATACACATAACATATAACAAATAACATAACTTTGGGACTACTCCTAGCTGCATTAGGACGAACCCAGCATCGAACTCACCCCGACATCAAACCACGTCTGGCATTGGGCCCCGTCTGGCATCGGGCTTACCCCATCATACATACTGCATAACATATATCATAAACACATAACATACATCGGGCTTGCTCCGACATCGGACCGAAGCCCGGAACACATAACACAAAGCATATAAACTAGCATACATTGGGATTACCCTAGCATCGGACCTAGTCTCGGAACACATAACACATAACATGCATGAATCACAAGGACATCAAGCATACATAACTACTTCTCGGGACTGCCCCGACATCGGACCGAAGTCCGGAACACATACTCTACATCGGGTTAGCCCCGGCATCGGATCGAAGCCCGGCACATACTAACATACATAAACGGGCCGGCCTTGGTGCCTTCGACCCGTTCCTACTGAAGGAAGACTCACCTCTCAATCTGACTGCTGAAAAATCGTGTGAGGGTATCTCTGACAACTACTCTAACGACTCTCTGACTCTCATGGCCAATATAAACACTTAGTCAAAAATTGAGAATCCTTCTAAGGGTAAAATGACTATTTTACCCCCTTGATCTAAATTGGACCATGACCTAGGCCCAATCCCTTCTAATGTCTCCAAACTCACTAATGGCCCATTAAAGCCCTCTAATGGCCTAATTTTCTAAATTGGGCACAACTCCTCAAATGGGCTTTCCTCCCAAGTCCAAACGTGTCCTTGGTCCATTAACTAACTCTTGGTGGCCCATTTCGTCCCAATATCTGCTAAGCCCAAAGATTGGCCCAAACCGAGGCCCACTGTTGTAAAGCCCAAAACCTAAGATTACGATGAGTGCACTCTTCTGTACCCTACGTGTGCAGCTTGCATGGCTTGTATGTTGTGCATACTGGCTTATACGCCCAGCTTACTACTCTGTTAATCCATTTTCTTCAAAACCTCTTAACCCCTTAAGACACTTTGTCCAAACTACACATCTGAGTCCAATAATCTGTCTTAACCCATAAAGTCGATCACTTAATGGCTTGCAACCCACCAAGTGAGATTAAACTTGGAAAAATAACAACTAACTTCATGGAAATGGCTAGATCTCATGCATGGTTACAAATAGGCCTTAAAGATTGAAACTTTACTGCTTAAGGGACACTTTTAGCTCTGAGGTTAGCAACCCTAAGCTTACAAATGAAGTTGCATCATAAAAATCCATTAGTTGGACCTAAAAAGGTCCAAAGCTCCATAAACCTAGATCTAAGCTTTTATGAGCAAAGTTGAAAGCTTTATACCTCCTTTGAGTGCCAAAAGATGAGGAAATCCCAGATCCTTGAGCTCAAGATACTCAAGTTCTTCTTCTCCAACTTCTCTTCTCTTCTTCCAAGTTCACCAAACTAAGCTTCAAAAAGCCAAACACACACAAGAATGGAGTAAGAGAGAATATGCAGGGTTTCTTAGAGTGAAGGGGCTGGTAAGGAAGCTAGAGTTTTTGTCATAATGAGGTATTTATATGGCTTAAACCCTAAAAATTAGGGTTTTGAAATCTGCTCACGTACGTTGCGCGTACTCCTTGGTACGCTGCGCGTACGTTCATGTGTCCCCCCTGCATCCAATGCGTCTCTACGCCCCGCGTACACAAAGGCTACGTCCAGCGTACGACTTATGGGCGGCTGTAACGACCCGTTTCCGGTATGTTAATTCCTTGGTATTTGTTTTGAAGTTTTGCAAGAGGGACTCGGCGAGTTCATAGCCTGACTCGCCGAGTAGGGACGGGTTTTCGAGCACGTGTTAGCTGGAGACTCGGCGAGTCCATATTCCGGACTCGGCGAGTCTGTCCGTCTGGGTGAAACCCTAAATCCCCGGGTTGCCCACTATTTAAGCCATCTTATGGCCCTCATTCTCGCCTCCTTCACCCTCAGAAGCTGTGAGAAAAACCCTAATTCGTCCTTGAGTGTTTGTGAGTGATTTTTGTGTGCATTTGTGAAGGTTTGAAGAAGGAGAAGAAGAAAGGAGCAAGAAGAAGGATTGTAGAGCAGAGATTCAAGGGAAAGCAAGAGCTCTTTGAGGTATTCTTCAAGTTTCTTTCCCTTTTTATGCTTAAAAGCCCTTTTTAGATCTAGTTGAGGCCTTTCTCAAGCTTTGTGTTGATATGGAAGCCTTCTTATGCCGAGATATCTTTAGATCTGTATATTTGGGAGTTGTAGAGCCCAGATCTATTGCCTTTTTGGAGCTATTTCGCATATTAGCCCTAGATCTACCTCTTTTAGGCATCTTTTAGCCTTTATTCCCTTATTCATGTGTTTGTGCACATAAAGTTGGAAACTTTACGTGGTAAACCAGCTTATTGGACTCAGATCTATCATTTGTATGTTTTGTATTCGAGCAGAAACGAGTGTAGAATAGTTGCATGGCGGTGACTCGGCGAGTCGGAAGAACGACTCGGCGAGTCGAGTCGCGAGTCCCCGATTCCTTCCTTTTGAGCGGTGTCTGTTGTGTGGGACCAGTGAGTAGTGGGGTGGACTCAGTGAGTTGAGGGTAGACTCAGTAATGGAGGGACTCGGCGAGTTGTTCATACAACTCGGCGAGTCCAAGGCAATCTTCTTAAGTTCAAGAACAACTCGTCGAGTTGTTCATATGACTCGGCGAGTCGGATGAAGATTGTCTGAGTTCTTGGATCGAGAGGGTACTCGTCGAGTCGATGCCATACTCGACGAGTAGCAGCGAGTAGGGTTGAGGTGTGAGAGTAGAGACTCGGCGAGTTGTCGGCCCAACTCGGCGAGTCAGGTCAAATGAGAGTTGACTGTGACCAAGGGTAAAAGAGTCATTTTACCCAAGTGCAATGTTTAGTATTTGATCGAGTGTGTTTATGGACTTGTAGCCGGGGAGATACCGGAGCAGCAGCAGTTAGATTCCAGAGTCTTACACTCAGCAGCCAGTTTACGAGGTGAGTTTCCTTCCCGTAGTTAGGGTGCTTGATGTCTTTGTGATACAAGCATGTTTATGTTATGTGTTCCGGACTCTGTTCCGATGCAGTGTGCAGTATATGTGATTATGATAGTGTTATGTGTTATGCTATGCCATGATCGGTTAGTTCCGGACTTCGGTCCGACGCAGTCAGTTCCGGACTTCAGTCCGATGCAGTTAGTTCCGGATTTCAATCCGATGCAGATAATTCCGGACTCTGGTCCGATGCAGGGGACAAGTGATGGGTTTTGAGCATTCTAACACTTCCTAAGTGTACATGCAACCCTAATAACCTTGGATCTATGTTTGTCTAATTATCATGCAAAGTTGAATTCCAAGGTTATATTCCTATCTAGCATACATGGGGAACAATTTTAACATAAAGTATAGATAGAATAACTTACCTTGTTGTTGTTTGTGTTCCTTGAAACCTTGTGAGCCTAGCACCCCAAGTGTGATGCCTCAAATGCTTCATACAACACCAAATGCTCTTGGAAGAACTTATGAGAGAACACACACTACTTCAAAATCGGCCAAGCCCTCTTATTTCTTAGTGTAGCCGATTTTAGGTGGAGAACATGTTACTTATATAGTGTTGACACATCTAGGGTTAAACCCTAATGTGTCATGACTCTTCATTTCCATGACCCATGGGTTTGTAACTCCCATGGAGCATCCTATGGGTGGAACCCAACTTGATAGTCCATGGAGCCTTTTAGCCCACTATACAAGATATGGATGATTTACATAATCAACCCATATATTTAATTAGTTATCTTTTGATCACATAATTAATTCTAAATTAATTCTTGATCAAACTAATCAAATAATATTATTAATATATTAGAACTTATAATATATTAATAATCTCCAAGTGTTATTTCTCTCATTTAGTCTATCCAATTGCATGGTGCCATGCAACCCAAATGGACCATGCCGGGTCGGGTCAAGTACATACCAGAAATAGTTATGGACTTAGACACCTTATCCAACAGTCTCCCACTTGGATAAGTCTAATAACTATTACTGCAAGTATGACTTCAGGAACCGATCCGCAATCGTAGCTCTTTACAAGGTTTCTCGAAACTGAGAAGATGATGGTACGCCATTTAAGATAAGTGATCATATAATCCTCTATTCTAGATATCAGTCGGACAAATACATGGAACAATGTCTTACTTATTGTCCAACAATTTGTTTCCCGATTTCCGATTTGTTTGACAAAGAACTTCATTGAACACATCAATTTTAGTTTTGACCGGGCCCGGTACATAGGTCAAAACAAAATCATCGAGGGGCCCAGATATCAGCTTCTAATCCAAGAAGGAACAGATAAACTTCGACTCATATGTTTGTTCTACTACTCATTGAATTACACACAAGAGCGCGATTTATAACATCGAGTTACCAATGCATTTATCGTACAATCAATGCATAACCAACTTGTAAGTAACAAATCATATCTCTAGGTTTAAAGACTTATATGATATTACCGTCTCACGATCACTCGAGATAGAATTCCATGAAGTGATTCCAGTGAGCGTGGGTTGAGTCCAATGCTCAGAACTTATGAGCACTCATGATTGTTGTAGCCTTGTCCAAGACCTCTACAACCAAACATGACAGTCTTGATTCATACCTACTTCCGACATATGACCGACTGTGGAGGTTTGAATAATATGTTATACCAAACAAAATTATTCTGGAAGTCAAAACATGCAAAAGAAATATAGTAAACGATTGACAAGAGATAGCAACACTTTACTCATAAATAAAACACTTTTATTCATCATCAAATGTCAATTACACTTTACAAATTTCGAGGTTATCTAACTACTAAATCTAATATCATCCTTCAGCCCTATGCTCCGAGCATGCTGGAGATGCTTAATCCGAGTCAGTCCCTTCGTGAGGGGATCTGCCGGATTCTCATCTGATGATACCCTCTTTGCCACGAGGAGTCCTTCTTCGATCCGATGTCTGATGAAATGGTATTTTCTGTCGATGTGTCTGGATCTCCCGTGATCCCTTGGTTCCTTGGCTAAGGCAACAGCACTTTCACTATCACAGAAAATTTCCATTGGCTCTTTAATAGCTGGTACAACTCCAAGGTCTCCAATGAAGTTCCTCAGCCATAACGCCTCCTTTGCCGCCTCGCTAGCTGCAATATACTCTGATTCACAAGTAGAATCTGCCACTGTCTCTTGCTTGGAACTCTTCCAAGAAATTGCTCCTCCATTTAGGGTAAAGACCCAGCCCGACTGAGAGCGGAAGTTATCCCTATCAGTCTGGAAGCTAGCATCACTATACCCTACAACTCTCAAGTAATCACTCCCACCGAGGGTAAGGACCCAGTCCTTAGTCCTTCGTAGGTACTTGAGAATATTCTTTACCGCAGTCCAGTGTGCCTTGCCAGGGTTCCCCTGAAACCTGCTAACCATGCTCAGGGCAAAAGCTACATCAGGTCGAGTACACGTCATAGCATACATGATCGATCCTACAGCCGAAGCATAAGGTACTCGACTCATTTGTGCTATCTCAGCCTCAGTGCTAGGGCTTTGTGTCTTACTCAGTTTGGCGTTACTCTGTATGGGGTACTCTCGTTTCTTGAAGTCTTGCATTCTGAATCTCTTCAGAACCTTCTCCAAGTAGGTACTTTGACTAAGTCCAATTAGTCTTTTACTCCGATCTCTCAAGATCCTTATCCCTAAAATATAGGCAGCTTCACCAAGGTCCTTCATAGCGAAACACTTTCCAAGCCAGGACTTTACTTCCTGCAGGGTTGGAATGTCGTTTCCTATGAGTAGTATGTCATCCACATACAATACCAAAAAGCTAACTATACTCCCACTAGCCTTGACATATACACAAGATTCATCTTTACTCCTAGAAAAGCCAAATTCCTTGACCTTTTCATCAAAGCAAAGATTCCATCTGCGAGGTGCTTGCTTTAATCCATAAATGGACTTCTCAAGCTTACACACTCTATTAGGGTACTCGTTGCTGACAAAACCCTCTGGCTGACTCATGTAAACATCTTCAGCCAGCTTCCCATTAAGGAAAGCGGTTTTGACATCCATTTGCCAAATTTCATAGTCATGAAATGCGGCTATGGCTAACAGAACCCGAATAGACTTAATCTTGGCTACCGGAGAAAAGGTCTCATCATAATCCACTCCAGGAATTTGAGAGAAGCCCTTTGCAACCAGTCTAGCCTTATAAGTGTGTACTTTACCATCCATGTCGGTCTTCTTCTTGAAGACCCATTTGCACCCTACAGTCTTTCGACCTGGTACATTCTCAACCAAGTTCCAAACTTGATTGTCGTACATGAATTGTATCTCGCTATCCATAGCCTCTTTCCATTTAGCAGACTCGGGGCCTGCCATGGCTTCCTCGTAGCTGTTAGGGTCATCTTGACTTACTAGTGTCCCATCACTAATAAGTGTCTCACCTTCTGCAGTAATATGGAATCCATAGTAATGCTCAGGTGTACTCCTAACTCTCGTGGAACGCCTCAGAGGTACAGATTCGTCAATTGGCTCAACAGGAGTTTCCTCCTCAAGTTGAGGGCTAGAGTTTGAAGTTCCTTCACCACTTGACTCTTGAATTTCTTCAAGATCAACTTGCCTCCCACTGTCTCCTTGGCTTATAAACTCTCTTTCTCGAAAGACTCCTCTTCTTGCTACAAAGACCACATTGTCACTAGGTCTGTAGAAGAGGTAACCAAAGGATTGCTGTGGGTAGCCGATGAAAATACACCTCTCGCTTCGAGGTTCGAGCTTATCATGAGTCTCGCGTCTCACGAAAGCCTCGCAACCCCAAATCTTGATGTGGTCTAGTTTAGGTACTTTACCAGTCCACATCTCGTGAGGAGTTTTGGCAACTTTCTTTGTAGGGACTAGATTAAGGATATGGGCGGCAGTCTCTAAGGCATACCCCCAGAATGAGATTGGTAGCGAAGCTCGACTCATCATGGAACGAACCATGTCCAACAAGGTTCGATTACGCCTCTCAGCCACACCATTCAACTGCGGTGTCCTGGGAGGTGTCAATTGTGAGACAATCCCACATTCCCTTAGATAGTCGAGGAACTCTGAACTAAGATACTCACCACCTCGATCGGATCGAAGCATCTTAATGTTCCTGCCCAATTGATTCTCGACTTCCTGTTTAAATTCCTTAAACTTCTCGAAAGTCTCTGACTTATGTTTGATTAAGTAGACATATCCATATCTACTGTAATCATCAGTAAAAGTCAAATAATAACGATTAGCATCCCTTGTAGCATGTTTGAATGGCCCACACACATCCGTGTGTATAAGGTCTAACAAACCTTCACCCCTTTCACACGAGCCTGTGAAGGGTGACTTTGTCATTTTTCCAAGTAAGCATGATTCGCAACTATCATTTGACTTTAGGTCAAACGACTCCAAGACTCCATCCTTTTGGAGTTGGCCTATGCGTTTCTTGCTTATATGTCCAAGACGACAATGCCATAATGATGCTTTATCCAAGTTATTATTATTAGTAGAATCAATACACAAAACATTATTTCCTAAGTTATCTACAACAGATACAGCTTCATACACACCATCACAAGGTAATGCTTTAAAATAAAGTACATTATTAAAGAAAGAATTAATCGAACCAACTTCATTATCAAACGAAAAGGTGAAACCTTGTTTGTACAATGCATGAAAGGAAATAATATTTCTTGCCATTCCTGGCGAGTAACAACACTTATTCAAATCTAAATTTAACCCACTACTTAGCGATAAAGTATAAACTCCAATCTTGGTGACAGGTGTAACTTTCCTATTCCCCATGATTAAGTTTATTCTTCCTTGCTCCACATTCTCACTTCTTCCTAGTCCCTGCAAGTCACAACAAATATGAATACCGCAACCGGTATCAAGGACCCAAGATTTCGAATGGGGTGAGTTATTAGAAATGATAGTGTAAATACCTGCATGGTTGGGTTTGACTTTCCCATCCTTCACATACTGCTGGTACTTTGGGCAGTTCCGCTTCCAATGAGCTTTTTCATGGCAATAGAAGCATTCAGCCTCTTTTGGGTCAGAGGAAGGAGTAATGAAACCTTTCTTGGTTCCACTTGAAGAAGAGCCATCAAGGGTCCGAGCCTTGGTACCCTTCGAAGATCTCTTTCTCTTCCTCCCTCGACTTTGCCCGATTGCCAAGACCGGAGTTGAGTCTGGAGTAGGAGTGATAGCAACCGACTTCCCCTTAAGACCTATTTCTGCGGTCTTGAGAAGTCCCTGAAGTTTGCTGAGGGTGACCTCTTCCTTGTTCATGTGATATGTCATGCGGAATTGATCATAGCACGATGGTAAGGAGTGCAAAATGATATCTATTGCAAGCTCCTCAGGGAAGTTCACATTGAGCTTCAGCAAACGATCCACATACCCTTGCATTTTCTGCATGTGGCTCGTGACGGACTCTCCGTCCTTCATCATGGTTGTTATCATGGAGCAGATGACTTCGTACCTCTCTTGTCGTGCACTTTGATGGTATCTTTCCATCAAATCTTGGTGCATTTCATAAGGGTAGAAATCTTCATAAGACTTTTGGAGTTCAGCTGTCATGGTGGCCAACATGATGCAAGCCACCTTGGTTGCATCTCTTTCATGAGTATGAAAGTCAGCGATCTCCTGTGGAGTTGCAGTGGACTCATCAATTTCCTTCAGCTCCTTGTCAAGGACATATTCTTTGTCCTCGTAGCGGGTAATCATCCTGATGTTTCTGATCCATTTATTGAAGTTGGATCCATCAAAGGTGACTTTCCCACACAAACTCATAAGAGTAAAGGAGCCATTAGGATTCGAGCCAGAAGCATTATTTGAAGACATCTGAAAGAGAAGAACAAGTTTAGTATAGATTTAAGGGAGTCCTTAATAAAACACCCAAATGTAATATTAAGGCTAGGATCCAATCACAATATAATATAACTTAGAAGAGGTATGCCGTAATCTAAGCTATACCATATTTGAAAGGTAGGTGAATGACGATTCACCAATTTCCACCACGAAAACCGAAATATTAGATATTTAGTTTTTATTGGTTTTAGAAATTCCTAGATTCTTTGAGATCCAATGAACTTTTCAAAGGCATGTTTCAATCTCGAGAGTGCCCTCCAAGTTTTGTGACTGGGATGCCGAGGATCACAAAACGAGGTGTGAAGTAACCATGCAAATCACTTGGTACCCTTAAAGTTTATCACTCAATCGATGTGCCGGTAAACCACACACGCTCCACCGATACTATAATAAACCTTAAGTCACCCTTTACCTACCTTGTTAAGTCCAAGTTAGTGTGCCGGTTAACCACACACGCTCCACCAACGACTTAAACAAAGTGTAAAGTGTACTTTCATGGATTAGCACCTTATTCACATTTTCCTAAAGTAACTAAGATTGGGAATTTAATAAGACATTTAGTTACTTTATTATATTCATCATACTTTGAATGAGAATTTATAAGTCCTTGTCTTACCCGTTCGGCTAACGACCCTCCACCAGTCAAGCAAGCGGTGGGTGAGAATATACACCCATTAAGTCACCATTTTATAGGCAACAACCGTATACCCACCTTATAGATCGGCTTCGTGAATGAGGCGTACTAGCGGTAAGACGACTTTATTCTTATACATATATATATAATTATTAAATCATCATAATATAAGTATAAGGGTTGAATTTTAACTTTTAAAATTCTAGGGGTTGGAACTTAAAGTTTTAACTTAACTTTACTTGTTCCAAAACTTGAGGGCAAGTTTTGTAACTTTCAAAACTTTTCATTTCTTGTAACTTATGAGTTTAATAGAGTAATAAAATGAAGACTCTTCATTTTTCTAACTCTTGTGTTTTTAATGGTTTTAATTCAAGTGTGACTCTTGGTTTTCCATAACTTAAGGATAAGTTATGGACTCCATTAAAACACATTATGATCAAGAATTAATCTACCACATAGGTTACAAATAATTCCTATGATCATCTAAAACATCATAAGAACAAGAACATGAATATGAACACAATAAAAAATTACATTTAAAACTTTGTAATTTTGATAACTAGTTGTTGTAAATGAATTAGCAAAAGACATTACACCACCAAAAACAAGTTTTTCAATTACCAAAACAGTTTAGGGTAATGTTTCTAATTCATTTCCAGCAACTAAATCGAAATTCTGCACTCAGTCGACCCTACTCGTCGAGTGCATGAACTCACTCGCCGAGTTGGTTGAAGATACTCATGAACTCGACGAGTCCCCCCTATAGACTCGACGAGTCCATTCACAGACAGCAAGATTTTCGATTCTTTTTTCAACTTTTAAGCACAAATAAGAGCAAACAAGCCTAGGCTCTGATACCACTGATGGGTTTTGAGCATTCTAACACTTCCTAAGTGTACATGCAACCCTAATAACCTTGGATCTATGTTTGTCTAATTATCATGCAAAGTTGAATTCCAAGGTTATATTCCTATCTAGCATACATGGGGAACAATTTTAACATAAAGTATAGATAGAATAACTTACCTTGTTGTTGTTTGTGTTCCTTGAAACCTTGTGAGCCTAGCACCCCAAGTGTGATGCCTCAAATGCTTCACACAACACCAAATGCTCTTGGAAGAACTTATGAGAGAACACACACTACTTCAAAATCGGCCAAGCCCTCTTATTTCTTAGTGTAGCCGATTTTAGGTGGAGAACATGTTACTTATATAGTGTTGACACATCTAGGGTTAAACCCTAATGTGTCATGACTCTTCATTTCCATGACCCATGGGTTTGTAACTCCCATGGAGCATCCATGGAGCATCCTATGGGTGGAACCCAACTTGATAGTCCATGGAGCCTTTTAGCCCACTATACAAGATATGGATGATTTACATAATCAACCCATATATTTAATTAGTTATCTTTTGATCACATAATTAATTCTTGATCAAACTAATCAAATAATATTATTAATATATTAGAACTTATAATATATTAATAATCTCCAAGTGTTATTTCTCTCATTTAGTCTATCCAATTGCATGGTGCCATGCAACCCAAATGGACCATGCCGGGTCGGGTCAAGTACATACCAGAAATAGTTATGGACTTAGACACCTTATCCAACAACAAGGTCCCAGTCAGTTCCGGACTTCGGTCCGATGCAGCTAGTTCCAGACTTCGGTCTGATGCAGTGGGCAATGCCCAGTATGTGCTTTATTTATATGTTGTATGGTATGTGGTAGTTTGGGGAGCTCACTAAGCTTCGTGCTTACAGTTTCAGTTTTGGTTTCAGGTACTTCCGCAAGCAAAGGGAAGAGCTCGGGGTGATAGCATCGCACACACACAGCTTTAGCTTTTATCCTGGGAATTGATTTAGTTTGTTTTGATTTGACATAGTATGATACAGTTTTCCGTACAGTGTTTTTATTATGTTTGGGATACATCACGTATGGTTTTATGATATGACACTCAGATTATGGTTTTGGTTATATTGAAAAACGAAATTTTTGGGTCGTATTTTTGGGTCGTTTCAAGTTGGTATCAGAGCCCTAGTTTGAGGGATTTGGATACACTTCCGGGTGTATCTGAACTCAAACTAAGGGGAAATAAAAAGATTTAAAAAAAAAAAAAACGTTTTCTAAAAAGAATTTTGAAAGCACTTAGAAAGAAAGAAATTGGTAACGAGATAGAGGTGTGTGGATGCGATCAGCCGAGCTCAAGTAAGTACTCCCAAATTACCCATACAAGTTCTTTGTTCAGTTTCAGCTTCAGTAGAACAGCATGCTGGTATAGGACTAAGGATCTAGAAGAATGCCGTATGTGCCTGCTTTATAAGTTACAGCTTTATGAGTATTGCATGCTAGTATTAAGTAGGCAGCAGTAGGATAGCATGTTTAGGTTATGCCTGACAGTATGAGCTTAACATCCTATGCTAGTACAGTATCTTGTTATGAGAATAGTTTTGCCTGAGTCTGTTTCCCTTATCCGAATGTTGCTTGCTTCGTGCTTTGTGGGGTTCTGAGTGATGAGAGTTAGCCATTAGGTGAACACGTCACACCACATATGATCAGGGTTGAATAATCCCAGAGTGCTAGAACTGGCCCCATTGCACAACTCTTGTTTGAGTCCAACCGTTATAGGGACAGGTCTTTTACTTGAAAGATTATCTGATCCTCATCACATGTGATGGTGTTCAGGTGGTGGCTAATTGGCATTATAAGGAAACCTTCAGCAGCTGAGGACCAGTTGTGTTGAGCCTGAGGTTTCCCAAGGGTAAGCCTAGGATGAGAGCAGCAGAGAGCAGCAATAGTAGAAGTGAGTTGGTGGAGTCAAGGCAGTTCTTGAGGAAAGTACGGATAGATGTGGAAGGTAGTATGGGCCCGTACTACTGAAAGCAGAGGATCCGTACTCGAATCAAGGAAGGCCAAGACAAGACCAGGAAGCTAATAGTAGTATCATGATCCCTTGAGATATTTCAGTGTTCTGATGTTGTTATGATATGTTTCAGAATGGTAGTTTTGCATCCGAGACCAGCAGTCGGCAGCTCAGATGCCGGAGGGGGATCAGGATCAGGATCAGGCCCGGAGGTCGGGCAGATGGATGAGCAGACCAGAGAGTTCCTTTCTTCTGAGGTTACCCGCATCATACTGGAGCAGACTCCTGTGATCTTCGGTTCGATCAAGGAGGGTATTTTAGATCTGATGGATGAGAGATTGGGTATTTTCCGTGCCGAGATGGCGGCCATGATGGGATCGCGCACACTTACGTTCAGGGAGTTCAGGGCATGCGGAGCTCCAGACTATCATGGGGCGCGGGACCCCATAGCGAGTACCAGATGGTTGGCGGATGTGGCCAACGCTTTCCGCTCTAGCAGGTGTCCCGAGGGGGACAAGGTCAGATTGGCGTCCTGTCTTCTAAAGGGCAGGGCACGGGATTGGTGGGAGGAGGTCGGACATGCCATCGGGGATGATGCGGCATTGGACGCCATGACCTGGGCTGATTTCTCTACCAGGTTCAGGGCGGAGTTTGCACCGGTCATTGAGGTGCAACAGTTAGCTAGGGAGTTTCAGGACCTTACCCAGACTACAGAGACAGTGGCGGAGATCACCGCCAAGTTCAGGGAGAGGGCTCTTCTTGTTCCTCAGTATGCAGCCGATGAGGAGATGAAGAAGGCCCGTTATCATGAGATGTTGCGGAGTGATATCCGCATGTTTGTGAGCCGGTCCAGCTGTAAAACGCTGGATGACATGATTGCTAGAGCTCGACAGAGGGAGATTGATCTCGAGATGGAGAAGAAGAGGAAACCGGAGGCGGTTTCGGGTTCAGGCAGTGCGGGCAAAAAGCCCAAGGTATCTGATCACAGGTCCAGGAGTCAGCAGAGCCATGGTCGGTGTGGCAAGTGTGGGAGATTGCACGAGGGAACGTGCAAGGCAGGGAGTTCCGGCTGCTACAAGTGCGGTCGAACTGGACATTTGAGCAGGGATTGTACGGCCCCTGCTACTGCTGTTGCAGCATCAGATCTGATTTGCTTTCAGTGCAATCAGAGGGGACATAAAAAGTCCCAGTGTCCAAGTTTAGCTGCAGCTAGGAAGGTGGTTGCACCTGCCCCTGCTACTTTGAGGATTACAGATGGCCGTCAGGGCCGAGTAGAGACACCAGTGGCTAGGAGCCGAGCTTTTCAGTTGACAGCAGAGGAGGCGCGAGCAACTCCTGATGTGGTGACGGGTATGTATCTTTCCTTTATCTTTTAATTATTATTATCGTTTGAATATTATTTGATGGTATGTTTTATTTAGGCTCGTTCTCGGTGAACGGCATTTCTGCTTTGGTATTGTTCGATTCGGGGGCTACCCGATCATTCGTATCGCTTGCGCTTAGCAAGAGATTTAGTAGAGCTCCTGGGGAGTTGGATTGTCCATTAGAGGTTGAGATAGCAGATAATAGGACCGTGAGGGTCGGCAGAGTACATAGAGGGTGTTCCCTTCAGATATTTGATGAGCAGTTTTCAGTGGATCTGGTACCTATTCCCCTGCGAGGGAATAAAGTTATTGTGGGCATGGATTGGCTAAGCCCCAATGGGGCGGTGATTGATTGTGAGCTTCAGCTAGTGAGGGTTCGCACTCCCAGTGGGGGAGAGTTAGTGATTCAGGGCGAGAGGCCACAGCGAGGACCGACCTTTTGTTCCGCCGCAAGGGCGAGACGCTATGTTCGGCAGGGTTGCGCCGGTTTTGTAGCTTACGTCTTGGATGCCTGAGAGAAGGGAAAGACGACAGTTGATGATGTTCCTATTGTTCGAGACTACCCGGATGTGTTTCCCGAGGATTTTCCGGGGATACCTCCTGAGAGACAGGTTGAGTTCAGGATCGACCTAATTCCTGGTGCGGCTCTGATAGCCAAAGCACCGTATCGACTAGCTCCCCCTGAGATGCAGGAGTTGTCTACACAGCTGCAGGAGCTTTTAGACAAGGGTTTCATTCGGCCGAGCAGTTCGCCTTGGGGAGCGCCGATCCTGTTTGTGAGGAAGAAAGATGGGTCGCATCGTATGTGTATTGATTACCGGGAGTTGAATAAGGTAACGGTGAAGAACCGTTACCCACTTCCGAGGATAGATGATTTGTTTGATCAGCTTCAGGGAGCGTCTTGGTTCTCCAAGATCGATCTACGCTCCGATTATCATCAGATGCGGGTTAGAGATGAGGATGTACAGAAGACTGCTTTCAGGACCCGGTATGGTCATTATGAGTTGAAGGCCCGGTGCGGGCGGACCAGTCATACTGTAGACCAAGCTGACTGAAGGCCCAATGCGGGCGGACCAGTCATACTGTAGACTCAGAGAGTGGACCAGGTGAGTTGAAGGCCCGGTGCGGGCGAACCAACCACACTGCAGACTCAAGGGACATGAATGGACTCGGAGGGTGGACTAGGTGGACTGAAGGCCCGACACGGCGGACCAGTCCCACAGTAGACCCGATATGCATGGTTGTTCTGTGATTCGTTGATATAGCATGTTATGTGTATGGTATATGTGGTTGGTATTTTGGGGGTATCTCACTAAGCTTTTGGGCTTATAGTTGTGGTTTAATGTTTTTTTTCAGGTTCTTCTAGAGACTGTGGCAAGGCAAAGGCGTGATCGTACCGCTCTTCGTGTTTATGTTTTATGAAATGGACCTGGGAATACTCTGATAATAAATGTATTAAAAACCTTTTTGTAATAACTTAATGAATTAGGTTGTTTTTGAAAAGTTTAAATTTATTTGAAAATTTGGGTCGTTAAATGATGCTCTAAGTCGAAAAGTAAACTTTGAAAGAAAAAGGCCAAGATCGTTACGAATTGAAGTTGTCTCAACGATTGTGGAAAGTATCAAGAAAACTCAGGAAGAAGCTTTTGAAATAAATGACCGAAATGAAGAACGTTTAGGCAAAATGTTGGTATTCGGTACAAATAAACAAGGATTGAAGGTATTCCAAGATAGAATTTGGGTACCTAAGATGGGGGGAATAAGGGATCTTCTGATGGAAGAAGCTCACAAAACCATGTACTCGATTCATCTAGGTAGCACTAAAATGTATAGGGATTTGAAACCCTACTACTGGTGGCCGACGATGAAGCTCGATATCGTAAAGTATGCGGCTGAATGTGTAACATGTGCAAGGGTTAAGGCACAATATCAGAAACTGTATGGCAGTTTAGAACCTTTACCTATACCCATGGGTAACTGGGAAGATATCACTATGGATTTTGTGACTAAACTGCCCATAATGAAGAATGGTCACGACATGATTTGGGTAGTCGTGGATCGTTTCACAAAGAGTGCACACTTCATAGCAGCCAATGAGAAATGGTCTATGTATAAGCTTGCAAATGCTTACATGAAGGAAGTGGTAAGCCTTCACGGTGTACCACTAACGATTGTATCAGATCGTGATAGTCGTTTCACGTCAAGGTTTTGGAAAAGTCTACAGGAAGAAATGGGTACGAAGTTGTGTTTAAGTACAGCTTACCATCCACAGACTGATGGTCAGAGCGAAAGAACAATTCAAACACTGGAAGATATGCTGAGAGCATGTACCCTAGAATTCCAAGGTAATTGGGATGAGCACTTACCTCTGGTAGAGTTTTCCTACAACAACAGTTATCATTCGAGCATTAAGATGGCACCTTATGATGTGTTGTATGGACAGAAGTGTCGTACGCCATCTTGTTGGATTGAAGCTAGAGAAAAGCAGTTTATGGGCCCCGAGATAGTCCATCAGACTGCTAAAAAGCTGAAAGTGATCAAGGAAATGATGTTAGCAGCTTAGGATCGTCAAAAGAGTTATGTTGACAAGAAAAGACGACCGCTGACATTTGAAGTTGGAGATTCGGTTTTGCTCAAAGTCTCACCATGGAAGGGACTTATACGATTTAGAAAGAAAGGAAAGTTGAGTCCAAGGTTTATAGGACCATTCAAAGTTCTTCATAGGATTGGGAACCAAGCTTACAAGCTAGAGTTACCGGAAGAACTAGATGGTATTCATAACACTTTCCATGTGTGTTACTTGAGGAAGTTTACGGGAGAAATTCCCAATATAATTCCAATTTCAGAGTTAAGGATGGATGAAAATAAGAGGCTAATTGAAGAGCCTAAGGCGATTGTTGACCGTAAGACTAAGAAGTTGCGCCGCAAGATGGTTGACTTAGTACTTGTGCGCTGGAAACATACGAATGGATCGAACCTCACCTGGGAAACAGAGAGTGACATGATGAGTCGCTACCCACATCTGTTTGCTGATGCAAGATTCCGAGACGGAATCATCCTAAGGAGGAGAGAATTGTAACGCCCGTGTTTCTAGGCTAAGCATTAATTTAATGGTGTAATAGTTAGGGTCAACACTTATAACCTACTTTGAAGTAATAAATAGGAATTATTTGAATATTATGTGATTTTATGTGCCTTATATTTAATTATAAGATATAATAAGTTAAGAATAAAAATAAGCATCAAAAATAAAATAATATATAGGTCCAATATCTATGAAGAAAGTTGTAGTGGTCGGGACAAGGATTCTGGAGATATATAGAACGCCGAAATCCGAGTTATAATGAAGAAGATATGACATGTCGAAGTTTCGCGTCAAAACCGGCACGACACTGGGAAACATAAAAAGTTAGTTTATGATAAACTACTTTTTATCCTTAGGAGTCTAAATGAAAGTTGTAGAGTACGTCTCCACCTACGCGTCAATATAAATAACGTGGAAAACAGAGTTCGTATGCAAAAGTTATGGCCTTCCGACGATTCAGCTTTCAGAAACCCTAAGCTAACTAAATTCATGACGTAAGCTTTATGACACTCACGACGTGAGGAGTCATTTTGCCACATTTCGGAATCTAGAAGGTGGGACGAGGCTGTGAGGGGATAGGATCCAAACTCATGATGTGAACAAGGTGTTTTCACGACGTGAGGAGTCACATGGCCACCTTCCGAAGCTAGGGACGCAAATGGCAAGTCTACGAGGTGATCATGCAAGACTCACGACGTGAGCCCTATGACACTCACGACGTGAGTTTATAAAATCCCTACTATTAATAGCAGGTCCGACTTCAGCCATTCTTACACCAAAACTTCTTCCCTTTCTCTCCTTTGCTGAGGTCATTTTGCATCCCGAGCCCCGACGATCTCGCACGCTGACCGTTTTGCTTAGATAACATAAAATCACGCTACTAAGGTGAGTGCATAGTTACTTTCATCTTACACATAGATATGAAGTATTTTATATATCATATGATATGTGTGCATATTATCTGTATACTTGCTACCTATGTTGGATGATTGTTTTTATACAAGTTTTAAATGATTTAAACTGTATATGTATTTTATATCTACAATGGTGTTGGGATAAAGCATGGGTAGATGTAATAAGACTATGTGTGATAAATTGATGAGAGGCCTCGATGTTGTTGTTATTGATCCAGTCATCTAGCGGAGTATAGATGACAACCACAGACTCTTCTAGATAGTCTAGTGGAACGCTGACAGGCTCGCAACCTGTAGGTGTTGTGAACGATGTGTTCACCGGTGTACTCCATCCCCCACATGGTTTCCTTTAGGATATTTATTGCTAAGGAACCCCCTTAGCAGTAGTGTCCATCCCGATGATGATCCTTAGGATAGGTCCCTTATGATAGGTGTTTAGGGACGTAATGTGAGGATAACGGGAACGGGTAATCGGGTTATTGTTGGTTGATGAAATTAATAAACTATTTATTGTGGGTTGAAAACCCTATGTGCTCACTAGGCTCCCAAGCCTAACCCACTCAGTTTTATGTATTACAAGTAGTGGCGCTCGAGCATAGTTGAGATGTGTTAAGATGAGGGATTACGGATATAGGCTTGTAGATAGGAAATAATGTAGTAAGGCTTATATTGTATTGTTTATACTTATGTACTTTATCGAACATGACATCCCGAGTCTTTTAATGAAATATATTTCTAAGTAAATGCTTTTGATAAATCTTTATCATATTATTGTTTTGGGACAAATTCCGCAACTCTCTTATTAAAAGGTTACTCTGATTTTGAAATAAAATATAAACAAAACCGGTCTTTTATGGGCGTGAATTTAGGGATGTCACATCTTCTCCCCAGGAGAAATACCCTGAAAAATGTGGAGCCAAACAGAGAGCTGCACTTTCCTATCTGAAAACAGCCACGATCACCATTATATCGAAGATTCTCTTCTAGCCAATGACGGATCCACCACATCACGTCTCACGAAGGAAGGCTCAACAGAATCAGTTAGGAGACACATGCGTCTCGATCAGGTATAAAGGAACCCTTTTCCCCCACGGGGAGGAGGACTGAACTCAATTTCTCTTAGACATTCCTTACCTTCCTTTAAATCGGGAGCAAAACTTGGAAAATAAGGTTTATCACTTGCCAGCTGCCACGTCGTGGCCTACACTGCCATGTCGTGACGGCTTAAATACGCGGGCTGATCTTGACTTGTCACGTCGTGGTGCCTCCCTATCATGTCATGACAATCCTTAAAATGCCAAATGTTGCAAAATATAAAGTACATCGGGATCTGGATGTTACACAAGATCAATTAGCTGACTTGTAATTGAGTCACTGTGTTCAAAACATTTCAAGTTACTATCAAGCAAGTTGGGCATTCGTAACCTTCATGTTCCAACTTGAGGAAGAGTAAAGGAACTGAGATTATCATATATGGATAATCCCAAGATTTATGTCATTATCTAGTTGTTACTTCTATCTCATGGGATAATTGTTAGTTTAAAGTTAGTTCAAACTCCTTATATAAGGCACCATAGGATTTCTATGATTGTATTATTGTATTGAGTTTTCAATCAATAAACAAAACACTTTTCTGTTATCCAAAATTCTTTTTATATATATATATAGCATGACTATGGATATTATTTGAATTAGTTTAAGTTTATATCCATTCAACGCATCCTTTTCACATCTATTATGCAAACCACAAACCAGTTTGTTAGTTATATTAAATCAAGTCTATTTTATGGAAAAGTGAGTGAAGCTTTTATTTATTTTCTATATTGATAAAAGCTTAATTAAGCTCTTATTTATTATGCGAACAGATTTTTCAATCAAACTCCATGTTTTAGAAAAGAGCCTCTCAAATGGAGTGGGAAGAGGGTGGGTGAGCAGTTGCGTGTTGAAAACATTATCATTTAGAGCATTGGGTGTGGACAATAAGATACAACATCAAGTTGTGTCACCTCATATGTCACATAAAAAAATGGTGTTATAACATCAAGTGAGAAAATTGGCAATAAGATGCAACACCAACTTTTTGAAAATAAATATGTTTTATTTTTTTATTTTTTTTCGAATTTGGTTTTTTTTTTTTTTTTACTTTTTCGGTTTTTTTTACTTTTTCGTTTTTTTTTTCTTTTTCGTTTTTTTCATTTTTGGGTTTTTCTAATCACTAACATGAGCACATTTGTTATAAAATATAAAATTTTAAAAACATAAAAAAAGACATAATATTTAAAATCTAAATTTACGATTACAATTTAAATAATAATAATAATAATAATAATAATAATAATAATAATAATAATAATAATAATAATAATAATTTGAAACCTAAAATCACAACTAAAATATCATTCAAATTACTCCTAAAACCACACAACAATCCTAATTAACCCAAATATTTCTTCCTAATTTGTTCATTTATCGTTTGTAGCACCGCTAGATCAGTAGGCGCCAAACCCTTCTCGCTCGTCCGAAGAATTGACAACTGCTGTATCATTAGTTCCCTCTCTTTTTGCCCCTGCTTCTCACGTGTCTGCCTTTCTAGGAACTTCAAACGACGACATTTCAAGTTATTTTTTTCTTTTATTAATAAATTGTGCTCGTTGAATTTCGTTCTCATTTCCGGCGCCTATTTTACTTTCGCCTCCACCTCCTCCGCATGTCTTGCAGCGCGTCTCGCTTTGTCGCGTCTACACAGTCATCGTGGTGGGGATATCACTTGGATATCATCCGGGATCTCATCGTCATCGGCGTTTAGGTCGATGTGAGTCTGTGCGTTCGACACGTCGATCGAGCTAGAATTGCAAGATCTTTTTGATTGAACCTCCGACGATGTAGGCGTTTTATTCCACTTTGGATTCGCTCGCAACAGCTCCCAGGAGTTTTTAAAGTCGAAAACATGTCACATTTCGACTTGATGTTGTTCCTTAGCAGATTTGAACAAATCGAAGTTGTTGGTTCCGTTTTGTTGTTGCGCCTCAACCTGGTTGTAAATATCATTGAATTTGCTTCACCGTTTAGTTATTTGACCCTATTTGAAGCTCAACATGTCATTGTTGAGATGCTGATTTTTCTTCAAAATAGCATGAAACTTGTCGCGCACCGCCCCCCAATAAGTTCATTTCTTCGTTCTGCGGAGTACGTCTTTTGAAGTAGCACACCAAGCCGCCATCAAAGCATATTCCTCATCCGGTGTCCACCATTGTGGAACATCTGCATTTTATGTTTCAACCGTTATCGGTTTTCCTTTCCTTTTCCCTCTCCTACTACCTCTCGCTTCCACTTCAACCGATTGTTGTGTTGTAGGCGATGGTTGGTTGGTTATTTGTTGCATCGAAGCAAAAGTAGGGAAAATATTTTGTTGTAAATTTGGGTTTTAACCAAATAGATTTTATTGAAGTTAAGGTGAGTTGGGAAATTACAGTGGTGGTGAAACGAGATTGAAAGTGATGCCTTGGTATGGGATTTGTTGTGATTTTTTAAACGATAAAAGGTTGAAAGCGGCGCCTTGGTATGGGATTGAAAGCGACGTCTTGGTATGGGATTTGTGGTGAAGCAGGATTGAAAGCAATGGTCATTAGCCCAACGTTCTACAACACATCGCAGCGTCCACGAGAATTGGCTCAAAGAGATGCAACGAGTAGGGGTGGGGGGGATGTTCCCCTCATTATGATTGCGTTTCCGCCAACTACCTCAGCCACGTCGACCATACCGTCTCATCTTATAGGTAGAAGAGCGCCTTTTAATTTCTATTGCTTTCTCAATTTGTCCCACGTCGCTGGAAAATGGAATATAGTAAAATGAGCTTAGTATCGGAGAAAACTAGGAAGGCTTTGTCTATGTCTTTACAGCTGCTCAATTGTCATTTCTTATTGATTGTGATTAGTGTGGCATAATAACAAAACTTCAGCGGGGGCAGTTGCCCCACACCCTGATTATAACGTCCCAGACTTCACAACAAGGTTGTATTTTAGATTTGTAGGTGATTTTCATTCGTGAATTTTAAGGAAGTGTCCCATGAGATATAACCCAGACCATGACCCTTAAATGTCCACTCCCTCAACAAAATAAAATTTATTTTGTCCACCGATCATATATCTACATTCGGGACCATTAAGATATTTATATTTTGGCCAATATTCTATCTGCAATAGAGCAATGGATTGTGAAATAATTGTGCTCATTCCATCATTCGATTAGATATTAAGATAACTTTTTAGAACGGCGGGCCACAATAAAATGGAAGCATTTGACGGGATATGTCAAGGAGAGTCCAATTCATGGTTGTTAACAGTTTTAAGATTTAACATTTAGTGGGTAAGATTTAACATTTTGTTTTAAATATATAACTAGATTATAGCCGGCGTTAAACGCGGGAAACGCATAAAAAACATATAATCGTTTGTAGATATTGTATAATGATTATAAAAAAAAATATATGGTTATTGGTATTATTGAAATATGTAGAAAATACATTGAAAACGATAAATATATATAATCACTGAAAGATCTCTTTGTAGACATTATTTTTTGTTTTATTAGTTGAACGATTTTCCTCATCTTATATAGTTATGATATTTATATATTTATAAGCATTTTAATTAGACGTTCATTGCAGAATAATGTTACCTAATTTAAACATATATTGACAATCAATATAATTAGACGTTCATTGCATAATAATGTTACCTAATCTAAACATATATTGATAATCAATATACCGTTTTTTCTATTGCATTAAATATTAACAACTATTTTATTTATTCAAATAAAGTTATGTAATATAATTTATAAAATGTTAAATGTTATATAGATTTAATTTTAGTATATCATCAATGGAGATTCTTTTCTAAATCATGATTGGTTTATTTTAAATTGATTATAAATATAAATGCTAGCTTTTATGTTTGTTCTTATTTATTTAGTATTCGCAAAAATTTTGCATTAGTTTTGGTGCAACTTTGAATAATTTTAGTATATCAATTTAATTTGATATATCTGTCAATTATATGAAATATCTAATAATGACATTTCATTACTATTATGATAATTTAGTTTATATATTGTATTTTCACTAATCTTAACAGTCTTATTTTTTCTAATAACCGTAACGCTTTTACTAAATGTACTTTTTACAAATCTCCTAATATCTTATAATTTCAATCCTACTTTATAATTTTTCATAACTATGTTATTTTCAAGATTGACTGGTTTAATAGTGTTTTTTTTTTTCAGTCTATTCAATTTTATATTTCATTGTACAACATTATCGTTTGTATGTATTCTGAAATTTCACTTTAAAAATGTTTAATATTTACACATTGATATTAATTTTTTTAATAAATTCATGTAATAATTATGGAATATATATCTCATTTTAATTAACATTCACTTCCTTTATTATATCAAATTCCTCATTAAACGGATATATTTTTGGAAAATAATAATTATAATAGGACAACATTATCTAAAACGTAAATGTTTGATATACTTTTGGAGAAAAAAAAATCAGGATCATTAAAAAAATATATATATATATATATATATATATATAAAGAAAATACAAATTTAAATTTGTTGAAATTATGGATGAAATTACTGACGAAAATTTATTTTGGAAGGAGTTGTATTTTGTAAGATATAATAATATTACAAAATTTGAAATATTTATATTTGTTGTGTAAATTAATAAATTTTATTGTTACTATACGAAGAAAAAAAAAGTAGGTTGATATGATATATAAAAACATAATAATTTCAATGATATTTTAAAATCATGCCAAAATTAACCGGATTCTTATGACATAAAAATTAAAAAAAAAAATCATAATCATCTCTAATATATAAAAGTAACATTTTCGTAATTAATGTCAGTTCCTAGGATAGTTAATTTTTGTTTTGTTAAAGGTACCTAATACCTTTTCATGTTTATTTGAAAAGTTTCAGAAAAGTAGTTAACTGATTTTATGTAATTTGTGACAAAGAAAATCAAAATATATGAATACATACATTTGATATAGGAACAAAAAATGATCGAAAAAAATATAAAAAGCGAAAGAAGGTACTGACCTTCTAGCGCACAAGAGTGAATGTTGATAGCAGAGAATGATGATGGAAGCTATAAGCAATATTAACGATGTTGCAGGAGAATGTTTGAAGACAAGAAACGATTGAAAATAAATGTGAGTCGCGGATTCAATGATGAATTGTATATGTATGTGATAATTTGAATATGATTTTTCGGTATTAATGATTTCCTAATAAAAAAGATTTTATATTACTGGTTTACTAATATAAACGGATTTATATTAATGGTTGATATTAAGACCTTGATTGAAATGATTTGTTAGTAATATATTTTTAAAATTGATCATATTAAAATCTTCATAACTGAAAATTCAAGATGTAAAATATGGAAAGCTTTTATTGGAATTAAATACATTCAATTTCAACGAATGTAAGTTATTGATTGATGATTGGAAAGCATATATTGGAATTAAATATATTCCATATGGGGAAGATGATGTCAGCAATTTGATCTAAGGGTGGAAAAAATAAGATTGAAATACAATCAATAGTCCAGATTATTTAAGATGATGTCATAAAGTTTCTCTTTTAGTAATATTTAAGATTATCAGACAAAATTATAAAACTGGTATTTATATTTTATAAAAAGCCATAAGTTTAGTGAAAAGAACCAGAAAATGGTGTCACATCGTCATTTGCACGAAATTTTGCAAATATATGTAAGGATTAAATAAAATAAACTAGAGCTGACGGATCGATCTGACACACTCAACCCATTTATTAATTGGGTTGAAAATTTCAACCCATCTCAATCTTTTTATTTAAATGAGTTGATATTTCCAACCCAACTTAAACATTCAGATAAATTGGTTGTCCCTGAGTTAACATGGTTATGTAATTTCCAACTCAATCTATTAAATAAATTGGTTAAATTTTGGTTGATCCATTTAAAATAAATATTAATTAATTAATTAACTAAAGATTACGTCACTTAAATAGTTAGACTTAAATAAGATTTCAAAGTATGACAAAAGTACAATCTCAATTCACATTTACAAAAAAATTGTTCAAATAACATTAAAGAAATATAATTTCTAAGTGATTTTTGGAGAGTGACTAGGGTTGTTGATACCAAGAAAAAAATATAAGAATTAACATTCGATTTTTTAAAACATAAATAATAATATGAACATTGTAATTTATAAACTAATACTTAGATTAATACATGATAATATTTAAATAACTATTAAATTAAATATAAATTAAAGTTAAATGCGTTGTTGGTTGAAAACGGGTTGATAATTTTTATCCGACTCAACCTATTTAATTAAATGGGTTAGACAGGTTAACTCATTTAACTTAAATGAGTTGAAAATCTCAACCCAACCTACTAATTTTAGATTGGGTTCGGGTTGGATTGATATTTGTCGGCTCTAAAATAAACGACAAAAACTCTTGGCTAATTTCGAATCCTAAAAAATAATGAGATTGATTGTTTATGAAAATATAACATATTCATTAAGTGAAGTCCATGACAAAAAAATATTAAAATATATATATATATATATATATATATATATATATATATATATATATATATATATATATATATATATATATATATATATATATATATATATATATATATATATATATATATATAATCGCATAAAATTCATAAAACATATGGCTATAAGAAAGTTAACTCATGTTGCAAGGTTAATGTTCCTATAGCCACCTCTTTTATTAATTTTAGCAATCATATTTCTTATCATTGACTTCAGTTAATGATAGTTTTATATAGGGGTGTTTATCGGGTAATTTTTCAGGTTTCAGGTAATTCGGATCGGGTAATTCGGATTTTTTCATGTTAAAAAAATATCTGTTACCCGATCCAAATTAAATTCGTACAATTCAGGTTTGGATAATTCGGGTATTACCCGAAATATATAATTTTTTTTTAATTTCACTTGAAAATAAGTTTAGTGAAATAAATACGTCGTGCTTTATTAGTCTTGTTTATATAAACAAACGAGGTATAAACGAAGTTACTCAACCTTTGAACATTGAGATTATTTAGTCAATAATAGCTGAGATATCAAATAATTTTTTAACAACTTAATCTAATCTAATAAGATGTTAAAAAAACAAATACTTAAAGGTTTTAATTTAAAAGCTTAAAATGTATAAGATAATTGTAGCCATAAGTTTTGTCATGTTCTAAAGTTTCGTCAAGATAATGAGTTTGTTATTTGCAATAAAAACTATAATCTAGAAAACAGTTAAGTTTTAAAGAACATGATGATATATAAACAATTATTTTTAATATTGCTAGTGTCATATTGTCATAATAAAAAAGATTCATGTTTTACAATAATGATACTTAGTTTAAGCGTGATCAAATACCTGTTACAGACTACAAGCTCTACGAAAAAAAAATTAAATTAATTTGGGTAATTCGGGTATACCCAAAAGCCAACAAACATACCCTTTACCCGACCTAAAAAAATCGGGTTACCCGATTACCCGAAAATATTTACCCAACACCCGAAAAAATCGGGAAGCTAATTCGGGTATCGCGTATTTTCGATAGGACTAGTGTTAGATTTTCATAAATAATAAATCTCAACATTTTCTAAGATTCGAAGATTAACCGGATAAGACCGAAAAAAATTACAATTTGCTGTGGAACCGAATAGAATATATTGAAAAGAACAGGTATAGGTTTCAAAACTGCAGAAAATGGTGTATTTGTTATATATATATATATATATATATATATATATATATATATATATATATATATATATATATATATATATATATATATATATATATATATATATATATATATATATATTAAAAGGAAAAATCCAAAAAAAAAAATTAATTATTATTTTCGGAACTTTAATCACCTAAAAAAAATAATAATAATAATAAATTACTGTTTTTTTAATACATGAAATATTCTAATATAATATTACACTGTAAATATTCTAATGTGATTTTTAGAATGTTATAATATTCTACTAGATTTGTCAGATATGTAGAATATTCTAATATTATACTAGAATATGTAAAAAAAAACTTTTTTTTTTTGGAAAATATAAAATCCGAAAATAATATTTGAAAAAAAAAATCAAAAATTTTCAATTATTTTGCATTTTAAAAATGTTGTTTTATCTACTAAATGAGTGGCTAGGATTGCATCTCACGGTCTCACAAAATTAGGCCGTCTCACATGAACCTATATATATATATATATATATATATATATATATATATATATATATATATATATATATATATATATATATATATATATATATATATAGAGAGAGAGAGAGAGAGAGAGAGAGCAAGGATCATTTAAGAAGTCATATTCCCGAGAACCTGAGAACAAAACGATGATCGTTAGATCAAAATAAATAATGGTTAGGATGCGTTGTGACATTTTTGTAAATACATGGGAAAGAAAAGGCACAGGGGCATTTTTTGAAAAAGAATCATGGCATTTTAGGAATGGATAAATATTCATACCCATTAATCGGATTGAATCATGTTAGCCACTACCCTATCTCTCTCGCTCTCTTCATCCTGCATCCCTTTGATCTTCATTCCACCTCCTGTAATTCACACTTTAGCTTGCCGATGGTGAATCAAAGAAACAATACACTGACAATGTACTATGGTTCGGCAGATCGATGACATTCCTCACCGATGGGGATTTTATTAAAGAATGGCTACCTAGGGTTTGCGGAGGGTTGGAATCGCTTTCGATTTCTTATTTTTTTTATTCAATTATGTTGCCGATTTGCCGATCATAATGTAATCGGAGATGAAGAAAAAGAAACTCGAATGTAATCGCCAACCTTTTAACTTCTAGAGAGAGAAAAAATCAACCACAAAGATGGCTTCTTCTTTCTTTCTCACGGTGGTGGTTGCGCTCATGGTGATGTTTGTATCTGTGTCAACGGCACAGGCACAACCCCAGACGTGTGTGTCGAAGCTAATCTCGTGCGCTTAGTACCTCAATGCCACCACAAAGCCGCCCAACTCCTGTTACGATCCGATCAAGGAGGCGGTAGCCACCGATCTACAATGTCTATGTAACCTCTATGAGAATCCTGCTTTCTTGTCTTGTCTCGGAATCAATGTTGCTCAGGCACTTTGTCTTCCTCAATTGTGTGGAATGTCATCTGACACTACCGCATGTAACAACACTACTGGTTAGAAATCGTTTTCCTTAAAATCACTTTTCGCTTTAGCTTTTTAGATCTCACGATACCAAATCAGTATTCAGTACAATGTTTTTCGATCCACCTCTTAACCCGATAATTCATTAGAATCAATATCACCATTTGATTATTTCAAACAGATTGTTGATAAAATTATACTACACAAGAACTCGAATTGATTATCATAAGGCATCGATCGATTGATGATATAATGCTATGTATGCTAATTTTTTATATGATTAAATGTAATGGAGTTCATATCATAAGCCATTGCATACATGACAAAAGGATGCAATATAACTCATGTACTTTAGCCAAGAGGATGCTTTAACTCGTATACTTTAGGCAAGAACCAATATAACTTATAAGTTCTTCTCTTACTATTATAGAACATTTAGCTTTTTAGGACAACTATTATTTGTTTTTTTAATACAACTATATGATTATGGAGCCACTTTTATTGGGATTTATATTTATGTTTTTACTCATGTACTTTGTGTCTATCTCTCTTTATATATATCATTTCTCTTATTGTGTGTGTAACTGTGTGTGTGTGTTTCTTGATCCTAAGTTACATATTTAATTGTGTATGAGAGTTTGTTACCAAATCGGTCCTAAAAAAGATAAAATCACTTCCTCGGCATCTATAGGATCCTTCCTAAATGCAGGCCTTACACAATATGTTGAAGGCGTGATTCTTTCAAACAAAATCCTCCCATCTTGTGGTTGATGACCGGCTGAGCTTCAACATCTAAATGTTGAAGAATCAATACTTAATAAGTGTACAAGATAAACACAACAACACCTCAACTCTATGGAATTTGATCATAATCAAGACTTGATAAAGTAATTCCATTCTTTTACATGATTCCATCATACTAATTACACGTGATTCACATGTAAATTACATATGAATTACATGTGATTCACATATAAATTACATGTAAATTACATATGAATTACATGTGATTCACATATAAATTACATGTGATTCACATATGAATTACATGTGATTCACATTTAAAATCACAAGTGTATCACATATGAATTACATGTGATTCACATATGAATTACATGTGATTCACATGTAATTCACATGTAAATCACATTTACTTCACATATGATTCACATGTAAATCACATATGAATTTACATGTTATTCACATGTAAATAACATGTAATTCAAATATCAATTACATGTAAATCAAATGTAAATAACAAGTGAATAACATATGAACAACATGTGATTCAAAAGTGAATCATATATGAATTATATGTGATTCACAAGTGAATCACATATGAATTATATGTGATTCACATGTAATTCACATATTAATCACATGGAAATCACAAGTGAATCACATATGAATTACATATGATTCACAAGTGAAATCACATATGAATTATATACGATTCACATGTAATTCACATATTAATCACATGTAATTTTGATGTAAATTACATGTGCATTTTTGTAAGTGTTCTTGCATTAATCAAATTTTTTTAATTTTCTTTTAAATTTTGAAGAATTTGTGGAAAATATTGAAGACGTGAAAATCTTGATATGAAAAAAATGATAACACTGTGAATCTTATTAGCATTTTTTTATTTTTTATTTTATTTTTTATCGAATAAAATACTTGTACTATTATGTTTATAGATTGAATAATAAAAATGAGATTTTTTTTTTATTTACTTACGAATATTATAGTATACCAAATATGCATATATTCATTTGAAAATCATAAGCATATATGCACCTAAAATACTGATTTTTTTGTTAAAAAAATAGAGTTTTATTATAATATTTTTGTTTTTTTTATAAATTTACTGATTTTTTAAAATTTATATTTTACACAAAAATGTTGCTTTTTTTTAATTGCAGTTCTTTTAAAAAAAATTGCAATTTTTTTAAAAAATGCATTTTTTTGAAAAAGTTGCACTTTTTTTGAAAAAAATTGCTATATTTTTTTAAAAAATGCAGTTTTTTTGAAAAAATTAATGTTTTTTTTTAAATTGTAGTTTTTATAAATGCAATATTTTTTAAAAAAAATTACAGTTTTTTTGAAAAAAATTGTAGTTTTTTAAAGAAAAAAATTCAAATTTTTAAAAAAAATTTGCTTTCCAAAAAAGTTAAAAATCTGCAATTTAAAAACAAAACGAAAATTATTTTTTTTATAAAAAAAATCCGAAAATGTTTTTTATAATGTTAATTTTAGAGCTTTTTATTAATATTTCCAATAATACAAAAAATTAAGTTGTATTGGTATGATGACGATCATGTATTTAATGAATTAGTTTTGATCCAACACTCCACTTTTAGTTTTTGGGTTCTTAGGAAACTATGAGTTCTCAACCGATCTCACCACTATATATATATATATATATATATATATATATATATATATATATATATATATATATATATATATATATATATATATATATATATATATAAGCCTCATTTATCTCCTTCCGCCGAAATCACATTTCCACTTTCCAATGGACGCCACGTCAACTCCCTTCTGAACGAGGCCATGATCAATGTCGATTCATCAAATCATATTTCCATCGCTTATTCTCCCCCATCGCGTTCACACCACCACTTCGCTACAGACACCTGTTTCCAAACACTGTTTCTATCTTTTCCCTCTTCACTCTTCTATTGGATCGCCTTTGACATTTTAATGAGCACGTAACCCTAACTCACGAACGACGCAACTTACCACAACACATCTTCTTCCTTTCTCCACCAACTTTCCATATTCTCCATATTCAAAGACAAACTCGATTTACTTTCTCCTCTGATCGCAACTCCGACTTTTTCCAAGAACGCCTACGATATCATCAATAAACAAACCCTAATTTCATGTACAACAAATCAGCACTTCATATATATCGCATTTGATTGATCTTTCGAATTTCCTCATTACAGAACACCACCCATATCATCCACATAAAAAATCCCTTACTTTGCAGGCAAAGCTTTCGCTAATTCATCTTCTACCGACTGAGGATTGATTCATTGTATCGGATTCTTCAACAAGGTTAGACTTCGCGAATTGATTACTGGCAATTTCTCGTTTCCATCAAATTTTTAAAGGATTCTTCCTCGTGTGTTGATATGTCAATAGTCAATACTACGTCAAACATGATATCCTCCTACTAAATTATAGCATGTGTATTTGCTTCCCATGGTTCCACTTGCCTTTTAATTTTTTATTTTCTTTTTTCCGCCATCTGAATCCTTTTCATTCAATCGAAACCACCACAATCCTTCTTTCACCCGATTCATCATCATTTTTGAAATCCACTTTCTTGTCTCAAGTTTCTTATGGTGCCGATTAAAAGCATCTTTGAATATATCACTGAAAAAATCTATGCGGTGAAGACTTTTAATGTTGCTCCCTCTGATGACACTATGTTTTGTAACGCCCGCATATCCGGGCTAGTCAATTTAGAGACAATAAGCGTCAAAAATCAGTTTTTTATTAAAGATTATTTAGAAGGATTAATATTAACCAAGTTTTAGTATATGTTACAAGGGTTCCGTACATATAAAGAATGCTGAAATCTGACTTATAACGAACAAGTTATGGCCCGTCGAACTTTTACGGCAAAACCGACACGGTAGCGGGAGATGTAAATAGTGAATTTACGATAGAGAACTCTTTAGCCTTAGTGATCGAAACAAAAGTTGTAGTATACATTAAACCAAAAACATACAAAAAAAGAACGCTCAAACGTGACTTCGTATGAGGAAGATATGAATTTTCTAAGATTTGGCTTAGCATTGCACAGTCCGAAACTCGAATTTTAGATCGAGCGGTTTATGGCCTACGCGACCTAAATGAGAATTGAATATCTCATTAATAGTAACTCAACGGTAAAAATACAGACGAAAACGGAGTCCGTATGTAGAAGTTATGAATTTTACGCGGACATTTAACAATATAATCTCATCGTACTGTTAAATTTAAGATCGGTCGAAAATTAGCCGACGGAGTCAAAATGAAAGTTGTAGATCTTTTTTTTTTTCCAACGCATTGATATACAAAACGTCAAAAACGGAGCTCGTATGTGAAAGTTACATGTTTTACAAGTCGGAAGTGTGTTGTGCGAAAATGGGTGATGTGGCACAATCTTGGTCATTGCTTTTTCCCCAAGTCTTGCCAGCAGATGGTGACATGTGGCATCAAGTTCATCCATACTTCACCCTATAAATAGAACCTCTCTCACCCTCATTTTTTTTCAAATCTTTCTCATTCTTTCTTCTCTTTACTCTTTCTCTAGAACGTCTCTCTAGCCCCGAAACCCCCGAGAAAAGCCTAGGGAACCTCCCTAGCACGAGGCGGAAACCCCGAAGTCCTCGACAGCTCTAAGAAGAAGTGCTTTTCGACTCGGGAACGCTGCTCCAAGCAAATCCCGGTTTTCTATAAACCCGCTGTAAGTGAGCTACGCCTACACTATTTTTAATATAGTTTTTATTTAATTATAATAACGTTATTAGGAACTTATAATAAGTACTTTGGCTATTATTATGGGTTATATAAGTATGGTTGAATGCTTATATAATAGTAATAATAGCTAGACTATTAATTAGTCTCGGCTAATAATAGATTAAACTCTAGTGGTATTAATACTAGGTTTCGTCGAAGGAAATTATTTTTAAGAAACGAAGCATTGTCTGAGTTCGGAATCACCACATTTTCCGGTGAGTGCATAGTCCCTTTCATCTTACACATAGATATGAATTATTTTAATATAAATTACGTGCTACGTGTGCATATTGTCTGAATACTGGTTGTCTATGCTGGGTGAAAGATTTTTATACATGTTTTAAATGATTTAAACCGTATATGTATTTTATATCTATAAAATGTGTTGGGTAAAACATGGGTAGACAAAATAGTTGTTGTGTGATAACATGATGAAAGACATCAATGTTGATAGTGATCCAATCATCTAGAGGAGAATAGATGACGACCACGGACTATACTAGACAGTCCAGTGGAACGCTAGCAGGCTCGTAACCTGTAGGTGTTTTTGAACTAGGTGCTCATTAAGTATTTTTGAACTAAGTCTGTTCACTAGGTAATTTTGAAATGAATGTGTTCTTTATGTATTTTTGAACTGAGTGTATTCACTAGATATTTTTGAACTAAGTGTGTTCACTAGGTATTTTTGAACTGAGTGTGTTCTCTAGGTATTTTGAACTGAGTGTGTTCACTAGGTATTTTTGAACTAAGTGTGTTCACTAGTTATTTTTGAACTAAGTTTTACCAGATGTTTTGGACTACGTGTTCACCAGTTGTAATCTATAAACCTTGGTAACGATGGACATCGTGTCAATTCCTTAGGATAATCCTTAGGAGTGAATGAATAAGAAATAGATGATTCTTATGGTAGATCCTTAAGAGTAAAGAAGATAATGGAGATGGGTAATTGGGCTAACTGTTTGATGATTAAACATAATAATTATATTATTGTTGGTTGAAAACCCTATGTACTCACCAGGTTTCCCAACCTGACCCACCCAGTTTATTTATATCACATGTGTTGATATGAAGTCACATTACACTGAGAGATTAAGGAGATATAAATCACTAGTGATAATGAATGTAAGTTCTGTTTATGCTTATGTTTCTGTATTGACGATGACATCCCAAATGTTTTAAAATGAATAAAAATATTTTTCTTCGTAAATGCTTTGATAACGTATTTATCATGTTTTATTGGAAACAAATTCCACGACATTTTTATTAAAAGAGGTACTCTAATTTTTATAAAGCATAAACAAAATCGGTTTTTTCTAGCCGTAAAAATGAGGATGTCACATGTTTGCTCCTGCTATGTATTATTATGCATTCATTATCTACATTATGATTCTTGTTTAGGGAAAATCCAATATTTTGATGTTGAAACCCTTTCCATTATGAATACCAAAGCAAAGAAAACTCTGCCTCTCAGAATTTACTCTCTTTTCTCTTGCAATTTCAAGGTAATTTGAATTAAAAGGTCAATCCTCTCAATTTATATCCATAATTGACTTTTGATCATGTGGACTTTGAATATCAACCTTCTTGATATTAAATTCATCATTTTTATCGACTTTTTCACAATCATGTCACCTAAAAAGCTTCTACATATGGTTTTCATACATTTATTATGAAACATCCTGGAATAGCAAGAGTGGTGTTGAAGGGCTAAAAGTGTAAATCTTGAAGGGCGACTCGGCGAGTCCATGGATGGACTCGGCGATTAGAGTCGCGACTTTGGTCGCGTGTCAAGTGACCTACTCGGTGAGTCCAAAGATGGACTCGGCGAGTAGGTGCTGGGTGAAGAAAACCCTAAATCCGGGGAATGAGCCCTATATAAAGATCATTATGTCTCCTCCACAGCCTCCTTGATCCCCCTTGAGTCCCAGAAACCCTAATTTCGTGGAGGAACCCCATTGTTGATAAAATTGGAGCTTGGAGAGGTGTTGTTGAAGAAATCTTGGAGGAGAAGAGGCTTGGATCAAAGGGCTTTGCTTGGATTCGAGTTTCTTTGCTGTTGGGGCATTCTTTGGAGGTAATATTTCGTTCTTGGGCTGTGTTCTCTTAGATTCTCATTTTTGGGGTTGTGTGGGAAGCTTAGTTATGTGGCATCTTGAGTTTGAAGGATGGATCTGAGGTTGCTACCTCAGATCTGGAATGGAGAAGATCTTAAGAGCATTAAAGCCCCTGTTCTTGTGCTATTAATGGAGCTATCATGTCCCAAACCTTAGTTCTAAGGTGAATAAGGCCTAGATCTCTTTAGATTCACGTAGAGTTTGCCACTTTACGTGATGGATGGATTGTAGGAGGTTGGATCTATGTTTTGGATCAATTGCATGGCCTGGAGTGCTTCTGAATTGATTCAGATCGGTGATACTCGGCGAGTCATATGGGTGGACTCGACGAGTTGCTTGAAGATGGCCTGGAACTCGGCGAGTTGGAAGAACAACTCGGCGAGTAGGTTGAAGATAGCCTTAGACTCGGTGAGTCTGTTCTTGGACTCGGCGAGTCTTGTCGAATAGTCCCAATATTTCCTGGTTGAGTTGAGAATCGGTGAGTCAAGGGATGACTCGGTGAGTTGGGTGTAAGAGGACTCAGAGTTGTTGGACTCGGCGGGTCTTGGGGTGACTCGGCGAGTTGGGTCGCTGATGGAGGGAAGTTCTGAGCATAGGGACTCGGCGAGTCATCGGGTTGACTCGGCGAGTAGGGTCAGTCAGGGGTTGACTTTGACTTTGTCCAAGGTTGACCAGTTGTCTTCCAGGGGTATTTTGGTAATTAAGGGTATTTATTGAATTGAATGTTTCGGTGTTCAGTGGAGGAGTTCGTGTCAGGGTTGGAGCAGCGGGATCTTATCCTTTCAGCCGGCAGTTTCGAGGTGAGTTATCCTCACTATATCAACAGGGTCTAAGGCACCAAGGCCGGCCCTTATCGGATTGAGATCCGGGTAGTTGTTATTATTTTTTGTTGTTGTGATATGCTTGCATCCTGAGAGTTAGGACGGTATATGTCAGAGACCTGATCGATATCGGTATCCTAAGAGATAGGGAGATGCTATGCTAATGACCTGTTAGGTCGGTATCCTGCTTAGAGTATGTTATGCTATGTGATTTGCTAGATCGGCTTGTTTGAATGTGAACTGTTATATGATTATATGTTTATGTGTACATGGTTGTTTGGACTGGAGATGGGTTGAGGCAGTCCTACTTTGTGTTGTATTTCAAGATGCTCAGGGCGGACCGGTTGTTCCGAAGGCCCAGCGAGCGGTCCGGATATGTTGTAGGCCCCACGCGGGTGGACCAGACGTACCGAGGCTCGGAGAGTGGACCAGGCCGACTGAAGGCCCGATGCGGGCGGACCAGTCATACTGTAGGCTCAGAGAGTGGACCAAGTGAGTTGGAGGCCCAATGCGGGCGGACCAACCACACTGTAGACTCGAAGGACATGACTAGACTCGGAGGATGGATCTGGTGGACTGAAGGCCCGATACGGCGGACCAGTCATACAGTAGACCCGATATGCATGGCTATTCTATGTTCTGTTATGTTATGTATGTTTTATATGTTATGGGCCGGAAGGCAATATGTTTTGGACCGGAAGGTCGTAGCCTGGAAGGGCGTATATGTGGTTGGTATTTTGGGGGTAACTCACTAAGCTTTCGGGCTTACAGTTGTGGTTTAATGTTTTTCAGGTTCTTCAGGAAACTGTGGCAAGGCGAAGGCGTGATCGTACCGCTCCTCATGATTTTGTAGCAATGTGATTCTCGGAATACTCTAAATGATTTGTATTGAAAACCTTTTTCTAAACAATTTAATGAAATCGGGTTGTTTTTGAAAAATTTAAATTGGTTGTATTTTTCGGTTGTTACAAGTTGGTATCAGAGCCTTGGTTTGAGTGAATTGGAGGAACACTTGTGTGACTCCAGTCTCAAATCGAGGAGGGTTTTCAAAAGAAAATTTAAAATGGTTTTCAAAATAAGTAAAGGAGGATGCGGAGGTACGATCAGCCGGAGCCAGTAAGTAACCCCAAAATACCATACATGATATTCTTTTTATTGAGCTTTGATAGAACAGCATGCTAGAGTTAGGCTAGCGATCTTCAGGATTTTTCGATGTGTTGCCTGATTTATGATGCCTGCTAGCCTAGGATTTTCTTGTGAGAGATTTCTAGTGTTGTTATGTATATTTGTCTCTAGGGTGTTGTGGAAGTACTTCATACAAATATGGGTAGGTGTGGAAGGTAGTATGGGCCCGTACTACTGAAAGCATAGGACCCATACACGTATCAGGGAAACCATGACCTCTAGGGTTGGGTTGAGAGTTGGTTCCCGGGATAGTGGGAGGTGTTTGAGATTTTTGGTGGTTTATTTTCAGTATGGAGATTTCAGGGCACGCTGGGAGTGGATCCGGGTCAGGATCAGGAGCAGTAGAGGGAGTTTCGGGTGGGTCTGTACAGCCCGAGGTTGTCAGTCAGATGAGTACGCACGAGTTGGATGCGAGGATTCGTGAGATCCTGCATGATGAGGTTGCTACATTGTTTCGGGCTGAGCTGCCGAAGTTGTTTGGGTCGATCAAGACCGCCATGGTGGAGTATTTTGATGAGTGCTATGCGGCTCTCACGGAGACGGCTGTCGCGGCAGCTACAGCAGCTGTAGCAGCGGCAGGGGGAGGAGCTAGTAGAGGTTTTCAGTATCGGGACTTCGATAATACGAAGCCTCCCACTTTTGATGGAGTTCAGGATCCGATCGTTGCTCTGAGATGGTCATCAGATGTGGAGGGATGTTTCTTCACGTGTTCATGCCCTGCTGATCAGAGGGTGAGGTGCGCTCGGAACCTGTTAAGGCTCGGGGAAAGGATTGGTGGAGATTGACCACGGGGTCATACACGGATGCGCAGAGGACTGCGATTTCATGGGATCAGTTCAGAGGGATTTTCAGTACTCGTTATGTTCCGCAGGTAGAGAGGGAGAGGTTGGCTCAGGAATTCCTCGAGCTGAAGCAGGGTTCGGAGTCGATGACGGAAATCACCAGGATGTTTACTGAGAGGGCGATGTTTTGCCCTGAGTTCGCTTCGGAGCAGGCTCAGATGTCCCGATATCTGAGTATGCTAAAGAGAGACATCATGCAGTTTGTGTCTGCGCAGAGGTGTGAGACCTTGTTAGAGTTGCAAGAGGCCGCCAGGCGGCGTGAGTTAGAGATTGAGTTGCAGATGCGTGAACTGAGGCAAGCTCCGGTTCAGTCGCAGCCAGCGACGAAGCGGTCTAAGACCGTTGATTTCAGGATGGGAGAGCAGAGTAGCCACGTCTGTGGAAAGTGTGGAAGGGGTCACGCCGGAGTCTATCGGTCCGGTGGTGCATGTCGCAAGTGCGGAAAGGATGGGCATTATGCGAGGGATTGTCGGCAATCAGTGCCAGTTCGGGATTTGAGGATATGTCATCATTGTCATCAGGTTGGACACTTGAGGTTCAATTGTCCACAGCTTGTTGCGGGACCAGTGCAGGCTCCAGCACCGGCCACGTTGAGGATCACAGGTGGAGGTCAGCCCCCAAGGGCTTAGGGTCGTGCTTTTCAGCTTGCTGTTGCGGGTATGTTTCTTTCCTATTGTCTTAATTATTTATGATTATTGTGGAGTATCGCCTATCTGCTAGTCTCGTTGGATGGTTATAGAATCGCGTTTCGGGTTTTCGTGTGGCATCTGTTGTTCCTTAGGGGTTGGTGAGTGGTATTCGGGATTTTGTTTTGGTATCCTTTGTTCCGTAAAGGATCGTTATGGTTACGGATCAGTGCTTAGAGCTATCGTTGATTATCTTTGTGAGGATTAGTGGTGGATGCGGAGTTGGTTTGAAGGCCGGGTAGCTTTTGCAGTCTGAGGAATGGAAAGTTAAAGATTGGGTTCCTTTCGAGCGGTTTGTTCAGTGTGGAAATATGTTTTTATGAAAGTTGTTAGCGCTGGTGAGGAACTAAGTGCGTGTAAGTGTTGTTTTTCTCTGCATTGTTGTTTTGGGAGATCGGTGATGGCGATCGGTGGTTAATTGTCAGTGTCTTAAGTGGGGGAGAATTGGAAATTCTCCGGATGGTCGTTAGGCTTGAGAGGTTGGTTAGCTGCTTGGGAATTCAGCGGTATTTCGATCAGCCGAGAGCAGGCTCGTATGGGTGAGTAGCAGGCGTGCGGGGCAGAATACAGACCTAGGGCATTTGATTATGGAAGGCCTGGGAGCAGGCCGGGATCGAGTATGTATGATGGAGTTAGAGTTCGGAACCCTTAGATGGCTAGAACGGTATGCACGAGAGGACTCCCCGAAGAGATAGCTCGGAATGATGAATTCTAGTTGAGCGGTCCGAATAGACTGAAGGCCGGTAGGCGTACCAGTCAGGCTGAAGGCTCGGAGGACGGTCCAGCCAGACTGAAGGCACTGAGAGCGGTCCAGGTTGGCTGAAGGTTCTGAGAGTTAGGCCTGGCAATTGGGTTGGGTTCGGGTTGGCGGGTCACGGGTTCGCGGGTTGGCGGGTTAGAATACATTGACCAAACCCAACCCATATAATATATGGGTTGATGGGTTGGCGGGTCACGGGTTGGCGGGTTGAAAATATCAACCCAACCCAACCCATATAACCCGTATAAATATATGGGTTCGTGGGTCAGTGGGTCAAACCCAACCCGTATAAGCAATTTAATAAGCAATACATTTTAAAATGAAATTGAAAAATACAAATAAAATGAAGTTATAAAGTCTTAAACATTCAACATAAAGTCATAAACATAAAGTCATAAAATTGTAAATAAACACATTAATGCAAAGTGCAATAGTTCAAACATATCCAAAAATCAAATGCGATAATTTGTTCATGCTACAATTTCCATTTCTTCTTCCAACATCGACTTCTTCAAGATCACCTTCAAATAGAAACAATATGCAAAATTAAATTTATGATATTTTAAAAGCTACATAAATAATTATAAAAAGAAAGAAAAAAACTCACCAAATGACCACCTAAAGTATGTTGGAATTTGTAGCCTCCGTATTGTCTTCGTTGATGTTCAAATTCATTACATTTTGGGTTAGGTTGTCAACAGCCACATTCAAATCAACTACACAATGAATAGAAAAAAAAAAAATAATACAAAATTTTAGTTAATATGAATAAATTATGAAATATTACCTTTTTCTCCAAACAACCAATCCCTAGTACAAACCAAAGCTTCAACCACATCAGGCTTCATGGAACTTCGATATTCATTCAGAATTCTTCCACCAAGACTAAAAGCCGATTCAGATGCTACTGTTGAAACGGGAACACAAAGTATATCCATATCTAATTTAGCTAATTCTGGATATCTATATTGTTGTGCTTTCCAAAAGTCAAGCATTTTAACAGAAGAAGTTCTTTTAGCTCTTGGCTCAAGAAGGTATACATGCAATTGACTTGTGGTATTGGAACCCGAATCATCATTATCATATTCGTCAAACTCCTATAATTAAAAATAATATATATAAACCAATTAGTAATTTAGTATATTTAAAAACTAAACTATAAAAGTGAATTTAATGATAATTAAAAATTGTGATTTACCTCAAGAATGTTGTTTTGACTAGAATCTCCCCCAACATTACTTTGTCTAATGTTTTCATTGCTCCCTTGATGTGATGTCGATTCGAATGTGGTTGCATTTTTTGAAGCTTGCACATATTCATCATAAAGTTCATAAAGGGCACTCTCAATAGCCTTAAATTGTGATGAACCTTCTCCATAAAGTTTTTTATAACAAAAGTCAACAAATGTTAACTTATATCTAGGATCAAACACCACGGCTATAGCTAACAGAAGATTAAAATCAGCCCAATATTTGTTGAACTTATTCCACATTTGAGTAGCTATTTTATTCATATACTCATCCAGACTTTTCTTCTCTTCAACCAACTTCAAATGTATTCCAAAGATCTGAGGGAATACAAATTTGAAGTAGGATAAAGAGATCCTGAGAATTGAAGAGTCGCATCATAAAACACTTTCAGAAAGCTACACATTTTCTCAACTCTTTCCCATTCATCAGAGGATGGACAATCTTGAAAGTTAGAATCACTCAAACTAAGATGCGAAAACGCTAGTCGATAATAAAGTGCACAAGAAAGCATCCTATAAGTGGAATTCCACTTAGTAGGAACATCTTGCATCAAAGCTTTATTGGTGTCCAAAAGATTTTGTGAGCAACATTGAAAAAACCTTGTTTTTCTTGCTGATGATCCTTTGACATATTTCACACATTCTCTAACTTTTTCCACAGCAACATCAATTTGTTTCAACCCATCTTGAACAATCAAATTAAGAATATGGGCACAACATCTCAAATGAAATAACTTACCATCATATACTAAAGCATTCATCAAACGAAATTGATTCTTAAGCAATCCAACGCAAACATCATTGGAGGAAGCATTATCCAAAGTGATAGAAAACAGCTTCCTTTCAATTCCCCAACTTTTTATTAACCCACTAATCTTTTCCGCAATAGCAACACCGGTATGTGGAGGAGGAAATTCAGAAAAAATTAAAATCCTCTTCTGTAAGACCCAATTGCTATCAACATAATGGGCAGTCAAACTCAAATAACCATCTGTAACAATAGATGTCCAAGCATCAGAAGTCAAACATATTCTACTTGAACATTTAAGCAACTCGCCACGAAGTCTATCACACTGACTTGTATATAACTTTTTGACATCTTCCTTTGTTGTGTTCCTACAAATATGACTGGCATTTGGTTCCAAGTATTTGCAAATATTTCTAATTCCTTCATATTCAACGAAGGAGAATGGCAAGTCATGTCTAACAATAGCTTCAATCAACAATTCCCTAAGTCTTTCCTGACTAAACTTTGGAGTTCTCATGTTCATTACACCTTTGCTAGAAGAAATCATATATTGACCAATTTCTCTAGTATTATTATTTTCACATTTGGTTCGATGGCGAATTAGATTACCGGTACCGCAAGCACTTCCTGCTTGATATTTTTTACCACATTTGTTGCAAACACAATATAGGATTTCATCTGGTGTTTTTCTAGGTAATTTAGTAAAACTTTTCCAAACATCAGAACTTGTTGTCCTTGTTTTCCTTTTCTTTGTAGAAGTACTTTCAACTCCTTGAGAGTCATTTGGTGCTACAACTTCTTTAACTGAATCATCACTCTCACTTTCTTCATTGTTACCCTCCACATTATTGTCAACAGTGATATCTTCATTATCCATAACTTACTAGAAAACCCCAAAAGAAATCATCAATTATCTAACAGGTTAGAAGCAAAGCAATTAAAAAAAATACAACTTCTGATTAGTGATCAATATGAAAGCATCACAAAAAAAAAAAAAAAAAAAAAAAAAAAAAAAATGGGTAACAAGTTCTGATCAGTGATCGGTACATGATTTCTGCTAGCAACAGGTCAAGGCTCGGACTTGCTTTGTTCGAGTCTTAGAGATTTATGCAATAATCAAACAAACCCCGATTATTGTCTCAATCATTCAATCATTTATTGATTAGAAGAAGAGAAGAACACAAGGTAGCAGCGGAAGACGAATCAAGGCTTAGAGATTTTCTGTGTTCGACTTCGAGGCTTAGAGATTTAGGTTGTCACAATGTTACTTACCGGAAGAATCGAGGATGGAGGTGGGTTAGCGACTTAGCGTCGGACAACGTCGGTACTCGGTAGCAGCGGAAGATGACTGCGAGTCTGCGAGACTGCGACGAAGCGACTTAGTGCCAATCGCGTGATCTGATCGACGGAGATGAGAGTATGAGACTTGCGATAGTTCGTCTGTTCGTGAGCAGTGCCGATGATGAGTTTGGATTTTGGATTTTGCCAATTTGGAGAATTGTTTGATGTTTAGGGGCTAGGGCACCGGATACAGTATTTGATAAATAATTAAAAAATCAAAAGTGATAAATAATTAAATGTATTTTTTAAACCTAATATATATATATATATATATATATATATATATATATATATATATATATATATATATATATAATCGGGTTGGCGGGTTGACCCGCGAACCCAAACAGGTAACCCAACCCAACCCATTAAATAAACGGGTTAGCGGGTTGGCGGGTTGGCGGGTAAAAAATCTCAACCCAAACCCGTTTATTTTCGTGTTGGGTCACTTTCGGGTTACGGGTTGGGTCGAGGATTGCCACCCCTATCTGAGAGTGGTCCAGATTGGCTGAAGGCCTGGTGAGGCGGTCCAGTCATGCTGAAGACTCTGCGAGTACTGTTGGATCGGTTCAAGGTTATGGATTGCGTATGTTGCCGTGTGATTGCATTGGAAGGTCTGGCCCCGGGTAGTAATCTTGACCAGTGAAGATAGTGCATAGGCTTAAGAGCCCCTGCGAAGAGAGTCAGAGTAGTTGTGTCGAATGGATATCGGGTGCGCTTTAAAGAGGTAGTGTAGCGTGGGGTGAGCACCATAGTACCTGTCATGGTGACAGGGCGGGCGAGTGGTTTCCTTGGTAAGGAAAGAGGGAGGAATGAAATTCCGAAAGGGAGTGCGAATTCACGGAAGTGAAAGCGGCAGTGTAGAGTTATGATTGGAGTGGTACGACGGTGGTTTTTGAGTAGCATGTTTGCGCCAGTGGAATAAAAGCTCATCCGACTTGAGATGTCTGCTCAGGGCGCGGAGGGAATTCCGCAGGCGTAGAGCCAAGGGGGGGGGGGTTCAGAAGGGATGCAGGGAGAGAGTCTTGGACTCTCAGTGAGATTCTGATCAGGGTTTTGGGTATGTATTAGCGGTTCATCCTGGAAGGATGTTTGAGGATATCATCAGTGTATCGGGTTTTCCAAACCTGAGGGTGCTAGAGCTAGTTCAGCATGTGTGTGTGATTGCAAGAGGAGAACTCGTGGGGGTTGCTCCGGGATTGAAGAGTGGGTCTTTTTGTCGTCATGGAATGGATAGAGTGGGATTCGGATCGGGGATCCGATGGTTCATGGTTTTCTAGCCATATGAGTCAAGTGAATGATGAGAATTGGAGCAGTAAGGCATCATGGGTAATTCTCGGTTGTGAGTGCGACTATCAGAGGGTACAGCCGGTGCCCGATTTGAGACGATGGTCGGACACCGTAAGGAAAGAGAGAGTGAGTTGAGTTTCATGGGGTATGCCTTGAGGGACCTGGTCCGGTTAAAGCCAGGTGGTGTGTCGTGGGAGTATTTTGGAATTGAGTTGCCATAAGCTTCGAGGACGAAGCCTAATTTAAGTGGGGGAGAATTGTAACATCCCGGAATAGCAAGAGTGGTGTTGAAGGGCTAAAAGTGTAAATCTTGAAGGGCGACTCGGCGAGTCCATGGATGGACTCGGCGAGTAGAGTCGCGACTTTGGTCGCGTGTCAAGTGACCTACTCGGCGAGTCCAAAGATGGAATCGGCGAGTAGGTGCTGGGTGAAGAAAACCCTAAATCCAGGGAATGAGCCCTATATAAAGATCATTATGTCTCCTCCACAGCCTCCTTGATCCCCCTTGAGTCCCAGAAACCCTAATTTCGTGGAGGAACCCCATTGTTGAGCAAATTGGAGCTTGGAGAGGTGTTGTTGAAGAAATCTTGGAGGAGAAGAGGCTTGGATCAAAGGGGTTGACTTTGACTTTGTCCAAGGTTGACCAGTTGTCTTCCAGGGGTATTTTGGTAATTAAGGGTATTTATTGAATTGAATGTTTCGGTGTTCAGTGGAGGAGTTCGTGTCAGGGTTGGAGCAGCGGGATCTTATCCTTTCAGCCGGCAGTTTCGAGGTGAGTTATCCTCACTATATCAACAGGGTCTAAGGCACCAAGGCCGGCCCTTATCGGATTGAGATCCGGGTAGTTGTTATTATTTTTTTTTGTTGTGATATGCTTGCATCCTGAGAGTTAGGACGGTATATGTCAGAGACCTGATCGATATCGGTATCCTGAGAGATAGGGAGATGCTATGCTAATGACCTGTTAGGTCGGTATCCTGCTTAGAGTATGTTATGCTATGTGATTTGCTAGATCGGCTTGTTTGAATGTGAACTGTTATATGATTATATGTTTATGTGTACATGGTTGTTTGGACTGGAGATGGGTTGAGGCGGTCCTGCTTTGTGCTGTAGGCCAAGATACTCAGGGCGGACCTGTTGTTCCGAAGGCCCAGCGAGCGGTCCGGATATGCTGTAGGCCCCACGCGGGCGGACCAGACGTGCCGAGGCTCGGAGAGTGGACCAGGCCGACTGAAGGCCTGATGCGGGCGGACCAGTCATACTGTAGGCTCAGAGAGTGGACCAGGTGAGTTGGAGGCCCAGTGCGGGCGGACCAACCACACTGTAGACTCGAAGGACATGACTAGACTCGGAGGATGGATCCGGTGGACTGAAGGCCCGATACGGCGGACCAGTCACACAATAGACCCGATATGCATGGCTGTTCTATGTTCTGTTATGTTATGGGCCGGAAGGCAATATGTTTTGGACCGGAAGGTCGTAGCCTGGAAGGGCGTATATGTGGTTGGTATTTTAGGGGTAACTCACTAAGCTTTCGGGCTTACAGTTGTGGTTTAATGTTTTTCAGGTTCTTCAGGAGACTGTGGCAAGGCGAAGGCGTGATCGTACCACTCCTCATGATTTTGTAGCAATGTGATTCTGGGAATACTCTAAATGATTTGTATTGAAAACCTTTTTGTAAACAATTTAATGAAATCGGGTTGTTTTTGAAAAATTTTAATTGGTTGTATTTTTTGGTTGTTACATATTAACTATTAATTTGCAATTGTTTAGGAATTTATATCAATTTTATGCAAGTAAAAATTATATGATCTCAAAAGTCATTATTAATGTCTTCCTATAATCAACACCATGTAGTATTTAAAGAAGAGTTGTAAGTGGCAGTGTCAAAATCCATTAGTTTTATTCAAAAATTTCTATCAATTATGTACATTGAAGCTTTCTTATCATTTGGTAATTGTAGAAAACCGTAAAATGTCAATTATGCAATTGTAGTGAGTAATTATGAAAACAACATAGTTTGATTTCTTACAACGTGTTTCAATAAAATCCTTTGGGTATTCGCTGTCAAAAAATCTTATCTCAAGATGGTTGCATTAGAGATGTCAAGTGTAAAGATGGGTTATCAAGAAACACAAGGAGAGTCTTAAAATGGGGTACTAAATTATAAAAGTTGAAGGGATGAATGTGTATATCTTTAGGTGAAGGGATCCAAAAGTCTAGAAACATATAAGTAAGTCTCTTTTCAATTGTATGGATATAATGGTACTTTTATTTTAAATTTAGGCATAATTGGGTAGTTAGGTGATTCATGCACCCAATTCTCTCTTAAGTCGAATCAAAGAAGATAATCATAGACACGAACCTTGGCATACTCGTTTTTCATCGTTTTTAGGAGGCAATTCTTACATAGCTTAACAAATTTGGTTTTTAACATTATTTTCCACTATTTTGAAAAATTATTTAAGGAGAAATTCATCCATTTTTGCGTACTTTCTCTTTTAGAAATGCTTTTACACTATTTTGTTTGCACGTGAGAAATAGATGCCTTGCATTTTTGTAAGCATTATTTAAATTCTATATTGATTTTAATTATGAGTAGTTTTCAAATCGAGCTTCTAACACGTGCCAACTTTGTTTCTGCTGGAATTGAAGTCCTCAAACAAAAACAAAACTGGACATACATTTGTACGTCCTCGTTTACCTTTAAATATTCTTTAAAATTAATAAAAACATTATCATATATTTATTTTCTTAAATTATATAAACCATATATGAAAGGAACGTATTCTAAGTTAATTCATATTTTATAAAGCATTTCTTTCAAATCAGCACTTAAACAGTATGTTATAAATATATAATTTAATAAGAGACGTGTTACCAAAACTATAGTTGACTTATTGGTATTAGGCTTATATCACTATAAGCTCTTGAATATTGATTTTGAACGTGTGTTCATTAAAATACATACTAAAAATATGTTTTAAATGTAATTTGTCTTTTTTTTTTAAGAATTGAACTTACAATGTAAGAAGTATAAAGACTACATTGGTATCATAAGAACAAAAACTTTACTCATTAAGTTATTAGTTCTTAATTTAGGCCATGCATCAGGTAGTTGGAATGACCTAAAAGATGCAAAAATATGGATACGAAAAAACATTAATACTTCTAGACAATGATAATCGACCTTATTTGAATTGCATCGGATCCAACTCTTGAGGTGGTCTATGTTTTCGTATTGTACCAATAAGCATGTTGTACCCGACCAAACTCATGAGATAGTCAGCAATAAGATCTCATTGTAGGAGCGGTAATACTGAAATCACAAGACAATTGATGTGTTCATTAAAATACAAACTAAAAATATGTTTTAAATGTAATTTGTCTTTTTTTTAAAGAATTGAACTTACAATTTGTTAGGTGCTATTTGTGCATCTTTTTGCACACCTTTTAGTCCCATTTTATGCATATATTTAGAACAATTGTTCTTCCTTTTCCTTGCATTTTATCATATTCATTTTAGTCTCTAGAACAACCTTATTTGCACACTTTTATATCTTTTTCAGGTAAACCGGAGGTTGGAACGCGCTTTGGGAAGTGTCGGGAAGCATTGGTGGAGATTTCGGGACGATCGGGCGAAGAACGAAAAAGTTGGAAAAATCAAGTTTGGATTTGGAGTCAGAGAGGTACACGGGGCGTGTTGAATTTACACTGAAAAGTGGGCACGGGGCGTGTTTGACCAAAATGGGAGCTGTTGACCATGCTGAACACGACCCGTGTCAGTTTAGTGCAAATCAACACGGGGAGTGTTGCTGAACACGACCCGTGTCAGTTTAGCCTATTTTAACACGGGCCGTGTTCGACCCAAAAACCAACTTTTGGCAGTTTTTTCTATCTTCCATATTACGGGTTGAGGGTCATTTTTACATAGACAGAACATATCAGAGCACCATTGGAGAGGAGAATTCGAAGGTTTTTGCAAGGGTTTGTCCGTTAATCATTTGGAAACATTAATTCTTGTTTTTGTAAGTTGTAATTACACTTAATTTCATCTTTTAGACTTGTGATCTTGTTCTAGCCATGTGTGGCTAGAACCCTAATTTCTCCAATTTCATGTTTTGACTTCTTGGTAGTGACTTCATTCATATGACATGATATTTGTTCTTAATTTCTATCTAATGAATTTGATTTTGCTTCAATCGAATGTTTGATTCTAATTATGATTCTTATTGGCCATTTGAATTAGGGTTAGGTCATTCAAGTTATCTCTTTTACAAAATCCGTAATTGTTTTGTGAAATTGAACAAGTAACAAGCATTAAATTGATCTCTATTGAATGAATTTAATGTAAATCTTATTCATACACTTTTACACTCCCGAGCTTATGAGGAGTATTGGGTGTTGTTGGGAATATTCACATAAAGCTTCATGCAATCTTATAATCTAATCCTAAGAGCTTGTTTAGATTAGGTTAATAAGGTTAGGGTTAATCAAAGAGCTTGTTTTGGTTAATTAATATGGTGAATGGGAAGTGTTAGAGCTTATTAGAACTTTCAAGTACCAACTTAGATAATATTGAACGAATATTATGTCATCCTTGAGTCACATTGCTAAACTGTCATACATGGGGTTGGAGTCCTCACAAATTCTGAATTTAATTCACGCATTTAGTTGATTGCTTATGTTTTTAACTGTTTGTTTAATCATTACATTCTAACCCTCCCCCCCCCCCCCCCCCTCTCTTTACTATTGGTGACCATAGTACCTTGTGCAAATAGGTATAGACCAATTGTCCTGTGTCTCTGTGGATCGACCCTGCTTGCCTTGTACTACCTTTTAGTGCAATATAGTGGGATAAATTTGGAGTATATCGTACCCCTTTATTTGTTGGGTTTGACATGCCTAACAAATTGGTGCCGTTGTCGGGGACACGGTGTTACTAATTGTTTATGCCTAGATCTTTTCGTACAGGTACGCCATTGCCAATTGATTCAGAGATAGAGAAGACTGCAAAGAAGTTAAGGAAGCAAGCCAAGCTTCGTAAGAGGCAACCAGTTTCCGGTACTTCTTCATCAACCAATCCCCCGGTCATCAACATTTGGGAGGACATACCCCTCTCAAGTGTATCCGCATCAGAAACAGAAAGCCCATCACTCTCACCACAAACAACCTCACCCATAAATACCACTCCACCCTCTTCACCTATTAATAATATCCTAAACAGTTCACCTTCAAAAACCACAACCAATTCTCAAGCCATGGCACATAACCCCGGAGGGAATCAAGGTCCTCCAAACCCACCACCCGAACAAACTCTTCGTCAATGGTCAAGACAAGAGGTGACTCAACAACCTCTTTGCATCACATACCCAGCCGCCACCAACTTGGAACCAAAATCCGGGCTTATCCATTTACTCCCAACTTTTAGAGGATTGGAGAACGAAGATCCTCACAAGTTCCTCACCGAGTTCCATGTAGTATGTGTGGGTATGAAACCACACAATGTCACGGAGGACCAAATCAAGCTTAGGGCATTCCCCTTTGCGGTGCAAGACGCGGCCAAAGATTGGCTTTATAACCTTCCACCGGGGACGGTAACTACTTGGGTAGATCTTGCGAGATTGTTTTTGGACAAATATTTTCCCGAAATGAAAGCTTCAGCCCTACGACGGGAAATTATCGGAATCAAGCAACACAAAAGAGAAGCTTTCCACACATATTGGGAAAGATTCAAGAAACTTTGTGCTCGTTGTCCAAAGCACGGGATCACTGAGTACCAGCTCCTTCAATATTTCATTGAAGGAATGACTCCAATGGAAAGAAGGCTTCTTAACGCCTCTAGTGGTGGATCTTTGCCCAATAAAACCCCAACTGAGATCCGAAATCTAATCAAGAACATGGCTGAAGATTCCAAACATTCAAGCCATGATGAAGAATGGTACACGGATGCACCCCGAGTTGTAAAAGAAGTACAAACTCCTCAGATTAAAGCTCAATTGTCCGAGCTCACGAAAGTAGTCATGATGTTGGCCAAAGACAAAGGTGTGCAGTCCACACCCCGCCCGTACGGTATTTGCACCCAAGTGGGGCATCCAACTGATATGTGCCCACAACTCCAAGAGGAAGATTATGAAGAAGCGAAAGTCATGGGAGGCTATTCGGGGGCAAATCAAAGAGGTTATGAGCAACCAAGAGGTGATCAGCGATGGAACAATAATCAAGGGTGGGGAGGCAATCAACAAGGGAACTATCAGCACAATCAATCGCATCAATATCAACCAAGACCACCATTTCCTCAAAATCAACCACGACCACCATTCCAACCTCAAAATTTCCAACCAAGGCATCCACAACAACCCCCTCCCCAAGCGAGTTCTTCAAATATGTCCCTAGAAGACATAGTAAAAAGCCTTGCCACAAGTACTCAAAGCTTTCAACAAGTATCACAACTTGCTCATTCCGTGAGTAAGATGGAGTCACAAGGCAAGCTACCCTCTCAAATGGAGAAGAACCCAAAACACAATGCGTGTGCAATTACATTAAGAGGTGGGAAAAGCTATGAAAATCCAAAGATGCCGGAAGAAGAAGAAGAAGAAGAGAAGGAGATTGAGGTGGAAGAAGCTATCAAAGAAGAGGAAAAGAAGAGTAATCCAAATTCCAAGAAGCTAATAGAATCTGAAGTGAAAGTCACACCAGCTCCATTTCCTTCAAGGCTGGAAAGCACCAAAAGAGAAAGGGAAGATGACGAAATCATGGCCATGTTTCGAAAGGTTGAAATCAATATCCCTCTTCTAGATCCCATTACACAGATTCCTAGATATGCTAAGTTCCTTAAGGAACTTTGCACATCTAAGAAAAAGCTTAAAGGAAATCAAACCGTGAAGGTTGGTGAAAATGTCTCAGCCATGTTACAAAAGCGGCTACCAAAAAAATGCAAGGATCCGGGTGTTTTCACGGTTCCTTGCAAAATGGGTAACCTTTTTGTACCACGTGTTGTGCTTGATCTTGGAGCATCAATTAATGTTTTACCTTATTCAAGTTATAAGACAATGGGAATTGGACCTTTATCAAAAACCGGAGTTATCATTCAACTTGCTGATCGGTCTTTGGTACATCCAAAAGGTGTATTGGAGGACGTGTTAGTGCAAGTTAATGAGCTCGTTTTTCCCGCTGATTTTTATGTTTTAGACATGGTGATGAAAACACCCCACAATCGAGCTCCATCCTTTTGGGGAGACCCTTTATGAGTACCGCAAAAACAAAAATAGATGTAGCCAATGGTACTTTGTCAATGGAATTCGATGGTGAGGTAATTAACTTTAATATCTTTGAAGCTATGCGTTATCCTAGCGATATGCATTCTTTAAACTTCATAGATGTTATTGATTCATGTACTAATGATTGCTTTGAGATGTCAAGCCAAGATGTGCTAACCACCATCTTGAGCAAACACTTTGATGAGATAGGGATTAAAGAGTTGGCTGACAAGTACACATTGGAAGACGAATTGATCAAAGTAATTGATTCCTTGGAGAAAGCACAACCCATGAGAGTTGAACCACCCCGCATGAAGCTAAAAAGTTCTAATCCGAAACTTCTCCCGTCCATAGTACAGCCGCCGACTCTTGAGTTGAAGGCTCTTCCCGACCATCTCAAGTATGTCTATCTTGGAGAGGAAGAGACACTACCAGTGATAATTTCGACTAAGCTGGCACGAGAAGAAGAAAAAGAGTTAGTTGGAATTTTGAAGAAATACAAGGAGGCTATTGGTTGGACTATTGCAGATATAAAAGGGTTGAGCCCATCATTATGCATGCACAAAATACTGATGGAAGAGGACTTCAAGCCAACCCGTGAAGCACAGAGGAGGTTGAATCCACCTATGATGGAGGTGGTCAAAAAGGAGATCATGAAGCTCTTGGATGCAGGTGTAATCTATCCTATTTCTGATAGGAAGTGGGTGAGTCCTGTGCAAGTAGTCCCGAAAAAAGCTGGAGTTACCATTGTCAAAAACTCCGAAGGGGAATTGGTACCCACCCGTGTGCAAAACGGGTGGAGAGTTTGTATCGATTATAGAAAGCTGAATGCTTCCACCCGCAAAGACCACTTCCCTTTGCCATTCATTGATCAAATGTTAGAACGATTGGCCGGGAAATCCCATTACTGCTGCCTTGGTGGTTTCTCTGGTTTTCATCAAATTTCGGTTGCCCCGGAAGACCAAGAGAAAACCACATTCACATGTCCCTTCGGCACCTTTGCGTATAGACGCATGCCCTTTGGTTTGTGCAATGCACCCGCAACCTTCCAAAGATGTATGGTGAGCATATTTTCAAAATATGTCGAAAATATCATAGAGGTTTTCATGGACGATTTTACTGTTTATGGAAACTCTTTTAATGAATGTTTGCAAAATCTCACCAAAATCTTACAAAGGTGCATTGATACGAACTTAGTCCTTAATTATGAAAAATGCCATTTTATGGTCGACAAGGGCTTGATACTTGGACATGTGGTGTCCCAGAAAGGTTTAGAAGTTGACAAGGCCAAAACAGATATTATTAAGAGCTTACCATACCCGACAAATGTTCGGGAAGTACGTTCTTTTCTTGGCCATGCAGGTTTTTATCGGCGGTTTATAAAGGATTTTTCCAAGATTACGGTACCGATGTGTCAACCTCTACAAAAGGAGGCTGATTTTGAGTTTGGTGATGAATGCAAAAAGGCATTTGACCTTTTGAAATATTTGTTGACATCCGCCCCCATTATTCAACCGCCAAATTGGGATCTTCCATTCGAAATCATGTGCGATGCTAGCAATACCGCGGTTGGGGCAGTTTTGGGACAAAAGGTTGACCGAGAACATCATGTCATCTACTATGCATCAAAGACCCTTGATAGGGCACAAGGCAACTACACCACAACAGAGAAAGAGTTGCTTGCTATTGTCTTTGCTTTGGAGAAGTTTCGACAATACCTCCTTGGAACTAAAGTGATCATATATTCGGACCATGCAGCCATAAAGCACTTGCTTACAAAGAAAGACTCAAAGCCGAGGTTAATACGGTGGATGCTGCTTTTGCAAGAGTTCGATATTGAGATCAAAGACAAGAGTGGAAAGGAAAATCTGGTTGCGGATCATCTAAGTCGCATCGTATCACCCGAAGATGGTACACCCATCTGTGACACATTTTCGGATGAGAATCTATTTGCAGCCAAAGAGGCACCATGGTATGCAGATATCGTCAACTACTTGGTCACAAGTCAATTTCCCCCAGATTCATCCCGTTGGCAAAGAGACAAAATCAAAAAAGAAGCCAAACGATACATATGGAATGAACCTTACCTTTGGAAGTATTGTGCGGACCAAGTAATTCGCAGGTGTGTTGAGCAAAAAGAGGTACAATCTATCTTTAATTTTTGTCATTCCTATGCTTGTGGTGGTCACTTTGGACCCCAAAGGACAGCTAGGAAAGTTTTAGATAGCGGATTCTTTTGGCCTTCTATTTTCCATTATTCCTATGTACTTTGTGCACATTGTGAAAAATGCCAAAAATCCGGGTCCTTAAGCTCTAGAAATCAAATGCCCCTTACCCCTATTCTAGTATGTGAAATTTTTGATGTATGGGGCATTGACTTTATGGGACCATTTCCACCCTCTTTTGGTTGCTCTTATATTTTGTTAGCAGTGGACTATGTGTCCAAATGGGTGGAGGCTAAGGCCACCCGTACTAATGATTCAAAAGTTGTGGTTGATTTCCTTAAGGTACAGATTTTCTCACGGTTTGGCACACCAAAGGCGCTCATAAGTGACTGCGAGACCCATTTTTGCAATCGGATGCTAGAAGCTATTTTGAAGAGATATGGAGTGACACACAAAGTCTCAACGGCTTACCATCCCCAAACCAATGGACAAGCAGAAGTCTCCAACAGACAAATCAAAAGTATCTTGGAGAAAACAGTCAACCTAAACCGCAAAGACTGGAGCTTGAGGCTAGATGATGCCTTATGGGCATACCGTACTGCTTTTAAAACTCCCATTGGTATGTCCCCATATCGGCTTGTGTTTGGTAAAGCATGTCATCTCCCAGTTGAGCTTGAGCATAAAGCTTTTTGGGCGGTAAAGAAATTCAACCTGACTGAAGATGAGGTGGGAAATAAAAGGAAACTGGATATCCAAGAGCTAGAAGAGATTCGGAATGATGCATACGAAAGTAGCATGATCTATAAGGAGAAAACAAAAGCATATCATGACAGAGCAATCTCCCGAAAGACCTTTATACAAGGACAAAAGGTGTTGCTTTATCACTCGAGATTCAAGCTAATTTCAGGAAAGTTAAGATCAAGATGGGTCGGTCCTTTCGTAGTCACAAGGGTGTTTGACCATGGTGCAGTGGAAGTCACGAGCAAGCAAACGGGTAAAACATTCAAAGTCAATGGTCACAGGTTGAAGCCGTTTTATGAGGGATTTGAGGTGAAGAATGAAGAGGTAGAAGAGTTGGAGAACCCCACATACCAAGAATGAATCACGCCTGGGGGACAAAGTCGAGCCAACGACCTAAAACAAGGGCAGCTAACCGGGAGGCAACCTGGGGGTATTTTCGTCATTTTTCGCTAAAACATTTCATTCTTTGCATTCTTATTTTTTTTAGTGTTCCAAATGTGTTTTGTCATTGTTTTCAAACCAAAAGAACGGACCTTGGGGTGGAAAAGTACTTCATTACGAGAGAGGGAAATTTTCAAATTCAAAAAGTGGGGATTAGCATCCAGGGACCAACACGGGTCGTGTCCCATTTTAGCCTTAATGGAACACGGGTCGTGTTAATGAAAAAAAGTCCCAAAATCTTCCAGAGAGCAACACGGGTCGTGTCCCATTTTAGCCTTAATGGAACACGGGTCGTGTTAATGAAAAAAAGTCCCAAATTCTTCCAAAGAGCAACACGGGTCGCGTCCCATTTTAGCCTTAATGGAACACGGGTCGTGTTAATGAAAAAAAGTCCCAAATTCTTCCAGAGAGCAACACGGGTCGTGTTGATTTTGGCCTTGACCCAACACGGGTCGTGTTCGACTACATCTCAGCATAAACCCCCCAACATGGGGCGTGTCAATTTTGCCTGCTGAGACACGGGTCGTGTCTGCGCAGCAGTTACCCCTCTTTTTAAAGAAAAAAATCGGGATTTGATCTCATTTATCCCCACTTTCACTTCCTAACAACCCCTCTCTCCCAACAAAAACCTTAGGTCCGATTTTCATCAAATACCTTTCAATTGCTTCAAGATTTTGACTTTCATCTACAAAAAGGTTTGATTTTCATCATCTACACTTCATCTTCTCCATCTTAAACACCATTTTCTTGCATTTTAATGGTGGATTTGGGGGTTTTGACAAACCCTAGATCCGAAAATTCTCACTTAATTTGAAACGACCCAAAAATTTTGTTTTTCAATGTAATCAAAACCATAATCTGAGTATCATAACATAAAAACATACGCGATGTATCCCAAATCATAATAAAATACTGTGCGGAAAAACTATATCATACTATATCAAATCAAGACAACTAAAACCATCCCCAGGATAAAAGCTAAGTTGTGGTGTGTGCGATGCTATCACCCCGAGCTCTTCCCTTTGCTTGCGGAAGTACCTGAAACCAAAACTGAAACTGTAAGCACGAAGCTTAGTGAGCTCCCCCAAACTACCACATACCATACAGTATCATATAAACACCTATTGGGCCTGGCCCACTGCATCGGGCCGAAGCCCGGAAACTGCATCGGATCGAAGTCCGGAACTGACTGGGACCTTGTCCCCTGCATCGGACCGAAGTCCGGAACTAACTGCATCGGACCGAAGTCCGGAACTATCTGCATCGGACCGAAGTCCGGAACCGACTGGGACCTTGTCCCCTGCATCGGACCGAAGTCCGGAACTAACTGACTGAACATGGCATAGCATAACACATCATCTAGCATGAACACATATACTGCATACTACATCGGGCCGTAGCCCGGAACACATAACACTTAACACATAAAACATAGCATACAAATCTTGTCTGAGCCACGAAGGCATCAAACATACTAGCTACTGCATCGGACCAGAGTCCGGAAACTACTGCTAACTGAACGGGCCGGCATTGTGGCCTTAGACTCGTCCCTACTGGAAGGAAACTCACCTCGTAAACTGGCTGCTGAGTGTGTGTGGCTCTGGAAGCTAACGGCTGCTGCTCCTGTATCTCCCTGGCTACAAGTCCATAAACACACTCGATCAAATACTAAACACTGCACTTGGGTAAAATGACTCTTTTACCCTTGGTCAAAGTTACTCTCATTTGGACTGACTCGCCGAGTTGGGCCACCCAACTCGCCGAGTCCTACTCTCTGTAACACCCAAAGTTTCGAAGACCAAGAAAGGAAAGAAAACCCTAAGTTTAGGGGTCGACTCGGCGAGTCTAAGGAGGGACTCGGCGAGTCCGAGCGGGATCCGGGTCGGGGAGTAAGTGACCGACTCGGCGAGTCGACCAGGGTGACTCGGCGAGTCTGGTCTGTGCGTGGAAAACCCTAAATTCAGGACTTGGGGCCTATATAAATGTCTTAATCTTCTTCCCAGGGTTCCTTACTGCCTCTTAAGCCCTGGATATCAAACCCTAGCCGTCATATCTCCTAGTTGAGCCTTGGAAGGTGCTTTAAAGCTTGGAAAAGGAAGAAGGAACTTGGAGGAGCAAGAAGGAGTTATAGATCTGGGATTGTGAGTTCATTTTGAGCACTTGGAGGTAATAAACTAGTTCCTGGACCCTTTTTGCACCTAGATCTATGTGTGGTTGTTGGGGCTCTTTTGCCATAATGTTATTATTTTGGGTTAGAAACCGGATCTGGAGTTGCTATTTCAGATTCAAGTGTTTTAGGGCCTGGAGAAGCATAAAGTATCAGCCATTGTGTCGATTTTTGAAGTCCCTTGGCCTTACACCCTAGATCTCCTTCTCTACACGTAAAGTTTGCAACTTTACGTAAGGAATAGACCTTAAAAGAGTGGATCTACAGTTTGGAGTCCATGCATGACTCAAAGGTCCTCTGCATGTATGTAGAACCGAATGGACTCGGCGAGTCCTTCGAGTGGACTCGGCGAGTAGCTTGAAGATGAGGAGGAACTCGACGAGTAGGATGAACAACTCGTCGAGTCGGATGAAGTTAGGCATGGACTCGGCGAGTTGGATGAGCAACTCGGCGAGTTGGTTGAAGATTGTCTAGGACTCGGCGAGTCATGGACTGACTCGGCGAGTCGGGTCGCGAATAAGAAAGACCCTGAGTTTATGAACTCGGCGAGTCTTTAGGAAGACTCGGTGAGTAGGGCTGACCTGGAAGGTTGACTTTGACCAGAGTTGACTTAGTTGACTGTCAGACTAAGTGTCATATGTATATTGATAGCTCGGAGAGCTGGAGGAGCAGCGGATCAGGGGATTGTCGAGTAGCAGCCAGAGATTTACCAGTAGGGTTCAGCAGTCACAGGTGAGTTTCCTTCCAGTAGGGACGGGTCTAAGGCCACAATGCCGGCCCGTCCAGTTAGCAGTAGTTTCCGGACTTCGGCCCGATGCAGTAGTTAGTATGTTTGATGCCTTCGTGGCTCAGACAGGATTTATGTGCTATGTTCTATGTGTTATGTGTTATGTGTTCCGGGCTACAGCCCGATGTAGTATGCAGTATATGTGTTCATGCTAGTTGATATGTTATGCTATGCTATGTTCAGTCAGTTAGCCCGAACTTCGGTCCGATGCAGGGGACAAGGTCCCAGTCAGTTTCCGGACTTCGGTCCGATGCAGGGGGCAAGGCCCCAGTTAGCCCGGACTTCGGCCCGATGCAGGGGACAAGGTCCCAGTCAGTTTCCGGACTTCGGTCCGATGCAGGGGGCAAGGCCCCAGTTAGCCCGGACTTCGGCCCGATGCAGGGGACAAGGTCCCAGTCAGTTTTCGGACTTCGGTCCGATGCAGGGGGCAAGGCCCCAGTTGGCCCGGACTTCGGTCCGATGCAGGGGACAAGGTCCCAGTCAGTTTCCGGACTTCGGTCCGATGTAGGGGGCAAGGCCCCAGTTAGTCCGGACATTGGTCCGATGCAGTGGGCAAGGCCCAGTATGTGCTTTATATGTTTTTGTATGGTATGTGTTAGATTGGGGGAGCTCACTAAGCTTCGCGCTTACGGTTTTCAGTTTTGGTTTCAGGTACCCAGTTTTCAAAAGAGGAGCTCGGGGAGATTGCAGTGCACACACCGTAGTCAGTTAGCCTGGGAATGTTCGACTCTGATAATGACATTATGTTTGAATTAATACTCGAGAATTTATGTTATGACTTATGATACAGTTTTTATAAATATGACTCTAGTAATGCTTTTAAAGAAATTTTTGGTCGTGATTTTTGGGTCGTTACAAGTTGGTATCAGAACCTTGGTTTGAGGGATTCAGATATGCATTCGAGTGTATTTGAACTCAAACTAAGGACACGATAAAGGATTTTCAAAAGAAAAACATTTTTGAAAAAGGGTTTTGGAAAAAGAACATAGAAAGAAAAGATTTTTTTTTTAAAACGAGAAAAGGGTGTGGTGCATGCAATCAGCCGAGCTCAAGTAAGTACTCCTAATTTACCCATACAAGTTATGTGATTATTTTCAATATCAGTTTCAGTATCAGTTTCAGTTCAGTTTCAGTTCCAGCTTCAGTAAAACAGCATGCTAGAATAGGACTAAGAATCTAGGATGATGCCTTATGTGCCTGCTTTATGTGTTCCAGCTTGATGAGAATTGCACGCTAGTATTGAGTAGACAGTAGTAGGATAGTCTGTGCGGGTTATGCCTGATAGCATGAGCTTAGCATTGTATGCTAGTGCAGTTTCTTGTTATGAGAATCGTTTTGCCTAAGTATGTTTCCTTTATCCGAATGCTGCTTGCTTTGTGCTTTGTGGGACTCTGAGTGATGGGAGTTAGCCATTAGGTGAATACGTCGCATCACATGTGATTAGGGTTGAATAATCTCAGAGTGCTGGATTTGGCCCTACTGCGCAGCTCTCGTTTGTGTCCAACCGTTGTAGGGACGAGTCCATTACTTGAAGGATTATCTGAGCCTCGTCACATGTGATGGTATTCAGGTGGTGACTAATTGGCATTACAAGGAGGCCTTCAGCAGCTGAGGACTGTTTGGGTAGAGTTAGAGGTTCCCTAGGGCAAGCCTAGGATGAGAGTAGCAGAGATCAGTAGAAGAGTAAAGGGGACTTGGTGGAGTTGAGGTAACTCTTGAGGAAAGTACGGATAGATGTGGAAGGTAGTAGGGGCCCATACTACTGAAAGCAGAGGATCCGTACTCGATTCAAGAGGGGCCGAGGCGAAACCAAGGAACTAGTAGAGTATGTGAGAGATCCCTCAGCAGTAGTATGTAATTGATCAGGGATTGTTATATTTTCAGCATGGTGACGTTGCGCGAGATATCAGTTGGCAGTTCAGGTGCAGGGGAGGGGTCTGGCTCGGGTTTTGGAGCCGGGCAGCTTGATGATCAGATGAGGGATTTCATTTCCACAGAGATTATGCGCAACATCATTGATCAGACTCCAGTGATTTTCGGTGCAGTTAGAGAAGCCATTGTGGAGCTCATGGACAGTCACCTTAAGGCCTTAGGGGCCGGGGCAGTTTCAGGACAGTTTGAGGCTCACATAGAGCCCGATTCTGATGGATCCCAGGGACCCATCAGAAAGGGGAGTCCCATTTTTAGCACTTGTCATCCGGGGTCGGGAGTGAGTGGTCCCCCTTACCCCGAAGAGGGTTCTCTGCGGGATTGGATTGCTGCAGAGGTTTCGCGGGTTCTCCAGGAAGAGTTACCAAACACCATTGGGCGTATCACCGATAGTGTGGTCGACGGGATTGAAAGGCGGACCTCAGCTGTCCAGGCAATGGGTGAAATGGTCACTATGACCCATGAGCGGGAGATTGACTCGGATAGTCAGCTTGGGAAGAGGAAGCGGTCTTCCGGTCTAGTTCGGCAAGATGGGCAGTCGGACACTGTCGAAGTGGGTGTCAGAAGCCCGCAAGGTCGAGATAGTTGCTCGAGGGAGAAGGGAGCACGAGCTGGCGTGCGCAGCAAGTCTAAGTGCGGCAGATGCGGATGGAAGGGTCACAAACGTCAGGAATGCACAGTAGAAGTAGAGTTATGCCATCGTTGTCATCAGCCTGGCCATGTTAGGGTGAATTGCCCCGTGCAGCGGTTGGGACAGCCTTATTGCCATAGTAGAGTTCGAAAATCAGAGAGATTTGAGGATCCTTCAGATCAGGTTGCAGGTATGATTCTTTTCCCTCTATTTTACTATTCACAACATTATTGCTATGTTGCTGCATTGATGTCAATAAACTTATGTGTGGTGTTAGTGTGGCTTGTTTGTGATTATGATATATGCCTTTTGCATACCTTGGAGAATTGGTTGGTAGATAGGGGATGTGCTCTTATGAAGAAGGTTTCGGAGAATGCAGTAACTGTAGCATGGTTGGGAGAGATTTGGTTCGTTTCGCTAATTCGGAGTGGTTAGTGTTGGAATGGATTGGTTAGATCCCTAGCTATGGCAGGCTTGGGTTCCTTAGCAGGATGATTATGGAATGACAGCAAGGATCGGGATCTCTTTTGAGTGTGAAGCCGCAAGGGATAAGCAGGATCGAAGTGGGGGAGAACCCTCCGGGTATATTTGGATAAGAGTCTCGTAGACTCAGAATGAGTGCGCGGCCTCTAAGAAGAAATGGTAGTAGCTCAGTGATGGATGGATTGAGAAGTTCAGAATTAGGAGTTCGAGAACTTTTCCCAGCAGTTAGTTCATGTAATCGAGATGGTTAGAAGCTGGTTGGGAATCCAAGATTGAGGGCCACCTGTCGGACGCATGAGAGTCGGAATGAAGACCCTGAGAACGCGTAGCAGGAGATGTTTTAGCATTGGTAGCCAGTGTCTGAGGCAGCATGCAGGTGCGTAGATTCAGGAGTTGGGAGGTTGGAAACTTCCCAACAATAGCTTCATGTATCCAGATCAGTAGACGGTTGGTTTGCGAACCAAGCCGGAGAATTCCTCGACGAAGCACTAAGTATATCAAGGATATAAGATGTCGAGAATGATGCAGAATTCAAAGACTGAGGGCTGGTTTGAGAAATCGGGATGAAGAATCACTAGCGGGACTAGGGATAGTCAGGATGTCCTCGGGATGGTACTAGTAGTGTTGTAAGCCTGCGGGGGTAGCCGTAGCGTTCACTAGTAGTCAGATAGTAGTAGAGTGCTGTAAGTCTGCGGGGGTAGCCGTAGCATTCACTAGTAGTCAGATAGTAGTAGAGTGTTGTAAGCCTGCGGGGGTAGCCGTAGCATTCACTAGTAGTCAGATAGTAGTAGAGTGTTGTAAGCCTGCGGGGGTAGCCGTAGCGTTCATTAGCAGCCAGATAGTATTTGAGACTTGTGAATCCGCGGGTGTAGTTGTGGCTTTTATCAGATTGGTAGCAGCATGAGCGCGTGGCTGAACGCGGGAATGTAGTAACTCCCACCCGTTCGGGTGCAGCGGTGGGAATATGGGAATCCACGGATTAGATTCGGATTTCCCAAATGGTTCAGTTATGGCTAAGTCAGCGAATCTTGGCTATAGATCGTCACATCAGTTATGAGATCATAGTAGCAGTGGACCGTTGAGGTTCGGATATGTTAAGGGCTACCGTCAGTCTGGGAGCCATCATGTTATTAATCATAGAATGGATGATGTCAGGATGTGAAGTAGGGACCCGATCGGTTGGATCGGAAGGTTGTTAGAGCCTCAGTGACAGGATAACTAGTGGAAACTAGTCCTTGAGGAAGATTTCATTCAGAAGTCGTGGAAGCGACTAAGGGAGGGGTCCCTTGACTCCACAGTTGGACTTGAGTTTAGTGTTTCAGGCAGCTCAGTGTTTCAGCCAGTTTAGTGTTTCAGGCAGCTCAGTGTTTCAGCCAGTTTAGTGTTTCAGGCAGCTCAGTGTTTCGGCCAACTCAGTGTCTCAGGCAGCTCAGTGATTCAGCCAGATCAGCGTTTCAGGCAGTTTAATGTTTCAGGCAGGTTCAGTATTGCAGACAATTCAGTGTTAGAAAGGTTTCAGAGTTTTGGGTCAATATTGTATTTGAGTTGGAATACTAGTGTTGACAGTATAGTTGGTTGATGTGGAAATGACAAGTCTCTCTCAGCAGGATCAGTTGATCCTTCGGCCGAGTATAAGTGACATGTAAAGATAGCTAGGCAAGTAGCTTTTCTTCGGGATGAAAGACTCGAGTTAGTAGGAGTTGAGTAATCAGATGGGATATAAGCAAGCTATTCCCAGCAGCATCGTTTCAGTATGAGCGGAAGAATGGATAGAACAGTTATAGATACTCGAAGTATTTTCAGGAGTCGCTGGAAGCGACTAGGAGATTGCGAAGGGGTGTAGTAACTGGTAGGGTTCGGTAACCCAAATATGGAGATGTCAGTAAGGACCGGGGGTGCTCGGCACCAAGTTATGTCAGATAGGGGCGTCGGTGGTTGTTGGCGGTATTGACCCGTACTGGAATTGGCGGGGGTGATGGAGTTGGTGAAGTATAGGACCTTCACAGTTTCAGAGAAATAGTTGGTTATAGAACCTTGCCTTGGGAAGGCAAGGGATTTGCGCAAGGACAGGAAGGGGTGAACCCCTATAGGTTCAGTTCAGTACTCGGTGAGTACCAGAAGGATTGCCAGTTGAGTAAGTTGGGTCTCCAGGATGTTCAGGGTCAGGGTTGACCCGAGGTGTTATCTGCAGGGATTAAGGTTAGTCGGAAGGATCGAGCAAAAGCCAGCAAGGGTAGGCAGCTGGTGTTGGAATAGTTGGTTGGGTATAAAGGCACCTCGCAGGCAGTAGGCCATAGCAGACTTCGAGGACGAAGTTTAGTTTAAGTGGGGGAGAGTTGTAACACCCAAAGTTTCGAAGACCAAGAAAGGAAAGAAAACCCTAAGTTTAGGGGTCGACTCGGCGAGTCTAAGGAGGGACTCGGCGAGTCCGAGCGGGATCCGGGTCTGGGAGTAAGTGACCGACTCGGCGAGTCGACCAAGGTGACTCGGCGAGTCTGGTCTGTGCGTGGAAAACCCTAAATTCAGGACTTGGGGCCTATATAAATGTCTTAATCTTCTTCCCAGGGTTCCTTACTGCCTCTTAAGCCCTGGATATCAAACCCTAGCCATCATATCTCCTAGTTAAGCCTTGGAAGGTGCTTTAAAGCTTGGAAAAGGAAGAAGGAACTTGGAGGAGCAAGAAGGAGCTATAGATCTGGGATTGTGAGTTCATTTTGAGCACTTGGAGGTAATAAACTAGTTCCTGGACCCTTTTTGCACCTAGATCTATGTGTGGTTGTTGGGGCTCTTTTGCCATAATGTTATTATTTTGGGTTAGAAGCCGGATCTGGAGTTGCTACTTCAGATTCAAGTGTTTTAGGGCCTGGAGAAGCATAAAGTATCAGCCATTGTGTCGATTTTTGAAGTCCCTTGGCCTTACACCCTAGTTAATGGCGTATCTTGCCTAGATCTCCTTCTCTACACGTAAAGTTTGCAACTTTACGTAAGGAATAGACCTTAAAACAGTGGATCTACAGTTTGGAGTCCATGCATGACTCAAAGGTCCTCTGCATGTATGTAGAACCGAATGGACTCGGCGAGTCCTTCGAGTGGACTCGGCGAGTAGCTTGAAGATGAGGAGGAACTCGACGAGTAGGATGAACAACTCGTCGAGTCGGATGAAGTTAGGCATGGACTCGGCGAGTTGGATGAGCAACTCGGCGAGTTGGTTGAAGATTGTCTAGGACTCGGCGAGTCATGGACTGACTCGGCGAGTCGGGTCGCGAATAAGAAAGACCCTGAGTTTATGAACTCGGCGAGTCTTTAGGAAGACTCGGTGAGTAGGGCTGACCTGGAAGGTTGACTTTGACCAGAGTTGACTTAGTTGACTGTCAGACTAAGTGTCATATGTATATTGATAGCTCGGAGAGCTGGAGGAGCAGCGGATCAGGGGATTGTCGAGTAGCAGCCAGAGATTTACCAGTAGGGTTCAGCAGTCACAGGTGAGTTTCCTTCCAGTAGGGAAGGGTCTAAGGCCACAATGCCGGCCCGTCCAGTTAGCAGTAGTTTCCGGACTTCAGCCCGATGCAGTAGTTAGTATGTTTGATGCCTTCGTGGCTCAGACAGGATTTATGTGCTATGTTCTATGTGTTATGTGTTATGTGTTCCGGGCTACGGCCCGATGTAGTATGCAGTATATGTGTTCATGCTAGTTGATATGTTATGCTATGCTATGTTCAGTCAGTTAGCCCGGACTTCGGTCCGATGCAGGGGACAAGGTCCCAGTCAGTTTCCGGACTTCGGTCCGATGCAGGGGGCAAGGCCCCAGTTAGCCCGGACTTCGGCCCGATGCAGGGGACAAGGTCCCAGTCAGTTTCCGGACTTCGGTCTGATGCAGGGGGCAAGGCCCCAGTTAGCCCGGACTTCGGCCCGATGCAGGGGACAAGGTCCCAGTCAGTTTCCGGACTCCGGTCCGATGCAGGGGGCAAGGCCCCAGTTGGCCCGGACATCGATCCGATGCAGGGGACAAGGTCCCAGTCAGTTTCCGGACTTCGGTTCGATGTAGGGGGAAAGGCCCCAGTTAGTCCGGACATTGGTCCGATGCAGTGGGCAAGGCCCAGTATGTGCTTTATATGTTTTTGTATGGTATGTGTTAGATTGGGGGAGCTCACTAAGCTTTGCGCTTACGGTTTTCAGTTTTGGTTTCAAGTACCCAGTTTTCAAAAGAGGAGCTCGGGGAGATTGCAGTGCACACACCGTAGTCAGTTAGCCTGGGAATGTTCGACTCTGATAATGACATTATGTTTGAATTAATACTTGAGAATTTATGTTATGACTTATGATACAGTTTTTATAAATATGACTCTAGTAATGCTTTTAAAGAAATTTTTGGTCGTGATTTTTGGGTCGTTACACTCTCACTTTTCAATCCTACTCGCTGCTACTCGTCGAGTATGGCATCGACTCGACGAGTACCCTCTTGATCCAAGAACTCAGACAATCTTCATCCGACTCGCCGAGCCGCATGAACATACTCGACGAGTTGTTCTTGATCTTAAGAAGATTGCCTTGGACTTGCCGAGTTGTATGAACAACTCGCCGAGTCCCTCCATTACTGAGTCTACCTTCAACTCGCAGAGTCCACTCTCTAACTCACTGGTTCCACTCAACACTGCTAAAAATGAAGGAATCGGGGACTCGCGACTCAACTCGCCGAGTCGTTCTTCCCGACTCGCCGAGTTGCCGCCATGCAACTGTTTTTCACCCGATTTTGCTTGAATCCAACACATACAAATGATAGATCTGAGTCCAATAAGCTGGTTTACCACGTAAAGTTTCCAACTTTACGTGTACAACACATGAATAAAGGAAAATAAGGCTAAAAGATGCATAAAAGGGATAGATCTAGGGTTAATATGCAAAGTATCCTCATAAAGGCAATAGATCTGGACTATGGGACTTCTCAATGAATAGATCCAAGGTTATCTCGGCTTATTAGGGCGTTCATGAAAGCACAAGGCTTGGAACAAGCATCAACTAGTTCTTAGAAGAGTTCTAATGGAGGTTTAAAGCATAAAACAAGAGGGGAATCCGAAAATACCTCCAAATAACTCAGATTTGCCCTTGGATCTTGCACAACTCTTCTTCTCCTTGCTCCTTTCTTCTTCTCCTTCTTCAAGCCTTCACAAATCACACAAAATCACTTATAAACTCCCAAGGATGAACTAGGGTTTTTCTCACAGTGTTCTCAGGGTGAAGGAGGCAAGAATGGGGCTATAAGGTGACTTAAATAGTGGGCAACCCGGGGATTTAGGGTTTTCACCCAGACGGATGGACTCGCCGAGTCCGGGATATGGACTCGCCGAGTCTCCAGCTAACACGTGCTCGAAGTCGCGACCCTACTCGGCGAGTCAGGCTATGAACTCGCCGAGTCCCTCTTGCAAATCTTTAAAACAATTACTAATAAATTAAAATACCGGGAACGGGTCGTTACATAATTTTGGTGTTTTAGTGTCTCAATCTTGAAAGGGGCAAGCTTGGGGAGGTTAAAGAAGATCTTTTCCATCAAGAACAACACGATCCAACACACGATTCGGTAAATTCTTTCCAACTCCTAACCTTTGAATTTTGTGTTCTTGAGTCAAATACTTGAAAGTATGGTCTATTTGGACTTGATTCTTAGTTGGAAATCTTTGAAAACCAAATTTCCCGCGAAATTTTGGTGGCCAAGTTCAAAGTTGACTGGACCCGTCAACAGTTGACTTTTTGACATTTTGACCCGTTGACTTTTAATCTGTCCCAAACTTGACTATGGAAGCTACATCTTCCAAAAGACCAAGACAAACCAAATCATCTGCCCGCCGTCGGAAGCCTAGATCTCCATCACCTCCATCCAGATCTCCCTCACCTCCATCTAGGTCCCCAACACCCCCAGCCGACCCGTCTCATTTTGGTGTCGTATGTCTTGGCCCAGTTCAACAGGGAAAACTTGAGTCATACCTTAAACGAGGTCATGCCATCCAAAAATTCGCGCATGTTCCAACTTTGAAAGAGTTGCATGTTTACAATCAAGTCAAAACCCTGTTTCGCAACATAGGGTGGAACGGCTTGTTGAGGGTCCATGAATTGAGCTATAAAGTCCCAACAGCTGAGTTTCTATCCTCAGTTTATTTAGATCATGGGATCCTCTACTTCCGTCTAATGAATCAAGACTATGAGATCTCCTTGGATCAAATCAATGCCATTGTGGGGGCCCCAACGGAAAACACATTTGGCCCCACTGATCCAATCCAAGGATACTATGACATGACTTGGTGGACCCAGCTCACTCAATTACATCCATATGTCTCTAGCGCTGCTAAAGCCTCATCACTTATCCATCCTGTGATTAAGGTGGCTCACAGAATCATTGCTTCGCTCGTCGCCCCTAGAGAGGAGCGAAGCACCATTAGCGCGCTGGAACTTAAAATCCTTTATGCAATGACCCATCCCAAGAATAACCTCATTCCTCATTATGGTCGGTTTCTGTGCCACAAGCTCATCCGCCTTAGCTCATCCCGATCAGGAAAGATTTTTTGCGGGGGTATTGTCAGCATGCTCGCCAAGAGGGCCCACATCCGAGCCCCATACCCCGGTCCCCACCAGCCACTGTCGGGTGGGCCTTATCTCACCACCGCTATCCTTGAGTCCATGCAACTCTTCCGCTCGGCAGGCGATGGTACACACCACTGGACCGTGGGTCAAAATCCTGATCCCAAGCTCCTCATCACACCAGAAAATAAAGGCATTCTTGATTTCCGAAATCCCATTCATATGACTGATTGGCAAATCATTCCATACATCTTCCCCCACTCTTATTCCACCGAGGTCGATGAGCAAAGCGAAGAAAACGAGGAAGATGGTGATGATGATGAAGAAGAAGAGGAGCCTCACCATGCTTCTCCCACCGGTGGTGGCAGCTCATCCCATTTTGCTGCACCCCCGCCTTATCATCAATAATATATGGACGAATTCCAATCAATCCATACCCGCCTCGACACCTATCAGCAGGATATTACCAGCCTGACCCAGAATTTTTCCACCTTCACCACCCAGTACGCTCGGGATCAAGAGCGTCAACGCAAACATGAGGAGGACTTCTAGGCTTGGACCCGAAACCCCAGCTACTATCCTCCTCCTCCACCTCCGTTTTAAGGGTTGTTCCACCCTCTCCAAGCATCGGGGATGATGCTTATCTTTAAGCTTGGGGAGGGGTAGACTTGTATTTTAGGTTCACTCATTCTCATGTATGCATTTTCTTATTTTCAAATTTTCTTATTTTTAAATTTCATTCAAAAAAAAAAAGTGTACGAGATGATGACACTCTTTACATACAATTGCTCCATTAAATGAAAAATACCGAAGCAACCGGATTGTTACCGGAAGCATAGAATCAGCTGTCATAACTAGGGGACCCAAATATCGTAATTCGAGACCCTACCCTCAGATAATAAAAAAAAAATTATATTGAAAAGCTTTATGGGCGGTAATAACAGCTTTAGGATGATTTGCTTTTGAATGTTTAAAAAGAATCTTTATCGGCAACTCTGAACCCACAGAACACGGACCTATTTGTTGACACGCGTTACCCCCGCGGTAACAAAGAGCTTATGTATCAGACCCACACAGTCAAGAATGAAGGAAGGGTACAACTGTCATATCCAGTACCCTAATCAAAATTTCAAATACCAAAACGAAGAAATCTAAAGAAATTCCAAAGAAATTCCAAAGATGAAGATTGAAGAATCCAAATTCAAAACGAAGTACAAATCAAGTTCAATCAAATCAAAAGCCAACTCAAGTCAAATATGGCGAATGAAGAACTGTGTGATATGATACTTGTGGCTCTCGAAAAAGTGAAAGCATAGGAGCTGAGCCCCTTCGGGTGGGCTCACTGTTTCAGCGAAAGCTGATTTGCCGTGACGGGTTCTTAAGGAGGCGTCGATTCTGATTCTTGGCCATCTAGTCTTAAGGACATGAAATCCGGACTATGTTATTTTTGCCCATAAAGCTTAGTAAGGTATAAAGATTAAATAAAACTTTGGTTGGATTATTGGGTTACCCCGTTTCGGGTCTTCCTCACATTGAGAGTCTGTGATATGTGGAAGGAAACAGGATGGTTGCCAAGGTATCAATGATCGAAGACCTATCGATGTAAAGTCTGATCGTACCTTTATTTAGTTACAAAAGTACATATTTTGAGTTCGTTCTTAATCTTCTTTTCTTTTGCTTCATTTTGTTTCTCAAGTGCATTTTGTACATACCTTAATTTTCATGGCATTACATTGCATGCATTCATTCTTAACCTTTAGGATCCTTCAACCCCTTTTCGTTCTAAGTTTTTCTTTTTGCCATCTAGAAATCATCCTGTTGTCCGGTTCTTGTTCTTTCTTGAGGACAAGAAAGGTCTAAGCTTGGGGAGATTTGTTAGGTGCTATTTGTGCACCTTTTTGCACACCTTTTAGTCCCATTTTATGCATATATTTAGCACAATTGTTCTTCCTTTTCCTTGCATTTTATCATATTCATTTTAGTCTCTAGAACAACCTTATTTTCACACTTTTATATCTTTTTCAGGTAAACCGGAGGTTGGAACGCGCTTTGGGAAGTGTCGGGAAGCATTGGTGGAGATTTCGGGACGATCGGGCGAAGAAAGAAAAAGTTGGAAAAATCAAGTTTGGATTTGGAGTCAGAGAGGTACACGGGGCGTATTGAATTTACACTGAAAAGTGGGCACAGGGCGTGTTTGACCAAAATGGGAGCTGTTGACCATGCTGAACACGACCCGTATCAGTTTAGTGCAAATCAACACGGGGAGTGTTGCTGAACACGACCCGTGTCAGTTTAGCCTATTTTAACACGGGCCGTGTTCGACCCAAAAACCAACTTTTGGCAGTTTTTCCTATCTTCCATATTACGGGTTGAGGGTCATTTTTACATAGACAGAACATATCAGAGCACCATTGGAGAGGAGAATCCGAAGGTTTTTGCAAGGGTTTGTCCGTTAATCATTTGGAAACATTAATTCTTGTTTTTGTAAGTTGTAATTACACTTAATTTCATCTTTTAGACTTGTGATCTTGTTCTAGCCATGTGTGGCTAGAACCCTAATTTCTCCAATTTCATGTTTTGACTTCTTGGAAGTGACTTCATTCATATGACATGATATTTGTTCTTAATTTCTATCTAATGAATTTGATTTTGCTTCAATTGAATGTTTGATTCTAATTATGATTCTTATTGGCCATTTGAATTAGGGTTAGGTCATTCAAGTTATCTCTTTTACAAAATCCGTAATTGTTTTGTGAAATTGAACAAGTAACAAGCATTAAATTGATCTCTATTGAATGAATTTAGTGTAAATCTTATTCATACACTTTTACACTCCCGAGCTTATGAGGAGTATTGGGTGTTGTTGGGAATATTCACATAAAGCTTCATGCAATCTTATAATCTAATCCTAAGAGATTGTTTAGATTAGGTTAATAAGGTTAGGGTTAATCAAAGAGCTTGTTTTGGTTAATTAATATGGTGAATGGGAAGTGTTAGAGCTTATTAGCACTTTCAAGTACCAACTTATATAGAATTGAACGAATATTATGTCATCCTTGAGTCACATTGCTAAACTGTCATACATGGGGTTGGAGTCCTCACAAATTCTGAATTTAATTCACGCATTTAGTTGATTGTTTATGTTTTTAATTGTTTGTTTAATCATTACATTCTAACCCCCCCCCCCCCCTCTCTTTACTATTGGTGACCATAGTACCTTGTGCAAATAGGAATAGACCAATTGTCCTGTGTCTCTGTGGATCGACCCTGCTTGCCTTGTACTACCTTTTAGTGCAATATAGTGGGATTATTTTGGAGTATATCATACCCTTTTATTTGTTGGGTTTGACATGCCTAACACAATGTAAGAAGTATAAACACTACATTGGTATCATAAGAACAAAAACTTTACTCATTAAGTTATTAGTTCTTAATTTAGGCCATGCATCAGGTAGTTGGAATGACCTAAAAGATGCAAAAATATGGATACGAAAAAACATTAATACTTCTAGACAATGATAATCGACCTTATTTGAATTGCATCGGATCCAACTCTTGAGGTGGTCTATGTTTTCGTATTGTACCAATAAGCATGTTGTACCCAACCAAACTCATGAGATAGTCAGCAATAAGATCTCATTATAGGAGCGGTAATACTGAAATCACAAGACAATTGATGTGTTATCTTGCTTAAATGGGAGGTATGGAAGGATTGTTGGAACAATGTCTTAGATGTGTGTACTCTTTACATTTAAGTATTTTCTTTACTCTATATCTTTATTATTAATCATACTAATTTTATGTTTTCTCCATGTTATAGTACAATCTTGTTTTGGAAGCTTATGAGTGGTGCGAAAATAGTAAGAAGTAATAACTAAATATGGGTCAAACTAATAACTATATATGTATATATAAATATGGGTCAAACTAAATATGCGAAAACAGTAAAAACTAATAACTATATATATATATATATATATATATATATATATATATATATATATATATATATATATATATATAATCTAACCATTTTGACTCGACTAATAACTTGTCAATGTTAGCCTCTTTTTCATCATGTATTACTAACAGTGAAATGGTGGTTAATGCAAAATTTAGTCCATGTTGGTCAGTGGAGAAATTAAGCCAAGAGATATCAATCCCACTTGTGTTGTTTCGTTGGATAATACAATATAGAAATTACAAGAAATAGCAATGGATAGTACTCTTTTATCAATGTCAGCAATTTATTTTAGTTATTAGGTAATAGCAATGTTATTTCACTCTTACACATAATACCGACATACTTGGTTGTTTACTAATAAAAGCATTCACTCTTACACATAATATCGACATACTTGGTTATTTACCAATAATAGCAACATACTTACGGTTAACTACTCATAGTAGCAATGTTCTTACATTTCTTGAAAGACAATGGTAAAGGAAATACCCAAATCACCCTTCTGTTTTTTTTCTTATTTACATAAAATACTTTAGATAATAGTATAAGAAATACCTATATTGCCTCTGTGGATCGTGCTTAATACGGGCCTTAAACTTTTCTACTATATATATATATATATATATATATATATATATATATATATATATATATATATATATATATATATATATGGAGATTAGAATGTTATGCAACGCAAACAACCACTTTAGCTTAAACAAAATACTAAACAGCCTCTATATATATATATATATATATATATATATATATATATATATATATATATATATATATATATATATATATATATATATATATATATATATATATAGAGAGAGAGAGAGAGAGAGAGAGTGGTTCAAATGAGAACCAAAAAAGGTTAATAACCGTAAGAACCTCTAACTTTAGATGTTTATAAAGGGTTTAGGGTAACCCTAAACCCTTTATAAACACCCTAAACTCTAAACCCTTTATAAATACCCTAAACCCTAAACCCCTTATAAACATCTAAAATTACAGGTTCTTACGGTTCTTAACCTTTTTTGGTTCTCATTTGAACCTTATATATATATATATATATATATATATATATATATATATATATATATATATATAGGGTTAGGTTCATGTGTGTGTATGTGTATACTAATCAAGATTCCAAAACATGATTTCTTTATTATTGGCAAATCAAATTTTGGGCCAAGTATAAAACCCAAGCACGTCTTATGATGTGAACAAGGGCCCAAAGTCAAACAAAAATAAGTTTCTTTAGGGAAAAATACATTCAACGATTTGTAGTAGGTTCAAGAACCCGCAGTTTCACTTCGTGTGTCGCAGGTTTTATTGCTTTCGTGATGTTTCTTGTTGTTCAGATTCTCCACACGAGAAATCGAACAATAGCGATTCTTCTCCACACAAGAACTCTGAACAATTTCTTCACACGAGGGCTTCAAGCAATCACCAATTTCACTAATGCTGAAATCGTCGATTTCACCACACTAGTTGCGAACAGGTCACAATAATCGAACAGGAAATCTTTAATGCACCAAAATTTCAATTGTTGTCGTGATTTAACTTCCTGGTCAGATTCTCCACACGAGATTTCTGAACAGGTATCGATTTCTAAATAGGTAGAGATTTCACGAGTTCTCCTTCTAGCTCTAATACCAATTTAAGGTAAATAGCAAACTAGAAACAATGATTACTGCATAAACTCGTAGGAAATCTTATTGAAGAAATATAACTCAAAAATTTCAATCTATCTGATTACAGGAACCTATTGACTATATATACTAAACAAAACTAATTAGTATATAATTAGGATTCCTAAAAGTAATCTGGAACTTGGACAACACTCCAAGGAATTTGCTTCTGAACTGGATCACGCCATCTAGCCACTTTTGGGCTCAGGTATTCACTAACACGGGCCCACAGTAGACTATGATCTACATTTATCATGAACAATCTGATCTACATTTAGCATGAACAATGGGGCCCAACTAAGACCTATCCATACCCCCAGTTGACCCACTTTGACCATTCATATAAATCGCACCTCTATACATCCATTCTTCCATTTCATAACTGTAAAAATAATCGAAAGACTCTCTACATAACACACAAGCATTTTGATCCTCGTCAGCAGGGACCGCCTATTCATCATCATCTTTCTTTTCGATTACATTTTCAGATGGAATTAGAAATCCGGGAACCGGATCGGTTCCTAATGCTTATGCACTACTGAGCCATACACTAACATTTGCAAACCATTTTTGAGATGGTTTTTTTACGGTTTTATGATATGTGGTTTTTTGTTATGTAATCCATGTGGTTACTATGTTCCTTTTGTGATTTGAAACGAATCCCACATGTTATACATTGTCTTATAAGATCAGTGTATAATGTGGTTATTGCATATTTGTGGCATGTTTTTAGAACATTGTGATCCAATTCGAGTCCCACTAAATCCTATAAGCAGAAAAAGATGATATCACAGGATTTGACATGACAAAACATATTGTATTGCATTTTTTATGTACAATAAATTAGGACTAAATGTGCATTAGACTAGGACTAAGACAGATGTAATGTGACAAAGTTTTGCCTCACATAAAAAAGTAGGACATGGATTTACTATTCGTTTGTGTTTGGTGTCTAACTTTGTGTTTACAATTTGGTCCTTCAAGTTTGAATGTTGTGTATTTTGGTTTATTTATTTGTATGATGATATTTTAGTTGTAATATTGCTACTTGTAATATTATAGTATAGATTGAATTGATGTTAATTTATGATATGCATGATAAACTTAATTTTAATGTTTCGAAATTATTTATAAATTTATAACTTTTCAATAATTTACGAAATGCATTAATCATTCATAAAAGAAAACTATTTCATGTGTATGTGTAATATTTATAGAAGTACGTGTGTAAAATTTATTAAAAGTGTATTATAAATTTAAATTTTTATTTGATAAAATTTTTGTTTTAATAATACATTGAAAGTAATTATATACGAATAATTTAATTTGGTTATAATTGTTTAATAAAGTAATAATATAACTTATATAATTATTATAATAGGAAATATGTGAGTCTAAATTGCAAAAAGCATATATATATATATATATATATATATATATATATATATATATATATATATATATATATATATATTTGTGTGCGGGGGAAAAGTGAATATATATTAAAGCTCCGCCTAAGCTTAGGTACTAAACATCATGAAACTACGTCGTTTTACTAGTTAAACATTACAATTAGGGATTTACGTTCACTGCTTGAAGTGTAGATTCAGGATTGAAGCAATAACTTTAATAGGAAAATAAAAAAATATTGATTATATTCGACCTCCATGAAGGTGGAAAACAATAGTGTTCACTAAGGTGAAGTAATAAATGATAATGGAGAAAAGAAAACATTGGTGATTAACCGATAATGGAGGAAATAAATGTGATGGGGATCGTATATTTAGCAAATGAAAATCGAACATCGTATATTTACTAAGTTAAAACGACATATTTTAGAGGTTTAGTACTTAAGCTTAGGTGAGACTGTAATATATATATATATATATATATATATATATATATATATATATATATATATATATATATATATATATATATATATAACTTAGATACTATAATAGAAAATGTGTGAGTCTAAATTGCAGATAGCTAATATATATATATATATATATATATATATATATATATATATATATATATATATATATATATATATATATATATATATATATATAGTGTTGTAAAACTCGCCGAGTTGGCCGATTACTCATCCGAGTACTCGCTACTCGGTCCCATACCGAGGCGAGTTACTGAATCCCGAGTACTCCCCGATCGACCCCTTACTGAACTGAGCAGTGTTGTAAAACCCGGTCAACTCGGTGATTAATATGTATAATATACTTAACAATTTATTATTTAACACAAACATGTGTGATTATTACTACACATATATCTTAAATTTTCAGTAATTATTTACGAAGTGAGACCATTATATGTTTTTCAGTTTTTGTGTATTCACATGTATCTAATTTTGTTATATATTTCAATCAACTTAAGATTTTAACTTATGATATTGACATATATAAGTTTCCTAAAAATATTTCTATATGAATTACAGAATCCGAATACTCCCCGAGTACTCGCTACTCGGTAGTCGGCGGAACACGTACCGAGTAACGAGTTCTATAACCTTGTATATATATATATATATATATATATATATATATATATATATATATATATATATATATATATATATATATATATATATACTTATAATACTCTTTTTTGTGTTTAAACCATTTTGGTGCAAAATATGTAGGGGTGGGTTTAAGATGCCTAAATAACCCTAGAAAGTCAATCATGTTACGTAGTTATGTCATGTGTAACATCATACGGACCAAAATTGCAAAAGAAAATGTTAGGAACCATTACTGCAAACACCAATAATCCTCAGGGGGTATGCGAGTGATACGGTCCTACGAGGCCTCCAATTTTACGGGGCCTCAAAAATTAGGGACAAATATATAGTAAATATATAGTTTTGGTGTTGGCATTTTCATAAAATGCACTTTTATGTGTTATTATTTAAGAAATTTAGCAATTTTGGTTAGCTATATACACAAGGTAACATTTGGTTACAATCTTGAAATAATTTTAGTTGTGAAAAAAAAAATCAATGAAAATCAAAATACCAAAATATTATTATAAATTATGTAATTATCAATAATTTAAGGAAAGTATGTATATCCAAATAATTCATATATGTTTCTAATACACGTTCTAGAAAACATTTTAGCTTTTTACAAAACTCACCAAAAGATCAAAACCTAACAAACCTAATAACAATGCTAGTAGATCATCGGTGTTACTCTTCTTTGTCGCCAAAAACTATCATTTTATTGTCTTGAATTGTGATATCTCTTTGAGTCGTTGGTCCCCACTTTTTCCTCCTCTAAGTCCTCTCTATGACTCCTTGACAACAAGTTGGTATCTCTTAATTCTTTAAATTTTCTAAGTCCCAACCGTGCTTGACTGCTTTCTCTCCCAAGCTAAATGCTTATTTTTATTTGAATGGTTTTTTTGTGAATTCATAATGAAGCTAATGAATAATGAATTAGAAAAAGTCAAAAACAATGATCTTGGTTTGTCTCTTTGTATAGTATATTGTCTTGTGAATTGTGTTTATCACTCTATCAATATGATTTATTGATTTAGTTTTACAATGTTTGATATAAAGGAGTCAGAGTATGGCATTGACAGATTTTTTGGGGTAGGGGTAGGGGACTGTAACGACACAAAAATTACCAACAAAAAATATTCATTTTCAAATCATCAATCCATTCAAACATTTGTTCCAAAATCAATCATAGTAAAATGTATGTTAAACATCAGAGTAAAATGAGAATAATTAGTGTGGAAAAATCATTTGTAGATGTTGTGTAATCAATCCAGGCCCTTCCCTTTGGAACTGGAAGTACCTAAAAAAATTTAAACCACAAAACCGCAAGCACAAAGCTTAATGAGTTCCCCTAAATACCACATATCATACATATAAATGGGTCCAACCCTAGGGGTATATTTCAATCCTATGTGAACGCTATGATCCAACCATAGTCTTACAATCACTCCTAGATTACAGCCCAACCATAACCTTTCTGACATGATCCAACCATGGTCTTCCATGCAAGTTACAAAAACAAACAAGAGTTGTGATCCAACCACGGTCTTTAATACAGGTGTTGTGATCCAACCACAGTCTTTCGTACAGTTTTTGTTATCCAACCATAGTCTTTCATGTACGAGTCACAAAGACAAACTAGCAACCAACATAGTATAGTGAGAAGACTCACATCAATCTACAAACAAGACAATCACACACTTGAGTTTCTGATATTGGAACTCCTCACACTAAACATATCCACAATGAATCCCTAATCAACAACTAAGGTAATAATCAACATTCAAAGGGTCTTGGTTCATAGATAATCCTCATTGGGACAAATGACCATTTTGCACTTCCAAAACTAACACCCAAGACAGTTGACTAAAAGTCAAACTAGTAAAAAAAGTCAATTGTCTAATGATATGCTCAGCATAGCAAATTGCTCTACACTCAACGTAGTGCCTCAAATGGAAAACAGGGAAAATCCTACTACGCTAAGCGTAGACAAAACTACGCTCAACGTAGCTTCAGTGATGCACAAACTTTCTATTAAGCTCTTACTACATCAATGCCAGCCTCCCAACTCTTATATCTAAATCTAAAGCATGTCTTAATGGGTAAAGTCATTGGATTTGTCCCCTTTCATGGCTAAATAGAGCACAAATTCAAACCCTAAGTCCATAATACCGCCTCTCAGATCTCAAATGGAAAACATGGAAAATCATGCTACACTAAGCGTAGAGAAAACTACGCTCAACGTAACTCCACTGATGCACCAACTTTATATTAAGCTCTTAATACATCAAGGCCAACCTCTTAACTCTTAGATCTGAATCTAAATCAAGTCTTAATGGGTAAAGTCTCTTGATTTGTCGCTTTCCATTGCCAAATAAAGCACAAATTCAAACACTAAGTCCATAATACCTCCTTTTGCTCAAGAACTCATTCATGGATGGATGAGAGTGTCCAGGCTCTCATTTTTATGGCTTTACAAACCCAAAAACATCTGAAAACGACATTCAAATGGTCTGGAGTAGCTCATACTCACAAAGACGAATGTTATGGGGACAAAAGCACAAAAAATCATGACCAATTAGATCTAACATGAGTAATCATTAATATGGAAGCTTTATACCTTCTGGAGGTGGATTATGAGAAGAAAAATCTAGATCTATTAAGCTTAGAGCTCCCAAGTGCTTCCCTAATGAACTTCTCCTTCAAATATGGACTCAAGAACACTCTAAGGCCTCAAAACTCTCACAAGGTGGCTAGGGTTTTGAGATGACTGATTAAGAGGGTGGAGGTTGAGCATGGAGATTCCCTCAAGGAGTTAGAGCCTTTAAATAAGGCTTTCAGCCCCAAAAATTAGGTTTTGGTGCAGCTCACCTACATTCAGCATAACTCAACCTACATTCAATATAGGTAATTAAACCCCTGTATGACATCTTCCTCCTACACTCGTCGTAGGGAACTATCCTACGCTTATCGTAGGACATAAAAATGCAAAAATGAGAATTTAAACTTTAAAGAATTATACCTGAGGATATGGGTGTTGCAACTCTCCCCCACCTGAATCAGACTTCGTCCTCAAAGTCCGTTGTTGCAAATAACTCTAGGTAATGTTCCCTTGACACCTCATCAGGCTCCCATTTCCACTCTGAACCTTCTGGTGCTTCCATTACACCTTCTCCAAGCCTACCACCTTGTTGCGCAAGGTATTCGTCTCCCTGTTAAGAATCGTAATCGGTTTCTCTACGTAATTCAGGCGCTCATCAACATGAATGTCGTCCAAGGGCACCGCTGCGGAATTATCAATCAAACACTTTTGTAGTTGAGAGACATAAAAAGTGTTGTGTATTTGACTTAGCTCATCAGGTAGATCCAACCGATACGCAATGTTGGTAAGATATGATGGGAAATATTTAACTATATTAACATGTTAATAAACATTGGTTTCTGTAGGAATTATAATCCAAATGAATGACATGGTAATAAGAAACACGTAACCAAGGCAGTGGTGATGGAGAAGCTTCGTGAAGTGGTTAGATAATTAGTTTTCAAGTGTTAAAACTCTATTTTTCTTCAAAGTGTGTTACGAGTTTATTTGATTGTTTTTATGGTATCACGGATAAAATCAACTGGACAACTTCACGCCAAATGTGTTTTAGGGGTATGAAGGCCCGATTTTAAGGGTAAGTTTAAGAAAAACAAATGTGTTTTATTGTTTAAAATTGATGTTAGAGTTACTTTTTTTTCTTACATGTGTCAGTTTTTGGATCATATTGAGTTTTGGTTTTCTCCTGGGAAGAAACCAGTTGTACAATACCGATCAACTTCATGTTTTGGGTTTGATACTGATGCCCAACAAAAAGAGATTCAAGGTAATAATAATAAGCATTTTACAACCTGGAATACAATTCTATTTCCCACTCTTAAATATCAAAAAATAGCAACATAGTTTCATTAATTTTTTTTATTATAGCATCCTACTTTAGATGCAAATAAATTGTTACAATAAACAAGTAAATAAAAGTAAGTTGGTATTTTTATAATAAAAAAAATTCTATAAAAATAAAAGTATAGGTAACTAAAAGGGTTTTTGTTTTATTTTGTTTTCATTGAAAAGCAGATGTAATCTCCCTACCTAATAAAAGAGTAGCATATTGGCCACGTGTCAATCAATTAAAGCTTCACATTAATTATTTGCCCTTGTCATTCTAAGCTTTTTCCTCATTAATTAAATTTTTATTAATTCACTCCTCCATTTTACATATATCAAACACGTCAACAAAAAATTTATTTGTAATATCTATTACCTAATTTATTAAATTATTAATTTTTTTTATCATTGCTCAATAATTACCTTATAATTTAATTAAAATTATTTTTATCTTTTTAATCTGTCGTGCCCACGAGTTATAAACTAGTATGTCTGCTATAATGGTTGAGATGCATTGAATCTTAAGGCCTAATGGCCATGTTTATACCAGAAAAAATCACCACAATTAGAAACGTGTCAAGACGATTTAATGACTTCTTGAGCATATATTTTGGTGGTTCTTCAAGAATATTATATTTTACGTTTCCATACCTAACAAAAGTAAACTGAATATTTGAATTGGAATTACATTTGATTTGTGGGGATAATTGAATTAATAGTGTGAAGATGAGCGGATAGAAGCAACAGCAAGAGAAACGGGGGGAAAATAGGACCTTTAAGCTAATTTTCTAATTTTCTTTGATAAGTATCAAAATACTTAAGAATATGTATCATCCTTGATACTGTTGATATGTTGCGGTTGTTTCGTTTGTTTTTTCTTTTCGTCTAAGACGTTATACAAAAATCTTTTGATTTTCACGATTTACTAATTCTATGTTGTTCCTTTTTGCAGAGGACGATACAAGTATAGATTTTGATATCAAACTGCCAATTCTGATTGCTTTTCGTTAGCATATTTATGATCGTGATACTCTATACCGTATAGCCTAATAATTCTTCAACATATTTTTATACAACTTCCATGTATCATCCATTCATTCTATTCTACTTCTCGAGATCCAAGGAAAATATATGTCATTTCATTTAATCTTTCTTAGTTCATACTCTAGGATTAAAAGCATAAAAGTGTTCTATTTTCGAACCAGTTTAAGCCGAAATTGCTCCCATCATTAGTAAAAAAAAAGTTTATTTCTTTCTGTAATTTTAATTAAAGTTGTTAATTAAAAATATTGAGTTATGAGCATGATAATTTGTATTTTTTGGATAATTTCCAATCACCGCATTCTCACTATGATGGTCAGCCAACAAAATGAGATGAATATGAACGGTGGGAGTGTTTTCTTTTTCATTCCATCATGGAATGTAAAAAAAAAATGCAATATAATCCATACACTCATTTTTATTTAATGTTAAGTGATGTATTTTTCTTTTAAAAAAAATTGATCGATATTTTAGTTGGATTGTATAGATATAAATGTGTACTAATGAAGGTTAGATGATGACATTATGCATTCATTTTAATTTTATTGATTGACTTAATGTGTTAAGTTAATTTATCCAGCTTAATTTCTGTTTTTTCTTATTGTTTTCAGTAATAGGATCCAAGGCTTTAATTTGTCCAGCTTATTTTCTATTTTTTCTAGATATTTTCAGTAATAGGAACCAAGGCTGATGAAATCCACCATAAAAAAACAATAACCCTCATGACAATAACAAGTTAGGTATGTATTTGTGAATTGAATAGGATTTAGATATTAAATTATAGCTCTATACAAACAATAATTTGTTGCAATGCTTTGTTTTTTCTAGCTTCTTACTAGTTTTTTTAATAAGATTTCTACCGGTTAAAAAAAAAATACAATAGCAATATGCATCTAATATTTAAATATGAACACTAGATCTATATTAACAAAGCAAATAAACAATCTTTGAGGGAGGACATTAGTTAGTTACACCAACTCTAGGCTAACACTATGACACCATTTTTGTGTCAAACTCTCACCAAAATCATTTTCACCATTTTTGTGTAAAACTCTCACCAAAATCAGCTTCAATTCCTATCACACATTAAAAATTAAAACTAAAACATATTTAATATTATAATTATAAAGTAATGATTTCTTATTATTAAAAAAAGAATAAAAATGAATATGTGTAATATTATAATATGTATATATGATTAGTGGTAATAAATAGTTCCACACAAATTTGCCGAGTTACTTTAGCATTACACAAAAATGTCGGCAAGTATAGAGGTCCATCGAAAGAATATGGACCTACAAAAAACAAATTTGCAGGTCCATTAGAGTTGCTCTTAGGAGTCAGAGCAATGAGATGGGGAATTACATGTATTCATCCTTTGGAGGAGGGGTGAGCAAGTTGGGTCGGACTGAATCGGGACCGATTTTCATTAAGTTGACGTATTTTCGGCTCATAATATTGTCGCATATCGGTTGAGGTTCCAAGTTGATTTGGTGCCACTGATTCCAGGTAAAAAACCAAATTTGTCCTCTTCTTTAAACTATCATAACTTCTTCGTTTAAAATCGGAATGACATGAAATTTGTTCAAACATGTAGTTTATTGTTTGTGCTTCATTTTAGACTATATAAACACATTATTTTGTTGCATGTTGATTGAGTTACACAACCTGGAGCATAGTGTATAAAAGTTGAATTGTTTTCTTGTTTAGCATTATCTACTTGTACTAACTCCATAAATACATATATCAGTTCCAATCAGATATTTGACCGCAAAACTAGGGTAGTGTTTGGGATTTCATCTAAAAATTCCTTTTTAACTTATTGACTTTTTGAAAAGTTAATAAGCTAAAAAAAGTGTTTAGATAATTAAAAATGATTTTTGGTTTAGCCTTTAAAAATGAGTTTTAAAAAAGTTAATAGAATAAAAACAAGCAGTCAATAAATTAGCCAAACACTTTTTAATTTATTGACTTATTTGAAATGACTTATGGTTTATTAGAATAAAAAACAAGCAAAAGTCAATAAGTTAACCAAACATTTTTTAACTTATTGACTTATTGATTTTTACCGCTAAAAAACTAATCCAAACATTTTTTTAAAAAAACTACTTTTCCCACATTCATAAGTCAATAGGTCTTTTTTGATAAAAATCATTTCAAACTTCAAAATGAAATCTCAAACACCAAACACTTTTTTAAAAACTATTTTTCCCATATTCATAAGTCAATAAATTCTTTTTGATAAAATCCTTTTAAATTCCATAATGAAATCTCAAACACCCGTTAGGTTTTAGGTCCAGCACTGATGTAGGGTAACCGGTCCTGTTATCGGTTCTCTCTATTCACCAATTCCAGTGCCGGTATGGTCCTTATGTTGATTCGTACTTTGGAGTGTTTTGCTTTTATCCGAGGCCCTTTTTAAAGATGTGACATTTATTAGCATGTGTTTGATGTGTATTACTTTTATCATGAGCACTATTAAAGATGTGACATTTATCATGTGTTAAACATTATTGTAGAGATGTACCCTATAAGGATAAGAATCGATTAAAGTGTCCACGTGTCCAACTATTTGAGGATCGTTGATGGTTACACCCACGCAATAGATCCCAATATGTTCATGGCTATTGTATTTTATAATATAATATAAAGTACTAATTCATTGATTATATGACGTATACTTTCTCCTTCCAAACAACTACTGTAAGGAACAAACAATATGCATACATCTACAGATAATACTTTACAAGCATAAGTTCCAAACAATCTTGATATTTCTTGGAAATTTTTCATAAGGAGGGTAATGGTTTATGGTATGTCTAAAAAATCAAGAATAAAGATCGGAATAAGCAAAAAAGAAAAAACAGAAACACCGGAAAGGAATAGTTAAATCTTTTCCATTTTATCCAACTATACATGTACATGATGATGACTCTGAATGAATCTGCATACATTTAAGCAGATTGATGTAAGAAGCACAAACTCATTTCTAACTTACATAACTCCTCCACCTAAAATCAAATCCGCATTTTATCTTATCCAACATTCCGCATCCCTTCTTCCATTAATCCCTGCAAAAATCACCAAAAGCAAATTATATTTTTGGTGCTTAAACATTTCTGATTTTTATGATTTTGGTCCCTAAAAGATTTCTCTTGCTACACTTTTGATCCTTATTTTTGAGGCTTTTGTGACATTTTTGGTCCCTGTTCCTCGTAAAGTGACTATTTTTTTAAACAAATTTTCAAAAATTATATGTTTACCCATGGATCAGAAAGTCATTTTATTTTACTTGGAACAGAGACCAAAAAGAAACTGACCAAAATTGAAAAAATCAGTTATACGCGAGGACCAAAAATGTAATTTACTCAAAAAAAAAAAAAAAGAGTTAGAGTACATATTGCGTACCCGTCCATTACTCCCAGAATCATCAGGCGGGCCCACAGTAGACTCGGATCTACATTTAGCATGAACAATGGGGCCCAATTGAGACCTATCCATACCCACAGTTGACCCACTTTGACCATTCATATAAACCGCACCTCTGTACATCCATTCTTCCGTTTCATCGCTGTAAAAATCATCAAACGGCTCGCCACATAACGCGCAAGCATTCTGATCCTCGTCAGCAGGGACCGCCACGTCATCATCGTCTTTCTTTTCAATTACATTTTCAGATGGAATTAGAAATCCGGGTACCGGATCCGTTCCTAACGCTTCTGCACTACTGAGCCATACGCTGACATTTGCAAACCATTTTTGAGATGGCTTTTGTTTACGGTTTTTTGACACGCGGTTTTTTGTTACGTGCCAATCCATGTGGTTACTGTGTTCTTCTTGTGATTTGAAGCGGAGCCCACATGTTTTGCATTGTCTTGGAAGATCGGTGTATAATGCGGTTATTGCGGACTCATGGCGGGTTTTGAGAACATCGGGATCGAATTCGAGTCCCACGGAATCCTGTAAATGGAATTAGAAAATTAGATATGATGTACAGTTGTACAGGGAAAAGCTGACATGACAAGACATGACAGAACAGGTTGTCCTGCACAAAAAGGTGGGACATGGATGTTCTATTCATTTGCATTTTTTGGAAAATAAGGAACCATAGTTGCAAAAATCAGTAATACTCGGGGACCAAAAATGTAATTTAATCTATTTAATATGTACCTGTTCGGGAGTTGGTTTAGTGAGCGAGAGCAGCCCTTGGGCCATCAGAGAACTAAATAAACCAGAAAGTGCACCGCCAGCTGGAGGTATTGAGGTGTTTGATGGAAGGGTTTGATGAAGTGGAGGGGGTCCTGGGGGTAAAGGTGGCAACCCTACACCATGTAAATGGAATGGAATTGATGATTGCATTCCGGGGACCGGATTCATGGAGTGATTGGAATCAAATCTTTGTGGGGTATACCCACGAATCATGGGTCGTGCTGTTAGATGAGATGGGTTAAACCCCAACGCAGGTGGCCGAACCTCTATCTGAGTTGGGAATTGCTGATTCCGGAGTTTGGGTAGAAGCTGGGTCTCACTGCCATCAAACGGCTGATTATGCAAAAACGATGTGTTATCATTTACCGAATTGGAAGGATTCAACATGTCAAATGGACTCCTGACGTGTTTCTGAAACGGAATAGATGGACGCCAGGCTGGTTTTGAAGTTGGAATTGACAACTCCGGATTCATGATTCCGGGGCTTGATAGATTCAATCTGGGAGCAGAGGACAAGTGATGTTGGGGATTGGGAATTGGATAGGTATCAATGAGAGGGGGCCTTTGCCCCCGTGGATTGTAATGATGCTGAGGGGCCCACTGCTGTTCGTGAGAAAGATTTAATGGTTCTTGAGAGTAACGAGAAACTGGAATATCTGAAGCCTCGTTTTGGAATCCAGTCATTTTTCGCTTTAATCCACGATCAGACTGCATAATGACAAATATTACTTTTTAATCATAAATGCAATAAATAGCAATGTACTTTCATTTGTTTGTTTATTGTAGCATCTTACTTTCAATTCTTTCTATTACAGCACTGCATTTCCCATTTCTTCACTTATCAGAAAGCTGTACTTTAAAAATTATGCCCAATTGAAGCATTTTGTACTTTCTTTTTTCCTTATTAGGACACACTACTTTGAAGTTTAAATATAATTTACCGAGTGAAAAATGAAATATGATCAATTAAGGGGCTTAAATTGTACAAAACACACCCCTCATTTAAGGTTCTTTATAAGACAAGTTGGAAAAAGAAAAACATATTTATCAGATACTTTTGACCAGAAAACAAAATAAAAACATTATCCACATGTCCAAGAACAACTACAAACAAAAAAAAAACTTCAAACTTACCAATGAAACCGCATTGTTGGAGGCAACCCGCTCCTGGTTAGACCAATCGCCTCTACCAAAACCGGTCCGATTGGGTCCCACCATTTGTCCCCTTTTAGAGCTACCTGCCAAAGTAGGGCTCATGTCTTCCCACTCAAATTCCTCTTCTTCAGCATTCTGCCACGTCAGCACACCCCCTTTACTACCTAATCCATTTGTGTTTAAATTTTTCCCATGTTGATGATTCTGATTAATCATTTTGTTTCTTTCATCTGTCCCATAAGCACTAATCAAAGCCCTTGGTCTTTGAACATCAAATCCATTACTCACAGTTACACCATGTGTGCCACTGCCACTGCCACTAGGTCTATAACCATAGCCATGATGTGATGGTGATGGTGATGCAACTTCAACCACTCTTTTAGGGGAATCAATCATGGGAAAATCTTCAAGAGCTGGTGATGGAGGTCTTGTATGACCATGACCAAATGGAGTATGACCTAGTTGACTGGTTGACCCTATTGACTGTCCGTTATCAGTCTCATATTCATCAAATGCAGTTGAAGGCTGTCCAAGAATCTTTGGAGTTGAAATTGGTCTTGCATGTTGAAGTTTCTGCAACGATTGTAAGATATGTTATATACTTATACACTTATACTTATGTAGTGTTTGGTATGCAGTAATTTTGATTGGTTTTTTCACTATAAATAACAAACACGTTTGAGTGATTAGTTATATTCGCTAAATCCAACCAAACATGAAGAAGAAATGCTTACATTGTTCATTTCATTCCTTTGTGATTTCATTACATCATACCAAACAGTCTCTTACACTGATACAAAGTTGTCCCAATGGGGAATCTAAATGATAAACAAATGAGACAAAGAGTGTGGTTTTCAATCAAGAAAGCTTACAGTATCTGTAGATGAACTTTCAAGCTGACGTCTTGCCTCCAAATACTTTGGATTGACATGTATACCATGAGCTGGTTTTGGGGATTCAGCATCTTTTAAACCAGAAGATTGATAACTTGGTGAAGGGGAAAACTGTAATTGAGATTCAATCTTTCGAAGAACAGAAGCTGGAAATACTGTTGACCATGTACCAAAAAGATGGCGCATGGAAGGATGCAGACTTGGGTGCACTTGTCTGTATGCTGCACAATAGACCTAAAGGGACAAGTCATCACAGAAATGAAGAGCGATAGAATCACATTTCTGAAAATGTAATGTGTTTAATTGTGTAAATGTAATAAAATTTTAAGGTACTAACCTCAGGCAAGCGTGCAGAAAAGTGTCTCACATACTCTCTGCCAATATTTTTGACAATACTGTCCAGAAGATATAAAGAAGGAAGTTTTTGCTCAACGGGAACCTGGGTCACAAAGTAAACACAATAAACTCAAATAAAGTTCAAAAGAAACCTCCATTTTTGTTAAATAATGAGGGTCCAGCTCTTTATGTTTGCTACTGAGTTCCATGCTTTATTAGCTTCTTTTCAGGTCCTTTAATCCTGATATAGGTGGTTGGGATAAAATGGCTGTTGTTGTAAGAAAATAGCTCTCTTCTTTTTATCTAAGTCAACAACTTTAATGAACTTTTAAGCCAGATGACCAAGTCACATAATACAATTCAATAATTGGATTCCACAGGTGAAATTTGGCATTCACATCAAACTCCACAACTCACTACTAATAGTAAAGACAATCATGAATATACAGAATATCGGATGGTTGAATAATGTAGATAATTTCTACAGAAAACCTAACCAGGTCTTCAGAACTTCAATCCCATATGTAACCAAACAAACTTACCTCGATAATTCGAGCACAGATTGCGTCGGCAATGCCCGCACCATGTTCTCTCTGTTCCCCAGCGATTATCGTGAGATCAGTAATAATTGGCTTCGAATTAATAACCAACTCCGATAAAACAACTTCATATAACTCTACAATTTCTTCAGTACTAAGCAGTGGAATTTCAATATCATCGTCTCCCCCGCTAGAAACCCTAATTTCTTCCTCTCTTTCCTTCAACAAAAGCTTGAAACGATCAAGAATCGGAGTTAACGACTTCTGACTACTGTTGTTCGGCAACCCCACGACGGAATCATTCGGTGCTGGTCTGTAACCGATACTTCTACTACTCAGAAAACTCGCACCCTCCATTGGGATTGGGTTTTTTGGCGTTCAAATGGATATTGTTTGAATGGTGCTTTGTATTAGGGTTAGGATTAGGGTTAAAGTTAGGGTTAGGGTTTTGATGAAGGTTTGAGAGCTGGAGTTCATGGCTTAAAGCATTGCGTCTGGAGGAGAGGGAGCGAGAGTTTTGGGAGGGGAAATTGCAGTTGCAGAGGGACGAGGGGTCGATGCGTGCATCTGGTAAATATGAGTAATTTATATTTTGAGCCCTTCAAATTTCAAGTTACGCATAAAAACATTGGGTTTTTAACTTATTTTTTTAAAGAGTAAATTACACGAATGGTCCCTATGGTTTGGGGTAATTTGCATGCTTGGTCCCTAACTTATTTTTTTAACTCGAAAGGTCCCTATGGTTTGTTTTTGTTACGCGTTTGATCCCTACTGTTTATTTTTGTTACGTGCTTGGCCCTGTATTATCTAAAATGACTATTATTTAAAAAGGAAAAAATGATGGGGTAGGTGAGGTAAGGTGAGGGGATAGGATTAGGGGTGTGTTTATTTAAATAAATTAAAAAAATCAAGGGCATAATAGTCTTTTTAGGTAAGATAGGGACCAAGCGCGTAACAAAAACAAACAGTAAGGACCTTCCGAGTTAAAAAAATAAGTTAGGGACCAAACGCGCAAATTACCCTAAACCATAGGGACCATTTGTGTAATTTACTCTTTTTTAAAAGATGTTGATTAAAAAAAAAAAAAAAAACTATTTATACCGATATTTGAATATATATATATATATATATATATATATATATATATATATATATATATATATATATATTGAGCCCTTCAAATTTGAGACTAGTTGTGTCCTAAAGTTAGTGTTTTTCCATGAGATGCGATAGAATTTTGAAATGTATATGGTATGCATACTTACATTCTATGGGATATTCTGGAATGTACATTGTACATTCTAAAATCTAAGTACCGACATCTTACATTTCATCTGGAATATATATTTCGGAGTTACAAAAATCAACATTTTATTATCCATACTTACTGTTTTTGCACTACATTTCTTCATTACTCATTTCGCAAGCACTACACATCCATGATTTGCAACATTTCTTCATAGTTAGATATCATTTTGGAAAATCTAAGATGAGTTCATCAAATCAAGTTTATGAAGAAATCTTTGCAAACCTACATGTCTACTTACATGATCTTGAAAGAACCAATCTTGCAGGCTCTACCCACATCAAGAGAGATGTGAGGGATTGTTTTGAGTTTTTTTTTGTTTATTTGAAATGTGTGGTAAGATACTTTTGTAATATATCATTTGTTTGTTTGCAGTTATAATTTCACTAATATTGTTATGATTGATTGTGTGTTATTTAGACTCATACATTTCTAAGTTGCATGTTACTGACGATATGCATTGATAGTGTCCCTCTTTAAGTGAACTATATACACATAATGTTCATAGTAGTTTCCATAAGCAAAAAGCCAAAAACAATCAAGCCTTGCCTATAGCCTACAATTTTGGTTATGACACATAATGTCATATATTGGTCTAATAAGGCTAAAGGAATGTATTATGAATGTTAGTGAAGTAGCCTTCCTAACCAATATTTCTGATTGCACGCATATTCCCTTAGTGATGTCTTTCCAAATTCATATTGTGGATATTATTTTTGAATTTTTTTTAATAAAATCGATATCTATGACTGGAATGGCTTGACAAGTCGAACGTTTGTTCTGGAAGGCGTGCAAATCTTATGGCATGTTTGATTTCTAAGAAAAATCGACTAAGCTACATCAATTATTCCTCACCAAGCGTACCTTTCTTATCATATGTATGATTTTCAAGAAAATTTAGCAAAAGCTTTTTTTCCTAGCACTCATTTCCATATAATGGTCAATGATATGTCTCGATTGTGTGGCCATGATTTTGCCAAATTTTGTATGAAGTTTGTATTTGAAAATTGGCTAAAATGATAATCTTGATGTGAAGTACACTTCTTTGTGATTGGTTTATAGGTACAAGAATTTTTGATGTTGAAAGAATGAATATTGCACCATATTTGCGCACTTATGTCGATTGTTCAACAGGGAAAGTAAGTTCATTATAAGGATTAATAAACTTAAGCTTTAACAATAAATTATTTCTCATTAGTAAGTTGTTGATAAATTGTTTGTAGACATGAATAAGTATCCTTTTGATTAACCTAAGCAACTATATAGACTTCAAAAGAACATGAATTTGCATACAACTCAACAAAAATACCTAAAAAGTTCAGCATATGTTGATGACCTCAAGAAAATACTTTATCCAACTAAAACATATTTTTGACAATATTCATCAAATTTACCAAAAATAACTTGGAAATCATATAAAGCATTTCATAAGCAGCTCACATGCAAAATTTTGTTAAGAACATATGTTTATCCAAATCAATGGTGATCTTTTATAATCTTTTGCATGTAACTTCATAGATGGTAATGTGACGAACAAATCAAAGTTGTACAATGAACCAAAAGGGCATTATTTTATTTAATTTGATAGTATACATAATCACCACTATGATTTGAAAACATGTAGCGTAATCATGGTAACGAAAGAGATTCGTATTCTCAAAGCATAAGCACAAATGCACTCATATATGGGAGTTATGAACATTAGGCCAAGCATTGAGGATTGACAAGGTTAAACCCAATTTTGTGCAATGTACAAAAAGGAAAACCACTTCTTTGACCTGTCCTAACACCCTCCCGTTTCCATGAACCACAATGAAACTAAGTGTAACCTTATCATATCTCTCATATGATTTTTTTTTTTTTTTTTGGAAAGTCAAAAACCTGCATTGAAAAGCAAAATTGGAAGACCCAGAATCGGAAGAAACCTAAATATAAAAATCAAGATTGATACTTCTAAGAGTATGATGGGCATGTGCAGCCACCGAAACTTCATCTATTTTGAGTTTTCTCTCGTTCGGTATATGGTTCAGAGATTTCTTTAGTGATAATGAGAGGGAAAAGAATATAAAATCAATTCATTGTTGGTGCGATTTACTGAGAAGAAAGAAGCTTATAGTGCAAAAAATTGTTCTAATTGTACACAAATGTATCACATGTTTTCCGGTATGTATTTACTTAGTTTTCATGCTAACTAAATTAGAATATTTAGGGTTTCTAAGGTTGTGTAGCGCATGTATGGAATGCACACGACGTATAGGTACTATATGGCCATGTCACGTGCTTTATTTAAGCCTAGGCTCAGGGGCGGACGCATGACTTTACAATAGGGGTTGCACGGGAGAGTTAGGGGTTGCACGGTAGTAGAAAAAAATAAAAAAAATCGAAATTTTTCGAAAATTTTTCCACTGCGGCCAGAAAAGTTAGGGTTTGCCGGTGCCACCGTGGACCACCCCTAGGTCCCCCCTGCCTAGGCCTCGTGTTTTAGGCTCTATTTAAAGGCTCTAACTTCTAGGGTTTGTTATCATCATCATCCTCCATCTCTTAAAAAGAAACCATAGCATCTATTGTTGTTTCCTTGAAGTTTATGGTGTGATTCCCTCGAAGAATAAGAAGGTGTTGGTGCTTCGAAGCTATATACACACAAGTTTCATCATTCTCATCTTACTTTGGACCATTGTAAGTGATAAAGTTTCAAACTTTATGACTTATTCTTGCCACATCTAGGTTTTTAACATCATTTGGCTCATTTTGGTCATATATCTTGCAAAACTCCATGCCCTAAATAACTTCTTTGATTATGGTTTGATTTCAAAAGATTGGATTTATTAGTTTCTATATTATTATGTTTGTTTGTTCAAAGATCCTTATGTATTGAAGTAATGTTTCTATTATCTATTGTTGTGTTGATAGAGTATAGATGATCAGTATAATTATATTGGTTTGAATCATAATTGTTTTATGATCATTAAACTGTTATAATTAGTGATTGATCAAATCTTGAGGTTAGGTGATAAATTTATGAACTTTAATATGCCAAATTGCATTAGATGATCATTTTATGCTCTAATTATATTATCTCGGTTTCACCTGTAAATCTATAATGATGTAGCTTAGTGCTTTATATGTGTTTTTTTCTTATTGATTTTTGATATTTTAAAAAACAAAAATACATTATTTAATATTGTTTTATTAAAAATTTATTATTAAAAATTTATATGAACCGCAAATAATCTAAGATCAAATGCTAAAAACCTAAGCTTAAAATCATTCATTTGCTCCTACTAGTTCTTTAATTTATTTACCTTTTCACTACAAATCATTTGTTTCCTCTACTTCAATCTAGATGTTGTGATTGATTTTTTCTCTCCAAAGCATTTCTTTGTCTTTTTCTCTTCAAAAATGTCACAACCCCGAACTGGAGAAACGGTGGAAACGTCCGGGGGTTGGGTGACTTCATCGTATAATATCATCACAGTGTATATAATTGAAACAAGACAACATCATCATCACACATCCAATAATACAACAATACATAGTTTACATCATTGTAATTGTTTATAAAAGTTACATCCCAAAAATATAAGGTTTATGATAGCAACAAAATGAAACACAACCCACATGTTCTTGATGTCCACCTACTTAACGATTTTCTGAGAATACAAGTTATTTTGAAAACGTCAACATATATAATGTTGGTGAGTTCATAAACATGCTTGAATGAAAAGTTTTGTATCGTTTAGTAAACGCCAGAAAATCTGATATTTTCTTTAAAAATGATCTGAAAGTTTTGTGTCCAATCGTGTGTTAAAACATGTGTGTTTTTGTTTGAAAATGTATAAAGAGTATTCCAGAAAATCTTATATTTTCTGTTTATTAAAGAGTTGTGATCTGAAAACCCTAATACCGAGTATCAAGGTATGTATGTTTTTGTATCATCAAAATGGTATATGTATTCCGTAAAATTTATAATGGAGTTATTCTCCATATGAGTCATTATAACCATAAATGATAATGATTGGTTCGCCTGTCTTGACGTTTTTCAGGCGTCGACTTGCTTAAAGTAAGGTTTGTCACCCTAGACTGGCATAGTCTAACTGTAGCGAACAGCTCAGGTGTGGAGGAGTCAACCCCGTATAGATCTATACACAAATTCTCACTCTCCCTCCAGGAGACTCTGACTACAGTCTACGGTTGTACACTATATAGGTGCAAACAAACGAAATGTCTCACAAGACCCTTAACTGAAATTACGCAAATATTGAATTGCACAATATATATTGTTTCCGTGTATGTTTTTAGTTTTCAATGCCCAACAAGTATGTATGTTTTATCGCCACCCCTTACCCCTACCCCTCACCCAGATGGTTAATCAAAAAGCGAAACCCAGGAATAAAAATAAAAAATTTAAAATTAGGATCATAATTGTTTTATCGCCACCCCTTGACATCCATTTCTTCATGGTGTTCAATCGTTGAATTCGTTGAGTGGATATAGTTGGATATATAGAATCATAGATCTTAGCTGGAGGATATCATGAGAACTCACCACCATCCATATTAAAGCCACCATATTAACAAATGTTCTAAAAAGCTCGTTATGACTTTGTCATGGTGTTCCTTGACTTCAAGGCTTGTACTTGATATCATGCTTTAACAAAATTTCGCCTTAAGTCATATACATATACAAAAGTGAATAATAATATAAAATACATATAAAATTATTTATTAAATAAAAAAATATCGCCTTAAGTCAAGCGTTACAAAGGACGTGACTCGTCACTACTTGTAAAAGCTTGATGATTGACACCATCGCAAAGTTACGCCTAACGTTATTTAGTAATGATATTAACCATTAGACACCATCACCACCACATATCATTACCTCCATCCATGTGCCCTCCTTCACCCTCTTAGATAGTCGAACCACCACCATCGCACCATTATTATTATTATTATTATTATTATTATTAATTTAGCCACCACCAAAATCGTGATACCACCACACCTCCAACATCTTTCTTACCAACTGTGACATCCCCAAAATCTCGGCCAGAAAAGACCGATTTTCATTTATGCTTTTAAATATTTTCAGAGTAAATCCTTTTGATTTGAAAGAGTTGCGGAATTTGTTCCCAAAAACAAAACATGATAAAACAATGTTTACCGAAGCATTTCATAAAAGAAATGTATTTTCATTATAATCAAAACTCGGGGTGTCATGTTCCGATACAGACCAATAAGCATAAACGAATACATTACAAGTCATATAACAAATATAAACATATGCAGACTTGTAAACAAATCAACTTGATGGTTCATCCATCTCATGCCCTTCCGCCACTTCCTGTAATACAATTTAAAACTGAGTGGGTCAGGCTTGGGAGCCTGGTGAGCATATAGGGTTTTCAACCCACAATAAATAATTAAATTAATTATTATCAACCAACAATAACTCAGTTACCCATTCCCGTTATTCTCACTTTACGTCCCTAAAATAACTAACACAAGGGACCTAATCTAAGAATATTTTCATCGGGGTGACAACACATGCTGCGGGGTTTCCTCAGCAATATAAGTCAAATAAGGCAACTATGAGGGGGATGGAATACAGCGAATGAACACCCAAGTTCATTAACACCTACAGGTTATGAGCCTGCTAGCGTTCCACTGGACTGTCTAGAAAAGTCTGTGGTCGTCATCTAAATTCCGCTAGATGACTGGATCAAAACAACAACGAGGCCTCTCATCTATTTATTACACACCAACTATCTACCCATGTTCTACCCAACATATTAGTAGATAAAAACATACATTTTTATACATATTTTCAAAACCTGTATAGCATGCTTGATCAATACATTTTCCATATAACAGATGAGGCACACACACATAACACGTATTTCATATAGAAATAATTAGATCTGTAAGATAGAAGAAAGTGAATATACATTCACACACATAACAACAAAATATACACATAACACGTATCTCGTATAAAATACTTCATAATTATACGTTAGGAGAAAGTAACAACGCACTCACACGTATAAACAACAATATACTTAATACACTCAAACCATACTTGTATTATTATTGCGTTTATGAAAGGTAGTATACACTCACTTGATCAGAAGATGATCAGACAGCACTACGGCTTGCAAAAGTAGTAATCCGCAGCAGATCTGGAAGATCTCTACAAAAATCGAACTTCTCGCGGGCAGAGCTTCGGCTCGGAAACCGCACTTCTCGGGATCTTCGGGATCTCGGGACTTGCTTCGGGACTCGGGAATATTATCGGGGCTTCGGGGTACTTCTAGCACGCAAATCGAGGTAAAACGGGAGAGAGAAGAGAAAAAATAGCAACCCTAAACGGCTGGCCCTTCAAATATATTTCTAGGGCAATTTTGGCCCTTGCCACGTCGTAGCAACCTTTTTCCACGTCGTGGGCTTCGTCGTCACTGCATGCGTCATCCCAAGTTGTATCTGGGGGCCTCCCGGAGGTGTCAGGACATTTGCCACGTCGTGGTCTCTGACAGTTTTGGGGTTTCGCGCCCCGAACTTCAGAAATTCATAACTTTCGCATACGAACTCCGTTTTCGACGTTCTTTATATCGCCGCGAAGGTGAGATTATGATCTACAACTCTTGTTTAGACTCCATTGGCTAATTTTGACTTTATTTTTAATATATTATAAGTATATTACTTATATACTATTTTTAGTAGGCCGGGACAGGAAAACTCCGTTATAAAATCATAACTTCTTCATCCGACGTCCGTTTTCGCCTATCTTTTTATCGTTTTACTACAATTAATGAGATCTTCAATTCTCATTTAGATTGTTTCGGCTAAAAACCGCTCGGTCTCAAATCGAGCATTCGGGCTGCATACTGCTAAGTCGAAACTTCGAAAAATCATAACTTCCTCATACGAAGTCAGATTTGGGCGTTCTTTTTATGCACGCTCATGGTTTGACGTACTCTACGACTTTCATTTAGATTGCTAAGGCTAAATATCGCTCTAACGTAAATTCACTTTTTACGTCGCGTCGGTTCTGTCGCGAAACTTCGACAGGTCATAACTTCCTCGTTATAACTCGGATTTCGGCATTCTTTATATCTTCGGAAACCTTGTTTCAACTACTACAACATTATCTAAAGATATCAAGTTTATTTTACACTTAAATTTTGATGCTTATTTATATTCTTAATTAATCAAACCACCTAATTAATTAATTAAGCACAAAACACATAATACTCAAATAATACACTTCTATTATTTCAAAACGGGTTACAAAGGTTAACCTAGACTATCACATTGCTAAAAATGGAAAGTCCAGAAACACAGGCGTTACAATTCTCTCCACCTTAGAATGATTCCGTCCCCGGAATCACACCTCAACAAACAAATGCGGATAGCGACCCATCATATCACTCTCCGTCTCCCAGGTGAGATTCGGCCCATTCGTGTGTTTCCATCGGACAAGCACTAACTCGACCATCTTGCGTCGCAACTTCTTAGTCTTTCGGTCAACAATTGCCTCTGGTTCTTCAATCAACCTTTTGTTCTCATCGATTCTCAACTCCGAAAGTGGAATCATGTCGGGAACTTCCCCCGTGAACTTTCGCAAATAACACACATGAAAAGTGTTATGAATTCCATTCAGTTCTTCTGGTAGTTCGAGCTTGTAAGCTTGGTTCCCAATCCTCTGAAGAACTTTAAACGGTCCAATAAACCTTGGACTCAACTTTCCCCTTTTACCAAATCTTATAAGTCCCTTCCACGGCGAGACTTTAAGCAAAACCGAATCCCCAACTTCAAAAGTCATCGGTCTTCGCTTTTTGTCAGCATAGCTCTTTTGACGATCCTGAGCCGCTAACATTCTTTCCCTAATTATTTTCAACTTTTCAGTAGTTTGATGAACCATCTCCGGTCCCATAAACTGCTTTTCCCCAGCCTCAAGCCAACAAGACAGCGTACGACACTTTTGTCCGTACAAAGCTTGGTAAGGTGCCATCTTAATGCTCGAGTGAAAACTATTGTTATAGGAAAATTCTACCAATGGTAATTGTTCATCCCAATTACCTAGGAATTCCAAGGTACATGCTCTCAGCATATCTTCAAGTGTTTGTATCGTTCTTTCACTCTGACCATCAGTCTGCGGATGGTAAGCTGTACTTCAACATAACTTGGTACCCATTTCTTCTTGTAGACATTTCCAAAACCTTGAGGTGAAACGACTATCACGATCCAACATAATTGTTAGCGGAACACCGTGAAGTCTCACAATTTCCTTCACATAAGAATTCGCAAGCTTTTCCATAGACCATTTCTCCCTGGCTGCTATGAAATGCGCACTCTTAGTGAATCGATCAACGACCACCCAAATCATGTCGTGACCATTCTTTGTTCTAGGTAGTTTAGTGACAAAATCCATAGCAATGTCTTCCCACTTACCCATAGGCACAAGTAAAGGTTCTAAACTCCCATACGGTTTCTGGTGTTGTGTCTTGACTCTCGCACAAGTCACACACTCGGCCACATACTTTGCAACATCAAGCTTCATCGTCGGCCACCAGTAGTAGGGTTTCAGGTCCCTATACATTTTAGTGCTACCGGGATGAATCGAGTACATGGTCTTGTGAGCTTCTTCCATCAGAAGATCTCTGACTCCTCCTATCTTAGGTATCCAAATCCGATCTTGGAACACCTTCAGTCCATGACTGTTTACCCCAAACACCAACGTTTTGCCCAAACGTTCCTCCTTCTGGTCATTCTTCTAAGAAGCTTCGTTTTGAGCTTTCTTTATACTTTCTAAAATAGTCGATACAACTTCAATTCTCAATGCTCTTGGCCTTTTCCTTTCAAGGTTGACTTTCCGACTGAGAGCATCAGCAACAACATTAGCTTTACGGGGATGGTAAAGTATCTCACAGTCGTACTCCTTGAGTAATTCCAGCCAGCGTCGTTGCCTCATATTCAATTCCTTCTGATTAAAAAGATATTGGAGACTCTTATGATCAGTGAAAAGTTTGCACTTTGTGCCATAGAGGTAATGCCTCCATATTTTCAGAGCGAAAACTACCGCTGCCAACTCCAAATCATGAGTCAGGTAATTCTTTTCATGCTCCTTAAGCTGTCGAGACGCATATGCTATCACCTTTTCTCTTTGGGTCAAAACACAACCCAATCTAACCCCAGACGCATCGCTATAAACAGCGAAGTCTTCAACTCCATCGGGTAGAGAAAGTATCGGTGCCTCGCATAGCTTCTTCTTTAGCTTCTCGAATGCTTCTTTATGCTTCTCACTCCAAGCATAAGTAGCTCCTTTGTGGATCAAAGCTGTCAATGGAGTAGCAATCGAAGAAAAGCCTTGGATAAACCTTCGGTAATATCCGGCTAATCCTAAAAACCTTTGGATCTCCGTGGGACTTTTCGGTTGTTCCCACTTCATCACAGCTTCGATCTTCGCTGGATCAACCATTATCCCTTCTTGGTTAACCACGTGACCCAAGAATTAGACTTCAAGAATCCAAAAATCACATTTGGAGAACTTAGCATACAGCTTCTCTTTCTTCAAGACTTCTAACACTTCTCGCAAGTGTCTGCCATGCTCCTCCTGGCTTTTTGAGTAAATCAGAATGTCGTCTATGAACACTATCACAGATTTATCAAGGAACGGATTACAAACTCTGTTCATTAAATCCATGAATGTTGCCGGAGCATTGGTTAGTCTAAACGACATAACCAATAACTCATAGTGTCCATATCTAGTTCTGAACGCAGTCTTCTCTATATCCTGCTCTCTTACTTTCAGCTGATGATATCCTGACCTTAGATCGATCTTCGAGAAATACCTCGAACCTTGCAATTGATCAAATAGGTCATCAATCCTTGGCAACGGATATCTATTCTTTATTGTTGCCTTATTCAACTCTCTGTAATCGATGCACATTCTCATACTTCCATCTTTCTTCTTCACGAATAACACCGGAGCTCCCCAGGGTGATGAACTAGGTCTAATGAAACCTTTGTCCAACAACTCCTGAAGTTGCATCATCAGCTCCTTCATCTCCGTCGATGCTAATCGATAAGGTGCTTTTGCTATTGGCGTGGTTCCTGGTAACAAGTCAATTCTGAACTCCACTTGTCTATCAGGAGGTAATCCAGGAAGATCTTCGGGAAATACTTCCGGATAATCACACACCACTGGAATACTCCGCATCACCTTCTTCTCCTTCTTAGCATCAATCACGAATGCTAAATATGATGTACATCCCTCGGTCAAACACTTTCTGGCTTTCATTAGGGAAATGATTCCATAATTCACTCGGCGTTTGTCCCCATACACCATAAATGATTCCTTCCCAGGCGGGTTCACTTTAACTATCTTCTTCTTGCATAAAATTTCGGCATCATTGGCGCTAAGCCAATCCATACCCAACACGATGTCGAAACCATTAAGTTCGATAGGTAATAATTCCTCGCGGAACTTATTCCCATTCAAGTCAATTAAGATGTTTTTTCATACGATGGCTAACAGGTGCAAACTTGCCACTAGCAACTTCGACTAATAAAGCATCATCTAGTCTATCAACAGGCAAAGCTAGTATTCTACCAAATTCATGCGATATAAAGGAGTAGTTGGCTCCAGAATCAAATAAAATTTAGGCAGGCAAATTGTTAACGAGAAAGGTACCTGAAGCGACATCAGCTTCATCCTTAGCGGCTTCCAGTGTCATCTGGAATGCTCTCGCCTTCGGCTTTGGTGGAACGTTGGGCTTAGCTGCCTCCTTCTTCTTCGGACAGTCTTTCAAAATGTGCCCCTCTTCATTACAACCAAAACACATCCTTTTGTTGTTTGGACATTCATTGGCAAAATGTTCAACCTTCCCACACTTGTAGCAGGTTACATCCTCGCTACATTTCCCAAAGTGCTTTTTCTTACACTTATCACACCACTTCGCTTCTCCTCCTTTTCCCCCACCAATTTGCTTTTCTTACCAGAACCAGATGTTCCCTCAAACTTCCTCTTCTCACCAACCTCAACCTTGTTGGTGGTTCTCCCCTTTATCATGTTCTCAACAGACTTGGCAGCCCAGATAGCTGCCTCTAAAGTATGTGCCTGACGTACTGGCACCTCGTACTCCCATGGGAGTCCCTTCGCATACCGGTCCACCTTCGTCAGCTCGTCTGGAACGATACGCAAGGCAAACTCCATCTTATCGATGAAGTTATTGGTGTATTCATCAACTGACATGCTGCCTTTAGTCAATGTCAGGAACTTGTTCTCCAACTCCAACAGATTTTGAGCTGAGTAGAACTTGCGCTTAAACTGCACCAAGAACTCTGCCCATGACAATTGCAGTGGCTCATTAGGGCTCAAAGTCTTCCCTAGAGTGTTCCACCAACGAACGGCTCCACCTCGGAATTGACGCACTGCATAGATGGTCTGCAACTTGCCTCTGCAGCCACAAGTCATGAAGGCCAATTCCATTTCTGAGATCCAATCCATAACTCCAATCGGATCCTCCTTTCCATTGAAGGTCGATGGTTTGCAAGTTAGAAAGTCCTTGTACTTGCATCCCATTCCATCATTCCTTCCATTATGGTTGTCTCGCCTAACTATCGGTGGGTTGGCTTGACCAACAGACCCACTGAAGTTTCCACCTTCCGAGTGCCCTTCATTTAATTCAGGCTTTTCCACACGAATTGACAGTTCTTCACGATTATGTTGAAGCAACCGTCTAGTTTCATCCATCTGAAGATCCAACATTGTTTGAATCATCATTTGCACACCAGCCATTATAATTGGCTCAGGTGCTGCCGCTACAACAGGTCTTTGTTCAATCACTGGTGGTTGATTCCTGTTTTCATCAGCATTTCCAACTCCACTTCTTGTTCTCACCATTTTTGATCTACACACCGAATAAGGTGAAATTAGATCCTCATTCACGATAGATATTTAAATCATCCTTATCACTCCGAAACGTTTACATGCTAGTTCTAATATTGTAGACGTACGCTTAGAATCCTACACACATAAAGTTTCTAGATCCGGTCGGCAACAGACCATAGATCCGAACAAATAATATCATATATGGCAACATATAACATTTAGCACATAAAGCATTTTAGGCAACTTCCCTAAAATAAACTAGTGCTCGTGTCTAAAACATAACAGACACACATCTCAAAATTCCACTTAGCATTCTAAGTTTAAGTCTAGAAATCCTACAAACTCCTAGTTCGCTTAAACTAATGCTCTGACACCAACTGTGACATCCCCAAAATCTCGGCCAGAAAAGACCGATTTTCATTTATGCTTTTAAATATTTTCAGAGTAAATCCTTTTGATTTGAAAGAATTGCGGAATTTGTTCCCAAAAACAAAACATGATAAAACAATGTTTACCGAAGCATTTCAAAAAAAAATGTATTTTCATTATAATCAAAACTCGGGGTGTCATGTTCCGATACAGACCAATAAGCATAAACGAATACATTACAAGTCATATAACAAATATAAACATATGCAGACTTGTAAACAAATCAACTTGATGGTTCATCCATCTCATGCCCTTCCGCCACTTCCTGTAATACAATTTAAAACTGAGTGGGTCAGGCTTGGGAGCCTGGTGAACATATAGGGTTTTCAACCCACAATAAATAATTAAATTAATTATTATCAACCAACAATAATTCAGTTACCCATTCCCGTTATTCTCACTTTACGTCCCTAAAATAACTAACACAAGGGACCTAATCTAAGAATATTTTCATCGGGGTGACAACACATGCTGCGGGGTTTCCTCAGCAATATAAGTCAAATAAGGCAACCATGAGGGGGATGGAATACAACGAATGAACACCCAAGTTCATTAACACCTACATGTTATGAGCTTGCTAGCGTTCCACTGGACTGTCTAGAAAAGTCTGTGGTCGTCATCTAAATTCCGCTAGATGACTGGATCAAAACAACAACGAGGCCTCTCATCTGTTTATTACACACCAACTATCTACCCATGTTCTACCCAACATATTAGTAGATAAAAACATACACTTTTATACATATTTTCAAAACCTGTATAGCATGCTTGATCAATACATTTTCCATATAACAGATGAGGCACACACACATAACACGTATTTCATATAGAAATAATTAGATCTGTAAGATAGAAGAAAATAAATATACATTCACACACATAACAACAAAATATACACATAACACGTATCTCGTATAAAATACTTCATAATTATATGTTAGGAGAAAGTAACAACACACTCACACGTATAAACAACAATATACTTAATATACTCAAACCATACTTGTATTATTATTGCGTTTATGAAAGGTAGTATACACTCACTTGATCAGAAGATGATCAGACAGCACTACGGCTTGCAAAAGTAGTAATCCGCAGCAGATCTGGAAGATCTCTACAAAAATCGAACTTCTCGCGGGCAGAGCTTCGGCTCGGAAACCGCACTTCTCGGGATCTTCGGGATCTCGGGACTTGCTTCGGGACTCGGAAATATTACAGGGGCTTCGGGGTACTTCTAGCACGCAAATCGAGGTAAAACGGGAGAGAGAAGAGAAAAAATAGCAACCCTAAACGGCTGGCCCTTCAAATCTATTTATAGGGCAATTTTGGCCCTTGCCATGTCGTGGCAACCTTTTTCCACGTCGTGGGCTTCGTCGTCACTGCATGCGTCATCCCAAGTTTCATCTGGGGGCCTCCCGGAGGTGTCAGGACATTTGCCACGTCGTGGCACTGCTTGCCACGTCGTGGTCTCTGACTGTTTTGGGATTTCGCGCCCCGAACTTCAGAAATTCATAACTTTCGCATACGAACTCCGTTTTCGACGTTCTTTATATCTCCGCGAAGGTGAGATTATGATCTACAACTCTCGTTTAGACTCCATTGGCTAATTTTGAATTTATTTTTAATATATTATAAGTATATTACTTATATATTAGTTTTAGTAGGCCGGGACAGGAAAACTCCGTTATAAAATCATAACTTCTTCATCCGACGTCCGTTTTCGCCTATATTTTTATCGTTTTACTACAATTAATGAGATATTCAATTCTCATTTAGATTGTTTCAGCTAAAAACCGTTCGGTCTCAAATCGAGCATTCGGGCTGCATACTACTAAGTCGAAACTTCGAAAAATCATAACTTCCTCATACGAAGTCAGATTTGGGCGTTCTTTTTATGCACGCTCATGGTTTGACGTACTCTACGACTTTCATTTAGATTGCTAAGGCTAAATATCGCTCTAACATAAATTCACTTTTTACGTCGCGCTGTGTCGCGCCGATTCTGTCGCGAAACTTCGACAGGTCATAACTTCCTCGTTATAACTCGGATTTCGGCATTCTTTATATCTTCGGAAACCTTGTTTCAACTACTACAACATTATCTAAAGATATCAAGTTTATTTGACACTTAAATTTTGATGTTTATTTATATTCTTAATTAATCAAACCACCTAATTAATCAATTAAGCACAAAACACATAATACTCAAATAATACACTTCTATTATTTCAAAACGGGTTACAAAGGTTAACCTAGACTATCACATTGCTAAAAATGGCAAGCCCAGAAACACAGGCGTTACAACATGTATTCCTTCCTTGCTTACTACGTGGCCAAGGAATCCTACTTCACGGAGCCAAAATTCACACTTTGAGAACTTGGCGTAAAGCTTCTCGGTTCTTAAAATCTCCAGAACTAGTCATAGGTGTTGTCTGTGCTCTTCTTCGCTTCTCGAATAGACCAAGATATTGTCGATGAATACAATGACGAATTTATCCAAGAAGGGTTGACACACTCGATTTATCAAATCCATGAACACCGCAGGCGCGTTTGTTAACCCGAATGGCATCACTACAAATTCGTAGTGCCCATAGCGAGTTCTGAATTCCGTCTTGGGGATATCCTCTTCCTGAACTCGTAGTTGATGATAGCCCGACCTCTGGTCGATTTTTGAAAAGTAGCTGGCTCCTTGGAGCTGGTCGAAGAGGTCATCGATTCGGGGTAGGGGATAACGGTTCTTGATAGTGAGTTTGTTTACTTCTCGGTAGTCTATGCACATGCGAAAAGACCCATCCTTCTTCTTTACAAATAAGACTGGTGCTCCCCAGGGCGAGAAGCTTGGCCTGATGAACTCTTTGCTCAATAGTTCATTCAACTGGCTGGATAGTTCTTGCATTTCTGCCGGTGCTAAGCGATATGGAGCCCTGGCGACGGGGGTAGCTCCTGGGATTAAGTCGATCCGAAATTCGACTTGTCGTGCGAGTGGTACACCTGGCAGATCGTTTGGGAATACATCAGGGAAGTTGCATACTTCTGGAATTTCTTTGATGTCCTTCACCTCTTGTTTCTTGTCTACGACGTGGGCTAAGAATGCATGGTATTGCTTTCGGAGGTACTTTTGGGTTTTAACACAAGAGATGATTTGTAGGTTCGCACTAGGTTTATTGCCATAAACGGTGAGAATGTTGTCATTCGGCAGATTGAGGTGGACGGCCCTTTCGTAACATAGAATGTTGGCACGATGAAGGCTTAACCAATCCATACCAATGATTATGTCAAAAAAAATTATGGTGACCGGCATAAGGTCAATTTTGAACAAATGGTTGTCTAGAATGAGAGTACACCCTATGTAAATATCGTTAGCGCGCTCAACCTTTCCATTTGCCATTTCTACGATGTAAGAATCTTCTAGTGGTTGGGAATTTTGCTTAAGTATATGTTTGAATTGGTGACTTATGAAACTTCTTTCTGCCCCACTATCGAAAAGTACGCATGCATAAGAGTTATTGAGGAGGAATGTACCAGTAACCATAGAGGGATCCTTGACTGCTTCTCCCTGCCCTAAAGTTAGGACTCTCCCTACACCCCCAGTATTAGGGGCTCGTGCCTTAGGGCAGTTCCTCCTGAAGTGTCCCGTTTCACCACATCCATAGCAGGTTTGGCTTGCTCCGGTGTTGGCGGTCGTAGCGGCTTGAGCGGCGGGTTGGGTAGTCGCTCTACAGAATCGTGCAGTGTGTCCCTTCTTGTTGCAGTTAGTGCAGTGTAACTCTCGACAAGCACCGTTATGGTGGTAGTTACACTTGTTGCACTTGGGAAGAGTTCCCGTGTACTATTTCGGCGGCGCTGGAGTGACAGCAGTAGTGGCGGCACGGACAGCAACAATTTGTTGCTTTTTGGCGGGGTCCTGCATTGGTTGTTTCTTTTTATTGCCCCAGAACTTCCTCTTGTTGTTCCCTCCTTTTGTTCGGTCGGTGGTGGTTATCACGGTACCACGGCTAGCCCTGTGATCTATGAGTTGTTGTGCCAATTCCTTGGCACTCTCAAAGGTAGTGGGTTTCGAGGCCAATACACTATCTTGAATCTGGGATGACAGCCCCCAGAGGTATCGTTCCACCTTCTTCTCTTCTGGAGTGACCATTGTTGGATAGAGAAGTGCTAGGTCGTTGAAACGGGCAGTATAAGTTTCAAGATCAGTGCCTGTCATTCTGAGGTTCCAAAGTTCTTCTTCAAGTTTTTGTATTTCGCCCCTCGGGCAGTATTCCTTTAACATTAAGGCTTTCAAATCCTCCCAGCTGATTGCGTTAGCTACTGTAGGAGTAAGTGATTTAACTCGGCCATTCCACCAAGTAAGTGCTTTTCCAGTGAAAGTGAATGCCGCATACTTGACCTTGCTCGCTTCGGGACAAGCGCAGATTTCGAAAACTGCCTCGGTCCTTTCGAACCATTGCACCAGCGTGATGACGCCCCCGCTTCCATTGAAAGGGTCAGGTTTGCCATTCGTGAAGTCTTTGTAAGCGCACTCCTTCGTACGCCCCGTGCTGTCCCCATGAATGGAATTGGTAGCTCTTGATCCAGAATTGCCAGAACCATTGGTACCCATTTGCGACATTGCTGCCGCCACGGCTGCCGTTACTGCAGCCTGAAACATCGCAGGATCAAACTGCAGGGGTGGTGGTAGAGGCGGTACCGTGTTGTTGGAAGGTCTTGGTCTTTTCCTTGGTGGCATGGTTATGTCATAAAAAAATGACCAGTCGGTAAGACTTCAATAGTGATAACGAGTCGAGTGTTACTGGTTTCATTCCTCTTGTATTTTATCAAAACTTTATTATTCATAAACTGTTTGTGTGATCTGGTTAGGATGTCTGGTGCCAAACATTCAATAAATAAAACGCATGCCAAAATTTCATTGATAACTTTTAGCACATAACGTTTAGAGGGAAAAGTTTGACCACATAAGGGTCTACATTACATCGTTACAAAAGATAGCTTTGGCATTACAAAAACCCTTTGAATAGTATTGTAATCACTTAGTCGCAGGGTCGACCTATATACAAAAGAGTAGCACCAACACGTACTCATAAAATTTTATTACCAAGACGTAAGAATAGTAATGAGTTCTAATCACTGCGACCCTTCTTTAACGGAGGCTGCGATGATTTCGATGCGCCCTGTAGTTCCGCCAATCTGCGTTCGGCTGCAACCATTCTCTCTTCGAGTGCCATGTATCTTTCCCGATACTCTCTTGTTTCTGCTTGAGCAGCGAGAAGGTCTTGTATGAGTTGGTCTCTGTGGTGAGAGTCTCGTTCCAGGTCTCTGGTACGATCAGTAGTAGACTGTACGATGGCGCTTAACTCCCGGACCTGATCGGTCGTCGTCCTTCCACGATCATCCATACATGCTATTCGCTGTATCGTGACGGGGAGAGCTCTGTCAGCCGGTCCACCATGAGTGAGATCATAGTAACCTCGTTGGTAGCCATATGGTGACCGCTGGCGTTGTTGTCGGCTCCATCTTTCGATCGTTGTTACCCAAGGGGGTTTAGGTCCATTGTATCCAAAACGGTGCGTGGGTACCCTCGCGATGTAGGGAGGGTTGAATACTTCTGGTGGTTCCTCCACTTCGTTCCCAAACATGACTATCTCATCATCTTCCTCTTCTTCCTCTTCGTCTTCCTCTTCTTCTTGGTCGTCTTCCTCTTCTTCTTCTTGTTCGTCTTCCCCCTCGGGCTCTTCCTCGGGATCCTCTTCGGGATCCTCCTCGGGATCCTCCTAGGGCTCATCATCGATCCATCCCGCGTTTCCCTGATTGGGAAATATGGGTCCCCGGGTATATGAAATCCTGCCATGTCGTCTGCACGAGAAACGGGGGTTAAGAAGCACATATCGGAAAATAATAACCTGGCGCTACAGAAACATACAAATACTCCTATAGTATTTTTAAATGTTTATATTTGGTTCTTAGCGTGTTCTTTATGGAGTGTAGTTAGGTTATCAGATTTGTCGCTCATTACGACTATTCCTTAATGTGCGTAAGTTACTTCTAAGACGGATATAGTTGATCAGGCTATATCCTTCCCAGAACTTATTACACATGCTAAGGCGTACTAATAATGTTCGACTCCTCCTCTTTCAATTTATGTTCTCCTAAGTTATGACACCATGCGAGTATAGAATGCATGTAAGTATACTTTAAAACAAGAAATTATTTGTTTTCTAAAAGTACAACTCGTTAAAGCATTTTAAGAATCAGAGACTTTTAGTCCCAAATGTGTTTATAGTTTGTATATCTTATGTGGTTTGACATACTTAATTCACTATAAACCGCGCTCTGATACCAATCTGTCACACCCCTAAACCAAGGATGGCGGAAACGTCCGGGGGTGGAGGACTTCATGTATAGTATCATAACCACAATTTCAATAGTAATTTAAGCAAACACAACCAACATATATATAATTGAAAAAGTTACATCACTTGTATGAATTACATGTTTCAAAATCAATTATAATATGTTGACAAAATATGAAAAGTTTGACGCCTTAACGTCTCATCCTCAAAAGCACTTGATTACCTGTTTAGTGATTTCTTGAGAATACAAGTTGTTTGAAAAGTGTCAACACAAAGGTTGGTGAGTTCACAAGCTTTTATTATAAAACTTAGTAGAAGTCTTTCACATGTAAATGTCGCGTTTGTTTCAGAAAAATCCGATATTTTCCTTAAAATCCGTATAATGTAGCCTTATAACCAAAGACCAAAATGTATAAGAAATCATCCTTACTTAGTAGAAATGTCGTGAGTTTGAAATGATATGGAAAGTAAATTTTAAATCAACCTAAAACCTACTTAGGTTTTATGAAATCCCGTAAACTTTATGAATTGTTATCTCCCTAGGTGAGTCGCTATAATCATACTGTGACTATGTGAACCTGCCACAACGTTTCTCAGGCGTCGCGAAAATGAAATGACATTTGTCATCCGTAGACCTGCAGGTCCCACTGTAGCTAGCAGCAAGGTGTGGGGTGTCAAACCCAATATAGATCTATATAGAAGTATCACGTTCTCCCTCAAGGAGATTCTGATTATAACTACCAGGAATTATATCCCGCACTCGGACGTACGGGGAGAGAGAGAGTCTCACAATATAGGTTAACAAGTTTACGTGAAATGTGTGTGAATATAAATCTTTCTTGTATGAATGTACCCTTTTTGTACGAGTGTGTTGAGTGATGTATCATAAACTATACCTATTATAGTTTATCTAAAATGTATGTAATATGTATGAACTCTTTTATGAAAATGTATTAGTGTTGTGAATTTATCAAACTATACCTTTATAGTTTAATATACGTGTTCTAAAATGAATGATTAATATTTATTATGAATTACTGAGTTTTAGTTCATGATGACAAACTAACAAGGAAACACATTCAATAATTAGAACTTATGATTATACACTTTGCTCAACATAATACAAAGTGTTATGATATTTACATGCTGTTGGCTAACTTTAGCCATTCTGCCATGTTTTGGAAAAATCATAGAAAAATCATACGAAGTCGAAAACTAGATCCGTAAATTCTGAGAGTTCAAAAAATGTGTCTAGTTTACTCATAATTTTTATCACGATTTTTAACGACCTCCAACTTGGGTGAATAAGTCCAAAATCACAGACTGGTCCGAATTGTTGTTTGAAATGATAGTCAGTTTTGTAAAAATCACCATAAATTGTAGAAAAATCGTATGGAGATGTGCAAGTAGTCATTTTAAAGCTAAAAACTTGAACTATTTTCAACTTGTACAGTTTTGAAAAAAAAAATGCTTAAGATGCCCAAAACAGTCCGTGAATGGGGTTGAACTTTTCTGATGAAGGCTGTTAGAAAATTTTAGTTATGTTCTTGGTGTTTTAACTTGTATTCCCCCCTTAAAAACTTGAGAAAACATGAAAATGTAGGGGTATGAACTCACCTTAAGTGATTTCAGTAGATGATTGTTAAAGAATGGAAGTGTTTAATTCAAGAACACTTGGAGATGCCTTGAAGATTTTCGAGAATCTAACATTATAGTTATGGAGTTTGTGTAAGCAATCAATGATTTGAGTAGAATGAAGTGAAATAATCATAAGGAGGATGAATTTTACTTACTAAGAGTGGAAGAACACTTGAAAATCAGCCTTGAATCTCGAAATTTATGTAGAAAAAGTTTGAGAAAATGTGGTGTTTGATACTTAGTGAAATGAGAGCAAATGAGAGAAAATGAGGAGATATGATGTTTGTTTCAGCTCTAAAAACATGAGAATGAGTGTAATTTGAGTGTAAGGGACATTGAAGTGACCTAGGTAAGGTGGGGAGGTATGGCTGGTCATAGAGTGGGTGTGGGGTGGTTGTTTGTGACATAAGTTAAGGCAAAGTCAACACTCCACCTTAAATAAATCCCCCATTAGATCTTTATTATTTAGAAAAATGATTTTCCTCAAAATATGTTTAAATTATTAATATTTAGGGTTTATTATGTTAAAATATAATTTCTGGAGAAAATCCTGCTTTAAAATCACGAAAAACGGGCTCAAAATGTTAAAAAATATCAAAAGGGGCTAAAAGTGACAAATTTCCGAAATCTGGCCGAGGTTCGGCCTTCTGATGCTGAAACCGAGAGAAGAGAGGGCAGAAACCGAGAGGGGAGAAGAGAGAGGGCAGGAACCGAGAGGGGAGAAGAGAGAGGGCAATAACCGAGAGGGGAGAAGAGAGAGGGCAGGAACCGAGAGGGGAGAAGAGAACAGAGAGGCGCGAAGAGACAGAGAGGAGGCGACAGAGACCGAGACTTGGTCTCTTCTACAGGGATTCGGTCCTCCGGGTTCAGCCAACAGAGGCTCGGTCCGGTCTGGTAGTTTCGGTCCTAGGTCTCGGCCTTAAGGAGCTTCGGCTCCTTGAGAAGGGTTTCGGTTCCTAAGGTCCATTTTTCTCGTTTTTACCCCGTTTTAAGCCGTTTTTGACCTGGTTAAGGGTCGGAATGACCCGAATGATACTAAAAAGTTACAGGAACTTTTTGAGAGAGATTTGGGAGAGATTTCTCATACTTGGAGAGATTTGGGAGAGATTTGACATCATTGGAGAGATTTCTCATACTTGGAGATATTTAGGAGAGATTTGACATTCTTGGAGAGATTTCTCATACTTGGAGAGATTTGGGAGAGATTTGACATTCTTGGAGAGATTTCTCATACTTGGAGAGATTTGGGAGAGATTTGACATTCTTGGAGAGATTTATCATACAAAGAGATATTTGAGAGAGATTTGGGAGAGATTTCACATACTTTGAGAGATTTGGGAGAGACTTGTCATAGAGAGAGATAGAGCGAAGACGATTGAGAGAGGTTTCAAGTGTGGCATTTGTGAGTGTCCGGCTTCGCAATGTAAGGTCCGCAAACACTGTTAAGCCTTGTTTAAGGATCTTACACATTCCCGATGAGTATGCAACATGGTTTTTATCAGTTTAGTTCATCGATTTGCTCTAAGGCTCAGGAAATTTTAACACAAGATTTTTCCCAAGTGATGTTTTCCCATTAATATAGCAAGTATACAGTATGAACATAACACAAACCCTAATACACAAGGTTTAATCGGGTTGACCGGTTTGACTTGATGACTCGACTTGACTCAAGATTGACGATTGTCACAAAGTCACATAGTCGCCATGGTTTAGGCACTAAGTCTCATAGTCGCCAGGGTTTATACAACATACACTAAGTCACATACTTGTCATGGTTTATACAACGAGCACTAAGTCCATAGTCATTAATGTTTACTTATATCTTCTTTCATCCCTCCTCATTCATCTATCCATGTTTTACCCAACATGTTCGTAGATATAAAATACATATACAGTTTAAATCACTTAAAACATGTATAAAATTGTTTATCCAACATTAATCTCAAATAAACAGATAATATGCACACATAACACGTAATTTATATAAAATACTTAATATCTGTGTGTAAGATGAAATTAACTATGCATTCACTTGTTAAAGTGATGATTCCAAACTCGGGCAGCGCTTCGCTTCTAACGATTTTATTTTTCCTTTGACGAAATCTAATATTATTATCGCTAAGTTTTAGTCTAATCTTTATTACGACTAATTATTAGTCTAGATTCATCATTAAATCAAAGTTTACTTTCATGATCTATCAAATAAGGAACAACTAGGTATGATCATATCGGATGTATGATCTGTTTGGTATACAAAGTATACTGTTTGGAAATCTCATTTTAAACACCTCACTAAATCACAGCTTAAACATCATTCTCGTAAGTAGATCAGTCAGTATAACGACTTTGAATCACTGATAAATCTTATTTCTAGGTTCATAATAAAGATATTATATTTAAATATAAGCTATATTTAAAGTGTGGTAGACTTATTTAACTCACAACGATTTTTATTAAAAACCGGGCTTTGCTGGAGCAAAGCTTCTAAGCCGAAAAACTTTTTTTCTTGGAGCCTTCGTGCGTTCCAGGGCTTTCTTCTAACGCTAGGGAAGTTTCCTAGGATCTAGGGGGGTTTAGGGATTCTAGAGAGAAGTTAGAGAGAGAAAGAAAGGCTTATGATGTGAAGAAAATATGAAGAGTTCGTCTCTTATTTATAGGAGTTTTATCGTAGAGTAGGCCCTAAGTTTATTTCGTATCTTCCGCGTACGAGCTCCATTTTCTACGTTCTTTATATCCATGGATTGGTATTTACGAGTACTACAACTTTTGTTTAGACCCCGTTGACTAATTCTCATTCTATCTCAGATTTACAAAACTGTATTTGAATTCGCCGCGTTTGAAGAGTAAAGATTAAGTTTCGTCGATATTTTTAACATACGAGCTCTATTCTCAACGTTATTTATATCCACGCGTTGGTATTTATAAGTACTACAACGTTCATTTAGACTCCGTCGGTTAATTCTCATTCTATCTCGGATTTATAAAACTGTATCGAATTCACCGCGCTCGAAGAGTAGGGACTAAGCTTCGTCTATATCTTTCGCATACGAGCTCTGTTTTCGATTTTCTTTTTATCGTTTAGCTCCTATTAACGATATACTCATTTATTGTTTAGATTATTTTGGCTAAAAATCGACCGATCTAAAATTCGAATTTCCGGGCTGTGCACTATTATGCTAAATATTAGAAAAATCGTAATTTCCTCATACAAAGTCAGATTTGGACGTTCTTTTAATGCATGCTCTCGGTTTAACATATACTATGACTTTCGTTTAGATCTATAACGTTAGAAAGTATTTTATCATAAATTCACTTTTTACGATTCTTGGTGTCGTGTCGGTTTTGCCGTAAAACTTTGACGGGTCATAACTTCTTCGTTATAACTCGGATTTCGACGTTCTTTATATGTACAAAACCATTGAGACATATTCTACCACTTGGTTAAGATTATTTATTCTAAATAATCTTTTATCGAAAAGTAATTTTCGATACTTATTACCTCTAAAATAACTTTTGTTAAAGAAAAAAAAATAAAAGAAATTAAAAAAGGAAAAAAAATTATTTTATATTGCCAAAAGACCAACCATAAAAGTTTTAGGAACCCCATGAATGATGTTCCTAATTTTTTTTTATTAGCAAACTAGGTATGAGACCTGTGTATTACACGTTTTGATTTAAAAAAAAAGATTAAACATTAAAAGGTAAACATAAAATATTTTTTAATGTACAATTTAAAAATAAGAAATAAAGAAACGTATTTGTTGCATTTTAATATCATATATATATATATATATATATATATATATATATATATATATATATATATATATATATATATATATATGATATTTAATACTTTACATATATAAGTATGGTTTAAATTTTAAAAATTAAAACAAATCAAAAATTGACAAGTGGATAATATTTATTTAAAAAATACCATAAAATAATAAGTATCAAAACTCATGAAATATTAATATGTGGAAAAAAAAACCTTTATTTAATAAGAAGGAAATCAAATTGTGACTTTTGTTAAGATTTATATAATTTTGTCCATTATTTTAATTTAATACAAAATAAAATAAAAATGAAATAATAGTGTAAAAATTATGAATTTTTAAAATATTTTTCAGTTTCCCTTTATTTACATGCTTTTTGTATTATTTAAATTTTAAAGTCTAATGAAGTCTTTAGATTTTTCTTTCCAAAAATAAAAAAAAGTCTTACGGAAATTAGACGTCGTCGGTGGGCAACCCTAGACGTCGTCGTATTGTCTGTCTTCTTCATCCAAACAACCGCAAAACAAAATGAAAACCTCATTGCTTCCAATATGAAAAAAATTTCAGATCCATGAATGCGTATTATATGCACGTACGTACCAATTACTGCATATACGCATTCATTATTGTGTTTGCAATCGTTCTTTCATCTGATCCTTTGATCCCTAAAAAAATTTCCCCAAATTTGCGATAATCAAAATCATACATTGTTGCAATACCTTGCTTAAACCCTAAAATTTTCAATTGGTATTCTCAAAAACTGGAAATTTCTGGAATAAATGAAAATTTGATCGATATGTGTCGTTTCTAGATGAAGTCGAAGAACCCTAGTTCATAATGTCGTGGGGATTAGGATGGAAGAGGCCATCCGATGTGTTTCATTTGTCTTTGTATTATGGTTCGGAGGATGCATTAGATGATCAGACTCGTTCGTCTTCGCCGCCACCACAAACATCATTGGGATCATCGTCGACATCGCAAGATAATAATAATAATTCCAATAATCCCGAAGTAGGGTTTCGGATCGATCTCGATTGGAACGCCGGCGATGACGAAGATCAGGTTACTTTGAGACTTCAGTCTCAGGTTATGGTGGCGTTGCCGTTGCCGCAAGACACGGTTGTGATCCGGTTATTGGAGTGTGATGATCCAAGTCAGGTTAAACCCGGTGAAGAGGTTGGTGAGTCTGGCAGAGCGAATGAGGTTAGAAATGCGGTGAGTGTGGATATGAAGGTTGTGAAACAGAGGGAACCACTTCGGGCGGTGGCTATGTCACGGGTCGGCGGTTCAGGTCAGCAAAACGATGGGATGGGCGTGCTTACTAAACTGTTGAAATCGGATTTTGCTGCAGAGTCGGGTCCTGGTCATGCAGAAGGGCCGAGGGTGGAGTGTTGTGCTGATCATTGGAGAAATGTCATTGTTGTCAGCCTCTACAACTGTGGGTTGTTAGTAAGTTATTTGTAATTAGATTTTTCTATAACTTGCGTGTACTTCACATCATTGTAAGCAAATTGTTTGCAATTTTTTGATAAAATTACAAATATTGAACCTATTAACAGACTCTTCCAGTAGAGGTGACTAAACTTCCCCTTCTCGAGAAGCTATTCCTTGATAACAATAAGCTCACAGTTTTGCCACCTGAGCTTGGTGCTTTGAAAAACCTGAAAGTGCTTACAGTTGACTACAATATGTTGGTTTCAGTACCAGGTAACAAACTAACAGTAGGCACTTTTTATGGGTATAGAACAAATCTGCATCATCACATCATGTACTCATCCTTCATTTTCTGTTTGAACCCTACACAGCTGAATTGAGGCAGTGTGTTGGACTTGTGGAATTATCACTTGAACATAATAAGCTAATCCGCCCTCTTCTTGATTTCAGGTCATTCACTCAGATTGTAACTTGTATTATACTGAAGGCTAAACCTATTTCTACTTGAGATTTACTGTGATCTTTTATGCAGGGCCATGGCTGAACTACGTATTCTTAGGCTATTTGGTAATCCTCTTGAATTTCTTCCCGACATTTTGCCTTTGCATCAACTTCGCCACCTGTCTCTTGCAAACATTCGTATAGTGGCAGATGACTCTCTTAGATCACTGAATGTCCAGATAGAGGTACCAAATGATGACAATTCTTTTTATTGTTTAAACAACTTTTAGTTGAAAATTAACTTACTTTTTGCTTGCAGACAGAAAATAGTTCTTACTTTGTTGCATCAAGGCACAAGTTGAGTGCATTTTTCTCTCTTATCTTCCGTTTTTCCTCGTGTCACCATCCTTTGCTAGCATCTGCTTTGGCCAAGATGATGCATGATGAAGGAAACCGTGTGGTTATTGGTAAAGATGAAAATGCAGTGAGACAGCTTATAAGCATGATTAGTAGTGAAGATCATCATGTGGTAAACTAGCAGTTTATATGGCTTCTTTTTTGTTTATCTCTCATATTCTTTGGATTCTTATTTCAAGTAGTTTTATGCTGTTGCAGGTTGTGGAGGCTTGCTCTGCACTCACTTCTCTTGCATCAGATGTATCTGTGGCTCTTCAATTGATGAAATGTGACATCATGCAACCAATCAAAAGAGTACTTACATCCGTTGGACCTCAAGAACTAAAATCCATTTTGCAAGTTGTGGCCAAGTTGGGTTTTGTTTCTGATACTGTGGCCCAAAAAATGCTTAGCAAAGATGTCATGAAATCATTAAAGTTATTATGTGCCCATAAAGATCCAGAGGTAAGCTTGCTATTAGGGACTCTTTTTTTCCCCATTAAGTCCTGAATGGATTGCATAAACTGACTGAATGGGAATTGATGTCTGTCTGGTTAAAGTGATTAAACCAACTACCCGTCATTTTACCCTTTGCTTATAAAAGATACAACTGCAAGTGTTCATGATTTCAATGCTTCACCATTATGATGGGAGGGTTGGGTAGAAGGGAAAGTTTGTAAAGAAATGCATCTTAAGCCATAAAGCTCCAAATTTTCACTTAACCCATTAAGACAATCTTAATGCATTCAGTCAAAAAGGAACACTCACATATTTCTGTTGTCTGTATTATGTGTTGTATCCATTAAGTCCGGTAGCTTGTCAATTTCTAGTATATTTTTATTATACTTTTCTGCATGGTTGTCTGAATTAAGGTGTTATCATTATTCATCAGGTACAAAGGTTAGCATTGATAGCTGTTGGAAACTTGGCCTTCTGTTTGGAAAACCGACGTATTCTTGTTGCTTCTGAAAGTCTAAGAGATCTTCTTTTACGCCTCACTCTTTCATCTGAGAGACGTGTGAGCAAAGCTGCAGCTCGTGTCCTGGCTATTCTTGGTTGGTTTTGTTGATTATAAATTCCAAAAAGTTTTAAATCTCTATGAATAGAATCTATAAATACCATTTTGGTCATTGTTGTTATTTAAATTTGGGTCATTCTATGTTGGTATTTAGGGGAGAATGAGAATCTGAGACGTGCTATTAAAGGAAAGCAAGTCCCAAAGCAAGGATTGCGTATACTTGCAATGGATGGAGGTGGGATGAAAGGTCTTGCTACTGTTCAAATTCTTAAAGAAATTGAAAAAGGCACTGGAAAACAAATTCATGAAATGTTTGACCTTATCTGTGGGACATCAACTGGTGGCATGCTTGCTGTTGCAATTGGGATAAAGCTTATGTCTCTGGAGCAATGTGAAGATATATACAAAAATCTTGGTAAGTCAAAGAAAGTCAAACATGTTTTTTGGGGGGTAGTTTCGTCATTTTTTGGTTTATAATTTTGCAGGGAAGCTTGTTTTTGCTGAGCCTGTTCCTAAAGATAATGAAGCTGCCACTTGGAGAGAGAAGTTGGATCAGCTTTATAAGAGCTCTTCCCAAAGTTTTAGAGTTGTTGTACATGGATCTAAAGTATGTGATATTCTTCTTTTCTAATATCTTTTCTAGATCAGATGTATATATGAGAAGGTTATATAATTTGTATATTAATTAATTAATTAATTATCTAAAACTACAAGTTTCAACTTTGTCCAGCACAGTGCCGATCAATTTGAGAGGCTATTAAAAGAGATATGTGCAGATGAAGATGGAGATCTTTTAATCGATTCATCAGTAAAAAGGATTCCAAAAGTTTTTGTTGTATCAACTTTAGTCAACGTGGCACCAGCTCAGCCGTTTATATTCCGTAATTATCAGGTTTTTTATTTTTATTTTCCACAAATTATTAATTAAATTTGCTTCCTAATGGAAAATAAACAATCATTGACATTATTTCCATTTAAAATCTAGTACCCTGCTGGCACACAAGAAGTTCCTTTGACAATGTCAGACAATTTTTCAACCACTGCAACTACTGGTGCTCAAGTTGGGTATAAAAGGAGTGCTTACATGGGAAGCTGTAGACATGATTTATGGCAAGCTATAAGAGCATCATCTGCTGCTCCATATTATCTTGATGATTACTCTGATGGTATAAACCCTAAACCCTGAACTTATGATTGTAATATCTGGTTGAGTAACTTATAAAAATATAAAAAAAGCCGACATTTTTCATTTATATATCATGTATCTTGTCCAGGTGTATTTAGGTGGCAAGATGGTGCTATTGTGGCAAATAACCCTACAATATTTGCAATACGTGAAGCACAACTTCTATGGCCAGATGCAAAGATCGACACTCTTGTTTCAATCGGTTGTTGTTCTGTTCCAACAAAGGTAATAAATTCTTTATTGACATCTTTTTGGGTTTTTTTTTAAATCTGTCGAATAACCGGAATGTGAATAAAGTTAAAATGACCAAAATACCCTTAATATTGATTGTAGGCTCGTAAAGGTGGATGGAGGTATTTGGACACTGGGCAAGTGTTGATTGAGAGTGCATGCTCAGTGGAGAGAGTTGAGGAAGCTTTGAGCACATTGTTGCCAATGATTCCTGAAATAAACTATTTTCGCTTCAATCCAGGTGACCTAAATAATGTTATGTTAAATCTGTTTATTGTGTGAAACTAATGCTACAACATATCGTGAATGACTTAAATAGTTAAATTCATATAGCATGCTTTCTGTTGTTTTTACAGTTGATGAACGTTGTGATATGGAGTTGGATGAAACGGACCCCACAGTCTGGCTTAAGTTGGAGGCAGCTACAGAGGAGTATATCCAGAACAATTGTACAGCTTTTAAAAAAGTGTGCGAGAGATTGTTGCTGAACCATAGTGATGAAAAGTTGCTGGAGAATCTCACCTCTCAGCCTTCTTTGAAGTCAAGGGGTCCAAATACTGGTATAATTATTGTAGCATCCTACTTTCATTTCTCTTTATTATAATATCGTACTTTGAAAAATCCTTCCAATTACAACAACAATGTCATCAAATACAAAACAATGTACAATGTCTTTATAAGAAAAAAAATTGTAAGTAGAAGGCTGTAATATCAAGAAACAAAAGTAAGATTCTATACCATTTTGTTAACATCCGTTTCCACAGGTGAGAGTGGTCCATCTTTAGGATGGAGACGTAACGTACTACTAGTAGAAGCTTCTCATAATCCAGATTCCGGAAGAGTCTTCAACCATGCTCGATCACTTCAGACATTTTGTTCAGGTCATGGTATAAGATTAACTCTTCTGAATGCTGCTGCTGCATCTGGATCTGGACCACTTAAGCCAGATCCAGGAACATCTTTCCCTACACCATTCACATCCCCATTATTTACCGGAAGCTTCCCATCAAGCCCACTTCTTTACAGTCCCGATCTCGGTGGAATTCACAGAGTTGGCAGAATCGAATCCGTACCACATTTAAGCCTCGATGGATTCCATTCCGGAAGGACTGCTTCCCCTCCGGAATCACCCACCGTCCCCAGACAGCTTTCAATGCCTGTTAGAATATTGCATGAGAAATTACAGAATTCTCCTCAGGTCGGTGTTGTTCACCTGGCTCTCCAAAATGATACCACTGGCTCCATATTAAGGTCCGGATTTCTCTTCCTTCAATTCTCCCGCTTTTTAATATTTGTATCAACCACTAATCATACAAAGTTGTTTATTTATAGTTGGCAAAACGATGTGTTTGTGGTGGCTGAGCCAGGAGAACTTGCGGAGAAGTTTCTACAGAATGTTAAATACAACTTGCTATCAATGTTAAAAGGAAGACGTAGAAAATACACATCAGTAATCTCCAACATCTCTACCATTTCTGATCTTGTTGCATGTCGCCCTTACTTCCAGATTGGTGGCGTTGTCCATCGTTACATAGGACGCCAAACCCAAGTATATGCTTACTCCTTTTCATTTATCCTACTTTGAAAAACATATCACTTATATATACATGTATCCTAATGATTGATAAAAGGTTATGGAAGATGATCAAGAAATTGGGGCTTACATGTTCCGAAGAACAGTCCCTTCTATGCACTTAACTCCCGAAGATGTTCGTTGGATGGTATGTTTATATCTTTCCATATACATATACATATACACATATATACATATACATATATAGCTTAAGAGATGAAATCTGGAAAATGAAATTGACAGGTTGGTGCATGGAGGGACAGGATAATAATATGCACGTGTTTATACGGACCATCACCCGCCCTAATAAAATCCTTCCTCGACTCTGGAGCAAAAGCCGTGATATGTCCATCGTCTGAACCCCAAGAAATGCAACTAACAACATTTCATGGCTCAACCACCGAATTCAATGATTTAGAAAACGGTAAATTTGAAATCGGGGTAGATGAAGGAGATGATGAAGGCACGGAACCCGTAAGCCCATCGAGTGATTGGGAAGACAGTGAGACGGATAAAGGTGGTACAGGTACAGATACTGATAAAGGTATGTTAGTTTGGGATGATGATGAGGAGGAGTTGTCAAAATTCGTGTGTCGGGTATATGATTCGATATTTAATGGGGGAGCTCGAGTTAATGTTGCGTTGCAACAAGCTCTTGCGTCTCATCGAACCATAAGGTATTCGTGTCATGTCCCTCGTGTACCTTAAATATTGTTTGTTATACAAATATATATATAAAAAGGAAATCAAATAATAGAGGAGGTATACGGAATATTATAGATGAAGATAAAGAAGGGTGATGTTTATTATGTAATGTTTTCATCATCATCGCCCTTATAATGAAGGGATAGTGTTATTTTTATTTGTTGACTTTTGGAAGAATATGTGACATTTTTGGTATGTTATAGAGTGTATAGATGAGATAGAGGAATAATAAATGAAATGCGTGACATAAAATTATCTTTTTTTGTAATCATTTTTAAGATATCGATTACTTGTATATATTCTTTCCATAAAATGGATAAAAAGGGGAGATGGATTAATCCGTTCCACCCGACCCGTATCAAACCTACCCGATCTGTTTGGCCAAGCCGACAAGCAAATATGCCAACTTAATTTGCAAATAAGTAATAATATAAACATGGGAAAGGTAAGAAAAAAGAGTTGAAAAGAAGAAAGTAAGAAACTAACGCATTCATTGTGATGCCGAAAGGACAATCAAGTGGTTTCATGATATGATCTAATTCAATAGAAACATCAATTATTACTTCTTTTGGTAAACCGCAACTACCCTTTTAAATAATATCTCATTAGTCATTAGACTTTGATAACATCAAATAATTTATAGTTTTAAGTCTTATAGTAACTAATTTTTTTTATGTTATTCTTAAAGTATCTTATATAAACCATAAACGATACTTTGATAATTTCTGCACTCAAAATCCTACAAACAACATTAAAAAATCTTATATTTTATTCACTAAATAGGGAAATTGACACTTCAACACAATCAAATTCGGTGTTTATCTTGAATTGGTCACTAATTTTTTTCCCCCGTGTAATAAGTCATTAAAGTTGAATTTGACCAATTAAACTGGCTTGATTGGTCAAGTGCAGATGTGTGTGAAGGCCGAAGAAGTGATGAGAGGGGAGAAAGAATTTACTATTACTTCACTTGTTATTGTGTAACATAAAAAACCTTGTGTGGAAGCCACATGTGTAAGTTATGTCGACCGATGTGCCATGTAGCGTGCCATGTCACGACAATATCCTTTTCCCTTCTAAAAAATGGTTTTTTTGATACTTAAATGGATAATTGTGCAAAAAAAGAAAGAAAAAACATTAGTACCAAACATGATTGTGCTACAAAGTCAAATTTTCCTACCAAATATGAGCATTTTATACAATTAATTAAAGAGTATTGGTTCAACACGATCTTTCGTTGCTTTCTTGTGTATATATGATTGTTAAGACCGTTACACCAATGAAATAACACTGTCCTCATGATAGAAGCCTAATGGTTGAAGAGTGTAAATTCTACATATAAACCCTAACACACCTTAAATAATATTACTAGTTTTCTGCTATTGACCTCCGCATAGGCCTTGGTGGGTTGATGTGGTATATTTAGATGGTGCGGCTTACCATTTTTGAAATGCCATTACTCATTAGTCTTTTAAGTGTGTCATATCAACTTTTCAATTGTTTATACATTAGAGTTATCACTATTTTTTGGATACTAACTTTTCAGAATGTCTTAAAGTTGCCAAATAACCGATTAGTTTGTCATTCTATTAGTTTGCATGTTTACATTTTTAAAGTATGTCAAATTTATATTATTATATTTTTATTAAGTCTGATTTATTGATATATTAGTTAAATATTATTAAAAGCTTTGTCGGGTGGGATCATTGCTATTATCCATTAGGTAAAAACTTTGTTCATTTGTTCTTGAGTTTAGAAGATGAAGAGGATGAAGGATCATGAGCTTGGAAGTAGATGGGTTCACATTTGCATTTATGAAGATATATTGGGAGTTAATACAAGAAGATTTTATGGAGTATTTTCTTGAGTTTTATGACTCAACCTTCATTCCTTGGGGTTGCAATATATCTTTCATTACATTGATTCCTAAAGTTTCCAGTCAAATGCTAGTGAAGGATTATAGACTGATCAGTTTCGTTGGTGTTCAGTACAAGGTTATTGCTAAGCTTTTAGAAAACGGATTAGATTTGGTTCTTAGTAGTGTGGTTAGTTTTGAAGAATCAGATTTGTGAATGAAACGAAAATTTTAGATGGTCCAATAATGGTAAATGAGATGGTGGATTGGTATAAAAAGAAAGAGAGTGTATGATTTTTAAGATTGATTTTGAAAAAACATATGACTCTTTCTCGCATGGGTACTTGGAGTCGATCATGGGGTTTTTAGGGTTTGGTTAAAAGTGGTTGAGTTGGATTCGACGTTGTATGTCTTCGAAAACTTCTTTTTTGTTGGTTAATGGGAATCCTACTTTACATGGAGCTGATGGAGGTCTTGGTAGGGATACGCCGAAGTATATTTAGAATATGGACATAATAGTAGCTAAAACAACCCGACTAGAACTAGAAATAATATAAATGTAAATGGGAAAATGCCTTAGAAGACCAATTAAGTTTCAAAAACGTTCATATTACCCCAATTACGTTTTTGTTGTTCAAAAAACACCAACGAAATTATGTTTTTTATTATAAAGCCAAATAAAGTTACGGATCAAATTAACGTTTTTTTAATGGTGACCGGCATGTTGCAGGTAAACGATGGGGGTAAATGAGTTGGCATATTTCTGTTGAGTTGGCATATGTGTTGGCATATCTACATGGCATTTGTGTTAGATAGATATAGGACATAATGGGGGATACGACTCCTTAATCAATCCACTTCTTCAATCGACTTCTTCAACATGGCTTCTTCGTCTCGATCCTCCAACTCATGCTCAAGATAAAAAATTTCCAAGTCAAAAAGCACAATTGATAAGGCACATCCTTGTGATTGTGGGTTTCCTTCTCGCATCTGGATATCAACAACAAAGGCAAATCCTGGTAAAAAATTTAGGGTTTGTCCTAACTCTTTGGTAAGTATATATCTAAAAGCTTGTTCTTGTTTGGGTCCCTTTTTGTTTTTCATGCTACAATATTGTTTGTTTATGTTATAATTGAAGATGAAGGATCCAAAGGATAAATGTGATTTCTGGGAATGGGTTGATGATGATGAAGAAATTATAACCAAGAACGAGAATAAGAAAGATGAAGAACATGATTTCAATACTAAAGTGAAGATTGCAATATTGGAACATGATTTCAGTGAGTACAAGATGAAGACTGATAAGGAATGTAAGAGTTTTAGAAAGGAATTGGATAAAATGAAATGTTTAGTGTTGATGTTTGTTGTTTTGTTTGTAGTGAAGTACATGATTTAGTGTTAAGTTTATTATGTAAGGAAAATGTACTTTGAAATTATCAGGATATGTATCTTCAAAGTAGTTTCATTGTACTCATGTAAAATGGTTACGAAGTGGGAATAAAAAGAAGGTATTTGTGAAGACTGATACACATAGAAGGTGTTTATGAAGGCTAATAGTCCATAAAAGTAACATACTTTTTATTGATTGAAAATAGCAAGGGTAAAATAGTCCATAATAAGATTACACTTTATCAAATGATAATAGGAAGGGCAAAATAGTCCATAAAAGGATTGCACTTTATCAAATGATAATAACAGGGACAAAATAGTCCATAAAACATGTGTTGTAAATGGTTTTTAAACACAAGGGCAGTTTTATTGACAAAATAGTCCCACAAAACAGTTTTTACCAATTTTAACATAGTTTTAACAAATAGGGGCAAAATGGTACATTGTTATAATATGCATAAAAGGTAATAAACTACATATCAAAGCATAATTAAACCACATAATCAAGCATGTGCACATAGCACTAAATGTTGGTAAATGTGCACAACACCAAAAGACAAGCCTAAGCATCAAAAAGACAAGCCTAAGCACCAAAAGATGTGCAATAAGCACCAAAAGATGTGCCATTTCAAAGTATCTGACATAATCCTAATAGAACACACTTATCCTAGTTTATAGTAACTGGATTTTCAGTACTTTCCCCACTTCCATCTTTTGTTACCACCTTCTTCCTTAACTTCAGTTTCGTGATCCTCTCAGAAGGTAATCGCCTTTTGTTCGCAACAAAATGCTGAAAAAAAAAACAGGTTGATGCTGATGGTGATGATTTTCTTGATGGTCAATCTCATCCTCTTGTTGTTCAATTTCATCCTCCTGGTGGTCTTCAATATCGCCTTCTTCAACAGCCTCTTCTTCACCAATTCCATCTTCACTAACCCCATCTTCATTGACCCCATCTTTATTGACCCCATCTTCACTAATCCCATCTTGACTAACCCCTTCTTCAACATCCCCTTCACTAACAGTTGCTTTATTTGCTGCATTGTTAAAACAAAAATAATTATTATTATACAAATGTAGATGAATGAATAATCAAAATAAAAACGAACCTTATTTGAGCAATGGACATCGCCTCTTGTTGTGTCCTTCTTGATGACAATTACTACATCTTGAGATGGACATCCCTGTCTTGTTAATTTTATGCTTTCCTTCATTTTCTGTAGGACATTTCATTCTGTTTACTTTGGGCCTTCCTGGCATTCTCCTACGCCGAGGTGGTAATATGGGATCAAATAGAACATCAAGCCACATGTTAGCTCCATTTATTGGTTTGACTGGATACCTATAACAACTTCCAAACATGCTTGTCTTAAACCATACGGCTACATAGTCCTCTGCATTTCCATTCAGGTATAATATAGCAGCAATGGCATGCACACAAGGGATACCACTGAGTTGCCAAGCTCGGCAACCACAAGTTTTGCTTTCAAGGTGAACAACATAAACTTCATGGGCTAATTTCACTTCATATTCTTCCTTGCCATTTGGAATAACATCCCAGTACCTGAAATCATATTAAGAAGGTAAGTTATTTCATATTAAATCACTTACAATTAAATAATATACCTTTGTTCTTCTTTCATCTTCTCAATCCTCTTTCTAATAGAGGGGCAGATTTCCATGTCCCACTTATGCCCCTTAATCTTTTGATTGTACATCCTCTCCATCACGTACAATCTGATTTCTTCCAGCATTGTTATTATTGGTTTCTTCCGGGCCTCTACAATTGCTGCATTGAAAGATTCAAATATACCGTTTTCCACGGGATCACAACAAGTCTGAGGTTCGAAGAATGCTCTGCACCATGTATTTGGGTCTCTTTCTATCAGGTGCTCATAAGCTTCTGTGGACATTGTACGAATTTCCCTCATGTATGATCGGAAATTGGAATCGGTTGTAGCCTTTACAGCCCTCCAAAATAACCTCCTAAACTCAACACCCGTGAACCCCTTCTTCTTAAAGTTGGCATAGATGTGTCGGGCACAATTCCTATGCTCACATGATGGTGCCCTTTCCTTAACAGCCTCCATTAAAGCCTACAAGGTGATAACAAATTTCAGTTTTAAAGTACATAATAACACATAATATAGTAAGTAAAATGTAAACTATAACACACCTTGTGTTGGTCTGAAATAATTGTAAGACCCCTACCATCTCCCATCTCAATGTCCTCAAGTAGAAGATCAATGAACCACATCCAAGTTTCCTTGTTTTCAACTGGCACAACAGCCCATGCTAGAGGATACATTTGGTTGTTTGCGTCCCTACCAACGGCTGTTAACAACTCACCTCTACAAATACCCTTCAAAAAACAGCCATCAACACCGATAACCCTTCTACATCCTTCAATCCAGCCATCCTTGATAGACTTCAGGCAAATATACAAACTTTTGAAGTAGTGTGTAGCATCAGGCGTATGATTTGTCTCGATCAAGACTGTTGACCCAGGATTAACCCTCAATAACTCAGCACCATAATTCCACAGTTTCTCATAATGGCTTACCAAATTGCCTGAAATCTCATCTAGTGCAAAGTACTTGGCATTTCTACACTGCCCAAGACTTACCTTGAGACCATAGTCTTTCCTAACCACTTCTGCCATTTTCCTATAGCTAAACTTAGGCCTTTCCAAAATGTCAGGTATTAACATTTTTCCAATCCACTTATACGTAACAAGACAACCCAATTTTTGTTGTCTAGCACAATTATGTTTATCAATTAGTGACTTGATCTGGAATGAATTTTCCTTGTTCATGGGACTAGCCCATAGTCTAAAAGGGCAAGATGGCTTCCCTTTTTCATTTTTACTGCACCTTACTAACAATGCTTTTGCCTCATTTTTTTTTTCATACCACAATGAATAATCCTTAGACACAGCATAATTTGTTAACATATGTTTCAGTTCATCTCGATCAGAGAATTTCATACCTAACTTAGGCATCATAGTGTCCCATTTTTGGTTTGGATCGTGAATAGGATGTTTTTTTTTACCTTACCACCAGCTTCTTCCTCTATGCCTCTTTGTGGAAAAAGATTCTTCTGTGACAAAAAAGGATCAACAACTTCAGGCCATTGAATGTCCTTATCATCAACTTCATGGTCCACCGATAAATCATCCGATAATACCAAGTCCACATCATCTTCATATGTTTCAGTACCACTATCCCATTCTTCAGCTTTTTCTTCTTCAATCCAATCTAGTAAGGGTTCATGATGGTCATCAATGTAGATACTTATTTGATTATCATCATCATCAAACCCAGCATCAAGGAACCTAACATAATCATCTTCATCCCTGAGCTCCCTTAACCCATCTACGAGGGACCGATTTTTAAGACAGTAATACATATCCCGACATCTATTGTTGATCAATTTTTGGAGATAGGTCTTGAACTTCTTGAAATCCATGTTACGTACATCTAGCCCCATAACAGGTACTTTATCAGGATGAAAGTAAACCAAGGGATTAGGAGAAAAAACACCTTTATGGTAGACATCAATGTTGAGTGAGTCACGAGACACGCTTGCTGCACGAGACATGCTGAGAACCCTTGCTGCACAATCGACTAACTTTCCTTCACCTTCTGTAAAAATCAATTTCACTGTCACGAGTTCACCGTTCACCGTTATGTAAGAACCCTAGATATCGATTTCACCCTTCACTGAGAACCCTTGATGGTGAATCGATATCCTTGTGGCACTTATGTTTGATGTAATGTGTTTTAATAATCCATGTCAGATTATCACCGGTAAACAAAGAATCGTAACCCACAGATGCCGGTCACCATTAAAAAACCTTATTTTTATTGGTAACTTTATTTGGATTTATAATAAAAAACATTATTTCGTTGGTTTTTTGTGAACAACATAAACATAATCGGGGTAATATGAACGTTTTTGAAACTTAATTGGTCTTTTAAGGCATTTTCCCTATGTAAATTGGTCTAGTTATTGCAATGATTCTGAAAGGAATATAAGAATTTCTTGTACTTCTAGCTTCTCGCTAGTTCTTGAATGATATAGCTCTTTCTTTTTGTTCAAAAAAAATACCGTAATGATGTTGTGCTTGGAACAAAAAAGATTAAAAAAAATGAAAGTTAAGGTTATGTTGATTATTTATTTGAGTGGTTTGCGTATAAAAACAATAAGCTTACCATCAAATGAATTGACTGAAAATAAAAATCTAATGAATATCATTCCGATATAACTATATATTCTCTTTATCTGATGTATCGCTAGCTTTTTATTATAAATATTCCGGATGTTAAAAAAATTAATAATCTGACTTGCAAGCCTTTGAAGTTTTTAAAGAACTCATTCACGTGGCTTGAAAATTTTAAATGAATTTATCCACGAGGTTTGGAAACATAAAATACTTGGCATTGCAGATGTTTTGAAATTAAGCCTCCAATATGGATATTCTTTTGCTGTTTTCTGGCTTTTTGAAGTTGTAAAAAGGAAACTCTTTTGTACACGGCGATATTTGCATTTTATAGGTCTTAATTTATGAACAGTGTTTTGTATTAAAAATCCATTGTTTATGTACAATTACCGCAATTAAAAAGTGAAAGGAATAATGAAACTTGCATAGGCTTGAGTGTCATTATCATAATATCCCTATGCAAAAAAGCCTAAATTATGCCAAAAGGCAAAACCCATCTCATTATTCACTTTATCAAAGGCATGTCCAAATGGACCACTTTGCGAGAAATGGAATATATTGCATCTCATACACAAAGCAAAACAAGTGCATTCCACCGAAATAAATCTTTCCACACATTAGATGAACACCATGACCACCACCTTCACCACCACCATCTTGCCGGAGAAGATGGCTGGTGGTGATCCGGTTCCAATTGAGATAGGAGCACGTGGTACAGTAGGAAACCTTGTGATGAAGGAGATAGAGTATTTCAAAAGACTTGAAGCTGAAAGTCGTGGTGGTGATCATGGTAAGTGTTCGATAAGAACCACTTCAAACACCAACAAAAAACACGGTGGTGATGGTGGTGGTTCTAAATTTTGGCCTAGTTTTGGATTCTTGACATGGCGGAGGGCTAAGAGGAAGGGCGACGGTAGTGGTAGGTTTTTACCTAGAATGTGCACCATGGTAGATGTCGCCGACAGCCGCCACCACAACCACCATAGATTGAGTAAGATCCCTAGTTTCAGTTACCGAAATCTTAAAGATGATGTTAGCCAATTCGATGTTTAACCACCGTATTAAACGAAACATGGTACATCAGATATTGACAGTCAGTTTTCCGTACAATTATATCTATAAAATATTCACCATGTAAAGTAAATATATGGCATCTTGTTTTATATGTTTGATTTGCATAAAAGGAAACACGAAAGTAAATTCATTTTTTTTTTGAGCTAAATAATGTTATAGTGACATATATTTTATGAAAGTAAAAGGTGTACAATGATTTCAAACAACATTTTAATCGCCATTTGGTTTGTGATCATCTTGAACCATGGCTAGGTAGTCAAGAGCCACAACAACATCACTCATGTATGGCCTTGTGTTTGGTTCTTCTTGTAGACACATTGCTGCAATCGCTATGGCTTGATGCAAACACTTTATCGGGTAATCCCCGTTTAGCAATGGGTCAGCCACCATCGGGTGCTTACTCTGGTCCTTAAACAATGGTTGTGCCTACCAAGGAGATAACACGTACACACAAGTCATATTCTAGTCTTTGAAAGAAAAAGATTAACCCATACAATTAAATGAGGATAAATTTATATAAAGTTGGGCCTTAATGGGAAAAGTCTTATTTACCGGTCAAAAAGAACCATTCATACATAAGTTATGAGACTAAGTCATGGACTCATGTCTCTATTAAGTAAAACACCTTAGTGTGCAGTGTGCACCACATATATGTAACATTTACATGTATATGGGTTATTTTTTTCATGGGGTATCATGATTTTTCTTGAAAACTTACCCATGTAATTAGGTTTTTCTCTTCGGATGGTCTTCGGTGATCAATGACTTTTCTACCCGAGATTAACTCTAGAAACACAACCCCAAAGCTATAAACATCTGATTTAGTCGTTAATTCTCCTGTCATTGCATACTCAGGGGACGAATGCCCGTAAGTCCCCATCACTCTCGTGGAGATATGATCCTCTCCTTCTTTTGGGCCAAACTTAGCAAGCCCAAAGTCCGAGAGTTTAGGATTCATATCATCATCAAGTAATATATTCGAAGATTTTAGATCTCTATAAATGATCGGAGGGTCCGCATCATTGTGTAAGTACTCGAGCCCTTTTGCTACTCCTTTAGCCAACATCATCCTCGTATGCCAATCAAAGGGCGTTTTGTTGTCATCCAAATCTTTAGAAAAAAAAAAGAATAAAACTAAAGTTAAAAATTACAATAACATAAAGAGTAGACCTCGCCCTTTTCAGATCTAACCTCCTTGTAATATAAAATTACTTAAAACGATTACCGTTTTGTAAATTTATATGTATCCTATCTGATATTAGAATTACCGAAAATGTGTTCTTCAAGTGAACCGTTGGTCATGTATTCATAGACCAACAACCTTTGATGCCCATTTGCACAATATCCAATGAGATTGACTAGGTTCGGGTGGCGAACACGACTCAATGTTAGAACCTCCGCTAAAAATTCACTATTCCCTTGTACTCCAATCATGTCCAGTTGTTTCACAGCCACATCCTGCAGCACATGAATCGGGAATATTGTTAAACCACAAATCATATCGACACCATACGATGTATATAACAATTTTGGATTAATGAAGAGCTAATCAATTTTACAAAACCAAACGCTTTACAAAATTCGACCACTATAATCGATTATGATAAATCGGATCGGATTGTGAAGTTTTTTCTTCAAAGGGGTTCAAGAATGGGTTTTCTTTTTTATGATAACGAAAACATGCAAACTAATGGTTTAAACATGGCACAAAATACTTATGAAATAAACGAGGATGGTTAATGTTCACGCGTTGGCATTTGTTAGTAACAGATAACTCATAATTTGACTAAAAGAGAATGAAAAACAACAAAGAAAGATGTATATATATACTTGGTCTTTGCCTTCGAGATGACCCTTGTAGACCCTCCCAAATCCACCTTTGCCCACAAGTAGATCGGGATTGAAGTTTTCAGTTGCATGAGCGAGGTCCCGGAAATTATAGACCTCAGCCACGATCTCTGGATTCTCATGTTTAAGCACCTCCTCGGCTACCATCCTTTGCTTGCTACCGGCGTTTTCTATACAAAATATATAACAATATGCATTTGTTGCTTATATACATAACACCAAAAAAACTTACTAATTAAAATTATATATTGTAATGAAGAAAAAAAAATAATACTAACCGGTATTCATGTCATCTACCACCTCTTGCGTCATCTTGTCAATCGATTTTATTTCAATTTTATAATTTATATACACACGTATATACAGACACGATTGCAATTTACATCAGGTTCTTTATCTCCTTTTCACGCAATACAACGTTTAAGGGTCCGGGACTAGATATAACAAAGACGTATATCCGTTCTTCGAGAACCAAAATGCTGCATGCTTTTGAATCATACATGTATGAATATATACATCAAGATGAATCTGGATCGATGGAATTGGAATCTAAATTATGGATTTGAGTTTTCGGGAGGTGTTTGGTAATTGAGTTAGGAACTTTTTTTTCTTTCAAAAATGAGAGAGGAGAGAAAGTGAGGAAGAATTAGAGGGGGTAGAGACCGAGAGGAGAATTCGGAATGCAGATTGTTGCTTAACTAACTACATTAATTATCATATATATTAGTTTTGTTTTTCTTATATGCCATTTTTTTTTTAATAAAAGAATAGTTATAACTTCAAATAGTTACAAAAGAAAATGATAAGAAGTTTCACGCTATATATAGGGTTTGATTTGCTCTTTAAATTTTTTATGGGTTTATAAAAAAGAAAATGTATGCTAAAATTTATATTAGAAACAGATTTGTATTTTTTCTGGATATACATACTGATGACACATTGCTACTACTACTATTAGTAAAGCATTTCGAAATAACCCTATGCAACTGCGTTGCCCGGCTATCAGAAGTCGCGTTGACCAGCTCCCAATAGTTGCGCTACCTAGCTCTCAGTAGCCGCACTGCCTATCCTTTATAGTTACTCCAGTGTCACGACACTCAGAGCTTGCCGACGGGGCAAAGCTCGGTCTATAAGACATGAGCAGGGGACTTACAGACTTGTACAAACGAATGAGGCTCGAACACGCAAGCAACGACCCAATATCATATATCCATTCATTCTTACTCATCGCCGTTTCTAAAAAGGGGGAGTAGAAGGAGTGACAACACCATGCCGAGGTGTTATTTCTATTTTGAGTAAAGAGCTAAACTACATAACGAGTTGACGTTAAATACGATTGTGCATCCCGGGGAAGAAATTGGCGTTATGAACGAAGAAGAAGCTCCACGGACCAACACCAAACGTCAACCATGTTGCCTGACTATCAGCAGCTCTGGTTGCCAGCTCCAGGAAGTCTCGTTACTCAGCTCTCACCACTCATATTGACCGACCCATGATAGTCACGCCATTCAGCTCTCAGCAGCCGCGCTGCCTAGATCTCATCGGTCGCGCAACCTGGTCCTCAACAACCATGCAACCCAACTCAGCAGCCGCAAAGCCCAATCATCAGCATTTACATTATCTAACTCCCAACAGTCGCGCCAACCGCGCTACCCATTTTTGTTAGTACTTGGGTCGCCTAGCTTTTCCAGCAGTTGTATCATGTTACCAACAACTATGCATCCATTATTCCCATTCCTCACATCCTCTAAGAAAGAGGGGGGGGGGGGGGGGGGGAGAAGGGTTGGTACAACATTATGCAGAAGTGATTCTTATTCTGAAAGGGCAAAGTTAAAGCTCATGAAGAACTGATACTATGCATAATAGTGTACTCCCGAGGTCACATTAACATTCCGGACTGAAAGAGCTGCCTCGTGGTTCAACCCTCGGTAGTCTCGTTGCTCAACTCTTAGTGGTCGTGCTGCTCATCTGTCGCTAGCAGCTCGAAGCTCAGTTCTCAGCAGCCCTGTTGACCAACTCTCGACGACAGTCTCACTAGACACCACTTGACAACAACTACATTATCCAACTCTAAGTAGCAGTGCCGCATAGCCCTCGGTAGACAACTAAGATAGTGAGGCACCAATCGTCACTATAACTAAAGATGCAACAAAGCATCAGGTCCATTACACTTCCACCCGAACTGGTCACCCGGTCTAGACACAAAAGATTGCATGTTGTTGCGCCTAATCGTGCGAGGTTCAACACTCTTGCCTTGAGTCACATAGCTTCTCAGCCCGACTCCATTATAGCGGCAAGCTCCGCTTGCGAGGTTCATCACCCTCGCCTTGAGTCGCCTAGCTTCTTGGCCTGACTCCATCCTAGTGGCTAGCTCTGCATGCAAGGTTCAACACCCTTGCCTTGAGTCGCCTAGCTTCTCAGCCCAACTCCATTATAGCGGCAAGCTACGCATGTGATGTTCAACAACCTTGCCTTGAGTCGCCTGGTTTTTCAGCTCGACTCCATTCTAGCGGCATGCTCTGCCAACGAGGCTCAAAGGCTCGCAACCTTTGCCTATATGAATCCACACAATGCTCTCCCACATGATGTATTTCTGATCATTGGCAGCTAAGCTCGATCCATTCCACGGGATGCTCTCTCGTGACATCTCCATGATCGCTAACTACTAAGCCCAAGCTATTCTTCTAAGTCGCACAACATAAGTCGTGCAACATAAGTCATGTATCGTCATGCACCATAAGTTGCACATCACTAGCTTATTTCATGCATAACACCATGATCTCAATGTTTCCTCTCTCACAGTCGTCATGTGTCACACCCCAAAACCAAGAACGACGGAAACGTTCTGGGGCGGAGGACGTCATGTACAGTATCACAACAATAAAAATTAGTAAATAAACAACAACATCATTCATTGCATTAATAATATAATTTTAACACAAGTGTGTTCTGTCAAATTATAATAGACACTAAAGCATAAATCAAAATGAGAGATGAGTCTTGAGCGAGCTCCATCATCTCTAAACCTTGCATCGGTACCTGTCTATAGATGACCTGAGGATACAAGTAATTTTGAAAGCGAGTATCAGCATTGAAGATGGTGAGATCATAAGTATTTTAGTGTCTTAATTTGTATGTAAGAATTTGTAAGTTTATAAACTGTAAGTATGGAAAATGTAAATGAACTGTAAGTATAGAAAATGTAAATGAACTGTAAGTATAAAAATGTTTGTAAAACAACTGTAAACGTTTAAAAAAAACTAGAAATCCCTATGATTCCTACTTTATATAAAGGTGTCTTCTACCAAGACTTAACTGTTCTAAATTTTCGTTTCTTGTAAAAGTGTGTAATTTTCCCCAGTGTAACTATCATTATCAAAATATAGTTTTTACATTAAATGTTTAAGTGAAATGATCACTAAATATATGAAAAGGGGAAATTAATGTAGTACTGTAGTGTTGTATTATAGGAACTACTGCTGTACTAACTACCTTAAACCGGATTTATATTAAGGCATCATGTGATTAATTGTACCATACTATTGACTGGTAACAACGACATACGAATGGTCGTAAAACGGAATGACGTTTGGCACCCGCAGACCCGCAGGTCCGGCTGTAGCTAGCAGCAAGGTGTAGGATAGTCAATTCAGTATAGATCTATACGCAAACTCACGCTCTCCCTCCAAGATAATTCTGGCTACAACTCGGGCCATGACATTTAAGGCATGCTCCGATACAGTGGATCACAATTGTTAACGTATTCATGTATATGTAATGTAATGTTACTTGTTCTAGTATCGTTGTATATGTTCTCTTCCTAGTATAGTTGTATATGTTCTTCTCTAGTATAGTTGTATATGTTCTTCTCTAGTATAGTTGTATATGTTCTTCTCTAGTATAGTTGTATATGTTCTTCTCTAGTATAGTTTTGACTCATGAATGAACTGACTCATAGTATGATATTGTGTTCTAGTAATTGTTCTAGTATCTTCCTAAACTACCCCTATGGTAGTTTACTAGTAATCTAACTGGTAGGAATGAACATGGATGTATACCGTTGCTACCTAAGGGTATTGAATGAACTGGAAGAACCTTTATGACTATATATGTACACATGATATATAACTAATATTTAAACGACCTTCAGATGGGTACCAGATATCCCACCAAACCACATCTCAAGCCCGAAAAGGAAATAGGGTGGATAGCCTTCCTAAGTCTTTTAAACATTACTCATATAAATATACATATATAGGCATGCAATTTATAACATAAAAGCATAAAGTAAGTTTTGTAAAACCTTTGAACATAATTATTATCTTAAGAAAAGATCGACTTGATGTCAATCTATAAAACGGTTTGAAGGCATGGGTTTGATAAAACAATTTAGTATAAGGAAACATTTGTTTGAATCACAATTGTAAATAAGTTTGAAATAAAACATACAGAGTAAAATGTACAGTGTAATAAGGAGTTTTAATCATATAAAATGTTTATGAAAATCATTTGAAGGAAATCTGTTTGGTAAAATGGCTAATGAGTAGCCAATCATTTGAATGCTGCTTACTAATCACATGTGATGGATATAGTAACTAGCATAATTCTACTTGTATCCCCCCCAAAAAACATTCAAAAACTGTTAAAACATTGATTAAGGGGTATGAACTCACCTGTAGTAAGTGACTGGAATTGAACGGACTGTTATCGTAAGGAAGGATCGGACAAGTGCTTGGTGTCAAGTGAAGACTTTAGACACACACAATGATCCTAATTACATATGAAGACATATGTATATAAATAATTAGTGATTAAAACACTAATTATACAAGTATAAACATTCTAACGTCGGGAAAACACTTTTGGTCAAGTGCTAGGAGGCTAATGGGTTGCAACCAAGGAGTGCAAAGCCTCTAATGGGAGTTTATGGTCAAATGACCATATGCTTTGGAGTTTACGGCCCAGGGGAGTAAACTCCTGGCCGTAAACTCTCAACAAGGTCTCTAAATAAAGCCTATCATTTATACAACTAGTTTGGTGAATTGTTTCAAGGCTAAATCAAGTGTTTGGGCTTCCTATTAACTCCTTTGAGGAGTTTACGGCCCTGGGACCATATCCCATGGAGATTAGGCCATAATCTCCCTTGGGGGAAGGTTTATGGTGTTTTCAAGTCTCTAACACTTCAAGGTTATGATCTATGTTGGGTTCTAGGCATAAGGAAGGAGTTAGGGTGTCATTTGACCCCTTTTCAGGGGTTTACGGCCCAAGAACTTGTCTTGGCTGTAAACTCCTTAATACTTGTGATTCCTTATGTTTTCTAGGCTTTAAACACATTAGGGTACATGTCTAAATTCAAGCCTAAGCCTTAGGTAGTGTTTGTGGCATCAAACCACCCCTAACTAGAGTTTTCGGCCCATGAACCAGTTGGCCATGTGTTTGCGGCCGTAAGCACCCCTAGGTGTTGGTATTTTGATTGTTTTAGGTATTAGACACATCAAGGTAATGTGCTATGCTAGCCTCTTGGCTAAATGAAGGCATTTAGGGCATTTTGGCACTTAATCATGGAGTTCACGGCCCAAGAACCTCCTTGGCCGTGAACTCTCTTTCCCCCCTTGAATCTTAATTGTTTTGGTGTCCTAAACATGCAATGGTGGGTTCTAGTTCGAGTTCCATGGCTTTGAGGGACTTTGGGACACGTTAGGACCTTAAAATGGAGTTTACTCTCCAAGAATGTTCTTGGGCGGTAAACTCCCGAATCTCACAGATTTGATATGTAATTGATGTTTCTAAACACAATCTAAGCTATATAACATAACTAGATCGAAGTACTCATAATTTGGGATAAAAACCCGAAGATCCGTGAGAAAGAATTTTGGCTTTTCTCTAATTGGAAATGTAACTAATGAACTATTTGGTTCAGTTTTCTATATATAGTCCTGGGATTTTTGGCAGAAAATATTTTTATTCTCGGAATGAACTCTAATATCCTAGAGTATTGGAATAACAGTGTTGCACAAAACCCTAGTGCATCCACTCTCCTGATATCTCCTTAAGTGTAAATCCTGAAAAGTGGCCCTGCTACCTACTACCTTTCAGTAGCCCTGCTACCTACTACCTCTGACGACCGATGAGGCGTTTTCTACATTACATCCTGCTATAGTGAGGTTATTCTCCAGCAAGAAGGTTATCCTGAAAGTGGCCCTGCTACCTACTACCTTTCAGCATCTCTGTTTCATGGCCCTCGGAAACGGTCTAGCTGGGTAACCCCTACCTGTAGCCTCGCCGTCTATCCCTCAACATATATGTTTCCTAGCCCTTGGAAACGATCTTGCTGCACAATCCTTACCTATAGCCTCGTCGTGTATCCTTCAACATCTCTATTGCCCGGCCCTCAGAAACGGTCTTGCTACACAACCCTTGCCTATAGCCTCGCTGTGTATCCATCAACATCTCTGTTGCCTAGCTCTCGACAATAGTCTCGCTGTGCATCGCCTACCTACAACCCCTACTACTTATATTTTGGTCAACAACAATACGACTCACCGGTTTGACAACATCAATCTCGGAGAAAGAGTTTTTTCTACTTTTTATGCCAACAACTTTGTTGTGTATTGATATAATAACCTTTCTTTATTCTTCATAGTCTGATCTGGTCACCTATGCTACCCACATCAGACTGGTGGGTGGGGGGGGGGGGGGGGAATCCAGTTAGGTATAACGTACTTTGGAGACACCTTTAGGCAGTGTTGCAAAACTCGCCGAGTTGGCCGAGTACTAGTCCGAGTACTCGCTACTCGGTCCCTTACCGAGGCGAGTTACAAAATCCGAGTACTTCCGATCGTCCCCTTATTGAAGTGAGCATTGTTGTAAAACTCAGTCAACTCAGTGATTAATATGTATCGTATACTTAATGATTTATTATTTAACACATACATATATGATTATTACTACATATATATCTTAAATTTTCAATAATTATTCACGAAGTGGGACCATTATGTGTTTTTTTAGTTTTTGTGTATTCACATGTATCTAATTTTGTTATACATTTCATTTCACTTATGGTTTTAACTTATGATTTTGACATATATAATTTTCCTAAAAATATTTCTATATGAATTTCCGAATCCGAGTACTCCCTGAGTACTCCCAGGTACTCGTTACTCGGTAGTCGGCCGAGTAAGTACCGAGTAGCGAGTTCTACAACCATGCCTTTAGGATGGTTGTTAATGCTTGTGCAAAGTAGAATATGTACGTGGTTATCAATGATATCCCATATGCGTGTGACTACAACAACAACTGCATCAGATACCAGTCTCAGGGGCTGAATGGCGAGATAACGTTTCTTAGCTACTTTGGCCTGACACCTTATCGAAATCATCGCCGCATAGCAGCCCCGCTCCACATAACATTATTAGCAACCTCGCTCTGCATGATGGCAACTACGGTTACGTTGCATCACACCAACCGTATCACATTCCTCTTAATGAAGGAGTATCAAGGCATCTCGAGCTGCATAAGCAATGCTTGAATCATACATGTATGAATATATACATAAAGATGAATCTGGATCGATGGAATTGGAATCTAAATTATGGATTTGAGTTTTCGGGAGGTGTTTGGTAATTGAGTTAGGAACTTTTTTTTCTTCAAAAATGAGAGAGGAGAGAAAGTGAGGAAGAATTAGAGGGGGTAGAGACCGAGAGGAGAATTCGGAATAGAGATTGTTGCTTAACTAACTACATCAATTATCATATATATTAGTTTTGTTTTTCTTATATTCCATTTTTTTTAATAAAAGAAGAATAATCCTACTAATAGTTATAGACTGAAATAGTTACAAAAGAAAATGATAAGAAGCTACACGCTATATATAGTATAGAGACGAGCAATACTGCTGCGATCGAGTGACACTATTATTAGGATGGTTTATTAGGGTTTGATTTGTTCTTTAATTTTTGATGGGTTTATAAAAAAGACAATATATGCTCGAATTTATATTAAAAATAGATTTGTATTTTTTTCTCGAATTTATATTAGAAATAGATTTATATTTCAACCTAGTATCGCACGAATAGCCCAAATAAGTAATAACAGAGTTGAGTATTGAATGAAACAAACATGTAAGTCAATTTAAACGTAGGAATTAGAAAACTAGCCGACGTAAGTCACTTTAAATATTTCTTGTGTGATCAAACATTATAATGTTTAAGTTGAAGAGATGATTAAAAAGTTATGCAGGAAAAATGGCTAGTATATTCCCATTGATTGAAAATGAAGTACACAAGGTAACAAGAATGATATAATCCCTACTTTGTGGGAGGACTAAACCTGCCAACATACTAAAGTATATGGACCAAAGATGGAAATATACAAAAGTCTTATTGTTGAAATCTGAATCCCAAAACTTTAGGGACCAAACCTGTCAATATACAAAAATATATGGACAAAATCTGTCAATATACAAAACTCTTGTGGCCAAAGTCTAAAACCCAAGAATATAAGGACCAAATCTGCCAATATATGAAAATCCTGTGCCCAAAGTATGAAATCGAAAGACTACTATTGCTAAGCCAATTGGTTTTACTAATTCTTGATAACTATTTTAAATGTATAAATGAGTTAATTCTTAATTGAATCAACTGAACTGCCAATTTACATAGCATATTATCAATCCTCGTTTGGTGAAAGAGTATTATCATTGCCTACTTATGGGGCCTGGACCATGCCTTTAAACACATATAGCAATAGAATCGCAACATGACTAATAAAATAGACAAAAAAAAAAAAAAGTAAACCATGACATACAAGACTATTTATAGGCATTATTTATCGAGATGTTTAATCAGTCAAGCACAAAAACACAAGCATATTTACAGTTCTCCAATGGCTCCAAGCTTCAACGATGATAACACACTCTTCAACTTCGTGGTAAAAGATGGCAACGGTGTCAAAGGTCTGGTTGACTCCGGCCTCACAGAGGTCCCCAGCCGCTACATCCAACCACCCTACCAGCGAATCAACAAGCAGCAAGCAGCTACCGCGTCGCCGGAAAACATGGTCATTGATCTATCAGAGCTCGATGGACCTAACCATGATCAAGTGGTCAAGGCCATTGCCCATGCTGCTGAAACCCTAGGGTTCTTTCAGGTGGTGAACCATGGTGTACCATTGAAGCTTCTTGAGTTGCTCAAAGTTTCAGCCCACCAGTTTTTCAGCCAACCACCTGAAAAGAAGGCGGTGTATCTGAAAGCGGTGAGCCCTAGTCCGATAGTCAAATATGGAACAAGCTTTGTTCCTGAGGTAGAGAAAGCTTTGGAATGGAAAGATTATATTAACATGGTTTACACCAATGATTCCGATGCTCTTGAGTTCTGGCCTAATGAATGCAAGTAAGAATTTTTAACTTTGGAATGGAAAAATTATGTTAGCATGCAGCATATGCATGATAATAAGTTTATTTGTATATATGGTTGTGTTTTGTAGAGAAGTGGCACTGGAGTACATAAAGACATCAAAGGAGATGGTGAAAAGGCTATTACAAGAACTAATCGGAAACCTTGGAGTGAATTTAGACGATTCAAGACTTGAATCGCTTATGGGTTTAAGGATGGTGAACATGAACTTCTACCCGACCTGCCCGAATCCAGAGCTGACCGTTGGTGTGGGGCGACACTCGGATATGGGCACCCTAACGGTGCTTCTACAAGATGGAATCGGTGGATTATACGTGAAAAAAGGTGAAAACTTATCAACAGGAAACGAAGAGTGGATTGAGATTCCACCCATCGATGGTGCTCTTGTGATTAATATTGGCGATATTTTACAGGTTCGATTTCATGTCGTAATTCTAAATTTTCTCACACGTTTAATTGCAATGGTGCTCTTGTAATTAAATTTTGATTGTTTGGTGTTTTGAATTTTGATGTTGTACGTAGATTATAAGCAATGGGAGGTACAAAAGTGCAGAACACAGGGTACGAACCACAAGCAGTGCATCGAGAGTGTCGGTGCCGATATTCAACGTCCCGCTTCCGGTGGCAAAGATAGGTCCTTTGCCGGAGTTGGTGGCTCGCGATGGGGTTGCTCGATATAGGGAACTCGTATTCCAAGAGTACATGAACAACTTCTTTGGGAATGCTCACGAAGGAAAGAAGTCACTTGATTTTGCAGCTATTAATTAAGCTCTCATCTCCATTAATGGAGTTTCTTGTTTTTAAGAAAAGTCTTTCTATTCATAAAATCGACCTGGTTGTCTGAAGGTCTTCTTTTGTAATACTATTTGTGTGCTTTTGTGTGAAAATTAATCATGTTTCTTGGTTGGAAGATGTATACAAGAAAACATTTTACTATTTTATAATTTTTAATTACTTATATGGGATAACTAAACTGAAAACGACGTACATTTCAACAGGATCCGTGGCGCAATGGTAGCGCGTCTGACTCCAGATCAGAAGGTTGCGTGTTCGATTCACGTCGGGTTCAATTCCTTTAAACTGTTGATCCTTTTTTTTCGGTTATTTCAAATACCACAAATGAACCAATTAAGCTGCATGGATTGTTGGGTAAAAAAAATGAAGATATCGTCGTTGAAGTTTCCCTCTATCATATATGTTGTCTAAACTCTAAAGTCTAAACTAAAATCGAAGTCATGTTGAACACTTGGACCCTGAGAAATTTATTTTACGAAAAAATTAAATATTTTTCAAGTATGACATGGATATATAAAAAAAATAATATGTTTATAAAAAAGATAAACTTCATAAAACTATTATATTTTACTTAAATCGGATAAACCATGATTAACCTTTTTTTTCGATCAAAGCCATTTTAGTTTTAAAAAGATTCTAATTCTAAGTCAAATTGCATGTATCATGGATTTATGGCTTGAAACAGTCACATAGTTTACATATAAACCTATCAAAAAACTCTATAAAGAAATCGTAATTTAATGTTACTTAAAGTGTATCTACCAACTTAAAATCTGCCAATCTTGTTTTATGTAAACAAACATATTACTATTTTATAAATGTTAAATACTAATATGTGATAAGTACACTGAAAACGACGTATATTTCAACAGGATCCGTGGCGCAATGGTAGCGCGTCTGACTCCAGATCAGAAGGTTGCGTGTTCGATTCACGTCGGGTTCAATCCCTTTTATCTGTTGATCCAATTTTTTTTATCCCAAAAACACAAAGGAATCAAACTGCATGGGTTATTGGGTAATGCCCAAACTGTTTGATGAAATGTCTCACCTGGTGTTGCTCAAAATGCTAAATCTTCTTTGACAATTATCAGAAGTCTTTTTCAGTTTTCTTGATGATTTTAGTACCTCAATTATTAATAGTCTTTTTGAGTTTTCATAAACTAAGATTAGTTGTGAGATTAAAAAGTAATGTTATGAAATTCAACAGAGATTTTGTTCATTCCTCATATATTAACATCAATATATTAGAATGCTATTTGAGACCAAAGATGTGGAAAAAATAGAAAGTAAATACTTCTCTAGCATTTAGAAAGTACAATGTTATAATAGGAAAAAGTTAAACAACAATGCTATGAGGAAAAACAGAAAGTACATTTACTTTTCTTGCATTTAACCCTAAAAGATGTAAAAACGCACATAAATTGTCATTATATCATCTTATATATCCTCTAATTTGGCTAAAGTCTCTTCTACTTCAATCCACATGTAAGCATTCTTTGGAAACTTCTCCTTCATCTTCTCAACAAGCTCCTTTGCTTCATTAACTTTTGAACTCTTTGCAAGCCCTTCAACAAGCATCTTCATAGTCGAATAATTCGGTACCCAATCTTTCTCCATACTCTGTTTGCAAACCTTCAATGCTTCTTCAAAATCACCATTTTTGCACGAATAATTAACCAGTGTAAAATAGCAATCACTATCAGGTTTAAAGCCACTGTTAATCATCTTGTGAAACAATTTCTTGCCTTCATCCAACTTCCCCTCTTTGCAATATCCATGAATCAAATGACAATAAGTGACAGAATTTGGTTTCATTCCACTCAACATAAGCCCATCAAGCAACTCCTTAGCTTCATTTGTTTTCTTGAGCTTACACAAGCTTTGAATTCTGGTGTTATATGTTGAGATCCCTATGGGAACTTCATGTTTCCTCATTAACTCCAACACCTTTCCAACCTCTTCAAGCTTCTCCTCCTTGTAGAATCCAGCAATCAAAGTACCAAATGTGGTTGCATTTGGTTTGCAGTTCTTCCTAACCATCTCGGAAATCACGGAATAACATGAGCTTGATGAACCTGATTCAGAAAAGGACTTGATCACAGTGTTGTATGTATCGAGATTAGGCGTCACACCGTATTTCAATGGAAACTCGAGATAAACACGTTTCACCTCATTGTATTTCTTGGCAAACATACAAGAAAAGAGTAGAGCATTTAAAGATTTCGCATTTTGAGCAATACCCAGTTGGGACATTTTATCAAACAGTTGGAATGCATTGTCTAACAACCCAGCTTGACCGTAATAGATAATAGCGTGAGAGATGAACTTCTCGTTGTTCAAATCCGGTCGTGTTGTAAGCAACTCTTCGATGAAAGCATGTATACCCTGCAAGTAATTCAAATCCGCGAGCTTCGAAATTGCGATTGAAAATGCTATGCGATCTAGATGTGATTCCGGTGTGAGTGAAGCGGCACGGCAGATATCGATGATGCGCTCCGGGTTCTTCTCCGTTTTGAGGAGAGAAAGAGCGGCGCGTGATTTCTCTTTGCTGGAGAGAGGAGTGGTAGAATCAGGGTTTAACACAGAGGAGAAAGGTCGAGCTTGAAAATGGCGAAACGAATTGAACCGTCGAAAGATGATGTTGGAAGCCATTGATAATTTTGGCGATTGGACTGGGGGTTTAATCAGTAGGGTTTTGTAAATACTCGCTAAAATGAACGCATTAAATGAAATTTATTTCAATACAAATTACTGTTTAGCGACATCCTTTTATTTTTTCACATCACACCCATCACAAACAAAGATAGTCCCTAGATAGTACCTAGTGTGTATTTGCTATCAAGATTTCGGTTTTGATATTAAAATATTATAATTGGCATGATTTTATAACGGAAAAATATCATGATCATGTTTAGATGTTTCTAAAGCAAGATCTATATTGAGAAGTTACGATCTTAACCCAATATGATGTTACATCTTTAGTATTTTTAGATAGCTAAGCCTCAAATATTCATACATTCAATTTGAAATTAAGCATTCGAGGCTACAATAAGTCTCATGAACCATTACCTCTTCATTTATTAATCCCGAGTTATGTAAAGTATCCTGACATTAATATTATTAATTTTGTGATCATATATATTTAATTTTTTATGTTCTTGATGACGGTGAGTGGATAACCGTTTGAAACATCCCAACCCTTCAAATTCCCCAATTTTCAATATGCATCGCAATAACTCATTATTTATGATTATTTTGATGGTTCTCTCTTCCATCTCCAGGGTCTCCCATGACGTCGCAATACGTCATCAACCTCCTACTTCTCCTTTTAGAAACTCAACTTCTCCGTCTTTTTGTGCATATTTACTTCAGCAGTGTCAGGTGAGTTATCCTCACTATACTCAAGGGTCTAAGGCACCAAGGCCGGCCCTTTGGATCGTTATATGGTTATGTATGCTAATATGATCTGTTAGATCGGTATCCTAGAGGGTAGGATAATACTATGTGATATGTGGTATGATCTTTTAGATCGGTATCCTGGTAGATAGGATGGTATTATGTGCTATGTGGTATGATCTGTTAGATCAGTATCCTGGTAAATAGGATATTATATGTTGCTATGATCCGTTAGATTAGTATCCTGGTAGATAGGATGTGCTATGTTGTTATGATCTGTTAAATCGGTTTGTCTGCTTATAGACTGTCATGTGATTATCTGTTATATATGTGCACATGTTTGTTTTGTGGTTGAGGCTTATCTGCTTTGTGCGAAAGCCAATAGACCTGGGCATTCCAACCTATTGTTTGTGGCCTGTAAGTATTCCATCCCGAGGATGATTGGACTCATAGTATGTGGGCATTCCAACCTGTTGGTTGTGGGCTTGGGGTATTCCAACCTGATGGTTAATTGGACCCATAGTGTGTTGGGATTCCAACCTGTTGGTTGAGGGCCTGGGGTATTCCAACCCGATGGTTGATTGGACCCATAGTATGTTGTTTATGATTATATATGTATTGTTATGGGTATGAGTATTTTGGGGGAACTCATTAAGCTTCCAGGCTTACAGTTTCAGTTTATTGTTTCAGGTGCATCAAGGGATCGTAGCAAGGCAAAGGCGTGATCGTACAACTCCTCACTTTTTATGACTTTGTTTCTGGAATACTCTGATATGATACATTTTGAAAACAAGTTTTGTAATGGTTAATAGATTTAAAATGTTTTTAAAAGTTTAAATTTTGCATAATTTTTACGGGTGTTACAGGTTACTAAAGGTACGTTTTGTGACTAATCCTAGAGCCCTAATTCATAATTATTGTTGACTTATTAGTATAAATGCACCCACAATCTCCACCCATTCCTTCTAAAAACTCATTGTGTGCATGATTTGTGTAACTCATTGAAGAATTAATTTTCAATAAAGGTTTTTTTATTACGATTATCTTCCCATGCTTATTTGTTTCTGGGTTTTTGATGCTTTAATTGAAGTTTTAGTTTTTTTGAGAAGAAAGTTCGATTTTGGTGGTTGATCCGCTTGACATTCTCTCACTTGACATCACTTCTACACTTCTATTTTTTGAGTGAATATTGCAGAAATCTAGATGGAGGCCTAGATGTTCACTGCCTAAATGTTTTTTTTCTATGGTATGAATATTCATTATAAACAGTACTTTCCAATTTTAAGAAGGTAACTTTCCTTTCAAGACAATAATTAATCCCTAGCTATCAACGACAACTTTCACATTCAATAATTTCGTGTTGTGTGTGTTATATGCAAACTACATGGTTTGATGCTTGATTGTTGTTGATGCTTTCTATTTTGTTTCAAGTGAAAGAGGAAAAGAGCTACGTTGGTTTGTGTTCTACTACAACTAGAGGCTTTATTGTAGCCCCGATTTATAGTTATTTCTCAATCGATGGTTGTTTCCAAGGTAATCTTTTATAGTTCCAAGTTTAATGTTAATTCCGCTTCACTATTTCTAATTTGGTGGATATCATATGCACATATAAAAACATTAATATCTAGTAAAGATATTTATAAATTGAAAAAATTGAATTTGTTTTGCCTTCACGTTTCCTACCAAAGTTTTGTTCTTTGTCAAACCATAAAATCGAATTCTACCCAGAAATATAGGCAAGGGAATGAACAAAGAACATGTGTTTGTTGGCTAATGGTGATAAGAAGTTGGATTTTGATTGTATAATTTAAAAACCTTTTTTCTAATATTTTTTTCTTCTAATACTACCTTCTCTGTCATTCCAAAAAAAAAAAAAAACAATATATTTTTAGTATTTGGTTTTTATTTCTAAAAGGTAAAACAAAAAAGAGATTTATTTATATTTTTCAAAATGTGTTGATTGAATTTGATCGATTTGATGATTTTTTCGAGATAAATAATATTCTGGCATAATTTATGATGAAGATCTTGGACTCTTTTAGGAGCTAGAGTTGGTCTCACCATGTTAACTGGATATTATTTATCATTTAACTTATATATATTAAGATTATTTAAATACAAAATTTTATGATTAATGATTCAAAAATGTTGTTTTAATTAATCTTCTTTAATTTGAGTTTTTGGAAACAATCTGTTGGTTCAATCTAAACAAGGACATGATAATTGGCTTCTTCTAGGATTCTTATAAGAGTTCCCTAATAATTAAAATGTTATGAATATTTATTTTGATTGTTTAATGATTAGCTAATAAGCTAATTTTTTTTTTGAGTTTTTTAAAGAATATTTTATAATTTACCGTTTTAAAAAACTATTTAGATTAGGTTTTTGGATTTTTTTAAAAAAGTTTCAAATAAAACCTTAATTAATTATAAAAAACATATATTTTTTTAAATTTATTTAAACTAACTGATTTTCATCTTTATAAAGTAACATCTAACTCATATAAAATCAAAATTTCCGGCTAATATGGTAAACATACGGTACACTTGGAAAAGTCAAATGTTATTAGAGTATTGTGTGTGGGCAACTAGATGCAACACCAATATATTATCACCTCATATGTCATATAAACAATGGTGTTATAACACCAAAAGAGGAAATGGTTTTCATGTTCTAACAATGTTATAACACAAATATTTTCCATGTCATATTTTTTTTTTCGAGTTTTGTTTGTTTTTTCTTTTTCGTGTTTCTTTTTTGGTAATTAATAAAATAAATATATTTTTATAAACAATAATATTTAAAAAACAAAAAAACATATAATTTCTAAATACTAAAATTAAGATTACAATAAAAAAAAGTCATTAATTTTAGAAGATAACATTTTTTTCTAGTCATAATTAACCCAAATAACATCTAAATTACACCTAAAACCATAACATTTTACTACTAATCTTAATTAACCCAAATACTTCTTTCTAATTTGATCATTGATCTCTTGTAGCACCGCTAGATCTTAAGGCGACAAACCATCCTTGCTAGTCCGAGTATTTGACAATTGTTGTGTCATTAGTCCTCTCTCTTTTTGCTCTTGCTTCTCTCATGCATGTCTTTCTAGGAATTCCAAGTGGCGGTGTTTCAACTCATTTTTTTCTTTTTATGATAAATTGTGCCCATCGAATTTTACTTTCGTTTCCGCCGCATCTTTTGCTTTCGCTTCAACCTCATTTGAATGCCTTGCAGCGTGTCTCGCTTTGTCGCATCTGGGCGGTCTTCGTGGTGGGGAGATCTCCTCGATATCATCCGGGATCTCATCGGTGTTGGCGTTTAGGTTGATATGAGTTCGTGCATCCGAGCTCGAATTTCAAGACCTCTTTGATTGAACTTCCAACGATGTATGGGTTCTTTTCCACCTTGGATCAAATTGCACCAACGCCCACGCTTTCTCGAACTCGAACACATGTCCCATTTCGACCCGATATTGTTCTTTTGCAGCTTTGAATAAATCAAATTCGTTCGTTCCGCTTTGTTGGTGCGCCTCAAGCCGGTTGTAAATATCATTGAATTCTGTGCACCGATTGCTAATTTGAGTCCATTTGCTACTAAGCATGTCCGTATTGCGATACAGTTTTTCCTTCAATATAGTGTGTAAGTTTTTGAGCACCGCCTCCCAATAAGCACATGTCTTCATCCCATTTCCACGACATTCGTCTTTTGAAGTACCACACCATGCTTGCGCCAAAGCATTTTCTTCATCTGGTAGCGACCAATGTGGAGCTTCCTCATTTTCCGTATCAAGTGCTATAGCTTTCCCTTTCCCTCTTCCTTTTCCTTTCCCTCTCTTACTACCTCTCGCTTACGTTTCAACCGATGGTTGTGTTGGAGGTGGTGCTTGTGTTTGAGGTTGTTGTGGTTATGTTTGAGGTTGCATGAGAAAAAGGTTTTGTTGTAAACTTGAATTTTGGCTGAAAAGATTTTGTTGAAGATAAGGTGAGTTAGGAAATTGGAGTAGTGGTGATGCAGGATTGAAAGAGGAGATTTGTGGTGAAGCTTGAGACGATAGAAGGCTAAAGTAGTTCTCGTAATCGGCAAACCCGATAGGAGATGTTGTGAGTGGTTGTGTGTTTGAGTTTTGGTTTGGTGGAGGGGTGTTTGGATTTTGATCCATTTTTATGTGTTTAAGTTTTGGTTAGATGTATAAAATATAGAGAGAAAGAAGATAAAAATATAAAAAATATATGAGTGTAATGTATTTATATGTAAAGAAAATGATTTTTTTTTAAGAATATGACTGTTCAAAAACGGTCAACATAGCCATTTTGCCCCATTTCTTCCTATGGTAACGGCAAGGAGATGAGCTCTTAACCGGATATAATAGGAAGGGAGGCGGTGTTCACCCGTTATAACCATGTTTTTAGGTCTCCACATCGGCAATAACACTGTTATTAAGACCCATACCGGGTGCTCTTAAAAAAGGTTATTAAGAGTGCTCTTAAAAAAGGTTATCTAGAAATCTGCCACTCTTTACGGATCCGACAAAAAAGGGGTTACCACTAACCACCCATTCCTTGGCCCATGTTTCCCTTGATTTGAAGAATGAGTTATTATTATTATTATTATTATTATTATTATTATTATTATTATTATTATTATTTTGCTTTGAATACAAGTTCTATTAGGCTGTTTTTGAAGTAGAAAAGTAACAGAAAGTAGCAGTTATTTTCCTCTCCTGGTTAATGTAAATTTTTTCATTTTGGGGTAAAATAACTTTATTTCAGTTCAGCTTCTTATTCCACTGTTTTTTCTCTGTTTTCCCTTTGTTTCCACAGTCCCTTAAACCCAATTTGCTCGCTTATTTGAGCACCTTAAAAATCAGTAGCACACATTTGATCCATTTAATTTCCAAAAGAAATCGTATTTTAGGTTGTTGGGTCACCTGCTTTCTATTCTTGGTATAAAAGTCTGACAAAATTTCTTTTATATTTTGGTAAATAAATTGCAAACCACAGTGAATTGAGTACACCACTCCTCTTTTATTACAAACAACAAATCCACTAAAATGGAGAATAAAAGCTTAAACAGACGCGAATTCAAGAGCCATCTTTCCTCCATGGGGTTTCTGCATGATGTTGTTCGTGTACTCTTTGTATGTGACCTCCTTGTATCTAGCGACCCCATCACGAGCCACCAGCTCCGGAAATGGTCCTATTTTTGCTACAGGAACCGGAGCATTGAATATAGGAATCGACACTCTTGATGCAGTGCTTGTGGTTCGCACTATGTGTTCTGCACTTTTGTACTTTCCATTGCTTAAAATCTAACACATGAAAACACCAAATCTAAGTTATTATTATGCATTTAAGGAGGAAATTACGTAGTCATAGCATGAAATTAACCTGTAACACATCGCCAACGTTGATGACTAGAGCACCAGGGGTGGGTGGAACCTCGACCCACTCCTCGTTTCCAGATGATACGTTTTCACCTGCTTTTTTAACGTATAATCCACCAATGTCATCTTGTAGAAGCATTGTTAGAGTGCCCATATCGGAGTGCTTCTTAACTCCTATAGTTAACTCGGGGTTTGGACATTTCGGGTAGAAGATCATGTGCACTGACTTTGAACCTATAAATGGATCAAGTCCTGAATCGTTTAGTTTCACTCCCAGATTTTCAATTAGTGCTTGTAGTAGTTTTTTCACCATCTCCGTTGATGTCTTTATGTACTCGAGTACTACTTCCCTACAAAATTACAAGCATACACATAATAATCATCGTTTTCTTGAAATTTTTTGACTAATTTGATGTTCTTACTTGCATTCATTAGGCCAAAACTCAAGGGCATCAGCATCATTGGTGTATGTCATCTTAAAAAAGTCTCTCCACATCCAAATCTTCTCTTTCTCCGGAACAAAACTCGTTGAATACATCACCATCGGATTGTTACTCACCTCCTTGAGATATGTCGCCTTCTTTTCAGCTGGTTGGTCAAAAAATTGGTGAGTTGCAGTTTTAAGCGAGTCTAGGAGCTCCAATGGCACCCCATGGTTCACCACCTGAAAGAAACCTAGAGTTTCAGCAGCATGGGCTAAGGCCTTGACCACTTGATCGTGGTTAGGACCATCGAGCTCCGATAGATCAATGATCATGTTTTCAGATGATGGGGCTGCTTGCTGCTTGTCGAATCGCTCGTTGGGAGGTTGGATGAACCGAGGTGGCACCTCCGTGAGCCCGGAGTACTCCACCAGACCTTTGACACCATTTCCCTCTTTCACAACGAAGTTGAACAGTGAATTCTCATCATTGAAGCTTAGGGCCATTATTTGAGAGGTTTGGTGTAAGATGACACCGACTAATTAAGTATATATATATATATATATATATATATATATATATATATATATATATATATATATATATATATATATATATATATATATATATATATATATACTATTTTTGTGGATGAATTCCTTTAAATTTTATTTTTATTAAAATTTTCTATATAATATACATGGTCCAAACAAATTTGAGACATGGGCTAAGACTATCTCCGATTTATTTTTATTTTATTTTTTAAAAAATAAAATAAAAAAATAAGGTAAATAATATTTTATTTCAAATCTATTTTATTTTTTATCCTATTTTTACTCCAAAAAATATATTATATTTTTCCAACTTATATAGATGGTCAAACGTATTCTTTTTATTAATTTGTTTTTAACAAATATATAATCTATATTTTTTTTATTATAATAATATTAAATAAAAAGATTATATTTATAACACATTTATAAACTTTTGTAAAATTCCTTATTGTTTTTTTTTTTAAAATTACAATATGTATTTAATTTTTTATATGAATTTTGATGATCAAAAAACAAAGTTTATATTTATAATTAATTAATATAATTTAATATATAACAATATATTATAAGTACTAAATATTACATTTAAATTATAATTAATATGTAAAAATAAACAATAAATGTATAAATATACAAACAGAGAGACTAAACTGACAACACATAGTTCATAATTGGAAAAATGAATAATATAACACTATATTTTGTGTAATACTGTTTATATCCACCAAAAGGAATGAATAAATGGGGAAGTGTTGGAAAAGAATGTGAGAAAAATGAAAAATGAAAGTGGATTTAAGATACTCTAACAACAAAAACGTACTTTTCAAACTACCAAATTTGATAATTTAGAGACGATCAGGTTTGAAAAATGAAATTTTGTTGTCGTTATATTATTTATTTTAGAAACTCTTACCATTTTCTATCAAATTTCTTATATATATATATATATATATATATATATACACACACACACACACAGATATTCTAACTAAATATTGTATGGATGTAAGGATGAATGTGAACAAATCATTTCAAATACCTAAATAAGGGTAAAATTATAATCTTAGCTAATAATTAATTTTGGTAACTTTAAATCAATTAATTTCCTTTTAAATAAGAATCGGTTTAATAACATTAACCCTAAATCTCGTTCCATGCCTTCTTCACCAGAGAACATACGATTTCTACCAGAAACCCAAACAAGTCGCAAATCTGGTGGTTTTGTGTTGCTTGTTGTTCAGCAGGAGGAGTCTGATGGTCTCCAGAGTTGATGAGTCCGAACGGAAGAAAAAGAATGAAGCAAGAAGTTGTGTCGATTCTCGGTGGTGGCTAATCGATCGCAAAATGGAGGGGGCCGTCTCTTGGGTTCGGCGAACCGAAGCAACAAAAGGGACGAACCAACAACAACAATCCGTAACAGTGGAGATGGCTCGGTGGTTTTTTCTTGAATATCCCAGGTTGTTCCTTCTTCTTCTTCTATTTTCTTTTCATTGTTCTTGATTGAAGCTGAGAAGAACGAAATCGACTTTCTAAATTTCTTAAATTGGATATTCGGACCTTCAAAGTCAATTGTAGATGAACAACGATATACAGACGCCTGAGCTTTGATCACCTATTGTATTCCTTCTGCAAGTGCATAGAAGTTTTTTTTGTTAACAAATCTATAAGTACCAGCAATGGAGACTGAATCTGCAATTACATTAAGCCCAATTCCACCATCCAACATTGTTACAGAAACAACCTGCAAAATAACTGTCAATAAAAAATGTTCAAGGGTAGATATCATGGATTAGGGTTTGTGTTTAAAATCCGGTTTCTTACAGGTATATCTAAGGGATCAGCCTCTCAAGATACAATATGTTGTAAGCTAATTACTGTAGCTGAAACATCCAAAATTGGATCAATTACGGAATCTTGAGGAATGGTGGCATGACCTCCTTTAACATGGATCACCGCCCTGAAAAAGCCACACCCGCCAAGAAGTCGTCAGATCTAGATGCAACGACATCAGAATCCGAGAATAGGACTAAAAGTAGACCGAAAATGGCCTCCATATTTTCAAGAACACCTTCTTTGATCATCTGTTTTGCTCTTTCGCCTTATTCCTCAACCGGTTGAAATATCAATACCTCAGTGCCCTAATTAATTAATTAATCCAAAGTTAATTACTTTTGAGGTGATCAATCGAACCCTAATTGGTCTTTATGATTAGTTTACCTACCTGTAATTCGTTTTCTAGGTGTTTCAAGATTTTGGCAACACCAAGAAGCATTGAAACATGTGCATCATGTTCACAAGCATTGTATTCTAACTAATTGTATATTTGAAAATGATATTTTTTAAGACTTTTATGCATTTTGATGACATTCTATTAGAATATGCATTTTGAGAATGATATTTTTTAAGAATTTGTTCAAGAATTGTATACTTGAGAATGATATTTTTAAAGAATTGTATGCATTTTGATGACATTCTGTTAGAATATGTTTAATTATACTAAATGTAACAAGAATTTTATATTTGAGAATGATATTTTTTCAAGAATGTTGTTATTATTCAACTGTAGGTTCAAAAAATTTATTATTATTCAATAATATTCTAGTAGAATAACATTCTGACAAAACAATTTCATAGAACATCATTATAACAAAATAAAATTTTGATAGAATTCTAATCGAATTAATTAAAAAAAAAATAGAATTCAAAAGAAATATAATAAAAACAATTCAGAAAAATCCATTTTTAAATTTATGTTACCTAATTTAAAAGTAATGTAAATATACAATTTTACCCTTCTTTTATATAAATGATATTATTCTATTTATTTTTAATTCAACAATATGGATAAATGATTTTTCTTAAAATAAATAAAATGATTGGTTCACAATCATTCCTACTTCCACATAATAATTAGTTATAATAGAATAATCTAAGCATATATATATATATATATATATATATATATATATATATATATATATATATATATATATATATATGGTTTTCTGTTTTCCTACTATATGTCACGTTTTTGTTTTTCTATAACTTTAACATAGATGCTTTTGATTTTTTTTTTCCCAAAAAATTTCAAATTGTTAATGTTTTTCCATAATTTCAAAAAAGATGCTATTGTTCAATTTTTGTTATGCTACAGAAAATAGAAAGGAAGGTGAGTTCAAAAAAAGGATATGAAGGTTGTTGTGGATTTGAAAACACCGTTCTTCCATCTCGACATAGCAAAATTTATTCTCTCCTTGGCAATGCGCTCCCAAGTTACAAACAAGAAAGAGGGTATTTGGCTAAGGTGAAACTATGATGCTCCCCTCACCACTCCCAACCTTATTGAAATTATAATTGTTTGTATTTAATATCAATGGTTTTTTGTTTCCCTATATGTCACGTTTTCTAAGAAAGATGCTTTCATTTTTTTATTAGTTTCAAGAAATCTCATATTTGATATTATTATTATTATTATTATTATTATTATTATTATTATTATTATTTGAGTGACTTTAGATCTTCTGTTTCTTTAGATATTTACAATTTCTTAACAAACAAATATTCAAAAGAGTAGAACACATTTTACTCTTACATTTGACAATTAGCATTAGTTGGTTTTTGTTTTCTCCAAAATATTACAACTTACTAATTTCAAATATACAAGAGTAGAACACATTTTACTCTTACATTTGACAAATGTTATAAACCATTTTTAAGATATGTCACTCAAGTTACAATCTTGGAACATGACTCTAAGAATTGTTTTGGAACGAAGTATGACTCATTTTCTTGATTTAATCACTTCAATAATTCATGACTCCCCTTCTTAGCTATGTGAATGCATTAATATATCCTTAGAGAATTAATTGTGATATGATCTCATAATCATTAAGATGATCATAAAACATGATACTAAAGTACCCTCCCATCTTTTCAGATTTGAGAAACTTTTATCTTTCTGCCAAATTTGATTCTTCTCATTCGTTCTGCCATACATTGAAACTTTTCCAATGTTTCAGAATAATACTTAAGCTTGTAAGTATTACCATATTCACTAAACTTTAGTAAATCGTGACGAATAATCTTATCGATCTTTGTGGTGGACCTAACTAGTGCACAACCAAGTGTACCTGATCCCTTTGTCCTTCACTTAACTGACATATACATGTGAACAATGAATTAGTCTTAAATTTCCAAAGATGAAAGTTCTCATTCATCATACAATGCAACTTGCATGATTCCGAGTTTCGGTCCAATTGAAACTTGGGTTATGAGAATCTTTCATTATTTTGTAAATCTAGACACTACCACAAATAAACGAATCAAATTCATATTTCCAATATAGCTAGAAACATACAAGCATCAATTTTTTCATAAATGTGATTGCAAGGAGATATAAAATAAAGTAAAACAAAATTTTATTTATTTATAAAATGCGGATTTTTTTTTGCTTACAATGCAACTTTAAATGAATCCTATGCTATTACATATTTCCTAGCAATCTATCATAACTCCGAAGTAGTAGCTCAAAATCCGATCTTCGAACCATGCAATTGAAATCTATCTTCGCGATCGGATTCAACATACTCTTCTTTTAAGTTTTCTTCCCTTTGCTTGATCCTGTCAAACATCAAAATGCAACCTAGTCACATCATGTATTAAGAATCATCAACTAGGAACTTAACAGAGTTAGATAGTGGACTTATCTGAAACAGAGTCAAACTTATTGATTCTTCATTCTCTTAGATCTTTCAGGTAGTTAGGGTAGCTTCGCAACCAATGCCCTTCTCTCAACGATGAAAACATATAGACTCTTTGGGAATGGTACACGGGACTATCACAGACTTAGCCTTTCTGTTTACCTTTTGGTCAACTGAGTTGATCAAGGTTGATCCCTTTCCATTGGGAAGAGAAAGCTTTTCTGGACTTCCAATGTTACCATTGTCAATGTCCATGGAAGGTTGAGAAATAGACCTTCCACCCAAATTTACTTTTCCAGTGCACCCAAAATATTCCTGATTCAGCAACAATATGCAAATAAGAAAGATCAATAAGGGTCATGTCGTGATCTGTCACATAGTAGCCCTTAATGAATTCACTATATGACTCTGGAAATGACTGAAGAACCCAGTTAATAACCAACTTCCTTGGGATAACGACACCCAACATTCTTAACCTATCAATGTGTGACTTCATCTCTAAGACATGAGTACACACATGTCTTCCATCTTTATGTTTCATTGCAAGTAGGGCTTGAGTGATCTTGAACTTTTCAAGTCTTCGAGCTTGTGGGTCACGGAGAATAAATGGAGGAGGTGGAGGAAGAGAAGTATGATTTCCATGATTCAATCGCGAGACATCATGTTCATTAGGAAAGCTTGTTCCAAGAGATTTGGGAAGATCATAGTTGTCTGAATTAGACATCTACAATGGGATAAATTTAAGTTTGTTGATTTAAGGCCTTAATAGAACACTCAATATGAAATATTAAAGCTAGGACCCAACACAATATTTTATAACTTGGAAGAGGGATGTCGTAATCCACGCTATAAAATATTTGAAGGTAGGCGAATGACGATTCACCAATTTCCACCATGAAAAACGAAATAGGAATTAAGTTTTAATTGGTTTGAAACTCCTAGATCTTTTGAGATTCATTGAACTTTTCAATGACATGTTTAAATCTTGATTGTGCCCACTCAAGTTTGTGACTGGGATGCCGAGGATCACAAACAAGGTGTGAATAACCATGAAAATTAACTTGGTACCCTTAATCTTTATCACCTAATGGATGTGTTGGTTACCCACATGCACTCCATCGATCTATGATAAACATTAAGTCACCCTTTGCCACTCTTACTAGTCCATGTTACTGTGTTGGTTCCCCACACACGCTCCACCAACATCTTGGTAAGATACAAATTGTAATTTCATGGGTTAGCACCAAATTCACATTTTCCTAAAGTAACTAAGATTGAGAATTTATAAAAAGTTTAGTTACTTTATATTTATCATTATACTTTTAATGAGAATTATAGTCATTGTCCTACCCGTTCGGCTAACGACCCTCCACTAGTCAAGGAAGCGGTGGGTGAGAGTGGACACCCATTAAACTGCCATTTTATAGATAGTAACCTTATACCCCCCTTATAGATCGACTGCATGAATGAGGCCTACTAACGGTAAGATTGACTTTCTCTTATACATATATATATATATATATATATATATATATATATATATATATATATATATATATATATATATATATAATTAACTTATAATACTATAAAGTATAAGGGTTGAATTTTAACTTTTAAAACTCCATGGTTTGGAATTAAAGTGTGTATGAGACTTTACAAATTCCAAAACTTGAGGGCAAGTTTTGAACAATTCAAAAACTTTTGTTTTTTCATAACTTATGAGTTTGATTAATATTTTAAAACTTTAATGAAGAGATTCTTGAACTTCCATAACTTGAGGACAAGTTATGGAGTCCATAAAACTAGTTATGAGAAAGACTCTTCAATTATGTAACCTATGGGTTTTTGATGGATCTTTAAAATAAATGACTTTTGGTAATCCATAACTTGAGGACAAATTATGGACTCCATTAAAAAACATTTAGATCAAGAATTAACTAACAAACAATTTGCAAATAATTCTTATGTTCTACCAAAACTCATAAGTGTATGAACAATCATATCAACAATTTCAAGAATTATATAAACACATATAAAACATGAAATATTGATAATAACCTTGAAATTGGTTCACCATATTCATTACCACATCAAAAATAGGTTTTATAAATCCAAAACAGTTTAAGGTAATGATTATAGACCAATTCCAACACCAAAACTCGAAAATCTGCACTCAGGCCTACCAAATCGTCGAGTGCAAGAACTAACTCGACGAGTTGGTTGAATATATGCATGGACTCATCAAGTTCCATGATGGACTCGGCGAGTCAACTGGGCGGTGTGCATAAATTCAACATTTTTTTAGCAATTTGCATAAATTATAAAGAAAACAAGCCTAGGCTCTGATACCACTGATGGGTTTTTAGCATTCTAACACTCCTATGGTGTACATGCAACCCTATAAACCTTGGATCTATGTTTTCTCTATTATGTATGCAAATATTCAATATTCCAAGGTTTCATCCTAACTAGCATAATATGAAGTATATACAATACAAGAATCTAGTAGAATGACATACCTTTTGATAAAGCTTAAAGTCTTGAAACTTTAAGAGCTTAGTGCCCCAAGTGTTGCACCTCAAATGGTTCACACAACACCAAAAACAATTGGAATAACTTGTGAGTAAGGATACTTGCTCCAAAATCGGTTTCATCCTCTCTTGTGTACACATACTAGTCCCGTTTCATACACTATAGACCCCTTTATATAGTGTGGAGGATTAGGGTTACATTCATGTAAACCCTAATACCCATGACCTTTCATTTCCATACGATTCATAGGTTAAAAACTCCATGGACTATCCATGCAAGCTTAGCCCAACCTAAATGAACTTGGCCCATCCTATATATATATATAAGATTCCATATTTAATTAGTTCATTTTGATCACTAAATTAATTCTTGATCAATACTAATTAAATAAATGATTTCATATTAATATATTAGAACTTATAATATATTAATATAAATCGTAAGTATCCTTTTTCTCATTTTGTCTATCCAATTGTTCTGATGCCATGCAACCCAAATGGACCATGATACTCTCGAGTCGAATACATACCAATAATAGTTACGGTCTTAGACATCTAATCCAACATTAATGACCTTAACTCATAACATATGGTATCATATTCAGCCTCCACCCCTTCCAAACGAAACCCTAATGTCTGTTTATGAGTTCTTAAGCTTACAATTAGTGATTGTAATATTTTATTCACCGTCTCCATTGATGTGTTTATGTACTCCAACACCACTTCCCTAAAAAACTACAATACACATAATCGTCGATCATCAGGGGTTTCATGAAAATTTTTGACTAATTTGAGGTGGGTTCTTACTTGCATTCATTAGGCCAAAACTTAAGGGCATCAGTAGCATTGGTGTATGTCATCTTAAGAAAATATTTCCACATCCTAACCTTCTCTTTCTTAGGAAAAAATCTCATTGCATACATGACCATCGGATTATTACTCACCTCGTGAGATATGTTGCATTCTTTTCAGCTGACTGATAAAAAAACTAGTGATTTGCAATTTTAAGCGAGTCTAGAAGCTCCAAAGGCACACCATGGTTCACCACCTGAAAGAAACCTAGATTTTCAACAGCATTGGCTAAGGCCTTGACCACTTGATCATGGTTAGGACCATTAAGCACCGATAGATCAATGATCATGTTTTCAGATGATGAGGCTGCTTCTTGCTTGTCGAATCGCTTGTTGCAAGGTTGGATGAGCCGATGTGGTACCTCCGTGAGTCCGGAGTACTCCACCAGACCTTTGAAACTAGTTCCCTCTTTCACGATGAAGTTGAACAGTGAATTCTCATAATTTAAGCTTAGAGCCATTTGAGTAATGTAAATGTACTTGTCACTTTACATGTAACACCCCAATTTTCAAGGTCAAAATTTTTGTATTTAAATAAGTAATTTATAAAATCATTTAGCAAAACAGTGTCGATTGCATATCAATCCATAAACCATAACAAACATGTCCCATAATCATATCATCAAATAGTAATAAATCAGAGTACAATCCCATGGATCACATAGTGCGGAAATCTAGTGTGCATGTGATGTACAGCTACCGCACCAGCTCTTTCACCTTTGCTGAAGAGGTACCTAAAACAAAACTAAAAAAATGTAAGTACTAAGCTTAGTGATTTCCCCCATCATACCACATACCATACAATAACATAATATGTCAGGCATATTTGGGTGCTGGTCTCCCCTTCGGTCTATTTTAATTGGATAACCGCCTAGCATATCTGGGTGCTGGCCTCCCCTTCGGTCTATTACAACCAGATAAATTCCTAGCATATTTGGGTGTTGGCCTCCCCTTCGATCTATTTCAACTGGATATTAGGGACTAGTTCACCCCTACCACTACCACATAGAATCGTAACATACTGGCACCTAAAACCTAACAGATGATGACATACCAAACAATTATCACACATACAATCATGTAACTACAAGCTTCTACTAGTAGGTTGGCATTGTGGCCGTAAACCCACTTCTACTGGAAGGTAACTCACCTCGAAAAGCTGAGTGTCAAATCTCATGGGAAGTACTCTCTAATAGCTGCTTTGACGACCCTCGGCTACCATAATCATAATAACACTTAATTAGAATCTATAACACTGCTTAGGTAAAATGACTACCCCCCCCCCCCCCCCCCCCCGCAAAACTTGAACCATTCATAAGGCCCAAAGCTAACTTATTAAATCCAATTCATGCACCCACGGCCCATCAAGGCTCCCTAAGGGCCCACTAATGGCCTAATTTTCTAAATTGGGCCCAACTCTTCAAATGGGCCTTTTCACAAGTCTAATAAGTCCTTATCCCAAAACGAATATTCTCGAGTGGCCCAAAATGGCCCAATACTCTAGTTCCAGATTCCTAAGCCCAAAATTATACTTCACAATGGGCCACGGGGACCAAAAGTCCAGGCCCATTCTCATAAGGCCCAAAATTCTAAAATATCCACTCTACATACGTACGCGCGGCGTACTTGGCACGTACGCCTAGCGTACACTGGCCTTGACCAAAACGGGGAGCTGACCCAGTACTGTAACGCCCCGATTCTTAAGTATTGCTTAAATAAGATTTATTGGGTTAAGCTCGACTCGACGATTTGGTTGACCTACTCGTCGAGTAGCAGCTGGATGGGATTGCATGTTAAGTGACCTACTCGACGAGTCCATATTGGGACTTGGCGAGTAGGAGCTGGCAGAGGAAACCCTAAATCCCAGGGTTTGCACCCCTATTTAAAGGGACCTCAGCCTCCCTTGGGTCTCTTTACAGATCTAGAGAGTCCTGAGAGTCCTTATACGTGTGAGTGCCTTTGTGTGGTGTTTGAAGCTTAGAAAGAGAATTTTGGAGGAAGAAAGCTAGGTGTGCAAAGGATTAAAGCAATGAAGGAGTGGGAAGCAAGATTTACCTCAGCTAGTATCCTTTGGAGGTATCAAAGTGCCATCCTTACCTCCTTTTTCCCTTTTTGTTGAGTTTCTAGGGATTTTTATGGATTTTCAAGTTGGTATGATGAGCTATGGGCTAGATCTGAAGTTGTAACTTCAGATCTGGACCCTCCTTGGATTTTAGAAGCATAAAGTCACAGTTTTGGTTGTGATTGAGGTCCCTCTTGGGCATGAAGCCCCATTAAGAACTTAGATTTGGCATTTGGAGCCTTTAAGGCCATGCATGCACGTAAAGTTTGCAACTTTACGTGATAAGCATGCCCTAGAAGCTTGGATCTGTGATTTGGAGCCGATGCATGGCTCAAAACAAGTCTGTATGGAAAGAGGACTGAATGGACTCGGTGAGTCGCAAGGTTGACTCAGAGAGTCACATGAATATGGCCGTGAACTCGACAAGTTGGATGAACAACTCGGCGAGTCCGATGAAGATCGTCATAAGACTCGACAAGTTGAAGAACAACTTGGCGAGTCGGATGAGTTTTCTCTTGGATATGTATGAGTGTGTATCCGTTGAGTTTCATGGAGGGAACTCGACGGGTGGACTTAAAGTTTGATTGAGAATCAAAGGAACTCGACGAGTAACTCCGATGACTCGGCGAGTTGGAATGTACTTCAGGGAAATCGGCGAGTAGCCAAGGGTACTCGGCGAGTTAAGGTCAACATGGACTGTTGAACTTGACTGAGGACTTTGACTTTGACCAGGGGTTGACTAGTGGGTTATGGAGTACCTTACAGGCTAGGTTAAGGACTTATGAGTATGTTGTACTATGATAATAGGTGGTGGAGCCCGTGTCAAGTGATCCGAGAGTTGGAGTTTACCTTTCATATTGACATCTACGATGTGAGTTATCCTCACTATATCAATAGGGTCTACGGCACCAAGGCCGACCCTTTAGTTGTTATTGTTATGGTATGCTACATGTGGTTATGATCTGTTAGATCGGAATCAGGGTAGACAGTGTGTTATGCTCTTATGATCCGTGGGGATTGGTATGTTAGTGACCTGCTAGGTCGGTACTCTAGTTACAGGAGAATTCTATGATTGATGATCAATGTGACATATATGTTTGATGTTTGTATATGCTTGTATATGATAGTATGCACACATGGTTATTTGCTTGTGGTTGGGTTGAGGCGGTCCTGCTTTGTGCTGAAGGCCAATATACCCTATGAGTGGTCCGGGGAGACTGTAGGCCCACGTGCCGGACTAGTCATGCCGAAGGCTCGGGGTAGATTCAGACAGACTGTAGGCCCGGTAGGGCGGTCCAATCAGGCCGATGGCCCAGTATGCATGTTGATTGATTGATTATTACTGATATGGTATTGTCAGTGTGGTATTGGTATTTTGAGGTAGCTCACTAATCCCTAGGGCTTACAATTTTCAGTTTATTGTTTCAGGTACTCCAGGAGATCATGGAAAGGCGAAGGAGTGACCGTACCGCTCCTCATCCTTATATTATGATTTTGGGACACTCTGATGGATTTGGATTTGAAAACATTTTTGTAAACAAAATTTGTTTGATTTTATTTACGATTGAAAAAGTTTAAATTTGGCGTAAAATTTATGGATGTTACAAGTTGGTATCAGAGCCTTGGTTTGAGCGAATTGGAGGAACACTCGTGTGAATCCAGTCTCAAATCAAGGAGATTTTCGGAAAGTAAGTTTTTAAAATGGTTTTTTGTAAGTCCCTAATTTGCCTGTGTATCAATCAGATCTGTTTGATGGTGTGGAATCCTAATCAAACGGATGATGCCAGATCACAATAAAAAGAGAAGGAGAAGAAGAATATTAAGAATCTTGATTATATTGATGATATGAATGAAATTCCTTACAATAGATTCTCACACACTCGTTTTTCTTTCTCTAGGCCGTAAACTCCTTATGTTCATCAATCTATACTCCTCACCCTAACACCTATATTTATACTTGGAGAATATGGGCTTGGTGGTCATGGACCGTAAATGGGTTTACGGCCGTAAGGTGTTTACGGCCGTAAACTCCATTAATATTACAAAAAAATATAATTGCCCAGAAAAGCAAAGTATAAACCATATTTTTGACCCAACAATCTCCCCTTGGTTTATAGCTTTCTTTTCTTAATTGACCCAACAAGCTCCCCCTAAAAAGTAGCTGGCTTTTCTTGTTAATCTTCATTGGAAGCTTGGCTTCAACATTTATCTTCAATGAATGACTTCATCTTGAGCACTTGAGCTTTTCTTCAAGATTTGGCATTAAACGCACATTAGGTGAGGAGGCTTGATGTACTGATTCTTGAAAGATAGCGCTTTCAGCTTAAGAATCTTCAGAGAGAACATCAGAGAGAACTGAACTTCTAGCTCACTTCAGCAGGTACAAAGATAGCAACAGACTGATTGAGGAGGCTTCAATGCAATCTGTCACATATTCTTTAATTTCAGCTTCACCTTGCTTCTGGGGTTGAAGGATTGAATGTTGAAAGAATAATCTTAATTTTTGCTCCTTCGAATGTGAATTCTTCGATGCTCACGGACGAGGCTTTGGCTCAGAAATCTTCAACACAAACTCCATGAGTCTTATCTATACCTGAAATCACTTTTCAAGACAAAACAAAACTAAAATAAAACTTAGCACACAAAAATATTTTTGGATTTTTGATTTTCTAAACAAGAAAAAATAAAACAAAAATTACACTATTTTTGGATTTTTAATTTTTTTATTTTTCTTTGATTTAATTTTTAATTCTCCCCTAATATTTAAATTAGAAGAAACTATGACAAATTTAACAAAAATAAAAATGATATCTAACTTTAAGAGTGATTTGGGATCAAAGCTTTTAGACAACCTTTATCCACTTGTCGGTACCTTCTATCTTTACGTCTTTGTCTGGTCGATCGTCGGTATTGTTGTCCACTTAAACACGAAAAATTGTGACTGATTTAGGACATACTATTTGATACAAGATAAGGTGAACTTAAGTTCCAAGATATAATATCTGATCCTAAGTTCCTCGATACTATATCTTAAGAACCATTCAGCTGACGACGAACATGGATATTGTTGTCCACCTAAATTGAGCAGCGAGATCTATAGACAATCTGTATGAGTTCAATTTTAAGTGTACTAGAACGTGTTTCCCGCTTCCTGATATGCCCCAGCCATCAAGAACTTCTAGAGTACTCCTTACACCGGGTGAGCAGACAACCATTCAGAGAGAGGATAGATTCAGAATTCTATTACTTATTACTTCAGAGGGATTGAGTAGAAGAAAGTTGCATATGCTGTGTACCAGGTCGGATTTGAGGTCACGTAAAGGAGACAACATATGGCTAACAGATAAGAGGATTTTCATATATATAACTTGCAGAGAAATAGAGTTGCATATGTTGTGTACCAGGTCGGATTGGAGGTCACGCAAAGGAGACAACATATGACTAACAGATAGAAAGAAAGAAAACGATTTTCTACAGACCTAATTTATCGGAATTTACCAGTCGCCCCATCCAACCGGAATTAAGGACAGAATCCGCACATTGAGGAAAAGTTAAACCACGGTTCCAAGTACGGGTTCATTTAATGTGACGAGTGGATTCCCATATATATATATATATATATATATATATATATATATATATATATATATATATATATATATATATATATATATATATATATATATCTCCATGCTCAACCTATCCGAGCGTCGAATTGTCAGGCTGAACGAATCTAACTAGGTCAAACTTTGTCAAGTCTATAAATTTCCTAAGTTCAACTCTGCCTAGTCAAGTCCATTTAGAATCTTTCGTGCCTACCGACGCATCAATCCCAGAGCATAGACCCTTCAACTTTGGGTACGTTATGCAGAATCAGGTTTCCTGTTATCACTAGATAATATCACTTCCCAAAACATCTCCTGCAAGCACATTCCATTACAAACCTATTTTTGATAATCTGATTTTCTAATGTTTTTGGATTTTTGAAAATTTTCTACATTTTGTTTTGTTTTTATTTTTCTCCCCCTTAAATTTGTGCATATGAGAGAAACGAAAGTATATTATAAGTTATAATATATTAATATGAAATCCTATTTCTCCCCCTTAAATTTGGGTTGCATATCATCAAGACAATTTGTTAGGATGGATTCTTGAGAGAAGGTTATATATATATATATATATATATATATATATATATATATAATTTATTAATATATTATAAGTTATAATATATTAATATGAAATCATATGTTTTAATTAGTATTGATCAATAATTAATTTGGAATTAATTTAGTGATCAAAAGAGACTAATTTAATCTATGGGGACTAATTATGGTAATTAGTTATATTTATATGTGTTGGGCTTATGATTCATGTTGGACCAAGTTTATGTATGGACACATAAAGAGTTGGGCCACATGAACCATGGATCATAAACCCATGGGTATAGGTTTCGGTTAACCCTTGAGCTTTGGAATTCCACATATAAATATTTTACTTCATAGCCAAAATCACCACTAATGTATTCTTAGATATGTTGTGACTTCATTTGAGGCTTCCACACTATTGGAACTAAGCTCTTAAGGCCAAATACATCAAGACTTCAAGCTACATAAAAGGTATGTTACCCTAACTAGTATCTTATATGGTTTATGTCAAATGCATGCTAGTTATATAATTTGTGAAAACATAGATCAAAGGTTTTTAGGGTTGTATGTTCACCATAGGATGTTGTAGTATACAAAACCCATCATTAATATCAAAAGCTGAACTCATGTACTGACTGAAATCCTTGACCCAGTTTCCTAGGGCATGCTATCAACCATCACAAGAACGAGATCTCAAAGTTGAAGTGTCTCCCAACTTCTAACTTACTCTATCCTCAATCCATACAGTCGCTTGGGTCGTCTTTCTTAATGACAAGGATGCGAAACTTATCCTAGTTTCACCCCTATTTCTACTCCTGAATACCTAATCAATTCTCCCCCACTTAGATTTGACTAAGTCTTCACGGCACGTGAGAACTGAAGGATTCCAATCCTTCTCACTCCCTAATAGTCCACTGTCGACAACATGTGCTTACCCATTCTAGCTATTAATTTCCAATCAAACCCTAAGATCATCCATCTTCTGAAATCTTGAAGTGCAACCTTGAAATTTGGTCTGGTTTGATACCTCAATCCACCTACCACGCTAACATCTAGAGATCGTAACCTTTACTCTGGCTGACGAATCCTCATTCCAACTTCCATCCTCGCAGCATTTCTGAACTCTAACCAAACACAACCCATGTGAAAACACAAATCTCTTGAACATCAAATTATCAAACATCTCTGTGTCTAACACTTGTATCTTCCTACTACCGCTCCTCTCCTAGTGTCAACGGTGCTAGAACCCAGAAATCCTCCCATAGGTTGTCGCCGTACATACCATAACAGATGATGAAACCACTACATCCCATCGATAAGGGTGGACTATCTTGATGAAACTAACTCCATACCTTCTACATAATACCCTTAACTGATCTCTACTAAGAACCAGGAGACCACCGAACACCTCGAACCAGCAAAAGGAAAACGACCTTACACTAACCACTAGTAATTCATGGTATGAAAATGGCATATGACATTTCTTGAAAATAATCCAAATGTAAGCAGAGAGTTGACCCCTTAGATAAACTTGATCAAATTTGATGTAAGAAAACAACCACAAAATACAGATAGAACCAAAACGAGCGGAAGATACATACCCGCAATGTCACTTGCTGTAATACTGATCTCTCCTATATGTCACTGCAAATTCCGACTCCTCTCTGTTGGGGCTCTTGCTCTACGCTCTCGTCCGTCAGTGATCCTCAAAGTGTTTGGGGGAAGGTGCGCTTATTGATCCTCCCTTCATCGTCGGACAGTTGGTCTTCATGTGGTCCACCCAATTGCAGTTAAAACATAATGGCCTTACCCCGTGAGGAGAATCCCTACTGACGTGACCTTCTACTATACGCACCTAGTACAACCCTCTCTTCCCAAGGTGCTCCAAATCGATCTCGCATCCTCGAACTCTGGAAGTCATATCCTTCAGGGCCTGACACCCTATCACGCTCACTAGCTCACTTGCCAACGGCTGAACTGCAACAACCAGAACATCCTCTGCCCCAAACCGGTTCACAAACTCCTCCCAAGAAATAGTATCCAACACAAAAAGCGTAATAGATCGCGCAATCAATTCCCAATAGCTCCTTGCCACCCAATACATGAGAACCAACGCAAACCGAACCTTGGCTGTATGGGGTAGGGACTAGTGCGGAAAACACCTTCCATCTCCTCAATCCAACGCGAACTCAAAATCCTGGCAGTCCTTCCCTCGATTGGCTCAACATCTGAGCCAAGACCTAATCTTGAACCAGAACTGCCTCCGTGAGTGCTCATCTCCAAACTGAAAATCCACAAAACCACTACTCAAAACATACAAAAGAATTATCCTCCCCGAAGCTTCTCAGATTCTCCAAGGCTTTCGTCGATTCGAGTATGAATCCTGTGCTTTCAGTAGTACGGGCCCAATACTACCTTCCACACCTATTCATACTTTCCTCAACAATCCTCTCGAATCCTCCAAGTCACTTCCTCAAACTGATGCACCCAAGTCTCACTAAACCTCACTACTAACCCACCGAAGCATATCCTGGGCTTTCCTAGCTACTGAAGGATTCCCAATAATATCAACTAGCTACCTCATGAATATAGCCACATGCAACAAAGATCAGATAATCCTTCAAGTAAAAGACTTAATCTAGGAACGGTTAGACCCAAACGGGAGATGCGCAATAGGGCTAAGCCCATCACTTTGAGATTATCCAGTGTGTGCCACATGTGACTTATCATATTCACTCAGTAGCTAGCTCACATTGCTAAGAGTCCGACAAAGCACAAAGAAAGCAACATTCACATAATGGAAATTCTAACCAACATGATCCAATCAAAACCGTCTATCCTCTTATCAAGAATCTATACTGGCATGAGATTATAAAGCTCATACAATCAAGCGTAACCTAAACAGGCTATCCTATCACTGACTGATCAGTACTAGAATGCCAGTCCACAAGCACATACAATAGGCATATATGGCATCCTTGTTAGTTCCTTAGCCCTAATCTAGCATGCAGTTCAGATATTCTCAATTCATATCATAACTAACATAACATAACATGTATGGGTATCTTGGGGAAAACTTACTTGAGCTCGGCTGATTGCACACATCACACACCTTGTTCTTTTTAAAGTTCTTTTTCTCCTTCCAAATACTTTTCAAAATTCTTTTTTTAAAAGATTTTGCTTTTGAAAATTTTCATACCAAGTCCTTAGTTTGAGTCCAGACACATCGGAGAGTGTGACCGAATCCCTCAAACCAAGGCTCTAATACCAACTTGTAACATCCTAAAATTTAAGACCAAATTTCATTTTTAAATAAGTTGTTATAAAGACCAATAGTATAAAAATATTCATAATATCATTCCATGTTAAAATCGGTATATCAGTAATCAGAACATGTCATCATAAAACAATATCAGAGTGTAATCTCAAAGATCTCATGTGCGGAAAACATAGTGTGATGCGCTGCGATCATTGGCTCCTTTCCTTTGAAAACGAAGTACCTGAAACCAAAACTAAAAACCGTAACCACAAAGCTTAGTGAGTTCCCCCATCATACCACATACCATACAATAACATATTGCCTAGCATATCTGGGTGTTGGCCTACCCCTTTGTTTTCTTCCACCCGGTAACCTGCCTAGCATATCTGGGTGCTGGCCTACCCCTTTAGTCCCGTCGACCAGTACCGGGGACTATTTCACCCTTACTTCTACCATATAACATGCTAGCTCATAAACACATAAGTCATATCCTGCGTAGCTTATCCAGGTGCTGGCATACCCCTTTGGCCCTATTGACCAATATTGGGGTCTATCCCACCTCTGCTACCACTATCCCATAATATCATAGCATACTGGCACATAAGGCATAAAAAATAACGACATACCAAATAATTATCACAAAGACACTCATATCTACTATAACTCTTACTAGTGGGCCGACATTGGTGCCTTTGACCCACTTCTATTTGAAGGTAATGATGGGTTATTTGCATAACATCAATCCTATGGTGTACATGCAACCCTAATTACTTTGATCTAGGTTTTTCTAAGTAAACATACGACATTGAATACCAAAGCAATATACCCTAATTAACTACCATATAACAATCAAAAATGGACACATAAACTAGGATTTAGATCTTACCTTGATTGTAATGTAGCGATAACAATCACAAACCGTCTTGATCTAGACTCTTGAAAGCTTAGTGACTCAAACGTTTCACTTCTAATGGAGTCACAAACACCATAAGAAAAAAATATGAACAAGAAAGAGGAAAGAGGCACCAAAAACGTTGTAGGGTTTCTCTTAGAAGCCTGGACACGTTTTTGGAGGCTTAAGGATTCCTTTTATACTTAGGATTCTAGGGTTATCAACTAGGAAACCCTAATCCAATTGCTTAGTCCTTAAGTAGCCCAAAGATCCTTCCAGAAATCCCTTGGATGATTTCTATATGGACTCTCATATAGAATTCATCCGTGTTTCCTTTATGGATCTTAAGTCTAATCTTTGTAACTATCTTATAATTACAGTATCGGTCCCCTTTATTTAATTAATCTCTTTTAGTCACAAAATTAATTGTTTATTAATTCTTGACTAATATTAATTAAACAATATGATTTCTCTTTTAATATATTATTCATATAATATATTAATAAATCATAATTAATCCTATTTCTCCTTAATTCATCCTATCAGTTGCTATGGTGAAGGCAACCCAAAAGGACCATGCTCATAATCGGGTCAAGTACATACCAATATAGTTATGGGCTTAGACACCTAATCCAACAGTCTCCCACTTGGATAAGTATAATAACTATTTTGCAAGTACAACTTCAAACCCTGATAAGCAATTGTAGCTTTCAAAAGCCACTATCAACTCTGATCTTATCAGTAACGCGTCCTTTAGATAAGGGATCATATATTCCTCCATTCTAGATATCGTATAGACATGAGACATGGATTTTATTCATTCTATCTGTCTATGAGTTGTTTCCCTATTTCTGATTTATGACGACTGACAACAGACTACAATTAAACACATCAACTTAGTCGCAGCTTGGCCAAGCGCTTAGGGTGTCATAACTAAATCATCGAGGGGCCCACAGATATCGATTTTATCCCACTTTGGGTAAAAGGAACAAATAAACTTCGACTCAAATGCTTGCTTGTACCTATTCATCAAATCACACACAACAATATGTTTTATAACACCAAGTTACTGGTGCGTTTACATATTATCAATGTGCAATCTACTTGTAAATTACAACTCACATGTCTCCGTTTCAAAAATATAAGATATTATCATCTCACGAATCACCCGTGATAAAATCCATGAAGTGATTCAAGTGAGCGTGAGTTTAGTCTAATACTCAAATCTTATTTCAGGAGTACTCATGAACACTGAAGCAGACTCTTGCTATGTCTAAAATGCTTCAAACAATCTACAGTTAGATTCATGACAGTCTAGCTTCAATACCTACTTCCAAAGTATTTATCGAGTATGGATGGTTTGAATAATCTTATTATTCAGGAAGTCAAAACATGCAAAGTGAAACACAAGAATAATACAAATCCTATATGGCCCCAAACCTTTTTAGTATAAATAAAACACATTTATTTAATCACCATATTGATTACTCATTATTCATTGTATATTGTTTCGGATAATCAAGTTATTACTTGAATTATAACAAAAGTTGTCCCATGCTCCAAGCAAGTACACTATGTTTACCTATGGTCCTTACTTTGTGAAATATATCAATTTAAAACATTTCTAATGATGCTCATTTCACAATTCCTAATCCTTGTTACTAGTGTACGAATACCAAATTCTTGCCACTATTAAAATATGCCAGATTCTCACATTTTATGCAATGATCCTTTTATAATGTTGTAACACCCTGATTCTCAGGTATTGATTTATGTATGAATCCTTCTTGGTCTTTGGGTCAACTCGATGAGTCGGTCGCACTACTCTTCGAGTAGTAGCGGGATGGTCCACGTGTTTTAGTAACCTACTCGCCGAGTCCAAGAAGGGACTCGAGGAGTAGGAGCTGGCAGATGAAACCCTAAATTTCGGGGCATTGCACCCTATTTAAATGGCCATTGGACTCCCCCAGCCTCCCCTTTAAGGCCACTTGTCTCTTTTTAACCCTAATTCGAATGTGTGTGTTCTTTTGGAGAGTTCAAGCTTGGAGGAAGGATTTTGGTGAAGGAAACACTTGGGGAAAACAAGCTTAGTGAAGCAAGAGTTCGTGGGATTCAGGATTTGCATCAGTAATCACTCTCTTGAAGGTACTAGACCGTTTTCCTTGGCTCATTTTCACCTAAACCCTCTTTTGAATGAGTTTTAAGAAAGGTTTCTTGTGCTTAAGCCAAGATATGAAGTTGTAACTTCAGATCTGGACTCCCCTTGGCCTTTAGATTCATAAAGTCATCAGTTTTGCCTAGTATGACCCTTCCCTCAAGTGTGTGACTTCATTGCAAGCTTAGCTCATTTTAGGGTCTTAAAATCCTTACATGCATGTAAAGTTTGCAACTTTACGTGATAAGCGTACCTAAGGAAGTTAGATCTACAATTTCGAGCCTTGGCATGGCTTAAAAAGTGTCTGTATGGTTAAAGGACTGAAGGGACCCACAGATTCGCATGGTTGACTCGGCGAGTCATATGAAGATGGGCATGAACCCGACGAGTTGGATGAACAACTCGATGAGTCCGATGAAGATTGCTGTAGACTCGACAAGTTGTATGAACAACTCGGTGAGTCGGTTAAGGTTTCCCAATTGATGGATGCGTGTGAACTTCTCAAGTTGTAAGAAGGAAAACTTGACGAGTGGCCTTAGAGCTTCGATTGCGAGCCTTAGGAATTTGATGAGTCACTCTAGTCACTCGGCGAGTGGATGAGTATCTCAAGGAACTCGGCAAGTAGTTGAGGATACTCAACGAGTTAGGGTCAACATGGACTGTTGACCTTGACTGTTGACTTTGACTTTGACAATTGGTTGACTAGTTGACTTATGAGGTACGTTGGGAGGTTGGGAACTTACGAGTATGGTTCTATTATGATAATAGGTGGTGGAGTTTGTGGCAGTGATCTGAGAGTTATAGTTTATCTACCGAGCCGACTTTTGCGAGGTGAGTTACCTCACTATACTACGGGGTCTCAGGCACCAAGGCCAGCCCATTTGATATTTTATTCTAGTGTGTTAGTACGATTGAGTGTGACGTGGGTTTTGCATGCTAGTGGTTATGTCAGTTAGGTAGATCTGTAGGACTACCTGTGTTGTTATATGTTTATGCGTATGTTCAATGGTTATGTTATTATATGTTGATATGTTATGTGGGATGGGTTAAGGTGAGACTGATTTGTACAATAATCTAACAAACCTGAGAGCATTCCAATTACGGGCTAAAGGAGACTCATACTATGGGCTTGATGGCAAGCCAGATATGAGTTATGGGACGAAAGCAATCCAGACTCACACTACGGGTCCAGGGGGTAATCCAGTCTGGAAACTTGTGGACCTATTACATGTTGTTCAGTTTGTTATGTTATGATATTGCTGACATGGTCACGTGGATTGTATGTGTATCGTATTTTAGGGGGAACTCACTAAGCTTTCGGGTTAAAGTTTCAGTTTATTGTTTCAGGTACATCAAGAGACCGTGGCAAGGCAAAGGCGTGATCGTACCGCTCCTTGTTTTGATGCTTCTATTTCTTGGATACTCTGATATAATACATTAAAACATGTTTTGTAATAACTATTGAATTTGGAATGCATTTTAAAAGTTTAAAATTGGCTTGATTTTTATGGGTGTTACAAGTTGGTATCAGAGCCTTGGTTTGAGTGAATTGGAGGAACACTTGTGTGAATCCAGTCTCAAACCAAGGGAAGAAATTTCAAAATGATTTAAAAAAAGGTTTTCAAAATATCAAAGGAGGATGCAGGGTGTACGATTAGTCGGAGCCAGTAAGTAAACCCCAAAATACCATATAGTAATTGATTATGTGATAAGTTAGAATAACATGCTAGGGCTAGGCTAGGGATCTTCAGGAATTGCATGATAGACTTGCATGATTACATGATACCTGCTAGCCTAGGGTATTAGTTATATGAGATTGATATCATTACTGTAGTTGTCTGGTGTATGCCTCATGGTTTTACATTATCAAGATCTTATAGCCTGAAAATGTTTAATTCGACCTTAGGGTAGGATCGGATATTCGAAAGTCTATAGGGTCCAACTTTATGTATGGCTAGCATAAACTAGTGTTGCGGGGTTGATGGAAGTTTCATGGATGAGGGTTGGGTGCTAGTGATGTTTATGTATATTATTAGGGTGTTGTGGTGATACTTGAGACAAATATGGGTAGGTATGGCAGGTAGTATGGGCTCGTACTACTGAAAGCACAGGATCCATATGTGTAGCAAGGAAGTCACAACCCCTAGGGTTTAGTCGGGAGTTGGTTCCCCATTGTTGTGAGAATCATCTGATGTCTGTTGGTGTGTTTTCATTATGGTGGTGACGAGACGTTTTGTGACTGCATTCAGGTCGGGATCAAGATTAGGAGGCAGAGGCCAGGAGGTTCCGGTAGCACCTGAGCTTGTGGTACAGATGGGGATGGATGAGCTAGATGCCAGGATTCGAGAGGTCCTGCATGATGAGGTTGCCACTTTGTTCTGGGCACAACTAGCGGAGATGTTTGGGTTTATTAATACCGATATGGTTGAGTACTTTGACGAGCATTATGTAGCCCTTGCAGAGACGGTTGCCGCAGCAGTTGCATCAGCTGTAACAACGGCATGAGGTGGTGGAGCTGGACAGGTTTTCCAGTACCTGGACTTCAATAACACGAAGCCCCCGATATTTGATGGTACTCAAGATGAGATTAGAGCTATGAGGTGGTTATCTGATGTGGAGGGTTATTTCTTCACGTGTTCATGTCCTACTGACCAGAAGGTCAGATGTGCCCTGAACCTGCTAAGGCTAGGGGCCAAGGACTGGTGGAGACTCATGACCGGATTGTACATTGATGATCAGAGAGATGTTACTTGGGAGCAGTTTAGAGAGATGTTCCGCACCTGCTATTTTCAACGGGTGGAGCGGGAGCGGTTAGCTCAAGAGTTTTTGAGTTTGAGGCAGGATGGAGAGTCGGTGATGGAGATCACCCGTATGTTTACAAAGAGGGTGACGTTCTACCTAGAATTTGCTTTTGAGCAGGTTCAGATGACTCTTTATCTGAGCATGCTCAAGACTGACATCCGTCAGTTTGTGTCTACCCAATGATATGATACTCTGTAGGAGTTGCAGGAGGCCGCCAGGCGGCGTGAGTTGGAGATCGAGCTGCAGTTGAGGGAGCAGCGTACAGCCCCGACACAGTCTCAGCTGGCGCCGAAGCGGTCTAAGACCGCTGATTCTAGGACTGGGGGTTACCAGAGCCGCACATGTGGGAAGTGCGGTAGGAGTCCTTCTAGAGTATGTCGAGCGGGTAGCGGATGCAACAGGTGTGGCAAGGAGGGGAATTATGCAAAGGATTTTCGTCAAGGTGCCTAGGTTTCGGGTATGAGGTTATGCTACCACTGTGATCAGTTTGGCCATGTGAAGGCCAACTGCCCATTGCTAACCGCCAAACCGACGCATGTTCCAACGACGGCTACATTAAGGATCGTTGATAGGAGGTCTGTTAAAGCTGATCCTCCTAAGGCTCAGGGGCGTGTTTTCCAGCTTACGGCAGAGGAGGCCAGAGCAGCACTGGATGTGGTTGCTGGTATGTTTCTCTCCTTTACCTCGTTTATTATATCTCTCTTATGATTATATGTGGCACCTATGCTTAGGTACGTTTTTAGTAAACTCCTTGCCTGCTTTGGTTTTATTTGACTCAGGGGCGAGTCGATCTTTCGTTTCTCGGACGTTTAGTAGGGTGTTTGGTGTGCCAGTTGGCGAGCTAGAGTGTCCGTTGTGAGTTTCTATCGCCAACAAAACATGGATTTTCTGCTTCTTCGGTATACCGAGGACGCTAGTTGGAGATCTTCAGAGTCGTCTTTCCGATAGATTTGATTCTGATTCCCATGGGGGAAGTATGCGTGATTGTGGGTATGGATTGGGTTAGTCATTTTGGTGCCATGATAGATTACGAGGGCCAGAGAGTGGTAGTTTGAACCCTAAGTGAGAGAGAACTGATTATATATGGCGAGGGCACCAGAGCGGGGTCAGGTTCTGTTCAGCCACCAGAGCTTGGCAGTATATTTAGCACGGGTGTGTGGACTACCTAGCGTACATGGTGGATACGCGGGTTAGAGACCAAACTTTAGTTTCAGAGGTTCCAGTGGTTAGGTTGTTTGCCGACATGTTTTCGAAGGAGTTGCCAGGGGTACCTCCGGAGAGGCAGGTCGAGTTTCGGATCGTCTTGGTGCCAGGTGCTACTCTTATTGCCAAGGCATCGTACCGTTTGGCACCACCCGAGATGCAGGAGTTGTCTTCACAGTTGCAAGAGTTATTGGGCAAGCAGTTCATTCGACCTAGCAGTTCTCCATGGGGAGCACTGATCCTCTTTGTTAGGAAGAAGGATGGATCGCACTGGATGTGCATTGACTATAGGGAGTTGAATAAGTTGACGGTGAAGAACCGTTATCCACTCTCAAGAATAGACGATCTCTTCGACCAATTGCGGGGTGCATCTTGGTTCTCCAAGGTTAATTTGAGATCGGGGTATCATCAGGTCCGGGTTAGAGAGGAGGACGTGGAGAAGACCGTGTTTCGGACTCGTTATGGTCACTACGAGTTTGTGGTGATGCCGTTTGGGCTCACCAATGCGCCGGTACTATTCATGGACCTGATGAATCGGGTTTGCATACCGATGCTTGATCGCTTGGTCATCATGTTCATAGATGATATCTTGGTGTATTCCAAGACCCAGGAGCAGCACGAGGAGCACCTCAGGTAGCTGTTGGAAGTTCTAAGACAAGAACGACTATCTGCCAAGTTCTCGAAGTGTGAGTTTTGGTTACGAGAGGTCCAGTTCCTCGGGCATCTCATGAAACAGGAGGGGATTTTGGTCGATCCGTCCAAAATCGAGGCAGTTATGCAGTGGGAGGTGTCGAGGTCTCCTTCGGATATCAGGAGTTTTCTGGGGCTAGCAGGGTATTACCAGAGATTTATTCGAGACTTCTACAAGATTTTAGTACCCCTCACTCGTCTAACAAGGAAGGGGGTGGATTTCTGGTGGGGCCTCGAGCAGCAGAGGGCGTTTGAGACCCTCTAGCGGTGTTTGTGTGAGGCTCCAGTTTTGACACTCCCCGAGGGTGTGGAGGATTTTGTGGTATTCTGTGATGCATCCATCACAGGTTTTGGGGTGGTCCTCATGCAGAAAGGACGAGTGATAGCTTATGCATCGCGACAACTGAAGCCGAATGAGATGAGATACCCTACACATAAACTAGAGTTAGGAGCGGTGGTATTCGCTCTCAAGATTTTGAGGCATTACCTATATGAGGTCTGTTGTACCATATACACGGATCACAAGAGTTTGATACACATCATGGATCAGCTGAACCTAACTATGAGACAACGCAGGTGGTTAGATGTAGTCAAGGACTACGATTGTGAGATCCTTTACCACCCTGGTGAAGCGAATGTGGTTGCGGACACTTTGAGCCGCAAGTCAACTGGGTGTTCCACCCCAGCAAGGTGTATGAAGATAGCAGTGGATTCCCTGTTGGTGAGTTTGATCATAGATGCCCAGGTCAAGGGCATACGACCAAAGAACTGGAAGTTGGAAAGGATCAAGGGCGAAAGTGGTCGGTTTGTTCAGGATTGTCGGGGGTTATTGAGCCGATGTGGTCGATTTTGGGTTCCAAGGACTGGTGGAATCAAACAAACAGTGACGGATGAGGCTCATAAGTCTCATTTTTTCATACACCCGGGGGCCACCAAGATGTACCGAGACCTGAGTTTGAGTTACTGGTGGCCATGTATGAAGCGAGAAATCGCTCGGTATGTCGAGAGGTGCTTGACGTGTAGGACGGTCAAGTCCGAGCATTCGAGGCCACATGGTAAGCTACAGCCTCTGGAGATTCCCATGTGGAAATGGGAGGAGATCACGATGGACTTCATTATGAAGCTTCCAAGGATGACAAAAGGGTTCGACACTATATGGGTCATCGTGGATCGATTGACCAAGAGTGCTCATTTCTTAGCGATACGGGAGATTTCTTCGGCCAAGAGGTTGGCCAACATATATGTCCGTGGGATCATTGCTCGCCACAAAATTCCGGTCTCCATTTTCTTAGATCGAGATGTCAGGTTTACCTCTCGTTTCTGGCAGAAGTTCCATGAGGAACTGGGCATACGCTTGCACTTCAGCACAACGTTTCATCCGCAGACAGACGGTCGGAGTGAGTGGACCATTCAGACCCTCGAGAATATGTTGATGGCGTGTGTCATTCATTTTGGTGGGAGTTGGGATTCCCACCTACCTCTTGTAGAGTTTGCTTACAACAACAACTACCATTCCAGCATTGTCGCCCCGCCTTTTGAGTTATTGTATGGGAGAAGATGTCACACCCTGGTTTGTTGGGGGTGAGGTTCGACAACAAGTGATGGGAGGGACGGAGGTAGTTCTACAGACTACCCAGAAGATTCTGTAGATTAGGCAGCAATTACAGACTACTCAGAGTCGGCAGAAGAGCTATGCCGACAGACGCCGATCTGAGTTAGAGTTACAGGTGGGTGATATGGTACTACTGAAGGTTTCACCCTGGAAGAGTGTGATCCGCTTCAAAAGGAGGGTAAAATTGGGTTCCTATTACATTGGGCCATTGAGGATCATTACCAGGATTGGAAAGGTGGCTTACAGGCTAGAGCTACCAGAGGAGCTTAGCCGGATTCACAGCACATTCAATGTTTCGTAGTTACGAAAGTGCATTATGGACCAGGAGGCAGTAGTATCTTTGGATGATATTCAGGTCGATGAGCGCCTGAATTACGTGGAGAGGCCTATGGCTATTTTGGAAAGGAAGAAGAAAATTCTGCAGAACAAGGAGATACCTTTGGTGAAAGTGCAGTGGGAACATCGGATGGAATCCGAGTGGACATGGGAGCCGGAGGCGGAGATGCGAGAGCATTACCCGGTGTTGTTTACCTCAGCATACTTCGAAGGTGAAGTCTAGTTCAAGCGGGGGAGAATTGTAATGCCCCGATTCTCAGGTATTGATTTATGTATAAATCCTTCTTGGTTTTTGGGTCTACTCGACGAGTCGGTCGCCCTACTCGTCAAGTAGTAGTGGGATGGTCCACGCGTTTTAGTGACTTACTCGCCGAGTCCAAGAAGTGACTCAACGAGTAGGAGCTGGAAGATGAAACTCTAAATTTCCGGGGATTGCACCCTATTTAAAGGATCATTGGCCTCCCCCCAGCCTCCCCTTTATAGACTCTTGTCTCTCTTTTACCTTAATTCGAGTGTGTGTGTTCTTTTGGATAGTTTAAGCTTGGAGGAAGGATTTTGGTGAAGGAAACACTTGGGGAAAACAAGCTAGTTGAAGCAAGAGTTCGTGGGATTCAAGATTTGCATCAGTAAGAAATCTCTTGAAGGTACTAGACCGTTTTCCTTGGATCATTTTCACCTAAACCCTCTTTTTCATGAGTTTTAAGAAAGGTTTCTTGGGCTTAAGCCAAGATCTGAAGTTGTAACTTCAGATCTTGACTCCCCTTTGCCTCTAGATTCATAAAGTCATCAGCTTTGCCTAGTATGAGCCTTCCCTCAAGTGTGTGACTTCATTGCAAGCTTAGTTTTGTTATTTTAGGGTCTTAAAAGCCTTGCATGCACGTAAAGCTTTCAAATTTATGTGATAAGCATGCCTAAGGAAGTTGGATCTACAATTTGGAGCCTTGGCATGCCTTAAAAAATGTCTGTATGGTTAAATTACTGAAGTCGCATGGTCGACTCGGCGAGTCATATGAAGATGGGCATGAACCTGATGAGTTGGATGGAAAACTCGGCCATTCCGATGAACATTGCCATAGACTTGACAAGTTGGATGACCAACTTGATGAGTCGGTTAAGGTTTCCCAATTGATGGATGTGTGTGATCTTGTCGAGTTGCAAGAAGGAAAACTTGATGAGTGGCCTTAGAGTTTCGATCGTGAGCTTAGGAACTCGACGAGTCACTCTGGTGACTCGGCGAGTGGATGAGTATCTCAAGGAACTTGGAAAGTAGCTGAGGATACTCGACGAGTTAGGGTCAACATGGAGTGTTGACCTTAACTGTTGACTTTGACTTTGAATTTGACCATGGGTTGACTAGTTGACTTATGGGGTACCTTGGAAGGTTGGGAACTAACGAGTATGGTTCTATTATGATAATAGGTGGTGGAGTTTGTGGCAGTGATCTGAGAGTTGTAGTTTATCTACCGAGCCGAATTTTGTGAGGTGAGTTACCTCACTATACTAAGGGGTCTCAGGCATCAAGGTCGTCCCATTGGATATCTTATTCTAGTGTGTTAGCACGATTGAGTGTGAAGTGGGTTTTTCATGCTAGTGATTATGTCAGTTAAGTAGATCTGTAGGACTACCTGTGTCGTTATATATTTATCCGCATGTTCAGTGGTTATATTATTATATTGTAACATACACGTTTTGAAATCGTGTTTTGTAATGAATAAAATGGTGAAATACTATGTGAAATTGAGTGTTGAGTTCTAACAGATGGTTTTTACTAGAAATGAAGTAAAACTATGTTTACAATCACTCATAAAATATTGGAAGTCTTATGAGATTCCAATTAAAAGCCAAATAGTGAAATTTAGCGAAAATATAAAATTTGAAATAAGTAAAATTTTATTATTGAAAGTTGTAAATAATCTCGTTAGAAACTTGTAGGCGAAAACCTCGTCGAAATCCGAGTTATAACGGAGAAGTTATGACCAACCGAAGATCCGCGACAAAACCGGCACGACACCGAATGACGTAAGAAGTGAGTTTTTGATAAACTACTTTTTAGCCTTAGTAATCAAAATGAAAGTCGTAGTATTCATTAAACTGAGAAATTCGATAAAAAGAACGCCAAAATCTGACTTCGAGCGATATTTGACCAATACATCCTAAAGAGAATCTAAGGTCTCGTCATTTGTAGCACAACGTTAAAAAGTCTAACGAAAACGAATGTCGGATGAAGAAGTTATGAATTTTTAACGGATTTTCCTGTCCCGGTCTGTTAAAAATAATAATATTAAAAATAAAATCAAAATTAGCCGACGAAGTCTAAACGAAAGTTGTAGGGCGTAATTTTAGCTACGCGTGCACATAAATAACGTCAAAAACGGAGCTCGTATGCGAAAGTTATGGATTTTAGAAGTTCGGGGCCCGAAAACCGAGAAATCTCGCATGAATAGTACTGGCCACGTCACCTCGCACGAAGCAGGTGCGTCACCAGACTCGTGGCCTCGCCTTGCAGCGCCACGTGTACGAGCCAAAGACGTGTCCTCCTTGCGTGCCCTTCGTTGCTGCTGCCACCGGAGACGTTCGTTGCTGCCACGTCCCTCGCACGAAGTAGCTGCGTCACCGGAGTTGTGGCGCGTCCGAGGTGCGACGCGTGTCGCGTCCGAGCCTCGCTGGCCCTCGTAGCTACTGCCACCGAGCTGCTTCGCACCTGCTTTGTCACCCCCTCTGGACCGAGCCTCGCATATGCAACGTGAACCCTTCTCAGCCACAAGGTCTGAACCCTCTCGCCTATAAATAGGAGGCCTGCGAGACTTCCCGGGTAATTTTGAGAATTTGCCACTTTTCACCGCTAAATCCATATTTTCACTATTTTGACTTTCCCCAAAGCCCCGGTATCAATTTTAGCACCCGAAACACGCCCCGAGACCCCCGAGAAGCCCGAAAATTTTATCTTTCCGGTTTTGAAGCCCTACCTTCTCAGAGCCCGGTTTTCAATTAAGCTCCTGGTTATCAACATAGAAAGTCATATTTAAAGCCGAAGTGCTGTCTAAATTACTATTTTAACCCCCGGTTAACTTAAGGTGATTTCAATATATAGGAACAATCGTATGTTATGTGTTATATGTGCTATGTGCTTTTCAGTGTTATTATTCTGAGTTATTTTCCCGTGTTATTTTATTCGCTATGTTTATAGCAATTGTAATACCTTTGACCATGTGATCAGTGAAAGGACTTAGATTCACATTGGTACTGGTACGTAGCCTCTGGCCATGTAGAGCATGTCTCCGTAAGAGAATGACTTCTATTCTATGGCATTGGCAAATGGTTAGACAAGACTATTAGCCTGAAATCTAACAAGATGTTAATCAGAAATTGCATGTCTTCTATGCCATTTGGGTCAAAGTTTTTTTGATGTATATCAAGCATTGAAAAGTATATCTTTGAATAAAGTCTTTGATTGATATGAACGCTTGGCACATGACTTCACATATATCTTGTATTTCCTCTTTGCTTTTGCCACATTGAAGTATATATATGGCATAACGTTATATTGTATCTATTATTGAACTCACTAAGGGTCACCGCTTACCCTATCAATGTTTAAAAATTGCAGATGATAAGTAACTAGTATGATCACATACTGTTGAAAGATTTTGAATAGTTTGCAATAGTACTTTTGTACTTCAGTTTATGTTTGTATAAATTACAATATCCTGGGTAGTTATGTAATATATAATACTTTGTAATAGATGGTTTGTATCCAATGGTTTGTAATCCCTTTATTAATGTAAAATAGTGCTTTTATGAATATGCAAGTAGCATGTTTTGGAGTAATGATATTGTGAAGTATGAAAGTTTGAGTCTTTCAAAAATACGATTGTTGGGGTCTTTCTACCATGGTATCAGAGCAGTAGTTTAAGCGAACTAAATTCCATGGATTGGTATTTAGACTTAAACTATAGGAAGTTCAATATATGAACTTAATCATTGTAAGTTTAGGGATACAAACCATAGGAAATATATAAGTAAAAGTAGTAGGTAGTAGTAAACCCTAATATTCTAAAATACTATCTTACTCCGTATTTCAGATCGATGGCTGAACAAGTAAGTAGCCATACCCCTGAGGTTGGTGGAGATCCTCAACCCAAGGAAGTGAATACTCCAGTATCTCCTCGTGAGGAGCGACTCTTAGGTAAACTTACCTGTGTTATTCGATAGACTCTCGAAGAACACAAAAAAGAATGATGATAAAGGAAAAGAGAAAGCCAATGGAGAATCTTCAAGCGGAAAGGTGAAGCGTTTGTCGTTCAAAGATTTCAAGAGTAGTGGTGCTACGGAGTTTTCTGGTGCCCTTAATCCTATAATTGTTCTAACTTGGATTCAGAACACCGAGAAAGTATTTCGTGTCTCTCATGTGGATGATGAAGACAAGGCTATCTATGCTTCTGCAATGCTCATTGGAGAAGCCTTAGTTTGGTGGGAAACAACATATGAAGCTCTAGATGGATGTGACCAGGAGAACTTATCCTGGGAGTTGTTCAAAACTCGTGTGCTAGAGAAGTATTGTCCTCTAGATATGAGGAAAAGATTGGAGAAGGAATTCCTCGAGCTTAAACAAGGAGGAATGACTGTGAATGAGTATGAAACTCAGTTTAATCAAAGAGAAAGGTTTGCTACGAAGTATATTCCAACTGAAGACGAGAAAATTCAGTTAGTCATGGAGTGACTACGACACGAAATCCATGATTTCGTTGTCAATCGGGATGTTCTGTCATTCGATAAAGTCGTTGAGTATGATCGAAGGCGTGAGAATGACTTAGAGATATGTGGTGCCACTCTTACTATTCCAAAGCATCCACGTACTGAAAGAACTACTCCTGCTTCCACTATTCCACCAGCTCAATCTGTTCGAACTGATCCTAGCAAGCAAGCGCAATCTCAAAGTGCTTTTCGTGGCCGCGGTAGGTCACAATCTTTTTCTATTTAATCACCTTCATGTCGCGTTTGTGGAAGGAATCATCCGGGTCAATGAAAAAAATTGACAAGGAATCCATTGTCTGTTATGGGTGTGGAGAAACAGGTCATATAACGCCATCTTACCCAAGGAAGGATGTGACATGCTATGCATGTGGTATTATTGGCCACAAGAAGCGTTTTTGCCCTACTCTTACCAACCAAGTGACGGGAAGTCAAGCTTCTGTTCAACAACCGGTGAGAAGTCAAGTCCCCATCCAATAACCAAAGAATACTCCAGCTAAAAAGGAGGAGGTGCCAAAAGCTAAAGGTCGTGCATTCCAGATTACCACAGAGGAAGCACGTGAGGACCCAAATGTTGTGACGGGTACATTTCTTATCAACTCTAGACCTGCTCACATCTTATTTGATTCTGGTGCCTCAGATTCTTTCGTATCTTATGAATTTGCGCATTCTTTTCAAACTGTTTGCTATGCACTCGCACAACCATTTCACGTAGATACTGCAGGAAGTATATCATTACTTGTTGATAAAATCTATAGGGATTGTGTCGTAGAAATTGAAGGCTATAATTTTCTTGCTAACCTAATCCGTATCTCTTTGCCTAACTTCGATATTGTTCTCGGCATGGATTGCTTGTCAAAGAACCATGCAGAACTCTTATTTTATGAAAAGATGGTATGCATTCCTATTGAAGGGGGAGATCATATTCATGTCTACGGTGAACAAAGGATCTTAAAAATAATCTCTTTCCTCAAAGCTCGTAAATTCATATCGAAAGGTTGTCCTATCTATCTGGCCTATACAGTTGACATCTCAAGAAAGGAGAATAAAACTGTAAATGATATTCCCATTGTCAATGAATATCCTGATGTTTTCTCCGATGATCTGCCTGGACTTCCTCCGGACACGCAAGTAGAATTCCAAATTGACCTTGTGCCTAGTGCTGCCCCGATTGCAAAGACTCCTTATCGTCTTGCGCCAACCGAAATGAAAGAAATGATAATCCAACTGCAGGAATTACTTGACAAAGGCTTTATTCGATCGAGTACCTCTCCTTGGGGTGCTCCAGTATTGTTTGTCAAGAAGAAGGACGGAACGATGCGAATGTGCATTGATTATCGTGAGCTGAATAAGGTGACTATCAAGAACAAGTACCCGCTACCTCGCATCGATGATTTGTTCGATCAACTTCAGGGTGTTAGCTATTTCTCAAAGATTGATTTGAGATCTGGCTATCATCAGTTGAAAGTACAAGAGCAAGATGTACCGAATACTGCTTTCCGTGCTCGTTATGGGCATTTCGAATTCCTCGTCATGCCATTCGGTTTGACAAATGCTCCTGCTGTATTCATGGATATGATGAATCGAGTATGCTGCCTAATGCTCGATAAGTCTTTCATCGTATTCATTGACTATATTATAATGTATTCCAAGTCTGAAGCCGATCATGCCGTTCAAATTCGTGAAATCTTAGAACTTCTTCGAAAGGAGAAACTTTATGCTAAATTCTCAAAATGTGAATTTTAGCTTCGTCAAGTTCAATTTCTCGGCCATATTATTTCTAGTGGTGGTGTATCCATGGATCCTATGAAAATCGAAGCCATTCAAAATTGGGAAGTGCCCCGTAATGCTTCCGAAATTCGAAGTTTCTTAGGTCTCGCGGGATATTACCGGAGATTCATTAACGACTTTTCTCGGATAGCCGTACCTCTCACAAGTCTTACACGGAAGGAAGTGAAGTTCGAATGGGGTGAAGCTGAAGAAAAAGCTTTCTCAACTCTAAAAGATCTTTTGACTCATGCTCCCATCTTATCACTCCCAGAAGGTGATGATGATTTCTCCGTGTATAGCGATGCTTCAAGATTGGGACTCAGTTGTGTGTTGATGTAGCGTGGTAAAGTAATAGCCTATGCCTCAAGACAACTGAAAGATTATGAAAAGAATTATCCCACCCATGATCTTGAACTCGTTGCAGTGGTATTTTCCCTAAAACTTTGGAGACATTACCTTTTTGGTATGAAATGCCAATTGTTTACCGACCACAAGAGTCTCAAGTATATATTCAGTCAGCAAACTCTGAATATGAGACAACAACGAGCCATGGCGCTGATCAAAGACTATGATTGCGAAATCCTGTACCATCCTGGAAAGGCTAATGTGGTTGCAGATGCACTTAGCTGGAAAGTTTATCGTAATAGTATGTGTTATACTATTACTCACACTACGGTGAAGTTCACTATTCTTGGTGAACTAGAGAAGTGGCAAGTTGAGGCCTTAAAGCCAGAAAATGTGAAGAAGGAAGGAATGATACATTATGCTGATGTTTTACTTGATGATCCACGAGGATTAAAAGTATTTAAGAATCGGCTATGGATTCCAAAGATTGGTGGATTAAGACAGAAGATTTTAGATGAAGCTCATAAGTCTAAGCTGTTAATACATCCTGGTACAAGTAAAATGTACTATGATGTAAGAGCTGATTATTGGTGGCCTAGATTAAAGAGAGACATTAGAAGATATGTACAGGAATGCTTAGTATGCTTACAAGTCAAAACAGAGCACCAAAAGCCTTACGGAACCCCAGAAAGTCTTAGTGTTCCTGTATGGAAGTAGGAAGAGCTGTCCATGGATTTTATTACCAAATTGCCAAAGACTACTAGAGAGCATGCTAGCATTTGGGTAATCATCGATGGCCTGACTAAGAGTGCACATTTTCTCGCCATGCGTGAAACGGCTCCAATGGAGAAATACGCACAAGTATACTTGGATGAAATTGTTGCAAGACATGGTGTACCACTAAAGATCATTTCCGATCGCGATACTCGCTTCACTTCTCACTTTTGGGCGAGTATTCAACGTGAATTAGGATCTCGAGTTGCTCTCAGCACCGCTTATCATCCCCAGATAGATGGTCAGACGGAGAGAACAATCCAAACAGTAGAAGATATGCTTCGTGCATGTGTTTTGGAGTTTGGTGGTAACTGGGATAAATACTTGCCTCTTGTCGATTTTTCGTATAATAACAGTTACCACACTTCAATAAAAATGTCACCATATGAAGCATTATATGGTTGCAAATGCCATACGCCGTTATGTTGGCGTGATGTAGGACAAAAGATCCTTGGAGGCCCTGAAATGATTCAAGACACCACCGACAAGATTCAAATCGTACGAGAAAGAATGAAAGCAGCCCAGGATCGACAAAAGTCCTATACAGAAAAGAGAAGACGACCTATAGAATTCTAAGTGGGTGATTTCATGATGCTGAAGGTATCCCTATGGAAAGGACTTATGCGATTTGGGAAGAAAGGAAAGTTGAGTCCTAGATTTGTTGGTCCTTTCAAAATCATCCAAAGAATTGGAAAGCAAGCATACCGCTTAGAATTGCTTAAAGATTTGGCCGGTATTCATGATGTGTTTCATGTAAGTTATATGAGCAAATGCTTGAGCATCTACGATGAGACAGTTCCATTATCCGAGGTGAAATTGGATAATAAGTTAAGATATGTAGAAGAGCCTGAAGAAATCGTGAATGAAAGAACAACTAAGCTACGCAATAAAGAAGTAGAATTGGTGCTTGTCAAGTGGAAACACCATCGAGGCCCAAACTATACTTGGGAGTATAAGAATGAGATAAAAGCAAAATATCCCTATTTATTTTAATCGATGTAATTTCGGGGACGAAATCCTCAAAAGGAGGAGGTATTTGTAACATACATGTTTTGATATCATGTTTCGTAATGAATAAAATTGTGAAATACTATGTGAAATTGAGTGTTGAGTTCTAACAAATGGTTTTTACTAGAAATGAAGTAAAACTATGTTTAGAATCACTCATAAAATACTGGAAGTCTTATGAGATTCCAATTAAAAGCCAAACAGTGAAATTTAGCGAAAATATAAAATTTGAAATAAGTAAAATTTTATTATTGAAAGTTGTAAATAATCTCGTTAGAAACTTGTAGACGAAAACCTCGTCGAAATCCGAGTTATAACGAAGAAGTTATGACCAACCGAAGATCCGCGACAAAACCGGCACGACGCCGAATGACGTAAAAAGTGAGTTTTTGATAAACTACTTTTTAGCCTTAGTAATCTAAATGAAATTCGTAGTATTCATTAAGCCGAGAAATTCGATAAAAAGAGCGCCAAAATCTAGCTTCGTATGAGGAAGTTATGATTTTTCGAAGTTTCAACTTAGCAGTAGACTGCTAAAAACTCGAATTTTAGATCGAGCGATATTTGACCGATACATCCTAAACGAGAATCGAAGGTCTCGTCATTTTTAGTGCAACGGTAAAAATTCTGACGAAAACGGATGTCGGATGAAGAAGTTATGAATTTTAACGGATTTTCCTGTCCCGGTCTGTTAAAAATAATAATATTAAAAATAAGCTCAAAATTAGCCGACGAAGTCTAAATGAAAGTTTTATAGCGTAATTTTAGCTACGCGTGCATATAAATAACGTCAAAAACGGAGCTCGTATGCGAAAGTTATGAATTTTAGAAGTTCGGGGCCCAAAAACCGAGAAATCTCGCATGAATAGTACCGGCCACATCACCTCGCACGAAGCAGGTGCGTCACCAGAGTCGTGGCCTCGCCTTGCAGCGCCACGTGTACGAGCCAGAGACGTGTCCTCCTTGCGTGCCCTTCGCTGCTGCTGCCACCGGAGACCTTCGTTGCTGCCACGTCCCTCGCACGAAGTAGCTGCGTCACCGGAGTCGTGGCACGTCCGAGGTGCGACGCGTGTCGCGTCCGAGCCTCGCTGGCCCTCGCAGCTGCTGCCACCGAGCTGCTTCGCACCTGCTTCGTCACCCCCTCCAGACCGAGCCTCGCATATGCGACGTGGACCCTTCTCATCCACAAGGTCCGAACCCTCTCGCCTATAAATAGGAGGCCTGCGAGACTTCCCGGGTAATTTTGAGAATTTGCCATTTTTCACCGCTAAATCCATATTTTCACTATTTTGACTTTCCCCAAAGCCCCGGTATCAATTTTAGCACCCGAAACACGCCCCGAGACCCCCGAGAATCTCGAAAATTTTATCGTTTCGGTTTTGAAGCCCTACCTTCTCATAGCCCGGTTTTCAATTAAGCTCCCGGTTTTCAACATAGAAAGTCATATTTAAAGCCGAAGTGCTGTCTAAATTACTATTTTAACCCCCGGTTAACGTAAGGTGATTTCAATATATAGGAACAATTGTATGTTATGTGTTATATGTGCTATGTGCTTTTCAGTGTTATTATTCTGAGTTATTTTCCCGTGTTATTTTATTCGCTATGTTTATAGCAATTGTAATACCTTTGACCATGTGATCAGTGAAAGGACTTAGATTCACATTGGTACTGCTACGTAACCTCTGGCCATGTAGAGCATGTCTCCGTAAGAGAATGACATCTATTCTATGGCATTGGCAAATGGTTAGACAGGACTATAAGCCTGAAATCTAACAAGATGTTAATCAGAAATTGCATGTCTTCTATGCCATTTGGGTCAAAGTTTTATTGATGTATATCAAGCATTGAAAAGTATATCTTTGAATAAAGTCTTTGATTGATATGAACGCTTGGCACATGACTTCACATATATCTTGTTGTTCCTCTTTGCTTTTGCCACATTAAAGTATATATATGGCATAACGTTATATTGTATCTATTATTGAACTCACTAAGCGTCACAGCTTAGCCTATCAATATTTAACAATTACAGGTGATAAGTAACTAGTATGATCACATACGGTTGAAAGATTTTGAATAGTTTGTAATAGTACTTTTGTACTTCAGTTTATGTTTGTATAAATTACAATATCATGGGTAGTTATGTAATATATAATACTTTGTAGTAGACGGTTTGTATCCAATGGTTTGTAATCCCTTTATTAATGTAAAATATTGCTTTTATGAATATGCAAGTAGCATATTTTGGAGTAATGATATTGTGAAGTATGAAAGTTTGAGTCTTTCAAAAATACGAAAGTTGGGGTCTTTCATATTTGTTGATATGTTATGTGGTATGGGTTGAGGTGAGACTGCTTCGTGCGGTAATCCAACAAACCCAGGAGCATTCCAGTTACAGGCTAAGGGAGACTCGTACTGTGGGCTCGATGGCGAGCCAGTTGTGAGCTATGGGCCGAAAGCAATCCAGACTCACACTGCGGGCCCAAGGGGTATTCCAGTCTGTAAAGTTGTGGACCCATTACATGCTTTTTAGTTTGTTATGTTATGATATTGTTGACATGCTCACGTGGATTGTATGTGTATCGGTAATTTGGGGGGGAACTCACAAAGCTTTCGGGCTTACAGTTTAAGTTTATTGTTTCAGATACATCAGAGGATCGTGGCAAGGCGAATACGTGATTGTACCGCTCCTCATTTTAATGATTCTGTTTCTGGGATACTCTGATATAATGCATTTGAAAACATGTTTTGTAATAACTATTGAATTTGGAATGCATTTTAAAAATTTAAAATTGGCTTGATTTTATGGGTGTTACAAATTTCATAGAGCCAAAGTCATCAAGACTTTGCCAATGAAATTGTGACATCCCCAAAATCACGGCCAGAAAATACTGATTTTCATTTATGCTTCTAAAATAATTTCAGAGTAAATCCTTTTGATTTGAAAGAGTTGCGGAATTTGTTCCCAAAAACAAAACATGATAAAACAATGTTTACCAAAGCATTTCGTAAAAGAAATGTATTTTTCATTATACAATCAAAACTCGGGGTGTCATGTTCCGATACAGACGAATAAGCATAAACGATAACACTACAAGTCATTCAACAAATATATACATATGCAGACTTGTAAACAAAACAACTTGATGGTTTATCCATCTTACGCCCTTGCGCCACTTCCTGTAATACAAATAAAACTGAGTGGGTCGGGCTTGGGAGCCTGGTGAGCATATAGGGTTTTCAACCCACAATAAATAAATTATATTTAATTTCACCAACCAATCACTATCCCGATTACCCATTCCCGTTATCCTCACTTTACATCCCTAAAACAACATCTATCTGAAGGGACCTAATCTAGGATTTTCATCGGGACGGACATTACTGCTAAGGGGTTTCCTCAACAATAGACATCCTAAAGGCAACCATGAGGGGGATAGAGTACACCGGTGAACACATCGTTCACAACACCTACAGGTTATGAACCTGCTAGCCTTCCACGAGACTGTCTAGAAGGAGTTTGTGGTCGTTATCCATACTCCGCTGAATAACTAGGTCAACAACAACAAGATCGAGGCCTCTCATCTGTTTATTACACACCAACTATCTACCCATGTTCTACCCAACATATTAGTAGATAAAAATATATATTTTTATACATACTTTAAAACCTGTATAGCATTTTCATCCAATACATATTTCACATAACAGATGAGGCATACCCACATAACACGTATTTCATAGAAAACAAATCATATCTATGAGATTAAAGAGAGTGAATATACATTCACGCACATAACAACAAAATTATACACATAACACGTATTTCGTATAAAATACTTCATAATTATGTGTTAGAAGAAATTAACTACACACTCACTTGATCAGAAAATGATCGGACAGCACTACGGCTTGCAGAAGTAGTAATCCTCAGTAGATATGGAAGATCTCTACAAAAGTCGAACTTCTCGCGGGCAGAGCTTCGGCTCGGAAACCACACTTCTCGGGATCTTCGGGATCTCGGGACTTGTTTTGGGGCTCGGGAATGATACCGGGGCTTTGGGATATTTCTTGCACGAAAAACGATGCAAAAACGCGAGAAAACGGGAAGAAATGAGCAACTGAATCGGCTGCACTCGACTTCCTTTTATAGGGGCTGGATCTGCGATTTACACAGGGTGTAATTTTAGGTTACGCGGGGCGTAACGACGATAAGGTCGCTGACTCCCCCCATGGATAACATCGGCCAATATATATTTAAATTAAATATCGAAAATATTTAATAAACTTCAAAAATTAATATCTTCCTCATACGAACTTCGTTTTTGACGTTCTTTATATCCAAGCGTATGTGAGACTACGATCTACAACTTTCGTTTAGACTTCGTCGGCTAATTGGACTTTATTTTTATTATTTATATTTAGTAGGTCGGGACAGGAAAACTCCGTTATAAAATCATAACTTCTTTATCCGAAGTCCGTTTTCGCCTATCTTTTTATCGTTTTACTCCTATTAACGAGACCTTCGATTCTCATTTAGATTGTTTCAGCTAAAAACCGCTCGGTCTCAAATCGAGCATTCGGGCTGCATACCGCTAAGTCGAAACTTTGAAAAATCATAACTTCCTCATACGAAGTCAGATTTGGGCGTTCGTTTTATGCACGCTCATGGTTTAACGTATTCTATGACTTTCATTTAGATTGCTAAGGCTAAATATCGCTCTAACGTAAATTCACTTTTTACGTCGCGCTGTGTTGTGCCGGTTCTGGCGCGAAACTTCGACAGGTCATTACTTCTTCGTTGTAACTCGGATTTCGGCATTCTTTATATCCTCGGAAACCTTGTTTCAACTACTACAACATTATCTAAAGATATCAAGTTTATTTTACACTTAAAATTTGACGCTTGTTTTTATTCTTAATTAATCAAACCACATAATTAAGCAATTAAGCACAAAACACATAATACTCAAATAATACACTTATATTATTTCAAAACGGGTTACAAAGGTTAACCTAGACTATTACATTGCTACAAATGGCAAACCCGGAAACACAGGCGTTACAGAAATTACAGATTTTTCTATTGGAGATTGTATAAGACAACTCCATAGATACGAAGTCTCACATTCAAAGTACATTCCTTTGAACATTCTTCTTGCATAAAAGTTTCTAATCTAGACAGAGATTCTCGATGTCCAACTCCCAATATGGAAACGTTTCCGTACTTACCACATGATAACTCATTCTAAATAGAGTCTTATCTATTGTTAATAATGTCAATGTGTTCCATTCATTACTATACTTCCAACTGTCCACAAACGACCAATCCTTGGCGAACCTTAGATCGTCCTTGGTTGTTTGATTATTTTTGACAAAACCGGTTCCAGTCCTTTTTTCCCTCTTAACGTCCTAGGCATTTGGAAAATTTAGAACGGTCGAATATTATACCATATGCAATCGATCCTATACCCGAAGTGTACATGACACAATTCATAATGAAAAACATGATACTTTACCAGTTTCTTGCTATAATATTGCCATATATAGAATGTCACTATGTTAAACCTTTTCAACATAACATTCATATATGTCTTTTGACTAAATTCAATTAAAATTTCTCGATCTAAGCTTTAGATTTGAAATGAAGTATAATATTCTCTCCCTTAATTATAGCAAAACAACTTTTCAACCCCTGCAACTTTGCAAAGTGAAACTTTTGTTTTCTATAGTTAATATTGCTAACTTGCAACACTTCAAATAATAATCATGCTCACACTATCCATACCAGCATAACATTTATGTTCCCACTAGCTTTGACACGTATTCAAAAAATAGTTGGGCTTCTAAGCCCAATTGTTTTGGTATGTACTCTACCATCTTGACTTAGAGGATCAATTGTGATATGGTTTCATAATCAATAAGACGATCATAAAACACGATACTAAAGTACTCTCCCATCTTTTCAGATTGGAGAAACTTTTATCTTTCTGCCTAATTGATTCTTCTTATCCGTTCTGCCATTCACTGAAACTTTTCAATGATTCAGAATTATACTTAATCTTGTAAGCATAACCACATTTACTAGACTTTTAGTAAATCATGACGAATAATCTTATTGTTATTTGCGGTGGACTTGACCAGTGCACAACATTGTTTTCTAGTCCTTTAGTCATTCACTTCACTCACATACTTGTGTGAACAAGGAATTAGTCTTAATTTCCTAAGTATCAAGATTTCCATACATCACATGACTCAATTGATATGATTCCTAGCTTTTTCCAATTGAAAATAGGGAGATGGGAATCTTTCCTTACTTAGAAAATTACGACACCACCATAAATCACATACCCTTAACATTGCTTATAATAGAAACACACAAGCATCAATTTTCACAAATGACATTGTAAGGAGATATAAATAAGACAAAACTCGAAATATATTTTATTTATAAAAGGTGTGGAAAACTTGTCCATACAATGCAAATTCGAATGAAAACTATACGGTTACATATTCCTACGCAATCTATCATAACTCTAAGTAGCAGCTCAAAAATCCAATTATCGAATCATGCGATCGAAATCCATTTCTTTGCGATCAGACTCAACTCACTTCTTCTTTTAAGCTTCCTTTCTTTTCTTCGATCCTACAAAACATCAAAATGTAATCTTATCACATCATGTATTTAGAATCTAAAATAGAAAACTTAATAGAGTTGGATAGTGGATTTTACCTGAAGCAGAGTCATACATCTTGACTCTCCTATCTCTTAGATCTCTCAGGTGGTCGGGGCAGCTTCATAACCAATGCCCCCTCTTTTGGCAGTAGAAACATATGGATTCTTCTGGAATGGTACACGGGACTATCTCAGACTCAGCCTTTCTCTTGCGTAGAGAAAACTTTTATAGACTTCTAATGTTGCCATTTCCCATAGAAGGTTGGGATATTGATTTATCATACAAATTTGCTCGACCAGTGTGCCAAAACATTGTTGATTCGGCAACAATAAGAAAATAAGTCAAATCAATGAGGGTCATGTCGTGGTCCATCACATAGTACTCTATAATGAACTCACTATATGATTCGGGAAGTGACTGAAGAACCAAGTCAACAGCCAACTTCCTTGAGACATCGACACCCATCATTCCTAATCTATCAATATGCAACTTCATATCCAAGACATGAGCACATACATACTTTCCATCTTCGTGTTTGTCTGCCAACAAGGCTTGAGTGACCTTGAACTTTTCAAGTCTTCGAACATGTGGATTAGGGAGAATTATTGGAGGAGGTGGAGGAAGTGAAGAATGATTTCCATTTCCACACTCCAATCATGGAACATCATCTTAAAGCGGAAAACTATTTCCAACGGATTCAGGAAGATCATAATTGATAAACTTTGACATCTACAAAACGAGAGAAATTCAAGTTAGTTGATTGAGTCCTTAATAAAACACCCAAATGAGATATTAAGGCTAGGACCCAACACAATATTCTACAGTACGGAAGAGGGATGCCGTAATCCGGTTGCAGAATATTTAAAGGTAGGTAAATGACGATTTACCAATTTCCACCATGAAAAATGAAAATTGAGAATTTGGTTTTAAATGAATTGAAACTCCTAGATCCTTTAAGATTCATTGAACTTGTCAATGACATGTTTAAATCTCGATTGTGCCCTTCAAGTTTGTGACTGAGATGTCGAGGATCACAAACAAGGTGTGGATAACCATGCAAATTAGCTTGGTACTCTCGAAGATGCATATCACCTAATCAACGTGTCGGTTAACCACACACGCTCTATTGATCTATGATAATCTACGAGCTACCCATTGTCATCCTTCATCGATCCCATATTAATGTGCCGGTTAACCACACACGCTCCACTAACGACCAACAAGGTGCAACATGCAATTTCATGGATTAGCACCAACTCCATATTTTTCCTAAAGTAACTAAGATTTAGGAATTTGTACAAATGTTTAGTTTCTTCATATTTTATTGTACTTATAATGGAAGGTTGTGTCCTATCCTACCCGTTCGGCTAACGACCCTCCACTAGTCAAGAGTGCGGTGGGTAAGAGTGGATACCCAATGGCAGTCATTTTACAAGCCGCTTCCTTAAACACCCCTTATAAACCAGCTTCGTAAATGAGGCCTACTAACAGTAAGACTGACTCTTTACTCATACATATATAATATTAGACTTTTAATTTTATATAGTATAAGGATGTATTTTACACGCTTAAAATACTATGTGGTCTAATTTAATAAAATTATACTTTTAATTTAATTAAACACAAACCATATCATTATGGATTTATTAACTCTCTTTTAATCATACACTTAATTAATTTAATAAAGTCATAAAGGTGTAATTTGAACTTTTCAAAATACTAGGGTTTTAAAATTTAATATTTTAAAATTAATACATTTTAATTAAATTTAAAATTTCAAAACTTGAGGACAAGTTTTGAAATCTTTCAAAATATTAGGGTCTAACTTTTTAAATTTCAAAAACTAAAACTTTTAAGTTCAGATTTAAACTATAAAACCTAAGAGTGTAATTGAAACTTTTTCAATTTTACTATGTCAAATATTTGACTAATAATAATCCTATATTATCCATATTTAACCAAATCCATCAATTTTGATGAGGATAACCATTCCAAACTTAAAAAAAAAATCGGATTTTGGCAAGAAAAACGAGTTTTGGCAATTATCCTCAACAAAATCTAGCTATAAAATTGATATTCCCAGCACCAGACCCTTGGACTCGTCGAGTCCATACATGGACTCGGCGAGTCTGCCAGTCACAAACCAAAAAATCCGATTTTCAAGATCTTTGGTGGTTCACTTTTGCATCTATTCACTAGAAAAACGACCTAGGCTCTGATACCACTGATGAATTATTTTCATAAAATCAATCTTATGGTGTACATGCAACCCTAATTACTTTGATCTAGGTTTTTCTAAGTAAACATACAACATTGAATACCAAAGCAATAAAACCTAATTGACTAGCATATAACAATCAAATTGACATATAAACTAGGGTTTAGATCTTACATTGATTGTTATGTAGCAATATCAACCACAAACCTTCTTGATCTTGACTCTTGAAAGCTTAGTGCCTAAAACGTTGCACCTCTAATGGAGTCACAAACACCATAAGCAACAAAGATGAATAAGAAAGAGGAAAGAGGCACCAAAAACATCCTAGGGTTTCTCTTAGAAGGCTGGACACGTTTTTGGAGGCTTAAGGGTTCCTTTTATACTTAGGCTTCTAGGATTATCAACTAGGAAACCCTAATCAAGCTGCTTAGTCCTTAAGCAGCCCAAAGATTCTTCCAGAAATCCCTTGGACGATTTCTATATGGACTCTCATATAGAATTCGTCCATGCTTCCTTTATGGATCCTAAGTCCAATCTTTGTAACTATCTTATAATTACAATATCGGTTCCTTTATTTAATTAATCTCTTTTAGTCACAAAATTAATTCTTAATTAATTCTTGACTAATATTAATTAAACAATATGATTTCTCTTTTAATATATCATTCACATAATATATTAATAAATCATAATTAATCCTCTTTCTTCTTAATTCATCCTATCAATTGCTATGGTGAAGGCAACCCAAAAGAACCAAGCTCATAATCGGTCAAGTACATACCAAAATAGTTATGGGCTTAGATACCTAATCCAATAGGTAAATCACCTCAATGTTGTGTAGCAGCTGAACTGTCCTCGGCTTTGGGATCAACTCCTCTCAACTCCTACACATAACAATCTGCTTTAGTTACCCTTTCATGCTCATACCCCTTTAAGGGTCAACTTAGGTCAAAGTCAAAGTCAAGGTTAACACCCTGGTCGAAGTCAACCTTTGGTCAAAGTCCACATCATGGTTAAAGTCTATCATCTATTCATCTTGTCAAATTCAACATCTGGTTGACTCAACTCGTCGAGTTGGTCCATCCACTCGTTGAGTTCCATAAAACAAGGGAAGTTGAGTCCAAGATTCATTAGACCATTTAAAGTGCTTCAGAGAGTTGGAAATCAAGCTTATAAGTTGGACATGTCAGCTGAACTGGAAGGTATCCATAACATATTTCGTGTTTGTTATTTGAGAAATTTCTTGGGTGAAGAACTCGATATGATCCCGCTTTCGGAGTTAAGGATCGATGAAAACAAAAGGTTGATTGAGGAGCCCGACGTAATTGTTGACCGAAAGATGAAAAAGTTGCGACGCAAGATGGTCGAATTAGTGTTGGTGTGATAGAAACATACGAATGAGCCGAACCTCACTTGGGAGACAAAAAGTCACATGAGAAGTCGATATCCACATGTGTTTGTTGATGCATAAGGGAAAGATAATTGTAACGCCCGCGTTTCCTACTTGGCGTAATTGTAAAATATGTATTTACGTCGATCGACAATTATAACATTTTATAAATAAGTGAAAGGGATTATTCGAATATATATATATATATATATATATATATATATATATATATATATATATATATATATATATATATATGTATATATATATATATATATATATATATATATATATATATATATATATATATATGTTTATTAGTTTATATACTATATGTATGGAAATTTGACAAATATTAAGTGTATATAATATTTGTGTAAAAAAATTATTTTAAAAAAGTTAATAAATATGGCAAAAATAAACGTTAATAATAAAAATGATTATTTAGGATAAATAAACTTAACGAAAATTGTAATGATCATAAAAGCTAAAACAATAGAAAACTTATTTGGTCTAAATACATTGCAGGATAAACCCATGTAGTGAAACAATATTTTTTGTGTTACACCTAGTTTTACGATGTTAGTTATCGATAGTTAAATTCAAATAGATCATAAAGTGATATTTATTTGGAAATGATTCGTGTTCATATTATATTTAGATAGTTTTATTATCATAATTTAGACATCGACATATACTGTGTTCATATTATATTTAGATAGTTTTATTATCCTAATTTAGACATCGACATATACTGTGTATAATCGTAAGTTATAAATTAAGCAATATATATTTTCGTATTGGTAAGGCTAATCAAATAGTTTTTTTATAGAAAAATAAAACATACAAAATAATTGTGCAAATACATGAAATAAATTAATGGGGAAGGAAAAATATAAACAAATAGAGAGATAGAATTTAGTCGTGGCTTGTTTTGAGACATATATATTTAATAACTAGGTTAAAACCCGTGGAACCCACGGGTGATAATTTTAAATAGAATTAAAAAATTGATTATATAATAAAGTAATATATTATTAATTTAGAAAAACTCATGAGTTGTAATGTTGTATTTTTTTAATAACTTTGTAATTTGTAAGTATTTAATTACACATGTAAATACCCCTATTTTATAAAACGCATGAGTTTGTATGATGCAACATAATATCACTCAGAAAACAAACGCGTGGGTTGTAGAAAAGGTTTTATTCTTATTAAACACTTACTTTTGGTGTATGATTCTTATTGAACATATACGGGTTGTAAGATCAACCACACGGGAACGCGTGGGAAGAAAACAAGTTTGTTGGTTAAAACATCATTTTTCCTATTGTAACTTACCATCCCAATAAATCTATAACTCCACTGTCTCCATCTTTTTTCTTTCATTATAAGATACATCTTCCATTTATTTCTTTTTAATAATGATTTTACGAAAAGAAGAATTTCCTTTATAAAATGGCATCATATAGTTGTGGATTATTGGTAAATTAAAGATGAGCAACTTTTGCTAATAATTTATAAGTAATCAATATATTAAATGACTATATCTCTAGATTATTGTAAGCGTTTTTATTGCCTTTCGTACCGAATATATAATAAAGATACAAGGGTTTCTCTTATATAAGTTCAGAAATCGACAATATTATAATTATAATATTTTATATAAATAATGGCCCGTAGTATATACAAAACTAACAACATGCTAAGTACTTACTATTCGACTACAATTAAAAAAACCAACTTGATTATTACCAATTTTGCCAGTATCGTCCATTATTAATTAAAAAATATTCAAAGATAATGATATAGTTACATTTAAGTTCCAAACCCACTTGTGCTTTTAATACTTTTTTGTGTTTTCAAATCAGCACACATAATATAACCATCTGCAAAACCAAAAGAAACATTGTCTTCGTAAAAAAAAATACTCCTTCAAAACATCTCTTAGAAAAAAAATTATAAGAAAGTTTAACTTATAAAAAATAAATAAATTATTTGTGTGAACGACTTATAATAAATATGGTACAAAAACTTGACGTCTTTCTAACTTGAGTCATGAACTTTCATTTAAGCATCTATGAGAACCAATTAAAGAGAGTAGCAATGGTATACATTTGAGGATTAGATTAAACTTGAAGGCTTGTAAGAAAACGCAACAGAGGGTTAGGGTTGGTAATCAGGAAGAAGAAAGATGAAGAACATTGGGTGGCTAAATGGAGAAAGTGATTTCTAGGGTTTACGGTTTGATCTAACTTAGAGAGAGATGAATAAATTGAAACCTTGGATCATAAAAAAAAAAGGACTGAGGTGATTCAACCAAAGCAGAAAACAAAAGAATATGAGAGCGTTCCGATTTAAACATTACAATGTTTATGAACTAAAAACAAAAAATGAAATAGAAATCAATAAATTGGAAGCGATGTTAAAGTCTCAAGATGGCTTGGATTACCAGTGGACATTTGAAGTGTAGAAATATACAGGGGCAAGGATGATAATGAAGTAATTCAAACGCCATGTTATGGATGAACATGAAGGTATTCTTCGATTGTTTCTTTTGGGAGTTCTGGTTGCTTCAAACAACGACATGGGGGAGGCGAGCCCTAACCTGAAAAGTGAGACATGCAGCAATAGAAGAAGTAGCGGAACCTGTCGATTGCGGAAACAAAAAAGGCGTGGAATCAACTCACAGAAGTCCAACATAACCCTTCTCATCAAAACATACCTGAAAGAGAGAGGCGAGAGAGAGATATAGAGAGAGAAAGAGAAAGAAGAAACAAAAAAATCAAAATTTAAGCTTACTTGTACATTCATTTGTTGTCGAAGAAAAAGAGAAGAGAGATAAACCAGATGAAAAGGTGGAGGCGGTGGAGCTTGGTGGTGGTTGATTCAATATTGTAAAGCTTAAATCCAGAGAAAATTTGTGAGGATTAGGGTTTAGATCAACAGATATGGTGTGATCTTCCTGATTTAATGGGATTATGCTTGATGATCGGTTAAAGATTATATGATTTGCTGATATTATGGGATTGATTGCAATGAGAATTTGAAGAATACACCGAGTTCTACAACATTTGAGCGGAATGACTACATAAGGGCAAAGTAGGAATTTCACATAGATGATATGAGCGGGAAAAGCAAAGACAGAGGGACTAAGGAGGTGTCACGTGTCATTTAATGTACTGTTTTATTAGAAGAGAAGATATATTCATGGATATTTACAGATCGTGGAGATGAGTCATTTATTTAAATCTAAAAACTGATGAGCTTGTAACCAAGGTTGTCAAGATCAGGATTCTACCTAGGATCGTTTTTGGGTTTGCAAAATCGGAATCGTAAAATCGGGATCGAGATCCTAAGATCCCACAAAATAGAATATAATTCTAATTTATAATATTAATCATAAAAAATATTTCAAACATTTAATTTTTCGTTCAAAAGTTATAAAAACTTTAAAATATTAGTCATAAGTCACAATAAAAATGATAAATGGTAGATTGGTAAAGGGTAAAAGACATAAAATGGTAAAAAAAAATTCATTTGAAAAAAAAATTTAAAGGAAGGTAGGATCGGATCGGATCTCGATCCTACGATACCTACGATTTTACGATCCTACCTGCAATCCTACCCAAAATACGATCCTTTTACGATCCGGATCGTTTTTCATACATAGGATCGTACGATCGTACGATCCTACGATCATGATGGTAATTTTGACAACCATGCTTGTAATACGTATGTATGAGGATTTGGATGAACACGTATTTTAATATTTTTTTCTTAGCCGTCAAAAAAAAAAAAAACATTGTAGGATGGTATTTTCATGGAACTATAAATAGGTGAATCTCGATCGGATTACTGTCCAAAAATAAGTATTCTCTATATAAATATACATAGAGTCAAAGATCTCAAAAATTAAGAAGTTTAAAGGTAAACTTTTTATACCTATATTTTTATATTTATAGTCTATCATTATAAACTTATTGTTATAAATTTAAGACGTAAGATAATTTTCATAAATATCTTGCCGTTATATTTTTGTCATATCATTTTTATCCGTTTTCACTTATTTTATGAAATATTGAATCAATGATCATGATATAGCTATAACTATATTATTTTAAAAAAAAAAAATAAGTTATTTTTATATTATCCCAAGAAGGTTCATATAAAATAATTAACGAATCATTATTAAATAACTAAATAATAAAATATTTTCCTGAAAGATATCGTTCTCATTGTTCTCAATGAAGTGTATAATTTGCCTAATAGTAAGGCGTCAATCCTTATTTCAAGGAACTGAATATTGACTAAATATATACAACGTATATTTAACACACCCCCACGGTCAAAACGGGAGAATCTCGGACGCTAAGACTGTCTCGAAACTCGTCAAAAAAACACACGGAAGCCCCTTGGTAAAGATATCCGCAATTTGATATCGGGAAGGTACATGACGAACACGAACTTGACCAAGAGCAACTTTTGAATATCCATCTCAATACGTTTAGTACGTTGATGTTGTACCAGATTTCCCGATAAATAGATTGCACTCCCATTGTCATAATAAACAAATGTAACATGTTTAATTGGACAACGCAATTCCAACAACAAATTGCGTAACCAACATGATTCTGATACGACATTAGCAACACCCCTATATTCGGCTTCGGCACTCGATCGTGAAAGAGTAGGTTGTCGCTTAGATGACCATGACACTAAATTATCACCGAAAAATACACAATATCCGGACGTAGACCGTCGTGTAACCGGACACCCACCCCAATCTGCATCCGTATAAGAAACTAGAGATGAAACCGAAGATGCAAAAAGATGGAGACCGTGATTTATAGTGCCTTTGATATACCGGATTATGCGCTTGAGAGCTTGCATATGATCAACTCTCGGATCATGCATATGTAAACACACTTGTTGAACCGCATATATATCAGGATGGGTGAACGTAAGATATTGTAGTGCTTCGGCAAGACTTCTATATAACGTAGGATCCTCAAAACGAGTACTTGAAGTAGCACTAACTTTTTGTTTTGTGTCAACGGGTGTAAGAGAAGGCTTGCAAGAAGACATGCCTGCCCGCTCAATTATTTGCTCGGCATACTTGCATTGTGAAAGAAACATACCCTCCTTATGCCGAGATACAGAAATGCCAAGAAAGTAATTTAAAGGCCCAAGATCTTTCATGGCAAACTCCGAGCTAAGAAAAGCCATGATAGATAACTGGAGACCATCAGACGAAGCCGTGAGAATAATGTCATCCACGTATAATAAGATATAAGGCATGTTAGAGCCGTTGTGATAGATAAATAAAGAGTTATCACATTTGTTATTAGTGAAACCAAGAGAAAGAACATAATCTACAAATCGCTTATACCAATTCGGATCATGAAGGACTGCAACTGGGTTACGGGGTAAGGGTGAACGAGACACAGTGGCAGCCAAAGCGTGATTATGATATTTTTTGTTTGGCTTAAAAACACCCATTTGGCTTCTTGTAACCATTGTAGGACGTGGAGTGGGAAAAGAAGGATTGTTTATTATATGAGATGATGTATTAGGAGTAGGTGAAACAGGTGGACTTGTTGGAAGTGGGTCATGATTTAATTGTGAAGATGGGGTATTTTGATTGGATGGTGAGGAATGAGAATCTTGGTGGGCTGAATTTTGTTGTTATTTGTGGTTGATTAGAAGCAGCGAGGTTTTGCATGTGATGTATTGTATATGGTGAAATATCATCACATAAAAAATCATACGTGGAAGAAGAAGTAGTATTCACTTTTGCAAATGAAAACACATTCTCATCAAATAAAACATGTCGACAAATAATAATTTTATTTGAAGACATATCGTAACATTTATATCCACGATGATTTGAAGGATAACCCAAAAATACGTATGGAGTGGATCTTGGTTATTTATTTATAGTGGTAGATGGGATTAGAGGATAACACAAACATCCAAAAACTCGAATGTGAGAATATGAAGGCACCCTTTGGTATAATATTTGAAGAGGTGCCACATTGCCCAAAAGCTTAGTTGGAAGAATATTTAGAAGGTAAGTCGCCATTTGCAAACTGTGGTGCCAAAAAGAAGGATGAAGCGCGGCATGAGTTAAAAGAGTATGGGTGACATTATTGATGGAACGTATTTTTCTTTCCGCTTTACCATTTTGAGAAGAGGTATAAGGGCAAGAAAGACGTAACGACATGCCATGAGCTTTACAATAATCCCTAAATTAACCATTATCAAAATCTCTCCCATTATCACATTGTATGTTTTTAATAGTGCGTTCAAATTGGGTGAAAATGTGAGCTTTAAATCTTAAGAATATGTCAAAGACATCAGATTTTTTGGCTAATGGAAAAATCCATAAAAATTCGAATAATCGTCTAAGAACAAAACATAATATTTATGCCCCATAAAACTCAAGGTGGGAGACGTCCAAAGATCACTATGAATAATATCAAAAGGCATAGTAGTATTCGAATTCGAAGAAACAAAAGGTAACTTAATATGTTTACCAAGAACACATGAACGACAAATTCTAGAAGTAGATAGATGATTACTATCAATGCTTTTATTGTGCGTAAGAATATCCATAACTTGAGAACCCGGGTAACCTAGACAATCATGCCAAAGAGAAGAAGAGCCGGTTGTAAAGGCGAAAGTTTGAGTTGGATTGTTTGTTGAAGTAGAAATAGGATAAAGATCACCCCGGGTGTCACATCTCATTATTTGCCCCCCTATCTGAAAATCCTTCACAAAAAACCCAAACGGATCAAATTCAACACTAACAAAATTATCATTCGTAAACTTCCGAACCGAAATAAGATTTTTAATAAGTCCGGGAGCACGGAGAACATTTTTTTAGAGATAAAGGGGGTTAGTAGATGGTAATGAAGTGTGTCCATAACCACAGATTGGAATGGTATGACCATTTCCATCAACAATGCCATTATGATGATTGCTCAAATTAAAATAAGAAGAGAAATTACCATTGGAAGATGTCATGTGTGACATAGCACCAGTGTCCATGAACCAAGTTGAATAAGGTGGATTAATAGACATCGTGTGCATGGCTGCTTCAATATTTGTTGGAGCATATGATGATGACTGGTCATTTTGTGAAGTCATAAAGGCCTGATGGTGGTGCTGTGGACGTGGCCCAAGAATACCATTTTGTTGTCGTTTACTAGGTGTTAGCCCATGAGCCCATCCTTGTGTTGGATATGGGCAAGGTGGGGAAGCCCACTGAGGAAACCAACCCCACAGATTGTACCCCCATTGTTGCTGTGGACTCCAAGGAACAAAGCTTTGTTGGTGTTACTGAGGAAACCGGCGGCCACCATTACTACTTTGACCCCGACCTCCACTATTGCTGCCAGATTTCTTGGATGATTTTCGATTTCCAGTTTGTTTCCTCCGGTTTTGTGTGTTTTCCGATTTTGACTTGGTAACAAAAGAGTCTTCAGATTGAGATGAGGCAATCATGGCAGAATCAGATCCTGTTGCAGCCTCCTTAGCAAAACCAGCCTCTTCAAGATTTAGCATAGATCTGGCCTGATAGAAGAGAGGCAATGGATCACTTTTTCGGATCAAAGTGTTGACACCCATGTATGCTCTGGTTAGTCCTGAAACCAATTGAATAACTAGACGACTTTCCGACACCGGTGCACCAACATTCTTCAATTGATCGGCAATTGACTTGAGTCATTGGCAATAAGCCGAAACATTAGGAAAATTCTCCATTCTAGTGTTGGAGAACTCGACTTCTAGAGTTACCACATAGGAGTTCTTGTTGTCTTGGAAAATGTCACATAGCCTATTCCAAGCTTCCATGGTCGTAGCATCAGGTTCGATGATGGTGTGCAATAGATCATTAGAGATCGTAGCATATATCCATGAAAGAACCGTTGCATCAAGGGTCGACCATAGTTCCTTTTCTTCTGCAGTAGTTGGGGCCTTCATGTTGGTAGGAGGAATGATATGATGAAGAACCTTATGAGATCGTGCAGTAATTTTAAAGAGTTCTGCCCATGTTGAATATTGAACATTCTCCATTTCAAGAGTGATGGAGATGTGGTTGCGGATGTTAGACACCGCAAGAGCCGGATGAAAAGAGTTCTTGTTACCAGACATGGCAGCAAGATAGAGAAGAAGAAGATGAAAAAGACAGCTAGGGCGCTTTGCGGAAGATAAGAGAAGGAAATGGAACGAGATTTTGCCCTAGTCGCTCTGATACCATAATAAAACATTTTCCTCAAAGATTTCATTCTCATTGTTCTCAATATATACAAATAGAGAAGCATAGAATTTGCCTAATAGAAAGGTAATAGAAAGGCGTAAATCCTTATTTCAAGTAACTGAATATTGACTAAGCTAATTTAAAAAAACAATATATACAACATATATTATTAGTTATATTATAGCTTATGATTATTAGGTTGGTAACATTAGATTTAATTTTTAACCATTTAGATTGATGAATCACATTGAGAACTACTGGGAAGTGAGATATACACCCGTTACATCAGGTGAGTGCATAGTTACTTTCATCTTACACATAGATATGAAGTATTTAATAAAAATTACGTGCTATGTGTGCATATAATCTGTGTTCTTGATATATATGTTGGATGAATAAAATATACATGTTTTATTCGATTTAAACTTTATATGTATTTTGTACCAATAAATATGATGGTTAAAGATGGGTAGATGATATAGATGATGAAATAAATGATGAAAGACATCGATGTTTAAGATGATTCAGTCATCTAGCGGAGTATAGATGACGACCACAGTATTCAAGACAGATTAGTGGAACGTTGTCAGGCTCGCAACATGTATGTGTTTTGAACTATGTGTTCACCAGGTGTCCTCCATCCCCTTCATGGTTGTGCTTTTGACATATATTGTTGAGGAATCCCCTACGCAGTGTTGTCGCCCCGATGAAAAATCCTTAGGCTAGGTCCCTTAATTTAGATGCTTTATGGACAAAAAGTGAGGATAACGGAAACGAATAACCGGGTTGATTGATTGATGAAATTAATAAATTTAATTATTGTGGGTTGAAAACCCTATGTGCTCATCAGGCTCCTAAGCCTGACCCACTTAGTTTCTTACATTACAGGTAGTGGTAAAAAAGCGCGGGAGTGTTAATCTGATGAGAGATCTATGGATTATAGACCATTAGAATAATAAATGTTGTAAGGCCTATATTATTTTTGTTTATACTTATGTACTGTATGGATAATGACATCCCATTGTTTTTAATATAATGAAAACTCATTCCTTCGGGAATGTTTGATAATTTACTTATCATATTTTTTAGAACAAATTATGCAACATGTTTCTTCAAAAGTGTACTCTGATTTTCAAATAAAGCATAAACAAATTAGTCTTTTCTAACCGTGAAATCAGGGATGTTACAAATACAGTCAGATCACAGTTTAATATACGAAATTTATAGCTTAATATAATAAATTTACAGTTTATTAAACAAAAAAATTTATTTCACATCCATATTCTCAACTGAAACTTATATTTATATATTCATATATAGAGGCTAATGTTTTTTTTTCAAAGTTTAATTTACACAATATTCATTGTTTAAATATTATGTACTTTATTAAAAAAATTAGAGAAAATCATATATGCGTAAAATGTTTATTTCATCTCATTGCTTAGAAGCAAAATAAAAATCATAAAAATAAAAATAAAAATTCAAAGCTTAATATAATCAACTCACATCTTAATACAATCAATTTGCAGCTTAAATACAATCAATTCACATTTAATAAAATAAATGCACTATTTACTACATAAAAACTATACATTCACAGTCATATTCTTAACTTAAAACTTATATTTATACCTTGATATTAGGCTAGTGTTTTTTTTAATATCTTACATAATATTTATAGTTTAAATTTTATGTATTTTATTTAAAATTAGGGAAGACTATATTTGTGTATATTGTTTCTTTCATCTTATATTTTAGAATCAAACATAAAATTCATAGCAAATTCACAGTTTAAGACAGTAAATTCACATTTAATAAACAAAAAATCACAATTAATATAAAACATTCATAGTTTAGTACACAAAAAATATATGTTCACAACCATATTCTCAGCTTAATATAAAAAATTCATTGTAATTTCCGACTATCCAAGGTTCTAGAACCACCGGTGGACAACATAAAATGCTTCGTATACACCAGATATATACCTGAAGTTGCACCAAACACATCAGATCTAACCAGATCTGATAAATCAGTGTCTTTGAATTCAAATCTAAAAAGTTGATGGTTGTTGATATTTTTTTGGTGCTCTGAGGTGAGAAGTCAATGATGGTGGAATAGATCTAATGTGGTGGTTGAATCACCAATAGCTACCATGAAATGATTTGTACATCAGAAATGATTTGTACACAATTCACAACTTAATACAGTATATTCACATCAGAAGGCAGTGGAACAACCACCAGTTACCAGAGAAAGCGATTTTTTTTCATTTCTAGATCTGATCACAACAACACTTTTTTGGCTACAGATTTGCTCTGATGAATTCGGGTGCCAGAAAAACTTGACGAAGCATAAACCACATGTCTGGATGAAGGTGGTGACAAAATAGATCTGAAGGGAAAGGTGGATCCTAAATAAAAGTTTATAGATCTACAATAGAAAATTGTAGATTTAGAGACAAATATCATAGATCTGAGGCAGAAATTGAAGATCAGGAACCGGTAGAAGCTTGTACATCCGATGGTGGTGGTTCACCAGTGGTACGAGAAAGCAGGGGAGGTGCTGAGGCGGTTAACGATATATCTGAAGCTGAAACAGCTTCATGAGGTCGTTTTTAGTGATGGTTCCAGATCTGGGGGACGTTGTGCGACTGGCGGCGACGTCCATTCATGTGTAGCTATCGTCGACTATGAATGGTGACGTTATTAGATCAGAAGAAATCACACCAAAAAACAACATATCTGATCATATTAGAGTGACATCGACGTAGATCTAGAAGTGTTGGTTGCAGATATAAAGGCGATGGTTCTAGATCTAAAGGCGGTTGGTCTAGATCTGAAGGCGTCGATTCCAGATCTGAAAGCGACACTACTAGATCAGAAAATTGTGGTCTGCCGTCAGAGAAATTCACCAGGTGACAGTGGTGTCGGCGATGGCACTAGCGGGAAGAGGCGACAAGGGTAAGAGAGAGAGAGAGAGAGAGAGAGAGAGAGAGAAAGAAAGAGTAAGTGAGAGAGTGAGTGATAGAGAAAGAGATGTGAGTGTTTAAATATGAATAATTTGTGATGATAATTGATTTTTAGTTTGTACTTTATATGTTTATAATGTAAAATGAAAATTGACAAAAATACCCTTAAAAAAAGGGTTCTTAGATGGTTCTTAACCTTTAGGGGTTCTCATTTGAAGTTATATATATATATATATATATATATATATATATATATATATATATATATATATATATATATATATATATATATATATATATATATATATATAGGAGTAGGATCAAATGAGAATACAAAAAAGGTTGAGAACGCGAGAACAAAGTATATTTATTTATGATTCCATTTACTCATTTGTGGAGGAATTATAAATTTTTACGCCTTTAATTCCAACCGAAGAGAAAAAGCATATTTATGTTGATTGCGCGTAAAAATTTATCATTTCTCCAAAAATGAATACATGGAATCACAAATGCATATACTTGTTCTCGCGTTCTCAACCTTTTAGGTGTTCTCATTTGATCATTTCCATATATATATATATATATATATATATATATATATATATATATATATATATATATATATATATATATATATATATATATATATATATATATATATATATATATATATATAAGTGTACCCGCGCGATGCAGCCGGTGACGAATAGTGCATTTGGTGATTACTTAGTTTTTCCTAGTTGTTGAAATGTTTGTTTCGATATATTTTGAGTGTCACTCATTTTTTGTATCGTTCTTATTTTTACTAGTCTTTTATTTTCGATATGGATTCCTTCTTGACCAGTTTGGTCTATCTATATTTCTCGTTTTCTTATTCAGTTCAAATTCAAGTTTTTTTAGATCAACTTTGCCGTTCAGTTCCACTTTTTTGGATTTGATGTTCCTCTCTTCATCTCACATATCTAGCTTTCGTCGATTTGGATAAAAAATTTATAACGAATAGTTTCATTTTTAATCGTAAAATTTTAATTTAACTTGATTTTCTAGTTTATATAAAAATATATTTAGGATAAATTTAGAAAAATATTTTATTTGTATAATAGAAAAGAATAATTAAATTATTAATTGTTGTGTCGTAATCCCATTTAAAAATATTTATAATATATATATATATATATATATATATATATATATATATATATATATATATATATATATATATATATATATATAACTATAAACTTATATCAAAATAAAATTAATAAATGAAATGCTTAAAATATGGATTAGAGGTTAAATTATGTCACGTGTTGAATAGTTGGGGTAGGAAGGAAATTATGTTGGGAAAATGATTTTTGAGGGTAACTAACTGTTGTGTTTATTCTCATTTGGTCTCTTTCCTTTTTTGTATTTAATACAATCGAACTTGTTGTTTGTGTTCACCATAACCCTTTTGACCGGCTTGTGACGTGTAATAGCCGATCAAAGGGTTATGGTGAACACAAACAACAAATTCGATGGTAAATTGAGTACAAAAAAATGACCAAATGAGAACAAATGCAACAGTTAGTTACCCTCCTAATTTATTTTCCATTTACTCATTTACAACAAATCCTACGTCATATTCTGTTGATATTAATGACTTTACGAGATTCATTTTTGACTCTCTTCAAAACATAACCCACGAAAGAACATTATTCATACATGTACAACTTTGTAATGCACTTGAATATTTAGTAGGGTAATCATGACTAAGCATGTGTATTTCATGACTACATTTAAATGATTTATCGTATCATCGATTCTAGATAAGTCTACAACCAGTGGAATCACAAGTGTTGTGACTTTTACGTTTATTTAACTTTAAGAGTGAATTCATGGAATAAGATACAACATCAATATGTACAATATCATGTAGATTTTGCAGACATATCACCATAATATACCTTAAGGTAAATGTTTATGTTGATAAATATACCTCTCATACACAGTCATATCCTTACGTAGAGAGGTGTTGACAGCTAACCACAGTAAGCATAACATAGACCACGTTTTAACGAAGTTACACCTCCGAAACGCTCTTCATATACGTTATGGCCAAAGAAGGTTGCAGTCTTTGATAATTTTGTAACTTTAAATTCATTTAACTTTTCGGTAAAAATGACTCAGGAGGGTAACCAACTATTGAGTTTGTTCTTATTTGGTACATTTCCTTTTTGTACTCAATATACCATCAAACTTATTGTTTGTGCTCACCATAACCCTTTGACCGACTATCACAGGTCAAAAGCCAGTCAAAAGAGTTATGGTGAACACAAACAACAAGCTCAATGGTATATTGAGTACAAAAAAGAAAAGTGACTAAATAAAAACAAACGCAATAGTTAGTTACACTCAAGAGTCATTTTCCCAATTATGTTAACTTTTCGTCTAGGCTACTTATTTAAATAGCAATGCTACATAATAGACTTTAATTTTAAAAAGTTCTAGCATTTTGATCCATAATAACTCGTAAAAGATTTTTTAATATCTTTTTAAATTCTATAAAAAGAACTCTTGTTATATCTAACTAATAGTGATAATCCTGATAAATTTTATTTGGCAAAAATAATTCATGATCATAGAATCTTTCACAATTTAAAAAAGACATATCAACATACCATTTTTCATTAAAAAAAAAAAAAAAAAAAAAAAAAAAAAAAAAAAAAAAAAAAAAAACCCAACGAAAATTGTCATTTAACTTCACGTTTACAACAATTACTGCATGTATCTTATCAATTCCTAAAAGCATCAATTGTGAAAGTTTACTGGGGTTTATAATTACTTAGGTAATTCAATTTCTATGGTATGTATTTTCAAACATTAAACTTACATTTTCGATCAGTTATATTATAAATTATTTTCAGTTTTTGTCTTTATTGAAAACAAAAAACTACATTTTCACCCTTACTAATAATTTAAGATATAGGAAGTTAAAACCCTTAAGTTCGAGAGAGAGAAAAAAAAAAAAAAAAAAAAAAAAAAAAACATTATTTAAATGTTACATGAGACATGATTTATCTATAATAGAATAAATCCATACAATGATTGAATAATCAATAATATAACATTTAGTTAACAAAAATATATAATTTAAAATTTGGTAAAAAAAAAGCAAATAAAACACCGATATAACTACAAGTCAAAGCACAAGAATTTTATCCAAACTATCAAAAATCATGAAAGAAACAAAAAAACTAAGCACATTTAGTTTTTAGTATTAAATTTCAATAAAATGGTATTACCTGCATGAACCTTTAGTCATTAATTAACAGTTAATTAAACACAATAAAACATAACACCTATCATATATTAATACAAACATAACACATACACATGGATGATAAATCTAAACCATCAGATTCATTATATACACACATAAAGAAGATCTTGTTGATAACCTTAAAAACCCGAAAACAATAACAAAATCATATTTCACATCTCACATCAGAAAAAGAAATGTCATAAAACAAAGCTTAGAACAATTTTTCATCTCTTGCCCACTATCTTCCTGTTTCTTATTTCTTCATTTTTTATTTCTCAAATATGAAAAAATAGGTTACTAAAAACTTAGATCTAACTCAAATCTGGCATTTGACTCTTTCCTTCATCAAAAGAATGGTGGTTACTCAAATATGGAAGAGCGGGTTACTAAAAACTTAGGGAAGAAGATGTAGGTGGTTGTCGACAAAAGAATGGCGGTTGAGGCGGCTCTAAAGGGTGGTGGTTTAGCTAGTCGTGGCGGTGATGTTTAGTAACAGTGTCTATCCGTTTAGAAAAGAAAGGAATAGATGAGAGTGAAGATTTTGTAAGAAATATTAGGGTTTGTAGTGGAGATCTGGATACCAACTTGGATCGTGAGAACACTTTCCGAACTGATATTTCTACCCTATGCCTAGGTTGCAAGAAATTCAGCTTAGGATAATCCAAGTGAGCACTTACAATTCTAGGCATAGAAATCGTAAGCCAGTTTGCTAGAGAGATTTTGTGAGAGATTGATGAAAAAGAGAGCTAAAATTCATCACCTTCTTTTGAAGAGGAAGAATCATTTATATATTATACGAGATTAGGGTTTCATTAGGGTTGGGACGTCATTAGTTGCTTTGGAAGCAAGTCAGTGGGACCCCAGCCAGGGGTTCTACCCCTTGGACCTCGCTAGGGGCGCTGCCCCTAAACCCCGCCAAAGGGGCGATGCCCCTTTGGAAACCTCGGACCCAGGGGCGCTGCCCCTGGACCCCCGACTAGTCGTCGAATCTGCTTCTAATTCGATCTTATACATGTGTGCACTCCGCACAACCCCGTACATATATTAGCATACATATTATATACATGAAGCCCCTTAGTTCACATGTCAATTCCAGTTCCTTTAAATGACATGGTGACACTAAAATCACCAACAATCCTCCCCAATTTTAGTGTAACCCTTGAATAGACATAACCTTAACAAACAAACCAAACTAGTACATAATGAAAATATTGAAACGATTGAATTTCCACTAAGTATCATACATTTGCAAATACTCGAGAATCAGGGTGTTCTAAGAATTGAACCCATCAACCCATTTGAATACCATAAATTAAAATACATACTAGTTTATTTAATTTCTAGCAAAATACAACTTGACACTATTATAAAGTCGTATGTCCCAGTCCTCTCATGAAATATCAAGGTCAAGTCCATAACCTCTTTAATGCGGCTACACTTCACAATCACGTAGGTAACGTCTTTCCATGTATCTGCACATATATTTATCAAAGGAATTATTAAGAAGTTAAACTTCAACTCGGCTAACTTGCAGAACCGAACACATACCTAGGATGAATAATTCATGTGTTCCAATCTATAAGGATGAGCTCTCCATATTGAATTCAACTCCTAACATTATATTAGGATGGAATTGGGTGTCTCATCATTATAGAATTAAATGGACTTTAATCCCATCCCGATTACAGACTTGTGCACTAAGTCTCTTGTCAGACCTTTAGTCAAGTGATCTGCCAAATTTTGTTGCGATTTCAAAAACTCAACCGAAATCACACCATTCATAATTAGTTCTGTAATCATACTATGTCTAACACCTAGGTGTCTAGACTTGCCATTATAAACTTGGCTATATGCCTTAGCCAAAGCGGCTGCACTATTACAAAGGATAGAAATACGTGCTATCGGTATAGACCACAAAGGAATCTCATAGACCAAATTCCTTAGCCACTCTGCTTCTTTACCAGTAACTGCTAACGCAACAAACTCAGATTCCATTGTCGAGTTTGTAATGCAAAATTGCTTCTTGGAAGCCCAAGAAATAGCACCTCCCCCAAGCAAGAATACCCAACCAAAAGTTGAGGAATGGTCCTCCATGATAGTTATCCAACTTGCATCTGAATGACCTTCTAAAACCGAAGGACTCCCTACGTAGCTCAAACCATAATCCATAGTTCCCTTGAGATACTTAAACACTCTATTTATCACTTGCCGATGTTGAGCATTTGGATTACTAGTATACCTGCTCAACTTACCCACAACAAAAGCAATATCAGGTCTGGTACTTGTCATAGCATACATCAAGCTAATAATAGCCTTAGAGTATTCCAGTTGTGAAATGGGAACACCATTATTTGGCATTAATTTCACACTTGGATCCATAGGAGTACTCGCAGGAGAACAATCGGTAAAATTAAACCGCTTGAGAATTTTCTCAATATAATGACTTTGAGTCATTACTAATCCTTTGTTCATCCTCTTAATTCTTATTCCAAGAATTACATCAGCCTCTCCTAAATCTTTCATGGAAACCTTGGATGATAACAATTTCTTTGTTTCATCCACTTGATTTTGGTCGGTACCAAAAATCAACATGTTATCTACATATAAACAAATGATCACTCCAGCTCTAGTAGCATCATCAAATCTACTATAAAAACATTTGTCACATTGTTTTGTCTTGAAACCAAAAGACGAAATCACTCCATCAATTTTTTGATGCCATTGTTTAGGCGCTTGTTTCAGCCTATACAAAGATTTGACAAGTTTACAAACCATATGCTCTTTACTGGGCATAATGAAACCTTCAAGTTGTTTCATGTAAAATTCCTCGTCAATATCACCATTTAAAAATGTTGTTTTCACATCCATTTGGTGAATAACCAGATTATGGATACTTGCCAAGGCAATCAACAATCTAATAATAGTCAATACCGGGTTTTTGTCTAAAACCTTGAATGACTAACCGGGCTTTAAATTTGTCAATAGTCCCATTAACATTCATTTTCTTTTTGAAAATCCATTTGCAACCAAGAGGTTTAGAACCCAGAGGCAAATCAGACAACACCTATGTGTTATTCTCAAGAATTGATGACAATTCATCATCAATTGCTTACTTCCAAAAGGCACTATCATGAGACTCTATGGCCTCTTGATATGTATTAGGATCATCTTCAATAGTATAGTAATAAGAGTATTCAAGATTAATTTCATCTCTTGAACCCTCCACCAAAAACAGTTGGAAGTCGGATCCGAAATTTTTCGCAATTTGACCTCTTTTGCTTCTACGAAGCTCTTGTGGTTCTTGCATGATTCCACCATCTTGACTTTCTGAATTTTGTTTTTTATTAACACCAAAAGTCAGATACTTAGGCCTTTGAATCGATGAAAACCACATCTTATCAAAAATTGCATCCCGTGATTCGATAACAGTGTTAACTGAAACCGAATCATTAGGTTCTATTACATAAAACCTATATGCCTTGGAATGTTCAGCATATCGAATGAATCTGCAATCAATTCCATGTTCTCCCAAAATTTTCTTTTTGGGCTCGGTGAGTTTTATAACTATCCGACATCCCCAAACCCGAAAGTAACTCAAATTCGGCTTTTTCTTGAACCAAAGTTCATATGGGACTATTTTGTTCCTTTTATTTGGAACCCTATTTAATAAATAGCAGGTCGTTAACATGGCCTCTCCTTAGAATCCTTCACTCAATCCCGAATATCATAACATCGAGTTTACCATTTCCTTTAAAACTCGATTTTTGTGTTCAACATTTTGTTGGGGTATGTAAGGTGTTGTGGTCTCATGAATGATACCCACTGATTGAAAATATATGATATCCATATATTCACCTCCCATATCAGTCCTGAGACCTATAACCGGAATGCCCAAATGCAATTCCACATCGGTTTTGTATATTTTGAATTTATCTAAGGCTTCATCCTTAGAATGTAAGAAATACATATAGCAAAACCAAGTGCAATCATCAATAAAGGTGACTACATACTTTTTATTTCCCAAAGAAGGAGTGGAGTGAAAATCACATAGGTCACTGTGTACAAGTTTCGCCTGCTGACCTGGTAGCGAGACCCCAGCTAGGGGCTCTGCCCCTTGGACCCCGCTAGGGGCGCTGCCCCTATACCTAGCCAAAGGGGCGCTGCCTCTGGACCCCCGACTAATCGTCGAACTGGCTTCTAATTCGATCTTATACATGCGTGCACTCCGCACAACCCCGTACATATATTAGCATACAAACTATTAGGCCCCTTAGCTCACTTGTCAATTTCAGTTACTTAAATGACATGGTGATATTAAAATCACATACAGATTTTGTAATAGCTGAGGTTATGGTTCGACTAAAACGGTTATGGAGTTAGAGGCGGTGGATGTTCGATATTTTCCGGATCCTCTATGACCTGCTTTGTGAACATTGTTGGACTTGGTATTCCGGGTCTTTAGCATAGTTGAGACGAATTTTTGTTTAGAATAGGTCTTCTCTTGACTATTTCTGCACATGTGTTTGTTAAAAAAGAAATATAACCATTATTAATGTTTGGTGGTAGGGAGATGGCCAAAGCTAGTTTTAGTTTTAGGGTTTTTACTTTATTTAGAGATAGGATGATAGGAAAGTAATTTAGTGAGAGAAAGTGAAAATTTTCAAATGAACGTGTGAAATGTATGATCTATCATTTTATAGCGTGAGTTTCATTAAGCTTTTATATGATTGGCTTGCTTTACATCACCTAGATCACCATGTATATAATCCAAACCATACAATTCATCTCCATATATATATATATATATATATATATATATATATATATATATATATATATATATATATATATATATATATATATATATATATATATATATATATATATATATATATATATATATATATATATATATATATAAACTCAAACACTTCACTTTCATCAATAGAAAGTGGTTTATTACACACAACATACTCCACTAAGATGGATTTGAAAGTTTTCCGAACAAGAATCAAGTAGAAGCAAAATCAAGGGTGTTCTTATCTTCATGAGCTGTCCCAAAGTAATAGTTGCTGTACTCTTCGAATATGAGATCCCTATATCGAGCCACCTCATCACGAGCCACTAGCGCGGGCAAGGGTCCTATTTTTGCCATGGGAAGTGGCGCGTAGAATATCGGGACGGACACTCTTGATGCAGTGCTTGTGGTTCGCACTATGTGTTCTGCACTTTTGTACTTCCCGTTGCTAAAAATCTAAAATGGAATCACGAAACAAGCAAGGCTCAGACCAACAGTTGTTAGATACGAGTTTAAAATCAGGCAATACCGACTGACTGCAACAGTGCAACTGTCAATAAAAGACGGACCTTTATGAAATTAGCCACCGTTATACACAAAGAGTGCGGAATTTTAGTAATAGTATGAGATTAACCTGTAACATATCGCCAACGTTGATAACGAGAGCACCATGGATGGGTGGAACCTCGATCCATTCTTCATTTCCTGGTGACAATATTTCACCTTTTTTCACGTATAGTCCACCAACGTCATCTTGTAGAAGCACTGTTAGCATGCCAATATCAGAGTGCCTCTTTACGCCTACGGTTAGCTCGGGATTTGGACAGGTCGGGTAGAAGTTCATGATGACTGCTCTTGAACCTATAAGTGTATCAAGACTTGAATCATCAAGTTTCACACCCAGGACTGCGATTAGTGCATGTAATAGCCTTTTCACCATCTCCGTTGAAGATTTTATGTACTCCAGCGCTACTTCTCTATAAAATTACCAGTACACAGAAATCATTAGGTAGCCTTTTCATCTTTAACAATTACGACTAATTAAGTGGGTTCTTACTTGCATTCATTAGGCCAAAACTCAAGGGCATCAGCGTCATTGGTGTATGTCATTCTTAGAAAGTCTCTCCACCGCAAAACCTCATCTATCTCCGGAAGAAAGCTCGTCCCATACTTGACCCCTGGTGTAGGGCTCACTCCCTGAAGATACGCTGCCTTCTTTTCAGCTGGTTGCCCGAAAAACTGATGTGCTGCAGCTTTAAGCGACTCCAGAAGCTCCAACGGTAGACCATGGCTCACAACCTGAAAGAACCCTAGAGTTTCAGCAGCATGGGCGATGGTCTTTGCCACTTGAGCATGGTTAGGACCATCGAGCTCTGATAGATCAATGGTCATCATTTCAGGTGATGATGCTGTTTGTTGCTTGTCTATTCGCAGGTGGGGTGGTTGGATGTACAGACTTGGTACCTCTGTGAGCCCAGAATCCACCAGCCCTTTGATACCATTGCCTTCCTTCACGACGAAGTTGAAGAGGGAATTATCATCATTGAGCTTTGGAGCCATTAGTGAGTCGTAAATGTACTTAATTATCTCTTTGCAATTGACTAATTATTAACCAAGTACCTCCAGCATGGCAGTTATAAATAGTCGACAAAATTGCAAAAATGGTCCCTGAGATATGATTTTTTTGAGGGTTTTAGTCCAAATTCCGACTTTTTTTGATTAATGGTTATTTTTAGCTAGTTTGCTTACAGTTTTGGTTTCTGTCCAAACTAAAAAGACTATTATACCCTTAATGAATTTATTTTTCATTTTTCTTTCACTTTTTACTATTATTATTATTATTAAATATAAAAGTGGGCCTACTTATCCACCCTCTCTCTCTCTCTCTCTCTCTCTCTCTCTCTAACCTAACTCATACCACTTCATCTTCAAGATTTTATCCCCCCAAATCCATCGTCGACATCCCTAGTAGATCTCATAAACACTGAAACACACCTTCGATGAAACCTCATTCCCCTTCAACAACCCACCAACCCGTTATATTACCCAAGAATCGCTCTTAATGAAACCCCATTGATGTTGAATAGAAACTCTCAAAGAAACCAAGCTTGATGATGTTCAAAAGGAAATCACGTACATCTACACCATCTACCATTTATTCTTCCTGTTTCACTCGATCTCAGTGCTCCTCTTCAGCAACACATCTTCTTTATTTGGATCCTGAAACCGATCATAGATCCCACTGCTCTATTCTCTCCTTTGTTCTCTGTGAGAATTCTTCATTTTGAAGATTCATCTAGGGTTTGTGCAGGTCAAGTCGATAGTTATAGGTTATGGTTTGGGGTTTTAATTCAATTGATGGAAAATAGTTATAGTTTATGGTATGACATATTGATTTGGATTTTGGAGCACACGACTATTCGATTAGCAGGGTGTTTGAAGTTGAACCAAAGAGTTATGTATTTAAGCATTTCGGCTTTAGAGTTAAGGGATCCATCGAGGCCATGACTGATGACTATCACGGAGATAATTATCACCCCATCTCCAAGAATTACAACAATACAACCATTTTACAGATGGTATATCTCAATGGATAACCAGGTTTCAATCTTTTATATGTTTCTTCAAGAATTGCAACCATTTCTGTTTTTTTCATAAGCGGCATGCTTCATCTTTGGCAACCTCATCATCATCGTTCATATTTAATCACATGATTTTAAACTTTTAGAGTTTTATCATAGAGTTCGTTGCAATTTCAAAATCAAAACTCAATGTATTTCTGCAATTTGAAGAAACTGAGTGTTGTGATTGAGTGAATTGTTAGACCCACCTAATTATATTTATAAATGATTGCTCCAATTTGATTGTTTCATTGCAGTTTCAACTTCTCGATTCTCAAATGATTTAATTTTCAATGAATTACAGATCTCAACATGGGAAGCAAGACATCAAGCTGGTCTGATCAATGTGGAACTAGAGTCTTTGACAATGAAAAGGAAAATGAAGAAAAGGAAAATACTAAGAGCAACAACAACAATAACAAGAAGATGGAACAAGTGAAGGCAGTTGCAGCTACAGGATTTGTGAAAGCTAAATCCGCCACCATTGTTGGAGCTCACAAAGTGAAGAAAGGTACATCCACTGGTTTCAAATGGATCAAGAACAAATGCTCCTTATCTTCCAAGTGAACAATGAACATATTGTTTTTCCTTTTGCTTTTATATCAAATCACATATTTTTCCGAATACAATCATTCTCTCTTAGTGTCGATTGCAGAACAACCCACATGAATGATTAATTAGCCAATTAAAGTAGGTTTTAATTTTTTTTAGGGATTTAGTGTTACTTTTCAAGGTTATGAAATTGGTGATGACATATTTGATTTTTGTAATATCTGATTAAGAATATGATGAACATTTTTGTAATTTCTGGTTAAGAATATGATGAAGATGAATATGGTGTTGTTATATTTATTGAGTGTGTATGAGAGAGAGAATGAGAGGGTGGATAAGTGGGCCAACTTTTATACTTAATAATAATAATAATAATAATAATAATAATAATAATAGTAATAATAATAATAATAATAATAATAATAATAATAATAATAATAATAAGTGACAGAAAAATGAAAAATAAATTTATTAAAGATATAATAGTATTTTTAGTTTTGACAGGGACCAAAACTACAAGCAAACTAGCTCAAAAGGACCACCAATCCAAAAAAATCGAAGTTTGTACTAAAACCCCAAAAAAAAACCATTTTTGCAATTTTGTTTAAATAGTCTGACAAGGAAGTTTGCATGGTTTTGAGGGTTGGTCAATTGTAGAGGTTTGGTGGTGAAATAACACCACTAACTATATGTATCTTTCAACTGGAAAAACCTTTTAAATAAATTTTGGGTATTTTATTAATACAAGAGTTTCACAAATATTCATATATAAATGGGAAATTTTTAGAATCTTATTTATTTGTCCTACTAATATCTATTTAATATATATATATATATATATATATATATATATATATATATATATATATATATATATATATATATATATATATTAAAAATGTGAAAATTTTGTATTTATCAAACTTGTAAATTTACAAGCAATATAAAAAAAACCTTTGGAATAAAAAAAGCTTATGCCACTAAAGTATGAGGCATCATTTTCTATTTGACGCTAATATTCAATCCATAGCAAAGTATTATCAACAGTATTATCAACAAATTATAAATCGGTGGATGTTTTCCAAGAGAATATTAGGTCTTATGGTATATATACAAGTTATGAAAAACTCGTGGTCTGGTGGAAGGTTCACCACGATCGTCATGCACACCATCCCTGGTTCCACGACCATGGTAGTTCGTAAAGAATGGCACGAGTGGCAACAGTTGAATATGAGAAGAGCTAATGGTTTCCAGTGCATTGAGCCAATCTGCTTCTACCTCTCTCCTCTTTCCATGTCATGGTTGTGTGTGCTTGAAGTTCATATCAAATTTTTATCCACATATTAAGGTATGCTTTCTTTATATTGATGTTGCAATGCATATAAGGTGTTTGATAAAAACCGTGAGAGAGTTCTTTGTTGAAATCTAGTATTTTAATTTCTTTCTTTATTTTTATATTGAAATTGATAGTGTGATGTGGTTGGTATACCAAGGTCAATGTGGTGTGGTGGTGGTGATGAGTTGACGCCTAGATGATGATATTTTTCATATGGTCGTTTTGTGTGGAAATTTGTTTATGCCAGTATTATGTCTCTAACTCCTTTTAAATAAATATTTTATTTTGCAACATGAATTTTTGATTATTTACATTCTATGTTTTTTTACAAAATTGCAAAAATGGTCTCCCTAGTGTTTTATTTTATGTGGTTATGGTCTAAACATTTGAAATGTTGCAGATTTGGTCCTTTTCAACAAGTTTTATTGAGGTTTTGGTCCCCCATCCGTTAAGTTTAACTGGTTGGGTGTTAACTTTTTTAAAATAACAATTTTACCCTCAGTGATCATTTTCGCAGTTTTGTCTTTTACCATACCATAAGGACCATTTTTGCATACATTCTTTTATTGAAGTATTATATATTAATAAATATTATTTTTAATATATAATATTATGTATTAATAAATATTGTTTTATTGGATTATTAATTTATTATCGTTGATTTTTTTTTTTTTGTTAGAGTAATTCTTTTTATTGAGTTATTATATATCAATACATATAGTTTTTAATATATAATATTTATATCATAATAAATATTATATTATTAGATTATTAATTTCTTCTAGTTAATATTTTTAATTCTTTTTTTTAATTATTTTTATTTTATTATTTAATTTATTATTTTCTTCATATACTAAATATTGTTTTATTGGATTATTAATTTATTCTAGTTAATTCTTAAAAAAAACAATTGTCGAAGTAATTATTTTTTATTAAGTTATTATATATCAATAAATATAGTTTTTAATATATATATATATAATATTTATATCATAATAAATATTATATTATTGGATTATTATTATCTTTTAGTTAATATTTGTAATTTCTTTTTTTAAACTATTTTTATTGGATTATTACTTTTAATTTATTATTTTCTTCATATACTAAATATTATTTTATTGGATTATTAATTCATTTTTAATTATAATAATAGTTCTTGTTAATTTTATTGGTTTCACCCTTAAGTCATGGGATATGCAAAACTGTCATCTCTCATCATCGAAATCGTTAGGATCGCTGCCAAACACTTTCATTTCATCTAGCTTATAATGAGAAACCATATGGAAAAACCATAACCATCACTCGGTCACCGCCACCACTTATAAATGTTATAGGGGTTTGTTGCGCATTATGTGAGATATGAAAGATTCCATTGGATTATGATGAGGTTGTCGCACGTGGCTATCAGCAACGCTGGGTGGAATAGGGTAGGATATCTATTGAACCTTAAATGAAGGTGTTTAGAGCTGATTGTGCCAATTTTTGACGATGATAAGCGACTCTTTTACGTGTTTCGACGACTTTGTGGTGAAATTAATTAAATTAAAAACAATTAATAGCATACATTAAAAATAAAATAATAATACAATAAGATAATATTTATTATATTAAAAAAAATAATAAATTAAAAGTAATATTTCAAAAAATTAATAACTCAAAAAAATAAAGTAAAAAAATTAATAATCCAATAATGTATTATTTATTATGATGTAAATATTATATATTAAAAATAATATTTTTTGATATATAATAATCTAATAAAAAAGAATTGCTCCAACAAAAAAGATATTATAAAAAGAATCAACTAAAAGAAATTAATAATCCAATAAAATAATGTTTTATAATATATAATAATCTCAGAATATAATATTTATTATGATATAAATATTATATATTAAAAATTATATGTATTGATATATAATAACTTAATAAAAAAGAACTACTTCGACAAAAAATTAAAAAATATAAAACTAACTAAAATAAATTAATAAACCAATAAAACAACATTTAGTATATCAAGAAAATAATAAATTAAAAGTAATAATACAATAAAAATAATTAAAAATTACAAAAATTAACTAAAAAAATTGATAATCCAATAATATAATATTTATTATGATATAAATATTATATATTAAAAACTATATGTATTGATTTATAATAATTTAATAAAAAAGAATTACTCCAACATTTTTTTTTAAATCAACTAAAATAAATTAATAATCCAATAAAAAATATTTATTAATATATAATATTATATATTAAAAATAATATCTATTATTATATAATACTTCATTAAAATAAAAAAGAATGGATGCAAAAATGGTCCTTATAGTATAGTAAAAGACAAAACTGCGAAAATGGTCCATGGGGTAAAACTGTCATTTTAAGGAAGTTAACAGCCAACCAGTTAAACTTAACGGATGAGGGACCAAAACCACTATAAAACTTGTTGAAAATGACCAAATTTGCAACTTTTCAAATGTTTGGACTGTAGCCACATAAAATGAGAAACCACAGGGATCATTTTTGCAGTTTTGTCATGTTTTTGTCATCCCCTTCTTTTTATCTCCCTTGTTGTGTTCCTTCACAAACATAAATACAGAGACGTCATCTCCTTAGAAACTGGCTCTTCACACCCACAATACCACCTTTGTTATATTCCTCTCCCTAAATCTTCCCTTGGTATTCCGTTCTCCAAGTATTTCAGAAGAGTTTGCATGATGTTTCATTTTAGTTTTTAGTTTCAATCATTTTCATTTTCAATTGTGATTTGTGTTTGCTTTTTGTGTAGGAAGGTTTGGAATGAAGAATGGGATCTAGTGGATTTGGGTTTTACTTGAGATCTTGGGCTTTAGTTTTAATAAGTTTCTTAAAAAGTAATATGTTATGTTGGTCCCTAACCAACAAATTCAACAAGCAAATATGATATGAATAAAAGTAATAACAAGAGAAATACTAAAACCAAAATATATATTGATTGATAGTTTTCAATGAATAAGAGGTAACCAGAGAATAGACTCTGATTACATACACACTCTTGATCGATAACCCCTTACACAAAAAGGTGTGTGTGTGTGTGTGTGTGTGTATATATATATATATATATATATATATATATATATATATATATATATATATATATATATAACAAAAGACTAAAAGATATATCCTAACATACATGACAGATAAACATGGAAGCGCAATCAAATAAAAAGTAAGAGTCTTCTATAATGGTAACCAGATCTTTAAAACAATTCTTGACAGATATGGATGTTATCTTCACTCTTTAGGGCTTGGAAATATACGGATCTTCATGAAGCTTCCTGATGTTATCAGGGGATGTAACCTCTGACGCAGATCAGTGGTACAAGCGCAATCAATGACAAACAACAGTTGACTTATCAAATCAAACAAGGGTCCTAACAATCTCCCTCTATTTGATATTGTCAATACTAACTACTAACTATACTACCTCTTTATAATGTACATAAATTGAGTATAAACATATACAAAACTTAAATATCTGGAGCGATGCATAGATAATGATTAACATTACTCTTCGTCAGTGTATGAATACCACCAAATTTCAATGGATGCTCCCCCTCAGATAAACAACCATAAAATTCTGCCCCCCCCCCCCCCTACATATGAGATTATCCCTTTGTTGACATTATCAACAAAGAGGGGGGGCAAGTTACTATCTAGCACAATAGTTCTTCATTAATTCCTCTTGGTATAAAGGGATGGTATGTTATAAGTCATACCTTCGTCTATGGTGATAATAAAAGAAGTCAATGATAGGGATGGCAACGGGGCGGGTTTGGGACGGGTTTTGGTAATCCTGCCCCCGTCCCCGAATATGAAAATCGATCCCATCACCGGCTCGATTCCCAACGGGTATCCGTTTACCAAACACTATCGGGTCTGCGGGTATCCCAACGGGGTAACGGGGATCCCCGTTTAACATTCAAATTAAAAATGATTTTGATGAAATGAGAATACAAACCATTAGACTTAGTGATGCAAACATAAATTCATATCCAAAATAATTTTGATAATTTACAAAACTACTAAGAGAATACATATTTGTTCTGATACATAAGTGGTTACTAGTGGCAACAAAAACAATAAAGACACTAGCATTCATAAACCATAATATCACTATTACTCTAAGTAATATGAATAAAAAATGTCAAAACACTAGCATTACAAATAAACACAAAGCTATCTCAAGAAATTATCTTTAAATCGTTCACAACAAAGAAGATAACTCAAAGAAATATATATATATATATATATATATATATATATATATATATATATATATTAACGGTTTCAGGTAACGAGTTTCGGTTTTGGTTTTGGTTTCGGGTAATCGGGACGGGTATTTTTTTTACCGTCCCCGTAACCAAACCCGCGAAATTTTTCTAAAAGCATACCAAACCCGATCCTGATCCCAATTAACCGACCCCAAACCCGACCCTAATATGTCGGTTTTCGGTTTTCACCATCGGGTTCGGTTTCTTTTGCCATCCCTAGTCAATGAATTCATGTGCAACGTAGTCTCACATCACTTATGATTTAATGGGGAGATCATTAACAAGGATTTACAGTATATAACATAAGTTCTCTGTTAATTCATTTGGTACAAGGGAAGGTTGTTCGATGTCTCACAGTAACTATGTTACCAATATTAAGGATCACTGACATCTAGGGCATGTCTCACATAACATATGTCTTTATAAGAGATTACTAACACAAAGTTACTATCTAGAAAAAAAAATCTCTGTTATTTCAAGGTATAATTGTCAGTGAATGAGCAATTTCATCGGTGAATCTTGTTATTGATGTATGTTTCGGTTTAGAACAAATGGTTCTCCATTAATTCATACAATTCAGGAAAAAATTATGTGGTTTCACAACTCACTCAATGGTATCAATAGATGAGATCTACAACATCAAGTGCAATTTTGTATTATATCTTATTTATGGTAATAATATATTTGGTCAAGGGTACTAAATTTCATTCTATAACAATTGTTCTCCATCAGTATCCTTGGTATAGTTCATCAGTGGTCAAGATGAATCATATTTATGAATGAACCACTGATGTATTTGCAAACCATAACAATTTTTCCACCGTCAATTCATAAATTATACCATCAGTGAATAAAATTTAACCATCAGGGGATGATCCACTGATTCTCAACTTTTAAGAACATGTCCTTTCATTTGCAGAGGAGAATCTTTTCAAAAGATATAAGTTTTAGGGTTACCTTTCGGAGAAAATTTGTTAGGATTTTGGTGTTTTTATGAAAAAAAAAATGGGTGGGCCTTTGGGTCTAAAAAGGAAATCTTGGGGTTTTTGAAAACCCACAACTCTTTTTTCAAGTGTATTTTACAGCAAGTAACTTTTAGATAAACAGGGAATAAGATGGAATATGAGATTGGAGATCAGGTTGAAGTGGTGAAGAAGGAAAAAAACTTGAAGGGTGAATTATGCAACAGAAGTCATTGACAAGATAAATGGAAGATATAGGGTTCGGTATGAGACTATGATAGATGGAAGAGGAAGACCATTGATGGAGGAAGGTTTATCATAGAGAAAACTACGACCCTATCATTGATGGATTTATGGAAGGATGAAGTATGATGGGTTACAAGGTTCCTCTGGTGACTGGGTGATCAACATTCTGTTGAGTTTGAGGATGAAAGGGGATCACATAAGTACCCAAGAGAGATGATGAGGATTCATCTGGACTGAAAGTTATGCCCTTTTTAATAAATCAAATTAGTTATATAACTGAGTTTCTTTAAACAACCCTTGAATCGATTCTTTGGGTTAGTTACGCGTCTCCCGGGCCGATTCAAATATAAAATGTAAGATCCCGACTCTCAGGTATGAGATTCATGGCTTAAAAGACAAATATTGCTTTGGAACTCGTCAAGTTGATGGCCTCAGACTCGATGTGTTGGAAGCTCTCAACTCGACGAGTTGTTGAGAAAAACTCGAACAGTTAGCGGCTGCTTATGAAACCCTAATTTTTAGGGTTTTGCACCATATTTAAAGATCTTATAAGTCATTGTTAGCCTCCCTTATCGTACCCTCAGTCCAGAGAAACCCTAATTCACGCCTCATCTCTCATTTTGAGTGTGTGTGAGCTCAAAGTGTGATTTTTTGTTGCTCTTTTGGAAGGAACTTCAAGCTTCAAGACGATTGATTCAGAGGAAGGATTTAGATCCGGGATTTTCATTGTTATTGCATCCATTTTGAGGTATAAATTCGATATCTTGATCATCCCTATGCTAGATCTTTTTATTTGAAAGTTTACGGCGATTATTAGCTTATTTTGGGTCTATACTTGGATTCGAACATGTTATGAAGCTATGACTTTAGATCTGGACATCTCATGGCCTCCATGGACTTAAAGTCGCCAACTTTATCAAGTCTTGGCCCTCCTTCATGCTCTAAGTCCCTTAATAAGCTTTGTTTTAGTGTTTTAGCCTCTTGATGCCATGCATGGATGTAAATTTAACAACTTTATGTGGTATTTCAGTTCTAAGGGACCAGATCTATGGTTTGTGGCACTAGATTCGCTTGGGAATTGGCTGAATGTTGTAAGAGTAGGAGAACTCGACGAGTTTCCTAGCCAACTCGGTGAGTTGAATCAGTTTTTCTCGTTTTCTGGATACTGTAGAAACTCGACGAGATGTTCTAACAACTCGGCGAGTTGGTTCGGATTTTTATCGTATTTTTAAGTTGGTTCGGATTTTATGTAGGCCCAAGGGCAAGCCAGACTTATGTTGTGGGCTCAAGAGCAAGCCAGATATGTACTGAGGCCCATGAAGGGCATGCTAGACTCATATTGTGGGCTTAGAGGTAATCCAGTTTGTAGAGATGTGGACCCATTACATGTCATTATTATGTGTATTATTTGTATGTATTTTGGGGGAAACTCACTAAGCTTTGGGTTTACAGTTTTAGATTTATGTCTCAGGTACCTCTGATGATTGCAGAAAGGTGAAGGCTTGATCGTGCACCTCCTCACAACTTGTGTTATGATTTCTGGGATTTTATCTGATGACAAATTATTTTGAAAACAAATTGTAATAAATTGTGGTTTTTTATGTTTAAAAAATTTAAAATTTTTTATGAATTTTATGGATATCACATAAAATGGGCCCAGGGCTGAAAAAAATTGGTCCGCAAGTCATAACTATAGTAAAATTAAAACAAAAACATACACACCATTCTAAAATTTGCTATTAATATTAAAAACACACAAATATGGTCATTATATTACAAAAACAACTAATTTAAAATAATAGTAATAATAATAATAATAATAATAGTTTTCCTAGCATTTTTAGATAAGTTAGTTTATTATATATATATATATATATATATATATATATATATATATATATATATATATATATATATATATATATATATATATATATATATATATATATATATATATATATATATATATATATATATATACTCTAGGAATTGTGAACCCCTTATAGATATGGGCTCTAAGTGACCATCCGGTTTACCTACCATCTGGAGCAGACCTGATTATTGAGAAATCATGTATAACCTTTTTTTTTTAAAGTACATCAAATATTTTTTGGAAGAAGTATAATCATGAATTCAACTACTACAAAACACGCTATTGGTGACAAGAATTAGTATCATAATTAAAATGTTTGTAAATGAAGATGGATTAACGACGTATATTCCGCAAGCATCAATTCTCGATTTTTTAAAGACATTTTAGACGAATTCGGAAATTAGTGATGGATTCATGAAGATTTAAATAACATGGGTAATATGAGGCTAATCACATAAACCAAAAATCTATTACTATTAGGGTTACCAAAAATAAATCACATAACACCAAGCAACAAATTACCAACCAAACCAAGTAAGTTGATAGCAAATATGTTTGATTGTCAATATATTTGGTTGGTAATACAGTACCAGTTAATTAATCTTGGTGTGATAATGTTATACAATTTTAAATATCATGGTAGTAACGTACCAACCAATTTATTTCTTATATATATATATATATATATATATATATATATATATATAGAAACAGGATCAGATGATGATTCTATTTAAAGTGAGGACTCGTGAGGACATCTTAAAAAAAAAATTAAAATCTAAAAGAAATACAAATCATAAAATCGAGCGTAGTAATACATCGGAGAGAAAAAAATGGAAAAAAAAATTGGATCATTAAAATTGAAGCATTTATCATTTTATGATCCATGCTTCAATTTTTATGATTCATGATTCAATTTAATGAATCAAAAAAACAATCCATTTTTTTTTCTCTCGGATATAGTACTATGCTCGATTTTATGATTTCTATTTTTTTTAGATTTTTTTTAAAAAAATTTTAAAGTGTCCTCACGAGTCTTCACCGAAAAGAAAGTCATCATCGGAACCGGATCATATATATATATATATATATATATATATATATATATATATATATATATATATATATATATGAATTTTAAGAGCTTGATATAAGACATTCAATGGTATTAGTCCATAATTATTAACACGCTAAATTTTAAAATTTTAAAAGTTACTTCTATAGAACTCTTTAGTAAATTAAAAACCATACATAACTAATTTCTTTACAAAGCATGAAAATCATGATATGTCCATGTTGTCTTTATATCTTACAATAGAATATTAGAAAATAATTAGTATATAATATTATCAATTTGTATTAATCAAAATTATTGGTAGCCAAAAAGTTGGTATCAAGTATATATTTGTTATACTACTAGTTGTAACATTCCGACTCCCGGGCATAAATGTATAATATTTAATTAAATTATATTCATTTTGTCATGGCAACTCGATGAGCTGGAGGCCCCAGCTCGTCAAGTAGAGATTGAGATGACCGTGTGATTTTTACAGTCTATTCGACGAGTTGGGGGGGGGGGGGGGGGGGCTCGACTCGACGAGTAGGAGCTCAGTGTGAAAACACTAATTTTCAGGGTTTGCAACCTATTTAAAAGACCTTAATTCCTTTACCCCGCCTCCCTCATCATCTTAACACACTGAGAGAGACCCCAATCGAGATATTACCATCTATGAGAGATAGATAGAGAGAGAGAGAGAGAGAGAGAGAGGCTAAGATTGTATGTTTTAGTGCATTTTTGGAAGGAGTTTTAGGAGAAAAAGACTTGGAACGAGAATGAGCCCTTGGATCCAGTATTCTTTCAGTATTAGCTGCCATTTAGAGGTAAAAAGCTATCACCTTGACCATTTGTTTGTTAGATTTCTTCACTATGGAGTTTATGGCCATTTCTATCTTCTCTTTGAGTCTTGTAGTTGTTTGAGAATGCCTTGAAGATGAGACTTCATATCTAGACAATACGAGGTCTCTTAGGCCAAAAGATTCAAGCTTTATCAAGCTAATGGCCAATTTTCATGCATTAAACCCTTTATTGAGCTTTGGGTTGGCAAACTTAGCCCTAGAGGCCATGCATGGACGTAAAGCTTGCAGCTTTACATGGTATTTCATCCTTAGAAGGCTAGATCTAGAGTATGAGGCCTTAGTTCCGCTTAAAAACGTCTAAATGAGAGAATGAACTGAAGGGACTCGACGAGTTGGTGAGCCAACTCGACGAATTGATTAGGGTTTTCGCCGATAGTCTGGACGCGTTACAATCTCAGCGATTTAGTGAGACAACTCGACTAGTTAAGTTGGATTTTCCCAATTTTTCAAAAGAAACGAAGGAACTCGATGAGTCGCATAGATGCACTTGACGAGTTGGGTGAACATGGACTGTTGACTCGAGTGTTGACTTCCGTTAAATTTTAGGGTTTGGTCAAGTTATGGATTATGGATACCATGGAGGGGTAAAATGGTCTTTCACTCTTTCCGAGAGTTAGAAAAGGGGTTAGCTTAACATCTTTAGAGTTGTTGTTATAAAGTGTTAACTAGATATGATTATGATATGTAGGTGGAGTCTAGACCGATCGTTGAGTACGAGACCTACTTGCTTACATAGTTACATACGAGGTGAGTCTTCTTACTATACTTACCTGAGTGGTAATTGTTGTGCGACCGGAGGGTCTTATCTAAGTTATTGACCGGGGGGGGGGGGGGGGGGGTCGTATGTGCTTACACTGAGTTATGTGATATCATGCATTTTGTCTTTGTGATTTAGGTTGTATATTATTTTGTGCCTTATTGAGTTAGGACCGGAGTGTGCAAACCGAGTTGTGAGATTGGAAGGTCCTCACTGAGATACTGGATTGGAGGGTCCATCCCTGGTTGTGAGACCGGAGGGTCTTCACTGAGATATGTGACCCGAGGGTCCTTATCGAGCTATAGTCATGAGAGGCTAATTATTTGTGTGTGGTATTTTGGGGAACTCACTAATCTTCGTGCTTACAGTGTTGTGTGAAATGTGTTTCAGGTAACTCTTAGGATCGCAGAAAGGCGTCAGTTTAATTGTACACATCAGCTTGAGATTATGTTTTGAGGATTCTGGGATATTATCAAACATTTTGTTGTCTTGTGTTTTGAACAACTTATACATTTGTGTTTTGAGAAATGTGAGATTATGTTTTATGTTGTTTTAAAAATGAAAATTTTATTTGAAAATTTAGAGTGTTACACTAGTAACAAAATATTTGTACCATCAATAGTTTGTACTCTGCACGGTTTGAGAAAAAAATAATTGGTATCATACTTTGGTTACCCTTAATCACTAGTCCATTCACTATTAACTCCAATATGTCTTGTCACAAATTCGTGAAAATTTTATGTATATTTTGTTGGTTTCAAAGTTCGAGGTAAACACAATCCTCACTAATAAATGAAGATTTTTTTTGTCACTTGTCACGTTCTCATTCAATTTGTCAAATGTCATTTTGTGATTATTTTAAATTAATTTCTTATTTCACATTTCATTTTATGAGTTTTTCTATTTTATTAACTTCCATATAATATTTTAATGGAATCATACAAACATATAAAACTAGCATTTTTGCTTGAATCTCATGCATTTGAAACCCTAATTCTTTTTTCCTTTCACCACATTCATTTGAAACTCCCATGACTTTTCAATTTCTTTATAATAATAATAATAATAATAATAATAATAATAATAATAATAATAATAATAATAATAATAATTTGATAATTAGGTTAAATAAATATCAAACCTAAAGTGTAATCATATATAAACTAAATTTCAATATTAAAATAATATATTTACTTCTACTTATAAAATTATATTTTTTATTAAAATAATATATTTACTTCTACTTATAAAGGATGCATTTTTCCTTTCACCACATTCACTTGAAACTCTCATGTATTTTTCTTTTCAACACATTCATTTGAAACTCCCTTGACTTTTCAATTTTTCTAATAATAAATAGAAGTTGTTTAATAAGGTTAAATAATATCAAACCTAAAGTCTAATCATATATAAATTAAATTTCAATATTAAAATAATATATTTACTTCTACTTATAAAGTTATGTTTTTTAACTTTTAATATATTATAGTTAAATTATTAGTTTTAATATATTGTTGGATGTAAACCATTATCATTTTAAAAATGCAATTTTGGAACAATTTGTATAATATACTTACATTATTAATTTAAATATAACATTACATGGTCCACTTAAATATAGATTTTAGGTTAACTTAAAAAACCTAAAAAATATTTTGTAAATAGTTAAAAATGATAAATTGTAGTGTCTTTCTAATAATGATTATAAGTTGGTTATTGAGGTTAAATAAATATCAAACCTAAAGTGTAACCATAAATAAACTAAATTTGAATTTTAAAATAATATCTTTACTTATATTTATAAACTTATGTCTTTAAGTTTTAACATACTATACTTAATTTAATAGATTTAAAATGTTGTTATATGTAAACCATTATCAGTTTAAAGCTACAACTTTTGAACAGTTTGGACAAAATACTTAAATTGTTAATTTAAATATAACATTAGAGTGTCAACTTAAATATAAATTTTAGTTCCACTTAAAAAACCAAACAATATTTTATAAATAGTTAAAAGTGATAAATTGTAGTGATAAATGCAAAAACTAAATTGTAATATCAATTTGACTAAAATTTTCCTAAAGATATTTTTATAATCGTAAAAAAATTTCAGATAAGTAACTTAAAATAATTTACAATAAAAATAGTTAAAAATAAATCTATATAAATAATTATATTGTTACATTTAAAATAAAAATACAATGTTTGATATTTTAACAAATTATAATGATAGAAATTAAAACATTAAGCAAATAAATTTTAAAAATTAATTATTAATAATAACAACTATAAATAACAGTAAACTATATATTATATTTAGATTTATTCATGAATAACTCGTTAATAGAAGTCATTCAAACGATTTATGCAGTTATAATAGATTTATGTATTATCATATAGTTCAAAATAATCAATATATTATATCCATTTAGTATACAATTTATTATATCAAATTTAATAATAACGTTACTGTTATATTTAAAAAAAAACTTATATTTGTAAAAACTTCAATTATATAGGTGTTTCTGCACAACGCACGGACATTCGCCTAATAATTGTAATAAATGTAGTAATAAATAAATATTAGTTTCACTAGTAAGCTCACATTTTAATTTTAAAATTCCTAAAATTAAAGTTCATTAGTTTTTTTTTATTTTAATTATTTGTTTAAATTTAAAAGATAAAAAAATATTTTCATTATAATAAATCATTATTTTTTTTTCTTATAAATTCAAAGTTCTAAAATATTTTGACATTTATATTAATTTTTTTTAATTAACGCATGTAATACATGGGTCTCACAACTAGTTTATAATATTGATGATAGACTTCTCCCATTGACGAATTTGAAAAGAAATATATATGTTGTTAAACTTCTGCCATGTTGTTTTATGCGGCAGATTTGGATCCGTCGCTAAACACCATCAGACACCACACACATATTCATAGTGGATTAGATTGTGTGGCTGATAAATAATCTTCTAGTAATTGAAGTTCCATTTTGTCTCCTTACTTACATAAAATCAGGAAATACATATAGCTTGTTGATTATCAAATCATTTTTTTCGAACAGTAGACCACCCTAAAATTGAAACTTGTACAACTCAGACCTTAGTCAACTCCATTTTGGAGTGATCACACTTGACCACCTTGGTAGTGATTTGAATTCTATTCTACCTACGTACCTCAAGTTTTGAAGAGATTTAAACAGTAAAGTTTAATTTCGTTTTTTTTTTTTTTTTGCAACGTTCGCTATCACTATATGTCACCTAACTTTACAACAAACTAACCTAAATCCAATATGTAAATCTGAAAACCAATCATTATCTTCAATCAAAATCAAACCAAAAATCAATGGAGTTTCAAACAACCAACAAGAAACAAAATGTAGATCTAATTCAAATCGATGTTTGGCTCTTTAGACCTTTTGCTTATAGTTTACATCATCCAAAATGGATTAAAAGACAAAATATCCAACTACTTACAAACACGACATCTATGGAGAGTCTGAGATAACACGCATGATGACAACGATAGATTGCCCCAACATTTTAATTTTAAAGAATACGTCTTCTTTGTGGGTTTTACTCTTAGTTATTCGTTCTATGCTTTCTTTTGCTAGAAATTTAAAAAGAGGGAGTGTGTTTTCTATAGACGGAGATTTCATTTTTGTGATGATGTATACTATTGTTTCTCTAAGATCAAATGAAAGACAAAGGAGAGAGTTAATAGTAAGGTAATTTGGAGACGCCATAAGTTCCACCGATAAGTAGTTTTACCAATGAAGGAGTGTGAGAAGTCGATGGATGGCAATGACTAATCTCTCACATAAATTTCGTATGAGTGTTGATTGGAGATCATGAAGGTACCATCGCGGACTGATCACTAAATAGATAAAAAAAAATAGGTGCAAATTCTGACATCACTACAGCTCACTTTGTTTTCTCGCTCCTTGCATACCGAAAAAAGATAGGATTTGAATCAGAGCAGAACTCACAGCTGCAATATTGGAGGAAGCCAACAAATTGAAGAAAACTTGCCTCCAATGTCAATTCTACCCATATCCAGCAGCCGTTTCTTCATAGCTGGTAGTTAATGAACATCGTTGCGAATGTCATCGCTGCTAATAGTGTTGTCGGAGTTGACATGTCGACTTTGACGTCATCGTCACCGTTGACCATGTTGTTGCTAGTACATTTTGTCGCCTCAAAAACAATGAACCCTCCAATAACAGTTGACCGTAAGGATCTTCTATAACCACTTGAAAATCAAAATATTGGTACAAAAAAATTACAAAATTAATAAATCCATCAAAATTAAACGTATAAGATATAAATATATAAATAAGTTACCCAAAGATACTCGAACGTGACATTCTTTTCAATGTCAAACACTGCTTTCCAGCAATGTCCATCGAAAATGACATCTTGTCATAAATAGTTGGCAACCTCATGAGTGGAGTAGTTGAATACATTACTAACAGCACAATAAGGTTGGATGGAGTGGTCTCACTCTCCCTCTTTTTACCACACTTTTTTACCAAACTTAGGGAGTGGTATTTCATAAAAAAGAGAAAAGAAAAAGAAGAGAGAGATAGAGGGAGGAAGAGTGAGAGAGAAAGAAGCACTCCTATTTTTGCCCGCACTCCCCAAACTGCATAGGGGCGATGTTCACTGCGGTTTCACATGCCACGTAGGTTGAAACGACACTCTAATCCCTCTGATCTAATTAGCGGTCCTTTCAAACGCAAATATTTAAGGGTGCTTCTTGTTTTCGTCGTACACCTTGTGGAGTTTAAGGTTTTTAGCGTTCCCTCTTCTTTTTGGCGGTACATCTACATTAAAAACTATTTTATATATATATATATATATATATATATATATATATATATATATATATATATATATATATATATATATACACGATCTCCACCAAATGAGTGTGGTGTATCATAATCACTATCATCCTCGTCATAATCAATATAGTCCTTAGACACATCATTAACAACACCAATTGGCGGATTAACTTTAACGTCATCAACTGATTACATACTTTGAAAGTACTAGTCGAAGTCGATTACAAGTCTGTAGTTTGAAGAATAATTGTTGTGAACAATGTGTGGACTTCATCAATAGAGCCATTGTCGACATTTTTGACAATATCATTACAAATATGAATACTTGTTTGGCATGTGAATCAAATATGAATTGATCTTTTTTTAGCAGTAGCATTACGTGTCCATACCGGTTGAGTATTTACAAAGAGAAAAAGACAGATAGAGTATTTACATGGGTAGACTTCTAAATCCATTTTTTGAATACCTTACATCATATGTAAATGTGTATTACATGATTGGTCGTTTAAAAAAAATCTGATAGTATTCCCAAGTATATATAGAAAGATATATCCAAGTAACAAAGAGAAATGACAACCGAATTTTCTTAAACAAATAAATAATATAATACGTATTTACATCCTAAATGAGATAAAGTATTTAAAAACCATTTCAAAAAACAGGGAGCATCTGAAATTCATTTCTAAATCAATTTTGACTAATATTTCTAGGTTCTCGATGATTAAAACGAAGACACTTATACTACAAATCGATGATTCAACGTTTTTTCATGCGTTTGAGAATTATAGCATTCCTACATTCGGTTCTATTATAGCATTATATTTAAAATATGTAATATCGTGATTCAAATTTAAGAATTAGCATCTTACAATTATGCACTTCGTTTTATTTTGTTTTAATGTTATGTTATAGCATTCTACTTTAAATATTATGTTGTTTTTTTAGTTTTTGAGTGAATCTGGAATATTATATTAATATTAATATATGAGACTTTTTGATGGGGAATGTTTGTTTATCGAAAGTCGTTACTTTATGGATTATCTAATTAGGTTATTAAACACGTCAAACTACAAATGCATTAGCCAAAACAAAAAAAACATCATATACATAGTATAAATGTAATTAAGTCCTGTATAATTTAGGATTTATTTAATCATATAATTTATGGCTTATATAATTAATTCCTTAACTATTACGTCTAAACAGAAACATTTTAAGGTTTATCTCACATGTAAGCTTTTACATTGATAAGGTTTATCTCACATGTAAGTTTTTACATTGTAATGTGATCGTATGTTGCATATATTATCTTGTATGTCTTTTAATTTGATTAAAGTAAGAGATTTTATCAAATATTTTGATAATGTATTGTGTCTAACCGATTGTCTTACTATCTTAGGTAATTTGTTTTAAGACAAAACCTCATAAATGGTCCATATGCTTTCCCTTTCTAAGTTTAAAAAATTCATAGATGATCCCCTGTGGTTTCAAAACTTTTAACTAATAGTCCATCACCCACATAAAAAAACTTATTTACCCATTTTAATATATAATTTGTTTCTTTATTAAATCTATTTTAAACAAAAAGGAAAAAGAAAATAAATAACTTGGACCCACAACTCTTTCCCCCCTAACATCGTTACCATCTTCAGTAGGGTTGCAAATGGGTCGGGGATTACCCGCTACCCGTGAAGACCCGACCAGAATGGAGCAAGGATTCCCCGCCTCCACAGATAATGGATCAGGGATGGTGTTTGGTTTTCGTAATCGAAACAGAGATGAGTGCGGGGACGGGTATAGTGGTATATGCCCCGTTTAAGACCCGATTATAATATATATATATATATATATATATATATATATATATATATATATATATATATATATATATGTCACATAGTTTATAAGTTGTAATGTAATTCATATGTTGTGATGTCGTTTAATAAATATCCCCAAGTTACGAGCCATGAGTTACTGAAAAGTCTAGGGATTTATCCTCTAAGGTGCGTTGTGTGTTGGTGATTATATTTTAGTGTAATGGATTTAACAAGTGTTTCAAAAATAGTATTTTAGTTATAATACAAGTTAGGAGGTGTGGGAGTGCACACTTGTATTTACTAAACATTATTAGTACCGAACCCTGATCTACTGTCTCATTCTTTAAAGTTGCAAATTTTGTGTTTAATACAGTACGAGGACTAATTTGTCATTCTTTAAAGATGCAAATTCAATGATTAATTCGTATTTTCTGAAAGTTGAAAACTATTCTCGTTTTATCCGTTGTGTGGATAAGTCCGAGAAATAGTATGTAACGCCTGTGTTTCCGGGCTTGCTATTTTTAGCAATGTAATAGCCTATGTTAATCTTTGTAACCCGTTTTGAAATAATAGAAGTGTATTATTTGAATATTATGTGTTTTGTGCTTAATTGCTTAATTATGTGGTTTGATTAATTAAGAATAAAAATAAGCGTCAAAATTTAAGTGTAAAATAAACTTGATATCTTTAGATAATGTTTTAGTAGTTGAAACAAGGTTTCCGAAGATATAAAGAATGCCGAAATCTGAGTTATAACGAAGAAGTTATGACCTGTTGAAGTTTCGCGACAGAACCGGCAACGCTGAATGATGTAAACAGTGAAATTTACGTTAGAGCGATAGTTAGCCTTAGTGATCTAAACGAGAATCGAAGATCTCGTTGTTAGTATTGAAGCGATAAAAAGTTAGGCGAGAACGGACGTCAAACGAAGAAGTTACGAATTTATAACGAAATTTTCTGTCCCGGCCTATTAAAAATAAATAATAAAAATAAAGTCAAAATTAGCCGACGGAGTCTAAACTAAAGTTGTAGAGCATAGTCTCACCTTCGCGTGGATATAAAGAACGTCGAAAACGGAGTTCGTATGAAGAAGATATGAATTTTCGAAGTTTATTAAATAATTAATAATTAAATTAAATTATTAAATCCGGCCTTATCCGAAGAGGAGTCACCGGACTCATCCGAAGTACGCCCCGCGTACATCGAAGAATGTCGACACTCGCACTTGAGGACTTCGGATGACGCATGCAGTGACGATTTCGGAGCAGTACGCCTCGCATACTCCGAGGCTCCAGCCTCCTATAAATAGGATGCGAGGCTGTCGAGTTTCTTTGCTATTTTTCTCTCTTCTCTCTCCCGTTTTGCATCGTTTTGCGTGCCAGAAATACCCCGAAGCCCCGGTAATATTCCCGAGTCCCGAAGCAAGTCCCGAGATCCCGAAGATACCGAGAAGTGCGGTTTCCGAGCCGAAGCTCTGCCCACGAGAAGTTTAATTTTTGTAGAGATCTTCCAGATCTACTGAGGATTACTACTTTTGCAAGTCGTAGTACTGCCTGATCATCTTCTGATCAAGTGAGTGTATACTACCTTTCATAAACACGATAATAATACAAGTATGATTTAAGTGTATTAAGTATATTGTTGTTTATATGTGTGAATGTGTTGTTACTTTCTTCTAACGCATAATTATGAAGTATTTTATACAAGATACGTGTTATGTGTATATTTTGTTGTTATGTGTGTGAATGTATATTCACTTTCTTCTATCTTACAGATCTGATTATTTCTGTATGAAATACGTGTTATGTGTATGCCTCATCTGTTATGTGGAAATGTATTGATTGAGCATGCTATACATGTTTTGAAACTATCTATAAAAATGTACGTTTTATCTACTAATATGTTGGGTAGAACATGGGTAGATAGTTGGTGTGTAATAAACAGATGAGAGGCCTCGATGTCGTTTTGATCCAGTCATCTAGCAGAATTTAGATGACGACCACGGACTTTTCTAGACAGTCAAGTGGAACGCTAGCAGGCTCATAACCTGTAGGTGTTAATGAACTTGGGTGTTCATTCGCTGTATTCCATCCCCCTCATGGTTGCCTTATTTGACATATATTGCCGGGAAACCCCCGAATGCATGTGTTGTCGCCCCGATGAAATATTCTAAGACTAGGTCCCTTATGTTAGTTGTTTTAGGGACGTAAAGTGAGAATAACGAGAACGAGTAATTGGGTTATTGTTGATTGGTGGAATTAAATATAATTATTTATTGTGGGTTGAAAACCCTATATGCTCACCAGGCTCCCAAGCCTGACCCACTCAGTTTTATTTGTATTACAGGAAGTGGCGCAAGGGCGTAAAATGGATGAACTATCAAGTTGTTTTGTTTACAAGTCTGTATATGTATATATTTGTTGAATGACTTGTAATGTTATCGTTTATACTTATTGGTCTGTATCGGAACATGACACCCCGAGTTTTGATTATATAATGAAAAATACATTTCTTTTATGAAATGCTTTGGTAAACATTGTTTTATCATGTTTTGTTTTTGGGAACAAATTCCGCAACTCTTTCAAATCAAAAGGATTTACTCTGAAATTATTTTAAAAGCATAAATGAAAATCGGTTTTTTTTTGCCGAGATTTTGGGGATGTCACATAGTATGACTTCGTTGAAATACAGAAAAACAAAAAAGACGCTTTCTTCTTCATTTTCTCTCAAAATTGATTATGTGTTTTGTGCCTAAAATCAGAATAGTTTCTTCAGGAATTATCCTAATTTGGATTTCGTGAGACCCAAGGCAATTAGGGTCGAAATATCAAATAAGGAAAGTGTATCACACAATTCCTGTTTGTGATCCAGATTTCCTATAACCCAATTTCGAAATTCTCCAACATTGTGTGTGTATGTTCTACAACAACTCTTTGATTAAGTTGTTCTACAACTCTGCAAGAACATGATTGCAAGCAACCAAACCACCTAAGTATTCTACCTTTAAATATGATGCCCAATGTGGTTTTGAATTCCCTTTCTACCTTCGATCATCCATAAAATCGACGTTCAAGAATCAGTAAGCTAGTACTCAGGCATGTGCATTGGTGTCGTTGGTTTGGTGTTACCTTCTCCACTCTCGATTTGGATAAAGCACATGCAACAATCAAGCATCTTAATGAAAGTTCCTACACAAAAATCCCATCGGGTAAGTTTATTTAATTTGTTTCATTTTCCGATTTTGAATCTTCTCTTTGTCTTGATTTTGTCAATATAAGTATCATCTAAAATCGATTTTTTGATTGTATTACACTATTACTGACTTGATTTTTGTTAAATCTAGGGTTGGGCATGGGTCGATGTAGGTCCGTTTTAGGGTAAAAACCAAACCTAACCCATAAATTTCAGTTTTTGGGTTTAAGAACCAGTTGGGTTTGGTCTTAAGTCGGTTTTGGGTCCTAGGTTTGTGGGTCGGTTTCATCGGTTGGGTTCAACCCGGTGGGTTTTGGGTTGTAACCCTATGTTTTTAGCAAATCTTTATGACTTAAAAAATGAAACAAAATTAACAACCTAGATGAAAAAACCTGAAAAAAAAAAACAATTACAACACCAACACAATATCAAAAGTATGTTGTTAAAAGTTTACAACAACCAAGTTTAACAAACAACAAACTTTAACAAGTTTTTAGAAACAAACACAAGTACCAAACAACCAAATTGAAATTATCATTACAACCAAGTTCAATCTTCATTCATGTGAATCACTTCATCATTTCCTAATTCATCTACAAACAAAAAAAAGTTAGTATTGAATTATAAACTTATAATTACGCAAAAACAAACAAAAGGTATATATATTTTCTATTTTGTTAAAATATATAATAAACTTAATAATATAACATAGGACGGGTTGGTATTAAGGCGGGTTCAACCCATTGGTTTGGGTTGGCTCCTATGGGTCGGTTTTAAGTACTAAAACGAACCCAAAACACATTTATTGGTTTTTAAAAATTTAAACCCAAACCCAACGGTTTGGTTTCAGATTCGGTTTCACGGTTTCGGTTTTGTTGATTTTGGTTAGGTTTCGGTTTTGCTCACCCCTACTTAAATCTTTAATCTTCGATTTCTGAAACCATAATCGGTTTTCTAAAACTGTAATCGATTTTGTACAAATCTTTTCTTAATCTCGATTTTGTACAAACCTATTTTTATTCTATTAAACGGATTTTAATACTTTCTGGACTCAATTTGATTTAAACCTTCTTAATCTTGAAATCAGTTTTATGCAATCTTTTTATGCAGTTCTATGTTTATGTATGTATACAAATATTTTCTTAATCTCACTTTTTTTACAAATATGAGGTTTATGTAATCTGTTTATGAACTTCTACTATATTCCTATATAAAAGTTTTGATATTTGTATACATGCAAGTCTATGTAATCTACTTATGAACTTCTGTGTTTATATAGTTCTGATTATCAATGTTCAATGTTTTTTTAGTGAGACTCAAGAACAAATTCAGCAACCCCCACAACTAGACCATGTTGTTGTAGGAACAATGAGTGTAGAGCATGTAGGTACATGCGTTGCACAAACTGCACGTGTTGGAGGTACAAGTAGAAGACTGACTTTTGATGTTTGGAATTACTTTGAAAGGAGAAATATTGAAGGTCAAGATAAGGTTGGTTGTAACTATTTTGGGAAAAAGCTAAGTGGAAAAAGCAAGAATGGAACCACACACTTGCGTAATCACTACAACATTTGCATGTCAAGAAAGAATCAAGGCATCTGGAAATCAATCTTTAATCCACGCCAAGAGACAAAATATGAACCTGTTTCACTTGGTACACATATCTTTGATCAAAATGTGTCAAGTAAAGAACTTCCGAAAATGATAGTGCTTCATGAGTATCCACTTAACATAGAGGGGCATATTTGATTTCGAAGCTTTGTTAACTCAGTTAACCCATTTTTTTAAAGATGTGTCACAAACAACCATTAAGATTCATAAAGGACATTTTCGACATTAAAAAGATGAAGATAAAAAAGAATTTGAGTGCTAATAAAGGGAGAGTGGCAGTAACTATTGATATGTGGACAACCTCCAACAAAAAAAGGCTACATAGTGGTCGTTGCACATTGCATTGGGGATTCATGGAAGATGTGCAATAAGATTTTATGGTAATTTACTACTTATTTATTTATTTTAGCATTAATGGATTGTTTGGTTTCATGGTCAATTGATTGTAAGTTGTCTACCTTGACTTTAGATAATTGTAGTGTTAATCTCTCTATGATTGAAAAAATGAAAGAAAAATTGAGACTTGATAATCTACTTCTGAAAAGGGAATTGCTTCATATGAAATGTTGTGCTCATGTCTTGACCTTAACACCTTAACCCTCCAACCTTATTGCTCCATCCAACCATCATCTTCTCGATCCACAACACCATCAAGACTCACAAATTTCTATATTTAATACTTATCATCTTCACCACCACCTAATACCACCCCTATTCCTCCATTACAACCACTGTTCACCCACCTCTATAAAACTTCAATAATCAACATCTATGTTACCATAAAATCAAATTGATTACCTTTATCTCCATCCCATGTTCTCATGTACTACACCAACAAAAAAACAAAAAAAAAACAAAAAGAAACAAAGCCTTAATCTCATTTTTAATGTTGCATTGCATATCGATCATTGAGAAGGGGGTGGGTCTTGATTTTTCATTCTTCTCTACAAGTTAACGTACTTACACAAAGAACTGATTCTTCTAGAGGTGGAGGGGGTTAATGTGATGGTCGGCAAATAAGCCCTCTCTGGTGACCTCTGATTACAACTACGGCTAACGATGAAGCCCTCTATGGTTTCCATGCTTTTGACACTCCCCTTTCCATCTACGATCTGTTTGATTTCTTGGACATCATACTAATAAACATGTTCATCGATTATGCCATTGATGTCGGGTTTGGTACTTGACCTGCTGAAGAAAGTATATATGTTCATTGTTCTTTATCCAGAAACTTGAAATCGAAACCTACCTCGAAAATTAGAAAATGGAAACCTACCTGAAAATATATAGGTTTCCATTTCAATGTTATTAACAATACCCATTGGCGGACTAACTTCAATGTCATCAACCGATTACAAACTTCTAAAGTACTGGTTGAAGTCGATTACAAGTCTGCAGTTGGAAGAATAGTTATTATGAACAATGTCGACTTTATCAATAGAGCCATTGTCGACATTTTCGACAGGATCATTGTGGACACCTTTCATTGGTAGATACCAAATTATTCTATGATTAAAATTATCAAAACCCACTAATGGTTGTTATTTTGTTCTCTTCAAGAAGGTTCTCAGACATCGAATACTTATTTGGCATACATTGCAAATATGAATTGATCCTTTTTTAACACTCGCATTGCGTGTCAATACTGGTAGAGTGTTCAGATAACAGATAGATTATTTACAATGGGTAGTCTTCTAAACCAACTTTTTGAATACCTTACCTCATATATGAATGTGTGTTACATGATTGGCCATTTAAGAAAAATTTGATAGTATTTCCCCTTTAACTCCCAACTATATATAGAAATATATACCCGACGAACAGAGAGAAAATAAAAACTGGATTTTTCTTAAACCAAAAATCGTGTAATACACATTCACATCCTAAATGAAACCCACCTCGAATTTTTCTTAAACCTGAAATCGAAACCCACTTCGAAAATCATAAATGGAAAGCTACCTGAAAATATATAGGTTTTCATTTTTGATTTTCAAGATGGGTTCGATTTCGGGTTTCTGGACAAAGAACATAGAACATATATTTTTTCTTCAGCAGGTCAAGCACCATACCCAAAATCAATGGTGAAATCGATGAACATGTTCACATGTATGATGTTCAGGAAATCAAATAGATCGGATGTGGAAAGAGGAGTATCGAAAGCATGGAAACCGGAGAGGGCTTTTTTGTCGGCCGGAGTTGTAATCATAGGTTATCGTAGAGGGCTTCTTCGCCGACCATCACACTCACCCCCTTCGTCTACGGAAGAATCATTTCTCTGTGTAAATGCGTTCGGTTGTAGAGAAGAGTTAAAAATCTAGACCCACCCCCTTTTCCTTGGTCGATATACAATGAATCAATAAAATGATAACATGGCTTCGTTTCTTTTCTATTTTGATTTTTTTTTTTTTTTTTTTTGCTGATGTAGTAAGTTAGAACAATGGATTGATATAAAGGTAATAAATTTAATTTTATGGTAACAAGGATGTTGATTATTGAAGGTTTATGGAAGTGGGTAATTAGTGGTTACAATTGAGGGGTATGGCAGACATTGTGTGGTGATAAAGATGATGGGTATTGAAGATGGAAATTGTTGAGGGTTGATGGTGTTGTGAGTGGAGAAGACGATGGTTGAATGGAGCAATAAGGTTGGAGAGTTAAGGTGTTAAGATCAAGATTGTAATCGGTTAGGTGAAGATGGTAACAGTGTTCTGTCCAGCTCCTCCCGGTTAATCTTTATTACTAGAAAGTTAGAGATAGTGATGTGGGCCCAAGTTATTTATTTTCTTTTTCTTTTTTGTTTTAAAATAGATTTAAATAAAGAAAATTATATATATATATATATATATATATATATATATATATATATATATATATATATATATATTATAAATGGTAAATAAGTCTTTTTATGTGGGTGAGAGACTATTTGTTAAAAGTTTTAGAACCACATGGACCAGCTATGTGGTTTTTTAAACTTATGAACTATATCCTAGATTTCAGAAACACAAGGATCATTTATAAGGTTGTGTCAATATAATATGATAGTCCTTGGAAGAGGACCATTTTTGAAAGACCGATAGATATGCCTAGTTTTTGTATATTTATTTTGGATTATACATATAACAAATGTTTTTGTGGACTGTATTTTTTATTTTAATACAAAAAGAGCATAGTGTTACAAATCGCATATATAACAAAATAGAAAAGCAAAGTAAAGTTGTGAATTTTTTGAAACTATATTGATTATTTCTGTAATTTTGATTATTTATGTAATTTTGTATATTTATAAGGCACAAAAAACTATTATTATAAATAATTAGATATACACTTGAAAGTATAAAACTAAAAATATGTCATAGTTTGATTACAAATATGTCATAATTTGGGAGGTAGGTGGTTCACTTATTACTGTGACGTTGGTGGAAAATTGAGTAAGATTGATCATTTCTTAGTGTGCCCCAATTTTATCTCAGCTTTTCTTAATGCCTTTTTTGTTGCCCTCCCGCGGGAGCATTCCGACCACTCTCCGATCATTCTTAGGACCACCTATTCCGACCTCTACCCCAATCCCTCCCATTTTAGTTTTTTCAACTCCTGGTTGCACATAGATGGTTTCAGTGAGGTTATTTCTAAAGCTTGTGCGGATTTCTCAAGGGTTGGTGTTGATGATAGGTACTTATCTCATAAGCTCAAATTCACTAAGGAATCCATTAAAGTGTGGAAGCAGCTAGAGTTTGAAAAAGAGCATAAGATCATGTTGGACTTAAGAAAGAAGGTTGATGATCTTGAAATCGAGGCCCAGTCCAGAGTTATTTCCGATCTAGAAGTGGTGGAGGGTAGAGAGACCAAGCTCCGTATTCCTGAGCTTGAAAACAATGGGAGACTAGATTTGATTCAGAAGGAAAAAATCTTGTGGCTTAAGGATGGTGATGACAATTCTCGTTTCTTCTGTTGCTCGCTTAAGACAAAGAATAGGAGGTGCAGTGTGTAAGGTCTTATGATATATGAAATTAAGTGTCTCTTCAGTTGTGATAGGGACTTCCTCTAATCCCCATTTGACATAAATGAAATTAAGAACTCTATTTAGGAATGTGGTAACGAAAAATCCCTCGGGCCAGACAGTTTCACGTTCAAGTTCTTTAAGAAATATTGAAGTTTGATGCAGGAAGATATAATGCGATATGTTAGGCATTTTGAGTCTTTTGGGTGTCTCTCTAGAGGAAGTAATTCCTCCTTTATCACCCTCGTTCTCAAAGTAAAGGACTCACTCACTTTAAATGATTTCCGGCCGATAAGCTTAATCGGTTGTGTTTATAAAATTATAGCTAAGACCATTGTATCCCGGATCAAGAAGGTTATCAGCTAGGTGATTAGCGAGGTCCAAACAGATTTCATCGAGGGTCGAACCATCCTAGACAACCCTATGATTATTAATGAGGTTTGGTCTTGGGCTAAGAAGGCTAAAACCAAATTATTCCTCCTTAAGCTGGACTTCAACAAAGCCTTCGACTCCATTAACTGTAATTATTTAGAGTCGATGATGAGTCAACTTGGGTTTGGGAAAAAATGGTTGAGGTGGATCATGGGTTGCCTCTCTTCCGCGAGAGACTCATTTATCATAAAAGGGTCGGTTAGGCCCGACAATCGTGTCATGTTCGGGTTTGTGGGTTGACATGTCAAAATACACCAACACGAACACAACCCAATTAAATATACATGTCACGGGTTGGCGGGTTTGGAACATAAACTCATATATGACCCATCAACCTACTTATTTATACGAGTTCATAGGTTAATAGGTTCATGGGTCAGATTTGGGTTTGTGGGTTTATAGGTCAGATTCCATAAATAAAATTGATAATTACACATGACTAAATTATTGATGCAAACATATCCAAATTTTAGACACTTAAGCCTTAAACATATAATTGAAAATTAAAACCATTTGTAGAAACATATTTAAACTAAAACATTAATACAAACACCAAACGTCAAACGTGTTGCACAAGTCAAATGGTCAACAGCATCTTATCCTAGTGTATAAATTGTATACTACGTAAGTCTTAATACATTTAAAAATATATAAATTTTCTATTAAAATTATAAACAGATTGGCGGGTCAACTCGTATTTTTTTTAGAAACTCATATATGACCTGTTTAATAAACGGGTTGGCGGGTATGCGGGTTAACGGGTTGGCAGGTTGAAAAACTCAACTCAAACCGGTTTATTTCGTGTCTTGTCGTGAGTCATGTCGAGAATTTTCAGGCCTAGGGTCGGCTACCAAGGAACTCCCCCTATCCAAAGGCGTGAGGCAAGGAGATCTCTCCCTTCCTCTTTATTATTGCTATGGAAGGGCTTAACATAGCCATGTGCTCCGTCTGTCAAAATTCACTCTTCCATGGCATAAAAATCTTGAATGATGGACCTTCCATTTCTCATCCCTTCTATGTGGACGATGCCCTCTTCGTTGGGAATTAAGCCTTTAATAACTTTATGAACCTTGTGTGACATCCCCATTTTCACGGCCAGAAAAGACCGATTTTGTTGATGCTTTATAAACATCAAAATACCTCTTTTAATAAAAATGTTGTGAAATTTGTTCCCAATTATCAAGGCATTTCCGAAGAAAAATATTTTTTTTCATTTTAAAACATTTGTCATCGTCAATACATAAACATAAGCATAAACAGAACTTACATTCATTATCACTAGTGAGTTATATCTCCTTAACCTCTTCAGTGTAATGTGACTTCCTATCAACACCTGTGATATAAATAAACTAAGTGGGTCAGGTTGGGAAACCTGGTGAGTACATAGGGATTTCAATCCCACAATGTTATATCATATATATAATTTAGAACTCACAAAATATACAATTTCACCATATATATATATATATATATATATATATATATATATATATATATATATATATATATATATATATATATATATATATATAAGCAACTCTTACCCCAACCCGTCGATCCTCTCAACGACACTATCCATACTCTCAGACCTTAAATTTTACCTCCTACTGAATCCATACTCTCGGATTTAATCCATTCTCTCGGATCAATAAATGTGCCCATTCCATACTCTCGGATTAAGGATAAATGCCTATGTGTAACTCCTGTCTCACCGATTAACGAAGAATAACTATGTCCTATCCATACTCCCGAACTGAGGACGACTGATTATGTATTAATCCATACTCCTGAACTAAGGACAACAGACTATGTCTTAATCCATACTCCCAGATTAATGACAATTGACTATGTCCAATCCATACTCTCGAACTAGGGAAAATGAGTATGTCTAATCCATGATCCCGGATCAATGACATATACTAAAGCTCTATCCTCTGAGTATAACTCACTCGTACCCATAAGAAAATACTACCCAATATTCCTCATAATTAATGTAGGTTTACGCTTTATCCTAAATCATCATATATAATCAGGTATGCTCTTTAACACGTATTTCAAAAAACATCAATTAACTCGCACATAAACGTATAATTAACACTTTAATCAATACTTGTATTAAAGTCATGTTCATGAAATGGACTATGCACTCACTTGAAAAGGTGGTGACTCGACACTCGGATAGTACTTCGTTACTCTTAACACAATTTTTCCTTTGACAAAACCTAATATCATTACAACTAGAGTTTAGTCTATTATTCACCGAGACTAATTAATAGTTTAGATATTATTACTATTATATAAGCATTAAACAATACTTATATAACCCATAATAATAGCTCAAGTATTTATTATAAGGTCTTAATAGCATTACTATATTGAATCATAAGCCAAACTAAAGATAGGTTAGACGTAACTCACTTACAACGGGTTTTTCTCAAAACCGGGCTTCGCTGGAGCAGCGTTCCCGAGCCAAAAGGATCTTTTCTTGGGGCTTCGGGAGCCTCGGGGATTCCTTCAGGTGCTAGGGGGTTTACCTAGGCTTAGGGGGGGGAGGGTTTGGGGCTAGAGACAAAGAGTTTAGAGAGAGAAAAAAGAGGTTGGAATGGTGTGAAGAATGAGGGAACCCGACACCCCTATTTATAGGCTGGAAAACAGATCTACTTGTCAAGTAGGTCCTCCTACTCATCGAGTCCATGCCACATGTCACCTTCTGGTGGCTTGCCTTGGGAAGAAAGCCTTGACCCATATTCAGCCATGTCACCCCTTTTTGCAGCAGCACCCTGCCGACTTCTAAACCACGTAACTTTCGCATACAAGCTCCATTTTCGATGTTATTTATATCCACACGTAAGTAAAAACAAGATGTACAACTTTCATTTATACTCTGTCGGCTAATTCTCGACCAATCTTAAATTTAATAGTAGGAGGAGATTATACTGTTAAATGTCCGCGTAAAATTCATAACTTCTACATACGAACTCCGTTTTCGTATGTATTTTTAACCTTGAGATCCTATTAATGAGATATTCAACTCTCATTTAGGTCACGTAAGCCAAAAACCGCTCGAACTAAAATTCGAGTTTCCGGCCGTGCACTGCTAGGCCAAATCTTAGAAAATTCATAACTTCCTCATACGAAGTCAAATTTTGGCGTTCTTTTTTTGTATGTTCTCGGTTTAACGTATATTACAAATTTTGTTATCACTAAGGCTAAAAACTACTTTATCAAAAATTCACTATTTACGTCACCTGGTGTCGTGCCGGTTTTGCCGTAAAACTTCGACGGGCCATAATTTCTTCGTTATAACTCAGATTTCAGCGTTCTTTATATGTACGGAACCCTTGAGACATATTCTAAAATTTGGTTAAGATTATTTATTCTAATTTGACTAGCTCGGATCTACAGGCGTTACAGTTATCTCCTCCTTAGGATGATTACGTCCCAGAATCATCAACGAAACAGGGCAGTATAATGACTCCATACGTTATCTCTTCATCCTAGGTAATAATCATAACTTCTATGTTTCTTTGAATACGTATCTAACTCCTGGTCTTCTTGACTGCAAGCATTGCTTGATCTTGCACCCGTTCTCTATGTCTTGTTATACATTCAATCATGACCTCCATGTCACAAACTCGCTCTTTATCAGAGACTACTTCTTCTTCTTAACAAACATAAGATAAGTTTATTTGATTTCGACGACTGGCCGATGGGCCACGTTCTAATGAACTCTCATCGTATGTTGCAACGCTCAGACTCAGGTTTCTTAGAGTCAAATTCTGGAATGGAATATGCTTTCCTTCATTTTCTAATGTGATATAATAACATTTTAACATGTAGAATTTTTAGCTACCAACTTCTTTAACTAGCGCGATACTTCTGTTGACCGCTTTGATTATCTTTTACTTCAATCTTCTGGCTTAAGTCAGATGCTACATCGAACTTGGTTCTCTGAACCACGTAACATACTCATCTTAGTGATACTCAATTTGATATGACCACTAGGGTCGAAACAACAATCATCTTCTTAATCATTACTGTAACGATGGTAACGACATACTTGAATAAAACGAAATTGATTACTAGCTTCTTGGTAACCTTGTGACTTTCCCTGATCCAAGTGTGAGTCTTGTGATTCCGGTAGTATAGGCCTCTACCACCATTCACACCTACTCATACTCATCACAAGTATTGTATCGCAGTTTTCCAAGTCACCATACAAGAAAATCAAATAACATCTTAACACACCGAACAACAAAATGAAGGTTTTATATTATTCCTTGAAACGATTACATAGGTGTTCAAGTTCACCCTAGACTATGCCTCTAATAGGCTACACCTCCTGATACTAACCACATGACTACTTTATAACTTGATCTTCGGATATCAGTTCTCATTCCTGATTCCTTGCATTGTCATCTTCTTCGTCAAGGATCATACGAAGTGCTCTTGCCTTCGGCTTTGGTGGTACATTTGTCTTTGTGACTTCTTCTTTCATTGGGTAGTCTTGCTTGAAGTGTCCTTCCTCACCACACTTAAAGTAGACTTCTCTCTTGGTGGTGCATTCGTTGGCATAATGACTGGTCTTCCCGCATTTCAAGCAGGTCATTTCTTTAGAGCATCTCCCAATGTGCTTCCTTCTGCACTTGTCACACCATTGTGCTCCTTCCCTAAACTTTGAGAATTTTCTCTTCTCGTCGGTCCTTGTGGATCCTTCAAACTTTATCTTATCACCAATTTCAACCTTGTTGGCGGCTCTTCCCTTGATCATTTCTTCAACAGACTTGGCAGCCCAGATAGTTGCCTCTAGAGTAGGTGCCTGACATACTGATGCCGCATACTCCAAGGGAAGTCCCTTTGCGTACTTTTCGACTTTTGTCAGCTCGTCAGGGACAAAGCACAAAGCAAACTCCATTTTGTTCGTGAAGTTGTTGGTGTATTCATCGATGGACATGCTTCCTTTCTTCAAAGTTAGGAATTAGTTCTCTAGCTCGAGCAAGTTTTGGGCTGAGCAGTACTTGCATTTGAACTGTACCAAAAACATCCACGTCAGTTTTAGGGGCTCATTGGGGCTTAAAGTCTTCCCTAGAGTGTTCCACCAACGAACCGCGCCTCCTCTGAACTGGCGCACTGCAAATGTGGTTTGTAGTTTGCCTCTACAACCACACGTCATAAAAGCCAACTCCATCTATGAGATCCAATCCATAACTCCGATTGGATCTTCCTTCCTGATGAAGGTTGATGGCTTGCAAGTCAGAAAATCTTTGTACATGTATCCATTCCTCTTGACTATGGCATCTTGATTGTTCCTCCTAATCACTGGCGGATCAGCTTGACCAACGGTCCTGCTGTAGTTCCCCTCCTCAGACTGCCCTTCGTTCAACTCGGGTTGTTCAATAGACACCGTAAGTTCCTCTCGATTGTGTTGAAGTAAATGCCTTGTTTCCTCCATTTGACAATCCAAAATCATCTGGATCAACGCTTGTACTTCGGCTATCGTGATTGGCTCAGGAGCGGCTACTACAACAGGTATTTGCTCAATCACTGGTGGTTGATTCCTGTTTCCATTCGCGTTCCCGACTCCACTGCGGGTTCTTTCCATTTCGATTTGTTCACCAATTTAAAAATTCGGTGTGTAGCGACGAGAATTTAGATAAGAAAGATTTTATTTACGATCGATGTGTAAATCTCCTTATCACTCTGAAAAGTTACATATCAGTTCTACTACCGTAATTCAAATGTTTAGAAAAAAGGAGCACATAAAATTTCTAGATTCGATCGGCAATTAACCATAGATCCGATCACATAATGCATATCAAAAATCATTTAGCACATAGAAGCATGTTAGGCATTTTCCCTAAGATAAGCTAGTGCTTGTTTCTATTCAAACATATTACCTAAATTTACTAGAGACATTCCTCACAATCATCGCCTAGCAATCTAAGTTTAAGTCTAGTAATAAATTCATATTCCTAGTTTGCTTAAACTAATGCTTTGATACCAACTGTAACAACCTTATTTTCACAGCTAGAAAAAGACCGATTTTGTTTATGATTTATAAAAATCAGAATACCTCTTTTAATAAAAATGTTGTGAAATGTGTTCCCAGTAAAACATGATAAACAAGTTATCAAGGCATTTCCGAAGAAAAGTATTTTTATTCATTTTTAAACATTTGAGATGTCATCGTTAATACATAAACATAAGCATAAACAGAACTTACATTCATTATCACTAGTGATTTATATCTCCTTAACCTCTCAGTGTAATGTGACTTCATATCAACACATGTGATATAAATAGACTGAGTGGGTCAGGTTGGGAAACCTGGTGAGTACATAGGGATTTCAATCCCACAATGTTGTATCATATATATAATTTAGAACGCATAAAATATACAATTTCACCATATATATAAGCAACTCTTACCCCACCCCGTCGATCCTCTCAACGACACTATCCATACTCTCAGACCTTAAATTTTACCTCCTACTGAATCCATACTCTCGGATTTAATCCATGCTCTCGGATCAATAAATGTGCCCATTCCATACTCTCGGATTAAGGATAAATGCCTATGTGTAACTCCTGTCTCACCGATTAACGAAGAATAACTATGTCCTATCCATACTCCCGGACCGAGGACGACTAACTATGTCTTAATCCATACTCCCGGACTAAGGACAACTGACTATGTCTTAATCTATACTCCCAGATTAATGACAGTTGACTATGTCCAATCCATACTCTCGGACTAGGGACAATGACAATGTCTAATCCATGATCCCGGATCAATGGCATATACTAAAGCTCTATTCTCTGAGTATAACTCACTCGTACCCATAGAAAATACTACCCAATATTCCTCATAATTAATTTAGGATTACTCTTTATCCTAAATCATCATATATAATCAGGTATGCTCTTTAACACGTATTTCAAGCAACATCAATTAACTCGCACATAAACGTATAATTAATAATTCAATCAATACTTGTATTAAAATCATGTTCATGAAATGGACTATGCACTCACTTGAAAAGGTGGTGACTCGACACTCGGATAGTACTTCGTTACTCTTAACACAATTTTTCCTTTAACAAAACCTAGTATCATTACAACTAGAGTTTAGTCTATTATTCACCGAGACTAATTAATAGTTTAGATATTATTACTATTATATAAGCATTAAACAATACTTATATAACCCATAATAATAGCTCAAGTATTTATTATAAGGTCCTAATAGCATTACTATATTGAATCATAAGCTATACTAAAGATAGGTTAGACGTAACTCACTTACAGCGGGTTTTTCTCAAAACCGGGTTTCGCTGGAGTAGCATTCCTGAGCCAAAAGGCTCTTTTCTAGGGGCTTTCGGGAGCCTCGAGGCTTCCTTCAGGTGCTAGGGGGTTTACCTAGGCTCGGGGGGGGGGGGGGGGGGGGAGCTAGAGAGAGAGTTTTGATAGAGAAAGAAGAGGTTGGAATGGTGTGAAGAATAAGGGACCCCGAAACCTCTATTTATAGGCTAGAAAAATAGCTCTACTTGTCGAGTCCATGCCACATGTCACCTTCTGGTGGCTTGCCTTGGGAAGAAAGCCTTGACCTATATTCAGCCACGTCACCCCTTTTTGCAGCAGCACCCTGCCGACTTCTAAACCACGTAACTTTCGCATACGAGCTCCATTTTCAATGTTATTTATATCCACACGTAGGTAAAAACAAGATGTACAACTTTCATTTAGACTCCGTCGACTAATTCTCGACCGATCTTAAATTTAATAGTAGAAGGAGATTATACTGTTAAATGTCCGCGTAAAATTCATAACTTCTACATACGAACTCCGTTTCCGTGTGTCTTTTTATCCTTGAGATCCTATTAATGAGATCTTCAACTCTCATTTAGGTCGCGTAATCCAAAAACCGCTTGAACTAAAATTCGAGTTTCCGGCCGTGCACTGCTAGGCCAAATCTTAGAAAATTCATAGCTTCCTCATACGAAGTCAGATTTTGGCGTTCTTTTTTTGTATGTTCTCTCGTTTAATGTATACTACAACTTTTGTTTAGATCACTAAGGCTAAAAATTACTTTATCAAAAATTCACTATTTAAGTCTCCCGGTGTCGTGCCGGTTTTACCGTAAAACTTCGACGGGCCATAATTTTTCGTTATAACTCAGATTTCGGCGTTCTTTATATGTACGGAACCCTTGAGACATATTCTACAACTTGGTTAAGATTATTTATTCTAAATAATCTTTTGTCAAAAAGTTATTTTTGACCCCTATTACCTCTAATTTGACTAGCCCGGATCTACGGGCGTTACACCTTGCACGCATTCTGAGATGTTTTCGTGCTTCCTCCAGTTTAAAGGCAAACTTCCATAAAATGAAAGTTTATGGTATTGGTGTGTCAGGAAATGAAATTTCAAGGTGTGCGAGAATTATCGGGTGTCATGCAGATTCTCTTCCTTTCAACTATTTGGGAGTCCCGGTAGGCGCTAACATGGCACTTAAACGAAAATGACAGCCTATCATGGAGAGAGTTCAAAGAAAATTATCGTCTTGGAAATCTAGAACTTCATATTTCGGGGGTCGTTTAACTTTGATCAAACTTGTTCTAGGCAATCTCCCACTTTTCTTCTTCTCTCTTTTAAAAGCCCCAACTGTGGTTACAAAAGTCTTGAGAAAATGTGGAGAAACTTCTTATGGGAAGGCAGGGAGGAGAGGAATAAAATCCATTAGGTTGTGTGGGATGTTGCCATCAGTTTTAAGGAAGACGGAGGGCTTTGCATCGGATCCCTTAAAGCTAGTAACTGGGCCTTTCTCCTCAAATGGATATGGAGGTACAAAATGATCAAAACGCGTTGTGGAGGAAAGTCATATGTGGTACCTATAGTCTTCATAGGAAACTGATTACTCCCTAGCTAAGAAAATGATCTTGGGTGTCTGGCTACATATTATGAATTTGATGGTCGGGTTGTATGGTTTAGGGATAGATTTATCATCTGTTTTCTCTTTCAAAATAGTGACCGGATCTAATACTTTGTTCTGGCTTGACAATTAGCAAGGTGAATAATCCTTCTGTGACAGATTTCCAAACCGTTTCTCCTTGGACCAGAAAAAAATCGTCCTTCATTAACGAGCGGATGGATGATGGGGGATCAAAGTGGTCTTGGTCTAAACATACCAGCAGCCACAAGGAGCTCGTAGAACTTAATTGCATTACTAAGATCATTAATCAACTTTCTCTTTCATCTTAGGCGGACAACTAGATCTCCCTTCTGTCTAGTGATGGCAAGTTTCATGTGCAGGACCTCAGACGTCTGTTTGACTCTTTCCTAACTTCCCTGAAGCAAAGCCTAGTTATTTGGATGCGTCTCGTTCCCCTTAAAACTATTTGTTTCGTGTGGAGGGCTTGTTGGGGCCGTATCCCCTCAATGGTTGCCCTTTCTCGTAGAGGTTTCAAAAATATTACCGTGAACTGCCAGTTCTGCCCATGCGGGTCTGAGGATACGAACCACATTCTTGTTGGCTGTGATTTTGTTAATGTTGTGTTGGCGTGGATTTTCAAATGGTGTGACATTTCGGCTCATCAGCTCGTCTCTGTTAGCGAATTCATAAATTTTGTCGCCAACCAGGCCATTGCCTGAAAAGCACAAAATTCTTTTTGTTATTGCATATGATGTGCTGTGGGAGGTTTGGAAGGCTAGGAATGACTTCCTCTTCAAGAAGATTCGATCTTCTCCGACTAAACTGACGGATAATATTATTACTTTGGTTTTTAGTTGGATTATGTATAGTGGCAAATTTGATTCTGTAATTTGGCTGCTTGGATTTGTAATCCTTTCAGCATTGTGTAAGTCGGTTTTTGTTGTCTTCTTGTCCTGCTTTTTCCATTTGGTAGTGGTTTTATAATACTTCGCCTTTTCAAAATAAAATAAAATAAAATAAGTTAGATTAAAAGAAAATGAATCTAAAATGAAAAAATTAAAATCATATTTTCATAAAAAAGTGGAAGTAACTTGTAGATTTCTCTTTCCCCTCTACAATCTTCTTTCACTACGATTAACTTCATGTTTGATTTTTCTTTCTTGCACTTTTTTACTTTCTTTATTTGCTTTTTGTGCATCCCGAGGTCAATCAATCAATGGGGGGCATTGCACGAACATAAACAAAAAACAACTCCAAGATTCTCCCTCTCTCCCCAATTTCCATCAGCTTATTTCTTCATTCGATGAGCCAGAAAAACCAGTAATTTCAGTTTCAGTTTCAAACTGCAATCAAGATTGCGTGGGGCAATCGATCAATCAAAAGGGGCGTGATTGTGGGTTAATTTGGGTGAGAAATGACGAGAATGCCAGTGGGCATCGCGTCGTCGTCATCGATGAAGATGATTGATCTGTGGTCATCCGCAGATTGGTGGGAATCGATAAACGAATCAAGAAAGTGGCAAGATGGAATCTTTTTCGCTCTTTCTGCTTCGTATGGCCTCGTTTCCGTCATTGCTCTTGTAAGCTATTTCTTCATTTCATACACACAAACGCACACTTATTTAAGCTCATTAACATGTGGTTGATTAGACAAATCATCAATATTCAACGGAACTTGTACTTGAATCTCGATTTGGCTATTGTAACTCCCCTAAATTAGGTTTACCTAAAACTTGGGGTTTTCATTTGACGAGTTTATATTTTAGAAATTGTTGAAATGAGGTGCTCTTATGATATTATCTGATAGTCGCAATAATCAATTTTGAGTGTTTGGGGAAAAGTGATTACGACTATTGTCTTTCTATTATTTAGGTCAAAAACAATTAGATAAAGTTGATTATTTAGAAACATGTGGAATTGACATGCATATCCTTCGATTTAAGCAGCTAATTATCTTATTAGGACACTATACTTTGAAAAATCTACTAAATCCTTAATGGGTTATCATTTCTTTCAACTTCAACTATGGCTCTATATAATTGCAGATTCAGTTAATTAGGATTGAACTAAGGGTACCTGAGTATGGTTGGACAACACAAAAAGTTTTCCACCTCATGAATTTCATTGTTAATGGAGGTATTACATTAATCATTAATTAAATAATTTTTTCTTAATAAGTTTGTAGTAACAAATATACATCTCTTGGATTTTTGCAGTTCGTTCCATTGTCTTTGGGTTTCATTTACAAGTGTTTGCTTTGCATCCCAAGGTGAGTATACACTTTCACATTACTTTTTCAAAGAACATACAAAAAATTCAAGACAAAATGGAGAATCTATACGAGGACAACGAGGGCATTTACGTCTTTTACATAGACAAGAGATGGGGAATGAGTCTTTGTCTCACCTTTTTGGGTCGGACAGATAATTTCAATTTTTGTCCCATTGACAAGATGTCAGTCCAATGTATGTCAAACACAGTATAACCTGTCATGTTTTGTAAACATGCCTCAAGGGGCCTCATGTCATTTCTGTTACAAACATATAATTTAAAAATAAAAAAAATCTTATTAGGTTTGCATTTGGATGCTATTGGAAATTCCTGGTCTACTATTTTTCTCAACATATACTCTTCTTGTCCTATTTTGGGCTGAGATATATCACCAGGTAAGTAAAATATCCACCTACCCATCTTTGATCATATTTATTTATTTATATATTTATTTATTATTATTATCCATCTTTACATCTTATAGTTTTTCTTGTATGATGAATAGGCTAAAAGTTTACCAACGGATAAACTCAGGATTGTTTATGTATCGGTGAATGCAGGAGTTTACTTGATACAAGTAAGCTACATATATTCTTGCCCAATAAGTCCTGACTTATTACAAATTTGCCATCTTTTTTGAAAATATATTTTTTAAATCAGTTATTGAATATTGATTTGAGACAAGTTTTTTGCTTCAGGGTTGTCTTTGGATATACCTTTGGTTGGATGATAGCAGCATGGTGCGATTCCTTGGAAAAATATTTGTTGCAGGTAAAAAAGACTTTAGATTCAGAAGGAAATATTAAAAAATAAAACATTTTTGGTTTTTTCAACATATGATTAAATACAAAGTTAAGAAAAGACAATCTTTTTTTAAAAAAGAAAAGGGAAAGTACAAGTACTCCCTGTCTCCCTCCATGCCATGAAAATTTTAATGTATGACCGAATTGCTTGACTAGTTTTCAAATGTCTAAAATACCCTTATGGCATCTTATTTTATATTTATTGTGCAGCTGTATCCCTTATGGCATCCATAGGCTTTCTGACATATGGAGGAAAGTAAGACTTTCTAGAACCTTTTGGCTGAAACTTGAATTTTGCACTTTTTTTCTTCCCACTTTCTTAAATTGTTGTATTAATTGTTTTTAGGTTATTTGTCATGCTACGAAAGTTTCCTATTGAATCTAAAGGGAGACAAAAGAAGCTTCATGAGGTCCGTGATTATTGAGATAAATGTGAAATTACCTAACTACCCCTAGCTTTAATCAACCGATTATCTAATTAGCGCTAAATGTTGCAGGTTGGATCCGTGACAGGAATATGCTTTACATGTTTTCTTATAAGATGCTTTGTGGTAAGATTTAATCTATCTTTTTAGAGTATGAATTTATTTACTTGGAAATTTTGACTTGATATGAAAGTGTTTGACTATCAATCAAATGTCTAAAACACCCTTATGTATTTGAACTTGATTTTGGTGAATTGCAGGATGTTTTATCTGCTTTTGATTCACAAGCTTCATTAGATGTACTCGATCATCCGGTTCTAAACTTGATTTTCTACATGGTACTTCACTTTTTGTACATTTTTTAAAAAAAAAAAAAAAAAAAATTATTTTTGCATACTTGTGACTTATTTATTTATATATATATTTTTGGATGTGAACAGCTAGTTGAGATTCTCCCCTCGGGTCTTGTGCTCTACATTCTCAGAAAGTTGCCTCCCAAGAGAGTATCTGCACAATACCAGCCTATTCGTTAACCATTTGACATAAAAGTTTATGATCAATTTAGTGTTTGATGAATATTGGATCCAAGATTTGCAGATTTATGATGCTATCTTGATTATTGATGTAGAATTAACAGTTGATTGGGGAAATGTTTTGATCGATTTCTTCATGGAGGATTTGTGGATTGAATATTTGGAACAAAAAATGGTGTCATTCCATTTGGTTTCTGGCTTGTTTTGATAAATGTCAGAATGAGTAATGTTAGACAAATTTGACTATAACTATGGTGATCTTAGTTTTGTTATATTTTAGTTTTATTTTTACGTTATAATAAGTATAATAGTTAAATTTATTCTGAACAATAAAACCCACACCTGTTTCAAATAAATTACAGTTGTGACCCTCTATGAATTAGCATAGAGGGTCATGTGATAAATAACAATTTAACACCTACATCGCATATAATATTTAGGTTTACCAGATGTTAACGTAGACATTGCTTTTTATATTTAACTAAATATGGCAGAATATTTACTTTATGAAATAGCATTTTTTTTTTTTTTTTTTTTTTGGAATGGCTTCTCATTTACCGATTTGAGGGCATCTCCACTCCTAGTCCATATCTCATTTTTCACTCTAAAACAGTAAAATGGTGTAAGTTCATTTCCAATCCCACTCAATTTTTTACACTACTTTGGTGTAAAGGAACATTATAACACTAAATTTGGTGTTATGTCGTTCTTTTGCACCAAAATGGTATCCAACTTTATAGTGTCACTTTTAGTCCCCTATGCAAAATGAAGAAAACATGAAAACCGTGCAATGAAAAACATTTTTTTTTTAATAGGGGGCCACAACGGTTGAAATGTAATTTTTTTTTTTTAAAAAAAAAGATGGTTTCCATTAACCAAAATAAAACAATGTTTAAACTGCACAAAGGGCCAAAATACAGCGTCTTTCATATATGTTGTTAACCAAACTACAATATGTTATTATAATTAGAAACAAAATATATTATTTCTATTAGTAAAAAAGACCAAATACGTTGTTACCCTACGTAATTCGTCCCATCAACAAAATGTTCAAATTGCTAACTCAGAAATTTTGTTTCAGAAATAACCCCGATGAATGGTATTACAAATCGATTATTGTATTAATGATAGTTTGTGTATTTATATTTAATACAAAATCAAAAAAATTAACCAAAAAATGTTTTGATGCGTTAACATAACACGTTTTGATGTTTAGACATAAACCTGTTTTTATCCATTATAAAACCTGCTAAAAGAAACACAAAACACAATTGAATAAGGATAAATCTGTGAGTGAAAAGCCCTCATTTACCTAACCTTCTCTATTAAGTTACTCTTTTGATTATATAAAGACTCTAATATATAGCTTATCTTACCAGATTTAATCTATGACCTAATTTTTTTTTCACACTAAATCCAGAAAATAAAGAAAATTCAAAAAGAATAATAGGAATATACTACTACTAAATCTCAATATTTCTTCTTTACACAAACAGCTTACAAAACATCAAGTTATGTGCAATTTGAGAAGTATAAAGCTAACATATTACCATCGCACCTCTAGAAAAAAGAAAAAAAAAAAAACATTTAATATCTTGCTTGATCATCTTCTCATTTCTTCAACCGGCGGCGCTGCAAATCTCACTTCTTGAGGCCGTACTACCACAACCGCCTCGTCAGCAAATAGAGTCTTGATGAACGACGGCGTTTTTAAAGGTCGGCGTCCCGTCATTTTTGGATACACATCTTCTAGAAAATAGTAGGCGTGGCCAGCAATCATTCCCTGATTCAGACAGACAGACAACAGACAGTAAACAGTCTTAGTGTGTTGTACAACACTTTACTTTAAACATACATCTTTTACTTTATCGTACAACGCTTTAGCACTTTAATAAATAAATAAATAAAAACCCATATTCCATAAACTACAAAAATAACTTATGAAGTAATATGTTTTTTAGAGGAATACCACATAAGTATATGAAAGATTTACAATAAATAGTAAAAAGTAAAAAAACTTACAAGTAGATCGACCCAAGCACTAGCTCCAACAAGAACAGAGAAGCCGAGTAAAACCTGCAAAAGCAAGAAAGATGTCATATATTTATACAACTTTTCTCTATTTTACATTTAATAAATTAGCATGCAATGATGAATTTAAGAGATATTATAGATGTACAAATCAACAAGAACTCACCCATGGTAAGTAAGCTGCTGTGAAGGTAAAGAGACCCAAGAAGCTCATATGAATGAATGGGTTTTGCTTGCTCCAAACATAAACCTACAAACAAAAAGAAAGGGAAGAAAATCAAGACATTTTAAATTAGAAGTAGAATAAAATGGGTTTATTGTTAACTCAATAAAATGAAAATAGGATGCTATGATATGCAAATAAATGAATAAATATATGTTTTTATTTTGTTTCAATTAGCCTTGGAATGTTTTAAATCATTTGTATATATATAAAGAAATTAAGTAATTACCATCATAAAAGTCAGTGAATTGCTCAAGAAGATTATTTTGGCGAAAGATTCTGACACGTAAGGTATCATCCCTCCAACAAGTACAATAGTGGTCAAAACAGTTGCACCAAATAAGAGCATATAAAAGAAATCAGCAGTCTTTCCTCTGAAAGAATTTTCTTCTAGAAGTTTGCAGTATCGAGCAAGAAAGAACATGTGAAACAGAAAGTCCAAATCTGTCAAACAAAGATGTTAATCATTACTTTATTCCAAGAAAATGAAAGATAAAACATTTTGTAAAGCCAATATAAGTTTCTATATGATGATTTTGGCTTGAAATGTCAAAATTAGGTGTAAGAATGCTTACCCATCTTGCGAAAATAGAGGAAATTGGTGATCAATCGCCAGATTTGATACTGCTTAACAACAAGTCTGGGATTCAAGTACAAGTTATAAGGCGAAATGATCTGCAAAATATAATAAATAATCAGGTTTAATCACTAGTTTACTACCCTCAACTGAATATGATTATGGTTTTTTGAGTCACAATAACCACTTTATAGTACTAGCTGAATAAACCTATAAAGAAACAGTACATGAGATTCTTTACCCTATACAGACGCCCAGAAAGCAGTGGGAGATAACAAAATTGTTTAATTTTGGAAAAACAAACAACATGAATGGGAATCAATCCTTCAAAGGAGCCCTTTTAGTTTTTAATGTAATTCAAATCTTTAATTCAATGCACAATAGCAACCACAAACCGAATTTATCTTAAACAATCCAATTGGGAAATCAAGCATACCATCGAACCCTTCAATTTCACGCTACCGATCCCTTTCACCAAAATGTGAAAGATTCAAATTATTGGAACCAAATAGGCCTGGATTCTTCGTCTTTGATCCATTTACATAATCAAATAATACAATTGGGGAAAATTCACATGTTCTATCTTATATTACAGATAAAAATAAACAAACAACCAAACCCTTTTGAACTCATCAACACCATCATTTAACCATTTCGATAAGCTATAAGAAATCGAAAGAAAAAAATACCTCAAGAGAACAACCGATTGTGGTAACAATTGCAGCTGTGAGATACGAACGAGTGATAATAGGCATCTGTTTGTACCAATCCTCCACAGCTTGCGCCATTTTTAACCCTGATTTCTTCAAGAAAACACTAAACCAAGCTTCAACAACTTCTAATCTCGACAATCAGCGATCTGGTGTATATAAGAACTCGAAGAATCTAGAGAGAGAAACAGACGGATCTGGGAAATTTTAGAGAGAGAGACGTACAAGTAGAGATGCACAACGTACTGCAAGATTAAAAGCTTTCAAAGAAAGTGTCTATTCCAATCGTTAACTAGTTATTCCTAATTTAGTATCTCTCACCAAAGACAGACCGCGTGAAAGATACGTACCAATCAGAGATCGCTGTGACCTGTCGCAACCAATCACAGGATTTAAGTTTAAGATAATGATCTCATATTGACTTGTATATTATTTATAATAAATCGAGTAAATTATTTATATTAAATCTAACTATTTCTATAAATAAATTGAATATAATAATATTATTTTTTTAAGACGTCCAAACTATTAAGCTTGAAGTACAATTCATTTATAATATAATAATATTAAAACTTTAACCCTATCATTTATCCCTTAAAAATCTGGTATCAAATTAATAGAAGAATTCATTTGCAAATTGAACCCGTCAATCTCAACACTTTAGCCATTTGAAGCGGTCAATATCAACAATTTATAGAGGATCTCTTCTCTCACATTGGTAACAAGCCATCTCATAATATCTATCTTCGTAATCCCTTCAAAGTAAGAAATATACGCACACTCTCTCGAAGAACCCTAACCAGTAACCAAGACAGTATAACCACCACCACCACAGCCGCTCTGCCTCCTTCCGCCTTCAACTAACCACTATCACGACTACTGCCCTTCCTCTCACCCACGACATGAACTTTCTTTTGGAACATAACATTTTAAAAAAAAAAAAAATATCGTTGAAAGAAGCTATTTGTCCCCGCCGCTGTGCGCGGGTAACGGCTAGTATATATATATATATATATATATATATATATATATATATATATATATATATATATATATATATATATATATATATATATATATATATATATATATACTAGGTTTAAACCCGTGGTTGAAACCACGGTTGAAAAAAAACTATTCAGAATTCTAAAATGTAATGATTAATCGTTAGGTTACATTGTTGATCAAAATTAATTGGTTACCAAAAAAACACAATAAATAGAAGAGAAAATAATTGACACTTCTAACTAAGAAAGTTTGTCTTGATGTTAGTTTTGTATTTTAACCGGCTTTTGGAAATACTAAAACTGAAATTTGTTAAATCGGTTCTTAAGATTTTGAAATCGATTTCTGGATAGTTAAAAATATTGTATTCTCTAAAGCTTAAATAAATTAGCATTCCTAATTTGTTGTAAGTATAAAAAGAATAAGTTTGTTTTGCAAAAAAAAAAATTACATGTTTGGTAATCGGTGATATCATCAACCATAACAATTTAACATTTTCTTTTTTATTATAATATCATACTTTCATTTCAATCTATAATACCATTGCTAATATCAAATTTATGAACATCAAGTAGAAGAAGATGAGATCGTACTTCACAGCACACAGAAATTGCAGAAGAATTGGGATATTATAGCAAACAGAAAAGTGAAAGTGTATATTTTCTTGTATTTAACCAAAACTTATAAGGATAAATGCAAAAAATAGAAACATACTTTGACTTATTTATTTATTATAACATTCTACTTTCTTATCACGACATTTTACCATTCTAATTACAAAATCAACACCTTTATATTTGGAAGATATTTTACAAAGTACAATGTTGTAATAGGAAAAGTTAAAGTAGAATGTTATAATAAACAAATGAGTTAAACCCATGGAAACCACAGTTAAGAAAAAAACATAGCATATTTAAAAAAAGTGCACTCATTTATAAAGTGATGTAGTCAAATAACCATAAACATGAGAAAGAGATGCTTACTTGACCGGTTAAAAGGAAATAGTAGTTTAAGAAAATTATTATTTAAAATAAAAATGGTTTTTAAGTAGTGAAATGCGATATACAAAACATTTCATTTAAAACGAATCTTAAACATCTTAAAGCAATATGATTAGAATTTTTATTATGCCAAACGAATTTGCGATCAATATCAAAAGTGACACAAATAGGATTATAATTTTTTACACCAAAATTGTAATCCATAAAAGGAATAAAATACCATTTTATAATTGAATTGCACTAATCCTAAAATTATACCATTCCTTTATATTCTTGCTCCAACCATAGTCATAGGTTCTTGTAATAAATGAAAACAAACCTAATAAACTCGTTTAGCTGCAATTTAATGGAAAATAGAAAAAGCATTATCAATGCATAGAAGTATTACACTTAAATAATGAAATCGAGCAAAATCCAAAACCAACATATACTTTTAGGCCTAATATTGGGTACGACTATATTTTGGGACTGAAAATGCAAAAAAAAAAAAAAAAAAAAAAAAAAAAAAAAAAAAAAAAAAAAAAAAATCCTGAAACACGAATTGCAACTCCATCTTAACCATGGGTCCTACACTGTAACTTTTCAACAACATACACAGGTTTTTCAGAATACCATTTACCAGGTAATGTACTAATATTTGATAAAGTTGTAAAAATATCATTAAGCCCAATAGATTCTTTTCTGACGAAACATCATATATTAAATCAAAGATAATGGTTTTATAAATTATTAAACAAATATATGAAAAAAGGAGAAAACTCAAATTAGATATACCTGAAAGCGGTTGGTTAGTTGTAGAAGCTTTTTGCAGATTGTCATAGTTCATCTAACCAATCAAAACGTAAATAGTAATGTACTGCTAGGCATTTGATGAAACAAAAAACACGATATTGAAACATAAATATAATAAAAGTTTATTAAAACATGTATACAAATAGGGGTAGAATTGTCATTTTACATCTGATAAATCTTTCATGCTTTGTGTTGGATCAAAAATGCTACAAACAATTGCTGCTAAGTCGACTTTGGAATTCTTATATTTTGTGATAAATTGATGCTTAAAATGTTTCCATGGATTGGCACTACTTTTACTCAAATATTGTTTCCACGGACAAGAAAAAAAATCTCTTAAAATGTTGATAATTATGCTTATTTAAAAAGGCTATTTTTACACAAAGAGTAGCAATTGGTTAAGGTTTCTTTTGTGGTGAATAACTCAATTCTGAGTTAATCACAAAAGTTACAAAAAATAGAGATACCATATCACAAAATGATCTCGTTTTTTGCAAAAATCTACGTTATTTTCACAAAAAAAAAATCATGAAATATGACTATATGCACTATGAAACAACCAAAAAATTACTAACAGCCAAGAAATATACTCGATTTTTACCTAGTCCAGAAAATTCATAAATAAATGTACAACATCTTACATTGATTATAAGCTTTGCACTTTCATTCTAAATGCCATTAAACCAAAGCAACAAAGTACAACGTTATTTCTGGTATTTAGCCAAACAAAAAAGACACTAATTAAAGCAAATAAAACACATACATACATAGTCATACAGTCACATACACACAGCTAAATACATACATGTACATACATATATTTACATGCATACATTAATAAAAAAAAATTATGCCACCTCAAACTGTGAATGATCTATAATAAAAAGCAGATGGAAACTTTACATGTAAAATCTTCATCAAACCTGTGAAAATAAACACACCTCATTTCCCACATTGGGTTCAATCTACCAAAAATTTAAACACACACACACATACAAAAAAAAGCAGGAATATTGATTACTCCGAAAGAGAGATGTAGTGTTCCTTAGTCAAATGCAGCCCAAATGTTATATATGGTTCTAAATATAAATGAAACCTAAGAATTCAATAAAAATAAATATGATTAAAAATTTACTTTAAAGGAATTGATTTCGGATCCTTGTTTGCGATCTCAAGTTTATTAACAAAAGGGAAATAAGAATTTACTATCACCTTGAGCTTGAGTAGCTGATGAAAATATCATTTTTTTCGATTTCTTTATAGCCCAAAGAAAATCAAGAAATCAAATTAATCATAACTACACTAACCAATTCTTTCAATCATTTCATCAAGCACGTGGTGTGCATCTTCAAACATGCTAACTTAATCATAACTACACTTAACCGGGACTTAAAATGCATGTCTATTAGAAGGTTTTCCTATGATCTTCATAAAAAATAAAGTTAAATTCGCTATTAATTCAAAGTTTAATTACCTTGCATTGGCAACCCTCCTCATTCTCTCATTTCGCTCTTCGTTCCTTCTGCTGGCAACCTTGGTCCCTCTCGATGACTTTCATGTTCCAGTTTCGATCTCCTTCTCTACAACATAAATCATAGAAACTCAAAATCGAATCAATCAAAGTCACTCATGAAGGCGACTTCTTGGAAATACCCTCCCCAAAATCGAAGCAGTAGTCGACGTTTGGAAATATCCTCTTCAAAATCCACCCAAACTTCTAATGATTTGTTCCATAATATCTATTGGTGATACATCAAACAATCTTAATCTAACAGACGGATGGAGCAATGGTGGAAGAAGAAGAAGAAGAAGAAGAAAGACAAAGACATTACCAGGGAGTGTTAAATGTTTGAACCCAAAATTCGAGATTTAATATGGTTTAAATGCCAACAAAAACGCAACCATTCAATTTCGTTCCTCAAATCTTGGGATTCTTAATCAGATCACAAATTTTTCGTGATTACACAGTTGATTTCTCCGAAAAATTTGGAAACTCTTAATCAATTTCAATCTTGTGCCATAGTGTAGGATTTCATTTTGAAATTTGAAATTAAGCATATTGAGTGACGGATTCACTTCCTAGTCCTAATCTACATGACTTTTAAGCATCAGAAGGGCAAAATAGGAACATTACATCAGAAAATTGAGCGGGAAAAGAAGCCGGTGGAGGGCTGAGAAATTGACACGTAAGCAAATTGGTACTGTTTTATTAGGATAGGATATATATATATATATATATATATATATATATATATATATATATATATATATATATATATGAATGTATATTTATGAGAACGTTTAATCTTTATTGTTTTTATATACCTATGACACATCATTTTAGTTTAAGTTTCGTTTATACATATTTAGTTAATATATATATATATATATATATATATATATATATTGCAAAATAAGTCATTGTTTTTTTTATATATATTTGGTCCTTATAAGTTTCTTCAGATTTTGCTTATATGATATCCGATATGGGACAATCATTAATGAAAAGTTTTCATACGTGGGTTTGTAATTGTACTTATCTATAATGATTTAATGTTAATACAAATTTCATTCAATATCAATACCAACTACATTACACCAGATAAAGAAAGTACATTATCCATAATGATTTCAATGGTTGGAAATAATGTTCACGTTCATAAGAGTTGGTAATATTACTATTACTATCAGAGTCATTTTGACTACACATAATGACAATTTTAAGTAATTATTGACATGAAAGTTTATTGGGGATCCAATTTGTTAATTTATTAGTGATTAATGTATTAATGGAAGTTCGTGACGCATCTCCTTAATCCTCGCGACAAAACCCGAACGATCTAGGGTTTTACTAGTATTTTGCAATGCAAGGTGGTTGAGACATGAAATCTTCTCTTTAATAGCTGCAAACTCATCTTCAAAATTCGAGGTCAGTCTAAAATAAACAAAAAATGTATTTGCTGAAATGGTCAAAATCGACATAACAAGGAGTGAGGGAGGACACTAAACTTTGTTTTTCATGGTGTTATTTTGTCTTGGAAGTGCAAATTCGAGTTAGGAGAAAACAATCATAAATAATCTCATTGTCTACTATGAAGACAGATTAAACAGAAATCGAAGACATCTTATTCTTGGAGAATGTTCTTGCCGAAAATATTCTCTTGTCTTCTAGTTCTTGGTTTGGGTGTGAGCCATTAGAGACATTATCCTTTTAGTGCTAAGCTTTCCAAGACCTACACTACAAGGAAATTGAAGTGGTTTGTTTACCACAACAAATAAAAATGTATGGAACTTTGTACTTGGTAATTTTGAATTACACTAGGGTTATGCTAGATTTAATTGTTCATTGTATGTTGTTATCTAGGTGTATGCCATAGATCTTTTTTATAGGATGCATGTACCCTATTAATTGTTAATTGTTTTCCGCATTATACAATTTTGTTTCCTATAAAACCTATCAATGATATCAGATCTTAGGTTTGTCACAAATTGATTGTACATGAGATGAATTGGAAAAACCTGTTTTTCGCAAAAACCTTTTTACACGACGTGGCAGTGCTCCTGGCATGACATAGCAAACAATTTTCTTGTTTTTCGGTAATTATTTTCTAATCTGATTTATGGTATTATTTTTGGTAATTATCTTGTATTAGTTTTGTTTGATTCTAAATTTTGAATGTCTTGTGTGATAATCCATAAAGCCCTAAATATTAGGAGATGTCCTTATTTAATAATTTTTACAATTAGTTATATTAAATTGAATTATCCTTATGAATCTAATAATTAATATAATTGTAATGTAATTAAAAGATAATTATAAATTCATTATATGTTTCAATTTATTAACTAATTATATGATAATCTAGATAATTAATATTTGAAGCTCGTATTTTGAAAAGATTTAAAATACATGTTATATTATATATGACTAAAAGTTTAATATATTATATGTATAAACAAGTCAGTTAAATCAATAGTAGGCCTCATTCATGAAGCCATACTCTAAGGGGGTATAAGGAAATGACCTATAAAATGACTATCATTGGGTGTCCACTCTTACCCACTGCTTCCTTGTATGGTGGATGGCTGTTAGCCGAATGAGTTAGATAGGACATAACATTTAAAAGTATGATACTATAAAGTAATTAAACATTTTATAAATCTCACTCCAATTACTTTAGGGAAAATGTGAATTTTATGCTAATCCATGAAAACGCACATCACTTTTTATATGTCGTTAGTGGAGCGTGCATGGTTAATTGGCACACTAATCTGAGACTATAAAGTTGAGGTGATGGAAAAATCAAAAATTATCATTATTGATGGAGCATGTGTGGTTAACCGAAACATCAATTTGAGATGATAAATGACCATGAGGTTGTTAAGCGGGTTTGCATGGTTATTCACATCTTAATTATGATCCTCGACATCTCATTCACAATTGGTAAGAGCATAATCAAGATTAAACATGTCATTGATAACATTCAATAAATCTCAAAAGATCTAGGAGTTTCATGTGATTGAAATTGGTAAGATGACTCTACATACCTAAAATAGATTCGAATTTGATTATGGTATCCCTCTTCAAAGGTCAAATCAAAAATATGGATCGTAGCCCTAATTTAAGTTATGGGTTAAGAATTAAGGATTAAAATCAACTAACTTGAATTCTCTCTTCTCCCAACTTTTAGACAATAATGATATTCCTTGTTCTTCTGGAAATGTTTTTCCTCGTTCTTCTAAAGATGGTCTTCCACATTCAAGTCAATGTGAAAAACATTTCCCCTTCCTTAGGAAATGGTGGAACTGGACATCATCTTTCTTCAACTCTTCTTCCTCCTCTTGTGACTCTCTTAACGTCATGTTTTCCTCATGTTGAAAGATACCATACTACTTTTTCCTTATTGACATATAAACATGAATATGGAAATTATGTGTGTACGCACGTTCTGAAAATGAAGTCGTACATTGCCAAATTAGAAAGAACAGGTATCGTATTCCTAATAGAGTAAGCCATTGATTTGGTTCTTCTTTCTATTCATGAGTTATATGATTAGTTCATTAAGAACTTTCATACAAGGAATCTCGATGTGACCCAAATTGATTTGATCGAGATGTTGATAGTTCCTGGAGCAGAAATGTTTAAGAACACAACTGGAGCAGAAACACCTATAGGGTCTAATCCCAAACTTTCCATGGACATTGACAATGGTGACATTTGTGATCAAGAGATAGTTTCTCTTCTTAATGGAAAGGGGTCTACCGACGTCAAATTGTTTGAACGTATGGTAAAGAGAAAGGCTCATTCTTAAATCGTTCCAAATGTTGATCCCAATCAGTCCATTTGATATACTGCCCATTGAAGGGACATTGGAAACGAAGTTGCCCTAAGTAACTGATTGATCTCGAAGATGGAAAAGTTAATTGATGTGGCTTTACTTCAGGTAGATCCACTATCTAACTCCAATTTTAATTTCCTACTCATAGACTCTTCATACGTAATGTGGCGATCACGTTTTGATGGTATTGTAGGGTCTAAAAGAAAGAAGGAAGCTTGAGCAAAGTGAGCTAAATATGATCATGAGATATGAACATGTGTTGCATGGTTCGATGGTCAGAATTTGGAGCTACTTCTAGGGAGTTAGGATAATTTAATAGATTGATATCACTCTTTGGAGATGTCTAGAAATACCAATTTTTATTTTATGCATTGTAAGGACAAGTTCTAGTTTTCTTTTTAGCAATAAAATTGAATTTTTGGTTTATACAGTTGTCTTATCTTATATTTCATGCAATGACATTAATGAAAAGTTTTTGTTATGTTTGTAATAATAGCAATATTAATAGTGGATATTGATTCTTCAAGAACATGCTTGTGGTACTATCATAATTAACCAAATGAAAAGAAATCTCATCGCCAACTAGACAGATACTTGGTGTTGTACAAGTAAGATTGTATAATATATGAGAATCTTGTTCATTGAAAAATTATGACTTAATTCATTGTTCACACGCTTATGTGAGGTAAGTGAAGGACTAATGGATCTAGTACATGTAATATGGAATATTCAAATCCACCACAATGGATAATAACTCTATTTGTCACGATTTATCGATGTTTCAGTAAATATGATTATGTTTATAAGATTAAGCATAATTATAATACTTTTGAAAGGATTTGAAGAGACACAAAACGAATAGAAGAATCTATCATGTAGAAAGATAAAAGATTCTCCAATCTGAAAAGAAAACAGAATGCTTTAGTATTATGTTTTATGATCATCTTAGTAATGTGAAATTGTATCACAGTTGACTCCTCTAATAATATCTTTGTGCAATTGTATGACTAAGAAGAGGAATCGAACATTGTTGGAAATGGTTCCATCATAGATGAGTCATACTTTGTTCCAATCAAGTTTTAGAGTCATACTCCAATAACTACAAATCATATCTTGAAACTCATTTCATATTGAGAAGTTTGATAACATCTTGAAATACGTGGAGTATAAATGTTTTCTTACTCTAGCACATATTGAATTGGAGTTGTGATATTTTCGTTAATCGAGAAATAGAGGATAAACCGAGACCTATTATATGAAGTGTTTTCTTGTCGAGAATCCACATGAACTTTTGAATATTTTTTTTATTTCGTCAATAAATGCTTCTTGAGAGAAAAATCTTATGTCAAGAAGTCAGTGGGAATCATATTGATAGTTACAAGAGTCTATCGACAAAAAACCTTTTAGTTATCACTAGCATACAACCTGAGGTTAATAACCTATTGTGTTTTTCAAAATGATATATTCATATTTATGTGCACTTCCGCTAGAATTGGCAATGCTTATGAGTTTTATGCTCTACATTAACTGCAAAAGCAAAAGAGTGTTGGTTAGTGAAAGTACACTAGTCCATATTGGTGAGCTACTAACAACATGAAAGCATTGGTAGGCACTTGAGTTGCCAGAAGGCAACAAATTTAGATTAGCAAAGTTCAGTCCATGAAATAGACCTAAATGTGATTTGGTTTGTCCTAAACCTTGTCTTATGACTGTAGATTGAAAACGAAAGTTTTACATTGATGGGAACGTATGTAACATCCTCAGAATTCACGTATTTCTAAATTTTTCCCTTGGTTTTAATGTATGTTATTTTGGCCCTTAGATTGGACGGAAGTAGTCATGGGAAGCCCCTAGTGGCAAGTTTGTAATTTTAGGGTCAGGAGGAGTACGCTAAGCGTACATGTGGGTACGCTGAGCATACTCGAGCGTGCCCTAGTATGTTGGGCTTACTCGTGTCTGAAGGACACCTTAAGTTTTAGGGTTTATGGGGGTATTTAAGCATTTTTATGGCTCATTTATCCCTTCCTTATCAGCCTCCAAAATCTTAGAGCCATTATTGTAAAACCCTAGCCTCCTAGAGTGAGTCTGAGAGCTCTAAAGTGTGTTCTGGATGTTTTAAAGGAAGGAGAAGTGCATCAAGAAGCTTAGAAGCTTGAAGCAAGGATTGGATATGGAAGTTTGGCTCTCTTCTCCACCATCTAAAGGTATAAAGTTTATACCTTTATGGTTTATTTGATAGATCTCATGTTTGGGTCTTTTTATGTTTCTTTTTGGTCCTAAATGCTCCATCTTGAGCATGACATGTCCTAGATGTTTTAAGTCATCCTTTCAGACCCTTGGAAGGGTCCTTAGTCATAAAAATGAGGTCCCAATGGCTAGAAGTGTTCCATGCATTTGGAAAAGGGTCTTAATGGATTAAGACTTTGTATTAAGAACTTTTAGACATGTAAAGTCATAAAGTTGGAGACTTTATGACTCTAAGGTGCATTTGTACCATGAATCTGTACTTTGGGTTTAAGTGCTTAAGCCATTAAGCACATAATAAGACTTTTGGATTTGCGATGGTATGCCCCGCGTAAGGGAGAGTACGCCCGCGTACTTGGTCAGACAACCCGATGTGGGTCAATACGAGGCTCGGTGTACGCCCTGTGTACCGTAGGAGTACGCCCCACGTATGTCGTCTGTTGGATTTGGAATTTGGGCTTCAAGTTTGGGCCACCTTTTGGGCTTGAATGCTTGGGCCCTTATTAGACTATCTGAGTATGAGTTTTTTGGGCGAAGTGAAGGGCTGGACCTTAGGATAAGGCCCAAAAAGGATTTTGGGATCAATTTCGAAAATTGGGCCAATTATGGGCCTTCAATAATTTTAGGCTTTTTGGATTGAGAATTCGGCCTAGGTCTTGGCCCAATTAGGGAAAGGTTAAAGTGGTCATTTACCCTAAATATGGGTCATTAGTCATGGATAGTAATCCAATTGTTAATCGGATATTTAAAGCTAGTGGGAGAAAGTCAAAAGATATTGATTTCTAGAAGTCTTGTTGATTTCTGAGTACGTTTTAAAGTTAGTGGGAGCATAATTGTTATAATGGTATTACATGTTGACAATACTATCTATATGGAACAATGTCTCTAATTTGCAAGTTGCAAAAGTTGGGAATTGTTTCGCTATAAGTGGACATAAGGGAGATGACTCTTATACTTTGATACGAATCTAAAGGTTTAGATTGTAAGGTTTAATAGAACTTAGTCAAAGACATATATGGATATCATATTTAAATGTTTCAACATAGGAGATTCCATCTATAGAAATATTATAACAAGGAATTGAACATATATTAGACCCTTGTAATAATGATCAAGTCCCATATGTTTCGGACATAGGATCGATTACATATGCTATAATGTTTGATTATTCTATTTTTCAAATGATTTTAGCATTGCATGAAAAGGGTTGGAATTGCATGTGACTGAAGTTGTCAAATAAGTTTCAAGGACGTTCTAAGGTTTTATCGAATAATTGGTTGCTTGCAGACAATAGGATCATGCTATTGTTAGGACCGACCATAGTGACACATTCTGGATTGAGATGATTTTTTGTTAGAATGTTGGTCATATGGAGTATGGAAATGTTTCCATAATGGGAGAAGTGTTCAAAAAGTGTATCTTAAATACAAGAAAAGTGTTCAAAAAGTGTATCTTAAATTTGAGATTTCACCACCATGGAATTGTTCTGAATAACAAGTTATAGCGGAACATTTTGTAATATTGTAGGTTTAGTCTCTATGACTTTAGAATCTCGACATCACATAAAGACAATGCATGTAAAGATGAAATCCCACTACATCTTAAATAAAGGTTAAGAATTTGGAATTGTGAAATGTGCATCATTGGAATAGTGTCCAATGGATCTATTCACAAAGGAATAACCATAGAGAGGTACAGTATGCATGTTCATAACATAGACATGACTAATGTTATCTAATTTAAGTGGTTAGTTGATTATTCAAAACATTATACAATGAATAAATTCGTTATTACTATGGTTATTAAATAATAGGAATTATTTATATTCAGTAAGTTTGAAACCATTGTTAATTAAATTATTATTGTGTTTCACTCTGCATATTTACTTCCACGGGTAATTTGATATTATTCAAAATTCCACAGTAGCTCATACTTTTGGAAGCAAGTAGTGATTTAAAACTGTAATGAGTTGATTGTAGATTGTCGATTGAGGTTAAGACATTGCAATTGGAATTGCTACAATTTTCATGAGTACTTTGAAAATAGAGATTTTAAGTATTGGATAAACCCACACTTAAAGATTACTTCATGAATTTTATCACGAGTAATTCTAAGATGATAATATCTACTATTCTTAAGCGGAGATATATAGTTCATGGTTTACGAATCAGTTGTGCATTGGTTTACCCAAACATATCTCGAAATTAGGTTTTATAAAGAGTAATTCCATGCATGATTAGATTAGTAAAATGTATGACTATATAGTCAAAGTTATTCGTTCCTTTTGCCTTAATAGGAAAAACGATATCTGTCGGGCCCCTCAATGATTTGTTTCCGACATCTAAAGTGCATGGCCGAGCCCAAACTAAATTAATGTTTTCAATTAGTAGTCTGAATTCAATTGACATAAATCAGGAAACCAAGGAACAAAATCTTCGACTATGAGATTGATTCTAATCTATGTCTCACGTCCATACGATATCTTGTAAAACAAATGAATAGTTGATCACTTATCTTAGGGCTAATGTTTAATTTGAATTAGACTTCAACAATGGCCTTGGAAAACACGCTTTGTTTGTTAGTTTAAGGTCTATACTTGCCATTGTAGATACAAACTTGTCTAAGTGGGTGACTGTTGAATAAGGTGTCTAAGCTAGTAACTAAATTTGTATTTTCTTATAATTGGAAGCAAAGTCCTTTCTATGTTGCCCTCATAACTAGAACTTGATTAGAATGACATTTATAGAGAGAAGATGATTTAATAAATTATTATATGATTAATAAACTAATTGGAAATTGTGATGAAATGATTTATTAATATATTATGATTAATATATTAATTGGAAATAAATGATTGATTCATTAATTTATATGATTAATAAATTAATTTGAAATCAATAAGAATTTATTAATTATTAATCATAATTAATATGGAATTAATTTGGGATTAATTGAAATTAATTAAAGGTCCAAGGGTTGAATTGTAATTATTCATAATTGAGCAAGGAATGAATATTATAGAACCTATATAGGGGTGAATGAAATTAGGAGGGATTTTAGGGTTTCTAGAAGCCTCCTGATGGTAAATAAGAAAATTATTTGAATTAGGATTAAATCTATTATTTAATCATTTAAATCTTGCTTTTTCCCCTAAGTTACCTAAACTATAAATAGGACCCCAAGGCCTATGATTTTCGTTCATAAGATTCCCTAAAGAATAATTTGGCCGAAAATATCATCTCCCTTTCTCCCCTTGTCTTCTAGTCTAAGGTTTGGATGTAAGCCATTGGAGGCATCATCCTTTTAGTGCCAAGCTTTCAAAGACCTACACTACAAGGAGATTGAAGTGATTTGTTTACTACAACAAATCAAAAGGTATGTAACTCTATATATGGTAATTTTGAATTACACTAGGGTTATGCTAGTTTTAGTTGTTAATTGTATGTTGCTATCAAGGTGTATGACATAGAACTTCTATATAATACATGTACCCTATTAATTGTTAATTGTTTTCCACATTGTACAATTTTGTTTCCTGTAAAACCATCAATTTTGGTTAGCATCATATTGAGGGTGTGTGTGATAGGAATGAGAGTAGAACTTTTTTCTGTGACTCTATCAGGTGTCGATGTACGAATTGTGTATCAGAGTATGATATAGTATTCCTTTGGATAGCCAGAAATACTTGGTCCAGATCACGCAACTAAAATGGTATGTCTGGTAATCTCCCAGAGTAAGATGAAAACACTTGATCATTCTAGACGGTCTTGTGAATTACACTGCTAGTGTGGACTTATAACCCACAGACATAGATAAAATAGGATACTATATTCATCAAATACTCTAATGGATTAAGTGCCTTTATGACTTACACCGACCAAGGTAGCACCTCGTTGTGTAGTTAAACCATTGTTCTAAACGATTCACTATGAGAGTTGATTTTCCTAATAATCGTGGACTAGGATTTGAGAGAATCGGTTGGGATGAGTATCTATGGGTATAATGGTTTATAGATATCTAAGTTGTAGGATATATCTATATTTTTTTTGGTAACAGTAGGTTTCATAGGTTATTGATTATAAATTAATATCATAATAACCTTATGAGATTGAAAACTTTATGTGTCTCACCAGGTTTTCCAACCTGACTCATTCAATTTATATAAATCACAGGTAGCGGTGTTAAGACTACTGAAAACTTGAATAAGATGCTGAGTGATTGAAGATAAGACCTGCAATAGTGTTCAGGCCCGTTAGGTCTTTACGGTGTAACATATGTTGTTTATCGATTATTACATCCTTAGAGTTTTGACATTTTGAAACAATAAATTGTACTCAAAATATTGTAATATACTGAGATTTTCCGCAAATAAATATATTATAACATTTTAAAATATAAAGAAAAAAATGGTCCTAAAAAATAAAGGATGTCAAATTAAAGACTTATTTTACACAAAAATAAATAAACAAAGACTAAACTTGTCCATAACAAAAAGTATGGCACCTAAGTCATTTTTCCTAATAAATATTCAATTTTATTTATATCTTATAAAACAGGTAATTTGGATAGAAAATGTGCTATTTATATAATATTTTCTACGAACAATGAAATAAGTAATTTATAAGATTAAACTTTAAAATGAGCAAAACGTTTTAAAAGTTGTTTACTATATATTAATGTATTATATTCTTTTAACTTGTTTTTGGTGATTTTTTAATTAGTATAGTAATAACTTTTAGAAAAAAAATTACAATTTGGCTTACTTGGTTCTTCCACTTTTAAAATTATGTATGTAGTATTTTTGGCCTATTTTTATTCTGGATTTAATTCACATTTAGCACCGTTTATTTCGGTTTCTAAAAGCATTGTTCATTTACCATTTAATAAAAAATTTCGTATTTTCTATAAATGTATCGATCTAAAAATTAAGGGTAAAAATTTATTTTTAATATAGCTAAAACATAGTTACCATTTATTTCAACCATTTCAAATCATCATTAAGTAAAATATTTATCAGAATTTATCTCAAAATCATTCATTACAGAAACCATAGGTGTGTGCACTGCGATCAATCCGAGCCCTTCTTTTCCAAAACCGTGATACCTGAAACCATAAACAAAATTGTAAGCACGAAGCTTAGTGAGTTTCCCATAATATACCCCATACAATCCACATAACCACATAACCCATATCAGCTATAACATCTACATAAACTGTAACAATCGCATAAGCATGCATATACACATATAAAGATGCCATGGAAACCCTCTAATGTCTTATTCACATACTCACGTAAATCATATCAACTACACTAGCCATGCATATAAACATATATGGAAGCCCTAGAAACCCTCTAGGGTCTTACACCGGGTACCATGGGAACCCCTACAAGGTCTTAACCCACTGCGTCGGAACCCCCCCCCCCCCCCCTCGCCTCCCGAGGTCTTTGACCTAGGATGCCAAGGAAACCCTCCAAGGTCTTACACCTAAGTGCCTCGGGAACCCCCCGAGGTCTTGACCTAGGATGGCAAGGCAACCCTCAAAGGTCTTACACCTAAGTGCCCCGGGAACCCCCAAGGTCTTCCATGCAAGTATCACAAAGACCACTAGCATATCACGTACCATAAAATCAATTAGCATACCACATATTCACTAGCATACTTCCTATCACAAAACAGCTAATATGCCATATAATACAACTTCAGCTAGTGTATCACATATCATAAAATGGGTCGGAATTGGTGCCTTAGACCCATTGGTATGGTGAGGAGACTCACTTGGCACTTCTGTAGTCCCGCAGATAAAACCCCAGTGCTGGTTGATAGGTTCCCGAACTGTCAACATCAAACAATACCCAATTAATAGTTGGTCCCCAATACATAACCATAACTCCATACTTGGGGTAAAAGAATACTTTACCCTAACTTAGCTTTATTCAGTCCAAGGCCCAATCCAAAGGCCCAAAAGTCAAACCATGGACCAAAGCTCAACATATGGCCTAATTTTCAAAATTGGGCCCAACCTTTACGTGGTCTCATTTAAAGGCCCGACCATTTAGTCCAGTCCAAACATTTGGCACTCTAATGTCCCAATATCATATAATCATTAAGGCCCAAACTATGGCCAAAATTAGGCCCGAACCCCTTACATGGGCCTTGCCCTAGGCCCATTAAATTATTCTAGTCCAATTGCTTATTCTTGGGTGGCCCATTATTATCCCAATCATCAAAGCCCAGTAGAAAGGCCCAACTCAAGGCCCAAGTGAAATTAGAGTTTCACATAAAATGATGATCAGGGTTAGGTGTTCCTACTTAACTCATTAAGCACTTATTCCATTAAGTCCAATATTGCTTTAGATTAATTTTCAATAATTATTAATTAATAAATTAAGTTTAATAAATAATCCCGATGCGGGTCTCGATCAGTCCTGAAATTAAGGTTTCATGACATTAGGGTTTTTCAAACCCTAATTAGGGTTTCCTACCCAATACTAGCTCATTAGTCAATTTGTTGGACTTTTAGGTCACTTTAGGCCCATTAGGGTTTTATTAGGTCAATTAAGGTTTCCTTAGGCCCATTATGGCCTCATTGGGCCCACTAGGGTTTCATGCATCCCAAACGAATCAAACACAATAAGGCAAAGCACACCGCCACCTGACACGGCGGCCGATGGCGGCAACCAAAACCTGACACGGTAGCCGGTGGCGGCAACCACCACCTCACAATGGTGGTTTATAATTTTCTTTTTCATTATTCCAATACGGATTACAATACAATTTACAATAATGTCTAAATAACACAAACACTCATAAAATAATACACATACAACCACCCTTGTGGTGGCCGGTGGTGGTTCATGGTAGCGTCCATGGTGGTCCCTTATCACTTCCGGCTAACGAATCACACATATGACATACATGCACATCGGAAGCAGAAACACACCCTTACACCCGTGCTCGGAAAACTAGACGCAACCACCCACCTGGTGGTGCGCGGTAATGGCAGCAATAGCCACAATGGTGGTTTAAGGCGGTAATGGCGGCAGCAGCAAGGTTTACGATAGTCATGACCGCAAACGGAGGTAGTGAGGTGTTTTATGGCTGGGAAACTATGGCGATCCGCCACCGAATACCACAACTACGATATCAATGGAAGAAGAAGAAGAGAGAAGGAAAAGGGAACAACGGTTCTAGCTTGACTCCGGCGACGTAACTGGCGACAAACCATACGAACAGAAGATGGGAGGGAGGCGCGTCCGGTCATGGCGACGACCTTCGATGTTCTCGACTACCCCTTGAATCCTTTACAAAATAAATCTGAATTTTACTAAACAACCCCATCTTCTAAAATCTTTACAAAACTAAACCGAAATGTTACTAATCAGCCTCTGCCTCCAAAATCCTTACATATTCAGTCTAATACTTATCAAATAGCCACTTAGCCTCCATAATCTTTACAAAATATATCCCAAGAATACTTTTTAACCCCCGAATAATCCGATTTATAACATTTGGCTTCCCAAAACCAATAATCCCCTAAATAATATGAATTTATTGCGACTATTCGTTCATCAAATATTATCTATTTATTTTTTAATTAAACAGGATGTTATAATAAAATTATTTTTATTCGTAACTGACCTTGCTTTAGTTGAACCACTCCTCACACCAACGATGCACCAAAAACAACCCATGAGGGGGTGCGGGAGATGTGACCGTGCATGCCTGAAAAAAAAAAGGATGTTGATTTTTAAGAAGTTATCTAGTTCATATACATATATATATATATATATATATATATATATATATATATATATATATATATATATATATATATATATATATATATATGGTTTGGATCAAATATGAATCGTAATTATTGTATGAATGTATAACCAAATTTTGACCATTAGATGAAAATAATGAAAGTTTGTGATTTTAGGGTGCATGGTATTAACAATAATTTATGGCAAGTGAGAATCTTGGGGAATGAATGTTGATTAAGATAAAAAAAAAAAAATTACATATTATACATTTTAAATTAGTTACGTTATCATTTAATATGATTACAAAACCTAAATATTTTTTTATAAAATGAAAATTGATTATTTGTATTCTTTAAGAATATTATATAATAACTTTTGCGTGTTGAAAATTATTTACGTATTGAATTCTTTAAGAATACGAGGATATGATCTAATCTATTCTTGACGAATACGTAATATTTACGTATTAACTTCTTTAAGAACATGAGAATATAATATAGTTTTTTATTATTATTATTATTTTACGAATACATAATATTCATGAAACATGATACAAAGTTAAGAATAAATTTTAAAAATATAAAATATACTTGCTTATATATTATGAAAATGATTATTAATAAGTTTTTTTAGTTAAAACTTCATTCTTGAGGATGATAATGTTAAAAATAAAATTTTCATAAGACATTTTTGACAAATAGAATATGTTTTTGCAAGAGCATAAACATTCTTGAGAAATAATACTATATTCTTGAAGAATAAACACTAATTCCAAGTGCAAAACATAATAACAAAAATTTTATTTGTAGCTATGTAGTACCACAAAAGTTCTATGCAACTAAATAAATTTGAAGAATACAATATATAATTTATTGTTCTACTACAATCATCAACTACTGTCTAAATCTTTTTATACAACTATAAGAATTTAATAATTCTTGAAGAATAATTAATCATCGCAAGCCACCACCATCAAGCTACTGTTCATCGTTGTCGAGTAGCAAAAAATGAGATTAAAACATTAAATTTTATAATTCAACCACATAATATTAAAAAATTGAAAAATAATTTGAAGATAATTCATAATACAATTACAACCATACAACATAATTAGTTACGTGAATTGAGAAAATCAATTCTCAAATTTGAAACTCAATTCTTCGTTTAATGTAATATATATTATTCCAAATGAATTAAGAACCACGAAACTCTAATTAGTTGAAATTGAAACCTAAATTCTCATAACAAGAAATGGATGAATGATAATTTATATATTTTTTATTGTTATTACATAAATCAAAGTATATGGACTGTGATGAATTGAATGAAATAACGTTGAATTATAGGGAAAGCAATTGGATGTGTAGAGAGACATTTTGCAATTTAATTTTTCCCAGTTAGATTTGCTTATTTAAATGGTGTTGTTAAAGTTTCTTTTATATCATAAAATGTCAATGACGTTAAAGTTTCTTTTATATCATAAAATGTCAATGACATCGGATTGAAAGATGAAATCATATGGACAGACAAACGAGATGATCAATGAAAATAAAATGGAGGCTGATGATCCTGATATAGGGTTAACGTGAAAAAGAGATTAATAAGGATTAATTCTTAAAACGGTGGATTTGAAATCAAATATACTAGATTATAGCTCGCGTTAAACGCGGGAAATACATAAAAAAAAACATATAATCGTTTATAGATATTGTATAATGATTATTAAAAAAATATATGGTTATTGGTATTATTAAAATATGTAGAAAATACATTGAAAACGATAAATATATATAATCATTGAAAGATCTCTTTGTAGACATCATTTTTTTGTTTTATTAGTTGAACGATTTTCCTCGTCTTATATAGTTATAATATTTATATATTTATAAGCATTTTAATTAGACGTTCATTGCATAATAATGTTAACTAATTTAAACATATATTGACAATCAATATACCGTTTTTTCTATTGCATTAAATATTAACAACTATTTCATTTATTCAAATAAAGTTATGTAATATAATTTATAAAATGTTAAATGTTATATAGATTTAATTTTAGTATATCATCAATGGATATTCTTTTCTAAATCATGATTGGTTTATTTTAAATTGATTATAAATATAAATGCTAGCTTTTATGTTTGTTCTTATTTATTTAGTGTTCGTAAAAATTTTGCATTAGTTTTGGCGCAACTTTGAATAATTTTAGTATATTAATTTAATTTGATATATCTGTCAATTATATGAAATATCAAATAATCACATTTCATTACTATTGTGATAATTTAGTTTATATATTGTATTTTCAGTAATCTTAACGCTCTTATTTTTTCTAATAACCGTAACGCTTTTACTAAATGTACTATTTACAAATCTCCTAATATCTTATAATTTTAATCTTACTTTATAATTTTTCATAACTATGTTATTTTCAAGATTGACTGCTTTAATAGTGTTTTTTTTAGTGTATTCACTTTTATATTTCATTGTACAACATCATCGTTTGTATGTATTATGAAATTTCACTTTCAAAGTGTTTAATGTTTACACCTTGATATTAATTTTTTTAATAAACTCATGTAATAATTATGGAATATATATCTCATTTTAATTAACATTCACTTCCTTTATTATATCAAATTCCTCATTAAATGGATATACTTTTGGAAAATAATAATTATAATAGGGCAGCATTATCTAAAACGTAAATGTTTGATATACTTTTGGAGAAAAAAAATCAGGATCATTAAAAAAAATTATATAAAGAAAATACAAATTTAAATTTGTTGAAATTATGGATGAAATTACTCACGAAAATTTATTTTGGAAGGAGTTGTATTCTGTAAGGTATAATAATATTACAAAATTTGAAATATCTATATTTGTTGTGTAAATTAATAAATTTTATTGTTACTATACGAAGATAAAAAAGTAGGTTGATATGATATATAAAAACATAATAATTTCAATGATATTTTAAAATCATGCCAAAATTAACCGGATTCTTATGACATAAAAATTAAAAAAAAAAATCATAATCATCTCTAATATATAAAAGTAAAATTTTCGTAATTAATGTCACTTCCCAGGATAGTTAATTTTTGTTTTGTTAAAGGTACCTAATACCTTTTCATGTTTATTTGAAAAGTTTCAGAAAAATAGTTAACTGATTTCATGTAATTTGTGACAAAGAAAATCGAAATATATGAATACATACGTTTGATATAGGAGCAAAAAATGATCGAAAAAAATATAAAAAACGAAAGAAGGTACTGACCTTCTAACACACAAGAGCGAATGTTGATAGCAGAAAATGATGATGGAAGTTATAAGCAATATTAACGATGTTGTATGAGAATGTTTGAAAAAAAGAAACGATTGAAAATAAATGTGAGTCGCGGATTCAATGATGAATCGTATATGTATGTGATGATTTGAATATGATTTTTCGGTATAAATGATTTCCTAATAAAAAAAAAGATTTTATATTACTGGTTTACTAATATAAATGGATTTATATTAATGGTTGATATTAAGGCCTTATTTGAAATGATTTATTAGTAATATATTTTTAAAATTGATCATATTAAAATCTTCATAACTGAAAATTCAAGATGTAAAATATGGAAAGTTTTTATTGGAATTAAATACATTCCATTTCAACGAATGTAAGTTATTGATTGATGATTGAAAATCATTTATTGGAATTAAATACATTCCATGTGGGGAAGATGATGTCAGCAATTTGATCTAAGGGTGGAAAAAATAAGATTGAAATACAATCAATGGTCCAAATTATTTAAGATGATGTCATAAAGTTTCTCTTTTAGTAATATTTAAGATTAATTATGTTTCCAAATTTATAGTGATTTAAATTTTATAGTAATTAATTTAATTAATCAAATTACTATAATGTCATTTTAAAATGATTGAACGATATTTAATCATACATTCACACATTACTTATAGATTATATATATATATATATATATATATATATATATATATATATATATATATATATATAATTTTATGTACATAATAATAAAAACATTACTAGTTTAGATGGCTATGAGATGTTCCCTCGATCGTTTTCTTTCCGACTAATTCGAGTTCGAATCGTATACCAATATATTTCTTCTTCTTTTTATAATTTTTTTTAACTCCAGTTGGTCTTGTCTTTTTTCACTCAGGCCTCCTGGTTTTTTACTATCGCCAATTGTCTATATGTGTGGTTTGATCTCTCCTTTGTTTGCTACGTGGCACGATGCACATAGTATTACATGATACATGCAACCCTAACTCCTATATACATATGTCTCTCTTTATCTCTCTAAATATCTATTTTTTATAAAGAAATTTTGGTGAGAGATCAAACCCTAATACGTATATATGTATCTCTATAGGCAAAGGGTATGACCAGAATCAATTTCCATTCAATTATTATATCTCGAGTTACAAACCCGTTTTTAAGAAGGTATATGCCTGCTGCCTTGTGATGATACAATTCATGGAATTACATTAATGGTCCCTAAAATCTTATTTTGTTAAACTATGATTCCCCATATCTTATTTTGTTTTTGCTTGTAGTTTCTGAGTTTACAAACTTACCCCCTTAAGTCTCCACATACATGATTGGGTCATTTAAATCAAGTTCATTGACAATTTTTTTAATACTGATTTGCTTCATTTAACTATAAACTTATTTTGTAAATCTTAATTAAACCTTGGCACTTGATTTAAATATAAACTAGGGTGATATTAACCCCTTGGGTTTTGTGGGGGGCGTAATCTATAAATTTTGTATTAGGTAGTGACCATTTTTATAACTTTTTTAAACATATGGACCAGTCTTGTGTAAAAAATATACGCATAGACCTTTTCTGTAAAATTTATGTACAATTTTTATAATTTATTTTCTATATAGGGACCGAACCTACCAATATATGAAAATCTTTAACATATGGACCTTTTTGTAAAAAAAATACATATGGATATTTTTAGTAAATTATAAGGACCGTTTTTGCACTATATTTCTATGTAGGGACCAAACCTTACTTTTTTGTGATTATAAAGGGGCATTTATGTAAATTTTTAAACATATGCACCATTCATATACATATAATTCTTCACATGGACTTATTCTACATTACAAGGGTCGTTCTTGTAATATATTTCCTATGTAGGAACCAAACATGTCAAACATACAGGCACTCCAATATACAAAATGTAAAAGGGTGGAAATGTTAATATTCAAATTTGAGTGGGTAAAATTAACATTTCACAAAGAAAATGAATGTAAAGTGGCATTTGATACATGGTGGGAAGTGCATACATACAAAAGTGTAGAGACCAAATCTGTCAACAAAAGAAAATATTATGGACAAAATTTGAAATAAGAAAGTTTTTTTTAGCCAAAGTTTAAAATAACAAACTTGCCAAAGTCTAAAACTTTAAAACAATATTTTATGCCAAAATCTAAAATAAGAAATAAGGAATTTTTGTGGTCAAAATCTAAAACCATAAAACTATACTATTCATAAACCAATTTGTTTTAATATATATAAAACATCTAACCTGGATTCATGGGTGATACAACTTTATACTTCATGTGGCTACCATAGTCTTAAAAGTCTTACTTAGAGTTCACAATCATGAATGATACGACTTTATACTTCATGTGGCTACCATAGTCTTAAAGTCTTACTTAGAGTTCACAATGTCAAAAAAAATAGATTAGTAATGATATCTATTGAGAACGATATATAAGAAAGTATTGATTATAAAGAGTTTATGAAAAACTTTATTTTTAATAATGTTAGGATATCCTTGATATTTATGTAACTATATATTATATATTGTATTATTATTCATTTATTTTTATTGTTTTTATAACATTTATTTAATTATCGTAGTATTAACAAATTTTGCTTATATATAAAATAAGACAAAATTGTAAAAATTATCGATATGGTTGTTAAAATTATGTGGTTTTGATCCAAAAAAGTTTACTGGTGTATTATTGGTCCAATTTTGAATACCTTGTGTGATTTTAGTCCATATGGTTGGTATTTTTCGTGATTTTTGTGACAACCCGAAATTTCCATTCTGTACAAACATTATCAAGTCAATAGAAGTGAGAATAGTCGCAGTAAATTTTCAGACTTTTCCGTATAAGTTTGAGTATTTCAGGATTTACACTTAAGGAGATATCAGGAGAGTCGATGCATTAGGGTTTTGTGCAACTCTGTTATTCCAAAACTCTATTATATTAAAGTTCATTGCGTGAATAAAAATATTATCTGCCAAAAATCCCAGGACTATATATATGAATCTTAGAAATATTATTTCATTATTTCCAATTACAACTAGAGAAAAGTCATTTTCTCTCTCACGGATCTTCAGGTTTTCATTCCAAATCGTGAGTACCTCTCTCTAGTATTGTATAGCCGTTTAAGTGCTTAATAACATAGAAATCATAACAAAACCGCAAGATTTGAGAGTTTACCGCCCAAGAACACCTTGGGGAGTAAACTCTTTTATAAGGGTAAAATGATGCCTAGTCCTTTCCCCTTGATATGTAACTATCTTAGGCTTGTATGTTAGGGCTTATAAGGCTAGAAATCACCCATGAACACCAAGAGTAAGGTGTTCACGGCCTAAGAAGTTCTCGGACCGTGAACTCCAAACTCAAGGGCCAAAGAGTGCCTTAATCACTCCTAAAGCCTTGGAACAATAGCCTTGACTTACTCCTAGTTATTTAGGGACATTAAATCATCAAATGCCCATCCCAAAGAGAGATTACAGCCGTAATCTCTTATGGTTTTGGTCCTTGGGTTGTGAACATCAAAAGGGGGTACCAAAGTGTGCCTAAGGCCTTCATTAGCCTTAGAAAATTATCTAAAACCTATCCTAGATGAGTATGGGACTTGAAAACATAAAACACCCCCTTTCCATATGAGTTTACGACAGTAAACTTAAAAGGAATTGGCCTTGGGGCCGTAAACTCCTCAAAGGAGTGTATAAGTGCCCTAAACCCTTCCAAGAATTAATCCACCAAGTAAGAATGCTTCTAGGGATCATTTAGAACTTCAAAACACCAAATGAAATTAAGCTTAGGAGTTCGTGGCCGTAAACTCAAGGGTTTACGACCGTAAACTCCTTGTGTGAGGTTTATTGAAGAGTAAACTCATGTATGTGGTCCTTTGGAACCCTAAACTCACTAGCCAAGTCCTACAACAACTTATATGTAATCCTTAGGGCTAATAACACTTGTTATAAGTGTTTAACATGTTCTAGGAGGTCTAAACAATTTCAATTAGTAGTTAAATCTAATTAGGTACACATATGTGTGATTATATGCTAACTAGGATCATAGCGTGTGTTCAAGACTTCACTTGACACCTAGCAATCCTACATCTCCAGTACATCCGTACCACTCACTACAGGTGAGTTCATACCCCTTAATCAATGTTTTAAATGTTTTATGGGGGGGGGGGGGGAATACAAGTCAAATGCTTATAGTTATTACATCAATCACATGTGATTAATAACTACAAAACCAGTGATTTCCTTATTGTTCAAATTGTTTATCAAACTGTTTTACAAGTTCTTATACTTATTAAATACATTTGCTTAAACTACTATTTTACTTATTATCAATTGCATGTCTATGTATGTATAGTTATATAAGAAATGTTTAAAGGACTTAGGAAGGCTATCCACCCTATTTCCTTTTCGCGCTTGAGATGTGGTCTGGTGGGATATCGGGTACCCGTCCGAAGGTCGTTTAAATGTTAGTTATATATAATGTGTACATATATAGTCATAAAAGGTCCTTCCAGTTCATTCGGTACCCTTGGGTAGCAAGGGTATACTTCCATGTTCATACGTACCAGTACATCGCTAGTAAGTTACCATAGGGGTAGCACGAGAGGATACTATTATTACTAGAACAATGAAACATACAATGAGTCAGTTCATTCATGAGTCAATACTTGCTAAATAGAGAGAGAACACTCATTACAGCTAGTACAGACACTACATTACTATACATGCTAGATAGAGAGAGAACACACATTACAGCTAGCATACACAGAACATTACAATACATTACCATACTATTACATAGATATGTTTACATGATTACGCTTACATGAGTACGTTTACATAGATACGTTTACATGAGTGCGTTTACATATACGATAATAGGACAAACATCATTAGGTGCTATAGCATAGAACGAGTTCAGGATCTAACTATACCGATGAATCATAACGCATTGTGATAGTTATATCGGGTATACATGGTCATAGTAATGTGGATGTTCACGGCGTGCAAATATGCAACAGTCGTGTAAAGGTCCCAAAATCCCTTTTACCCGGGGGGGGGGGGGGGCGTCTAGCCTGGGATGTAGCCATCACATTAGGCCTTATCCCTCAAATAAGGCAATAGAAGTACAAAGGTAGTCACTTATTACAAATACTACAGTACTTATAAGAATTACCCTAGACTTAAGGTAATTAGTACGGTTGTAGTACGACATTAACCATAGTACTATCTCATTTTTCCCATTAACATCCACTTCGTGAATATTCACACGATGCACTGTAATGTAGAATCTATATTTTTGGTTAATGATAGTCCGAATTGGGGAAAACACACACTCTACCAAGAGACATACACACAGACACTAAATGCCTTGGTAGAAGGCTACAGTTAGTAGGAAACATAGGGTTTTCTAGGAAAGTTCAAACATTATACAAAACATTGTACAAAACATCTTACATAAACATTTTACAAACGTTTTCATACAAACACAGACATTAATATACTTATGATCTCACCAGCATTAAGCTGATACTCGCTTTCAAAATAACTTGTATTCTCAGGTCACCACTAGACAGAGGTACGGGTGCCAGGCTTTTGAGAAGATGGAGTTCATTCAAGACTCGTCTTTTATTTTGATATGTATAATTTTTGGTGTCTATAACTTTGACAGATCACACATGTATGAAATTATATTATTAATGCAATGGATGATGTTGTTGCTTGTTTACTATTATTCATTGTTTGTGATACTGTACATGACGTACCAGAATGTTTCCGCCATTCATGGTTTTGGGGTGTGACAATTTTGGTCAATTCCCAACTTATATTGACGAATTTGCCATTAGATAAATCTTTTTTTAATTCCTTTTTAATTAATTTTTATTTATTTTAATTAAAAATCCAAAACTAATCATACCCACCCCACGCCTTCACCTTCTAACCACCACCCCTTACGCCTTACTCTTAGAGAATTTTATCCCATCTCTCTCTCTCTCTCTCTCTCTCTCCCGGACCACCACCATCGCATGACTACCACTGTCGCTGCCGGACACCACCACTTGCCGGACACTAGCACATGCTAGACAGCACCACCTAGGCACCACCACTTGTCATGGAAGAAAAGCGTAGCGACGCCATCAGAAAAATGGGATCTACCATGGAAAGCTGAAAAAACAGGATTTACCAAGGTATAAACCCCACCAACATCATCACCTACCCAAACCTCCTTCATCGGCGTTGCCCGTCATCTTTCAGCGATGAGGATTTATGACTGCCACCACCACCATCTTCATCGTTTTTAGATTTTCTAGCATTGGCATCCTTTTGATTTTCTAAAACCCTAGCACTGCCACGTTTCTCATATGGATGAAGGTTTTGGTTCAGGCTCTGGCTAGGGTTTTCCATAGGGATGGTGATGGTACATAATGATGATATCATCAAAGATTGTTGAAACCCTAGCGACGTTATTCCGGTGGAGATTGTTGAAGCCGTAGTGGTGGCGTAGACAAAGGTAAAGATGACGATGGAGAACAACTAAGGTTTATGTTCATCTGATTTAGATATACGACAACGGTGGTCTCGTGATGTTTGGGAAAGAGGTCGACAACTTCGGCGATGCAGGGCGGCAGATAGACATATAATTTCAGATGGGTGGTGGAGGCTTTGATTCCATTAACCTTGAAGAAGATAGGTTGAGATATGTGTTGTAAAGGAGAGAAAGGACGGTGAGATTGCGTTAAATTTTAAAATGTCTTTAAAATATTAAAGTATTGTAAGAATTAAAAAAATGGAAAAAATTAATTATAAGGGTATAAAAGTAATTTCATGCGTATAGGGACCAAAATCACTAAAAAGATCTAAAATTTGACCACTAATGCACAATCAAAAATTTTTGGATCAAAACCATATAATTTTAACAACCATAATAACTATTTTTGCAATTTTGATATAAAATAATATATATTTAGGAACTCATTTTTATTTTTCATATATGGATCTCAAAATCCACAGGACGCCGTTGTACACACCCTCCCTTCGATTCTTCCACCCATCACAAGAATATTATTTAAAAAACTAAATGTTCAAGAGATGTCATGTCATGCTTGTTCACAATCACTATACAAGTTCATCGTGAATACCCAAAAGAGAGCTCATTTGCAACATCCTGCCATTACCAGGTAAAGAATGATTTCTGTAAATATTCAATTTCAAAAAACTCAAAATCATAAGCATTCGATTCTTCAAAATTCATCCCAACATAGAAAACACCAAATAATCATTCATTCCATGAATCAAACCCCAAATAATCGCATATCGCATGATAATCATAGATAATGTTCTAAAATGCACGTCAGAGCGGTGCAAAGGTGCACACTAAAGTGGCTCAGCCGCCACAAAAATACCCTTGATGTCATTTTTAGGTGTGATGCACGTCATAGCTTGTCTAGGTGTGCCATGACACAAGTTTTTTTAAGGTATTTTTTTTTTCAGTTGGGATGGAATTGTTGATTTTTTTTATTTTTTTTTTAATTATTATTTTTTTGTTTTTTTTATAATGTATTGATATAACACTTCTAAAACCTTGATATTTTTATATAAATATATAATTATATAATTTTTTTTATGTTACCGTTTTTATTTAGTATATAAAATAACTTACTAATTCGCAATATATTTTTAAAGCAAAATATGACATGGTCTCAATACTTGATTACGTTTTTACGTGCTTTGCATATTAGTCTTTTAAGCAGGGCCGATTCTATGTAGAGGTTTTTTAAGCTAGGGCTTAGGGCCCCCAATTCTAAGGGGGTCCATATTTTCCAAAATCCAAAAATTTAGCCCATTAAAAAATCCAATCCAGTAAGCACAAAATAAATGAAGCGAAAGAATAAATCAACGATCGTTGCATTCATGAAACTGAAATGACATTGTATTCTTCTACCGATTCTATTTTCTGCAACATATTCATCTCATTTGTTTTTTATTTCTAAGTATAGTAAAAGCTAAAGAACCCCAAATTTTTGGCTTGGTTAGAACCCTTAAAATGCTTGAGCCACCCATGCTTTTAAGGACACATTTTGTCATTTTACATCTTCACCATTTTTTATATTTGCCATTTTTAATATTTGTAATGCTATATTTTCTACATTAAAATATCAACAAATGAGTTCATGGATTCGCAAATATCGCAAGTTTTGATGGAAAAACATTTTGAGGTATATATGACTATATATGGTTTTGGACAAATGCATTTTGTCTTGGGAAACTATTAGCCCAAATCTTGCCTACGATGATGCTTTGGATGACATAAATTATGCTTTTATGGGTTTGATCCGCACGAACAATCCTTGATCGAATTCTGGCATTGGGTTTCTCTTAAATGATTCGGCTTTCTTGACAAGTTCCCAAGTAAACCTTGTCACCAAGCGATGCGTCATAGCTAAAATTTCCATTTTTGCAAGTTCAATACCAGGACACATCCTTGGCCCTGCTCCAAACGGCACAAAACTGAAAGGTGGTGGTTGTGGTGCATGCTTCTCAAAACGCTTTGGATCAAACATGGTCGGGTCTTCGAAAATGTCATTGTTCATGTGTGTCATGGATTGAGATATCAACACCTGGAAAAGAACTCATGCAAGATCACATAAGGGTTTATGCTACTATGATATATATATTTTGTATCTAAGTGCTTATTAATTGATTACTCATTGTGACATACTTGCCATCCTTTAGGAATTATAAATCCTCCGTACTCAATATCTTGCATAGTTCGTCGGAAGTTCAAATTCACGGGAGGGTTTATCCTCAACATCTCGGATGCAACTCTCCACGTGTACTTCATCTTTGTAAGATCTTCCCATGTCAAAGCTTCCCCATGGGCTTTATTCTTGGCAATCTCTTCTTGTTCTACAAATTCAATCATATGAATAAATTAAAATCTCTTCTTTATTCTTGGCAATCTCTTCTTATTCTTGACATATTGGTGTTTAATTAGATCTTCGATCCATACTGACCAATATATATGATTGTAAGTAGTTAATGCATGCATGGTTCTATGACAAAAATACATGCATCATAACATACTTTTGCAATGATAACAATAGAAACGAAGATAAGATGCGTTACCATGAACTAAAGTTGAGTAAATAGATTCGTTGTTAGCCAAAAGTCTAACTAAACACGTAAGGAGGGCTGACGTTGTATCATATCCTGCAGCCATCACGAGGATGATGTTGTCAGTGATCTCCTTATCAGATGTCGTTGTTGAGCCATCCTCATTTCGCATGCAAAGCAACTTAGTGATGAGATCTTTATGGTGATTAGCTTGATGTTTTTGTTCTTCAAGTGCTTCCCTTTTCTCACGAATAAGATCTAAAATTATTGGTACTAGTTTCCTTCTTGCTAAAATCCCACGATTGAATTGAGTGAATGGCAAATTGATTGGAATTGCTAGCACACCTTCGATCATGTGTTTGAAATGTGGTAGGATCTTATCTCTTTTAGGCCCTCTTTCGATCCCAAAGAGAAGTGAGCAAATTACATTGAAGGTTAAGGTCTTTATCAGGGGTTGCACCTACAACGTTGTAGAAACAAACAATGTTAATCTTGTACACTCGTAACATTTAAAAGTGAAGTAAAATCAAAACTTAGGGAGTGGTATGCTCCTAAACTCGTTTTCTAAAGACAATCTTATCAATGTCCTCTGATCAAAATTGTCGTTCAAATTTTGAATCTTTTGCAATATTTATAATCACCGAGAACTCCTAATTAACAATCAATATGTTAATTACTAATATTTCATAAACGTTATCAATTGAAAAATATAAAAAGTTTCATGGGATTCATATATAAATCATAATTTAATAATGAAAAATCAATATATTTAATATGGGCTTTAAGTAAACACTAGAATAAACTCATATTTTAAATCTGACATTTAGGAAGAAGTAAATATAATCTACCTGAATCTCATGTTTACCATGCCAATGTGTTTGAAGGTGGTGTTGGATTTCTTCATCTACTTTTGCAACATATTGCTTCAACACTTCAAGCTTCAAAAACGAAGTAAGTGCAGCTCTTACTCGTTTATGATCATTCCCGATTAACTCGCTTAAATTTTTCGAACCGATGATTCGACTCATTGATGGTGGTTGTGTGTTGGTGAGTATGCTCCCATCAAAAGTGTAGACGAACTTATTTGCAATTGGACCATGTAAAACAACTGTCGGGTATCCAAAAAGACTGGCTTTCCAAATAGGCCCGTGTTTTGTTATTCCTTCTTGAAACCATTTATCGACCTTATCAGCTTTCAATGCCTTCAAAAGGTCGAGGCTTTGCCCTATTAGTGGTAGTCCCAAAGAACCAGGTGGGAGTCGATCTGGATATTTCTTACCTCGAAAAAGAACAAAAATGGAAAATAAAAATAATAACAATGGTATTAAAAAAATCTCTAACTCCATTGTTACAACACAAGCTCGTTTGAGAGATTTCTTTGTGTTTGTGTTTGTGTTTGCATATGTATTATATAGATAAACTCATGGTGTTCAAATGTGATTGTCCTTTCCTGTGTTTGGCATCAATGAAAAAAGATTCTTGGGAATGAGCTAATTTTGTTTTGATTATAAACGCATATTTAAGACATATTACAATTTTAAATGCATGACGATCGAAATAGATAATTGACTTTGTGCGTTATTTATTTATTTATTTTTCGTTTTTGATTCACCAAATAGTCAAATAAATGAGAGGAGGGTTGAGGGACGGCTAAGGTGGTAGTGTCAACGGATATCGGTTTTGGTCATCATCAAGATCAAAATGGTGTATATGCAAATTGGAGGACTTTTTTTATTGAACGGAGAGGTCTCATGGAGTTCTTGGCTGGGAATTTTTCAAGAATTGATTAAAGGGGAGAAAGTAATATTTGGGTGACGATCCAAAGTGTGCATTCAAGGTGTATTCTCAATCAAGACTAAGGAGAGGAATAAATTTCAGAATCCAATCGAACCAGTGGTGAGGGTGCGACTTTTGTTGTCCTCGGAAAATCTTCATATTCAAATTCAGGTATCAGATGCAATCAAATTCGTTTGCTTTTGTTCAGTTGTTCTGTTTGGGTGATTTTTTTTTTAATTGAAAATGGTCCATCCACAAAGAAATCTTCTTTGAGGTGGTGTCTTGAAGGAACGCTCACAAGGTGTTCGATAAAAGTCTTCATTGAGATTACATTATTCTTAAGGTTCAAGAACACAGGTGTTGATGCATTCTTTGAAGTGGGTGTGTAATAATGGAAGTTGTTTGGTGAAAGGCAGCATTGATCTTGATTGGTTTTTATCACATGGAAGATTGTTCCTCAAGTGAAGATTGAGAAGTTTGTGGGGAAGAATAGTTTTAGTCCATGACAAATCAAGATGCAAACATTTTTAAAACAACAAGGTGTATGGTTTCCAATTGTTAGGGAGATGTATGCAAGTGTTGATGAGGTCAAGTTTAAGCAACAAGAAGAAAATGCATATTCTATGATTTTGTTACTGCGTTCAAGGGAGGAGGTTTTTCCAATCTTTATCAATAAGCTTTTAATACCATTTTCTAGATTAAAAGATTATCAAATAAGTTCATGGATTCACAAATATCTCAAGATTTAATGGAATAAGAACATTTTGAGATCATTTAAGACTATATGTAGGTTTTGATAAATGTTGTTGTTACACGGGTGTGATCCTAACGAACAATCCTTGATCGAATTCTGGCATTGGATTTCTCTTGAACGATTCATCTTTCTTAATAAGCTCCCAAGTAAACTGTGTCACCAATCGATGCATCATGACTAAAGTTTCCATTTTTGCAAGCTCAATACCAGGACACATTCTTGGCCCTCCTCCAAAAGGCACAAAACTAAAAGGTGGTGGTTGTGGTGTATGCTTCTCAAAACGTGTTGGATCAAACATGGTTGGGTTTTCAAAAATGTCATTGTTCATGTGTGTCATTGACGAAGACAACACCACCTGAAAAAACACACAAAATCAAATAAGTGTTTATGCTATACTATGATATTATGTATATAAGTCGTTATTGGTTAATTATCATCTATGTGACATACTTGCCATCCTTTAGGAATTATAAATCCTCCATACTCGATATCTTGTGTAGCTCGCCGAAAGCTTAAAATCACTGGAGAGTTTATCCTCAGCATCTCGGATGCAACTCTCCATGTGTATTTCATCTTGCTAAGGTCTTCCCATGTCAAAGCTTCCCCTGGTGCTTTACTCTTGGCAATTTCTTCTTGCTCTACAATTTCAATTATGTAAACTCAATTTATTAAACAAATTGCAATGTATGTGATGGGGATGTTTTGTCTATTGGTTGTCACGACATGGATGCATACACAATATGCTTATAAGTAGGGTAAATGTCACGAGTGTCCAACTAGCATGAATGAATTTATGACAAAAATGCATGCATCTTAAAATGTTTTTGAAAAGATTACTATATAAGCGAAGATAAGATGCCTTACCACAAACTATAGTTGAGTAAACAGATTCGTTGTTAGCTAAAAGTCTAACCAAAAATGTAAGGAGGATTGAGGTTGTATCATATCCTGCAATCATCACGAGGATGATGTTGTCAATGATCTCCTCATCAGACATCGTTGTTGAGCCATCATCACTACGAATACTAAGCAACGAAGTGATGAGATCTTTATGAGGATTAGCTTGTTGTTTTTGTTCCTCAAGTGCTTCCCTTTTCTCACGTATAAGATCTATCAACATAGGTACTAGGTTCTTTCTTGCTAAAATCCCACGATTGAATTGAGTGAATGGCAAATTGATTGGAATTGCTAGTATACCTTCGATCATGTCTTGGAAATGTGGTAGGAGTTTGTCTCTTCTAGGCCCTCTTTCGATCCCAAATAGAAGTGAGCAAATTACATTGAAGGTCAAGGTCTTTATCAACGGTTGCACCTACAACGTTTTAGAAACAAATAATGTTAATCATCTACCTTCGTCAGATTGAAATCCAAAGTGAAAAATGAATATTTTATAAGGGACTTTTACGTGTGTTTTGGAACGAATATGTATTGAATAGACTAGAGAGGATTATATTATCTACCTGAATCTCATGGTTACCATGCCAATGCATTTGAAGATGATGTTGGATTTCTTCATCTACTTTCACAACATATTGTTTCAACACTTCTAGCTTTAGAAACAACCCAATGGCTGCCCTGACTCGTTTATGATCATGGCCGGCCAACTCGAATAAATTTTTAGAACCCAAGATTCTACTAATTGATGGTGGTTGTGAGTTGGTGAGTATGTTCGCATCACAAGTGTAGATGAACTTATTTGCAGTTGGACCATGTAAAACAACTGTCGGGTATCCAAACAAACTGGCTTTCCAAATAGGCCCGTGTTTCGTTATTCCTTCTTGAAACCATTTATCGACCTTATCGGCTTTCAGTGCCTTCAAAAGGTCTAAACTTTGCCCTATCACGGGTAGTCCCAAAGAACCGGGTGGGAGTCGATCTTGATATTTCTTACCTCGAAAAAGAAGAAAAATGGAAAATAAAAATAACAGCAACAACAACAAGAACGTTATGAAAATCTTTAATTCCATTGCTAGAAACTTAGGTTGGTTTGAGAGAGTCCTTTTGTGTATGTATATATATAAAATCAGATGTGATTGTCCTTTTCTGTGTTTGGCATCATTGAAAGAGATTCTTTGGACCATAAAACATTGAGTTAATTTTCTTTTTGAGCCATATAATGTTTTATTGTTAATTTTTTAACACCTAACAAATGTTTACATGTTAAGACGATGATGCATGACTTAGGTTGACTTGTTATTGTTTTTTCATTATTTTATTGTCTAGTTAATCAATGTTTTAATCCTGATTATAAAATGTTTATCGTTAAAATGATAATTTAATTCTTCTAACATAATTATTTAAAAAAAAAATTGAACATGTAAATACATTGTTGATGACTCTAACTCACCGACTTTTTATGTTTTTGTTTAAGTGTCTGATTGACAGAAATAAATTAGTTTATTGTAAATTTGCAACTTAGCATTTGGTTTTATTACAAAAATAATTTATCATAATTTATATGTTAGCTTTTTCATAAGTTTGATTGAGACAGCATAACCTTTTTCAAACATCTAAAACTATTGTTTGATTCATTAATTAAGTATTTTTGAATGTGTATAAATATGTATAAATACCTTAATTTATTAACATAGTAATAAGTAATATTACTGCGATAATAATAATATACTTTATAGGTAATAATGACATTAATAATAATAACAATATATTATATATTATTAGTAATAAATAAATTATTAAGATGATGTTCTCAAGATGAGTTGTTTTTATTACAATATAAAATATTTAATGGCGTAGGCAAGGTTAAATTACTACAATGAAAATACACAAAATAAAAATATTGATGTCATAGACAAAGTGAAGCTACTACAATCCAAAGAAGGTTTGGACATTGTTTTATTTGCTTGTCTGTCGTCTTTGGTTTCATCTACACCATATACAGGTGTGTAATGAATAACCATTATGAGCATAAATTAATAGCAATTTAAAATTAGGATAAGTAAATGAAAACTAGTGGTTAATTTATATATATATGATTGTGATTATAACTTCCAAAACTGATGTTTAGTTTATTATCTTTATATATGTGAAAGCCGATTACAAGACTGGTTCTCGACAAGACAAAACTAATGTTTAGTTTATTTTCTATTACTTGGTGTAATTTCCAATGACGGACATTTCTCATTAAACACGTATATATAGTTTTCAAATACAAGGCTTGAATAATAATAGATACAATGGGCCGGATACATAACCCAAAATACATAACACTAATAATATTGCTAACATCCCCCAAGTTTGAATGTGTGTTGAAGAATGAATGTTTAAACTCGACCGAAATTTAAGGAATAGAGGCGTAGGAAGACCGTTGGTAAAGATGTCAGCGTACTTAGATGAGGATGGAACATGAAGAACGCAAATATATCTGGTAGCCACACGATCATGAACAAAGTGAATATCAATCTCAATGTGTTTCGTACGGTGATGTTGAACTGGGCTGCTAGTCATATAAACAACACTGACATTATCATAATAAACAATAGTGACCTTATTCAGGGGATGAGGAAGTTCCTGAAAAAGATTTCAGATCCAAGAAGTTTCCGCAACAACATTAGCAACACCTTGATACTCTGCTTCGATACTAGATCTGGAAATCGTAGTTTGTCATTTAGAAGATCACAAGATTAGATTATTACCCAAGAAGATACAAACTTCGAATTCAAGCATCATGTCGTCGGACATCCTGCCTAGTCATGTAACATCCCAAAAATCAAGGTAAAATTCTTATTTTTCAAAATCAACCCACAAACCATAAATGTTTACAAAACTTAGTTTCCAAAAGTCAAAATCACAAATCAGAGTATCCCAAAATCAAATCTTATAAAAAATGAAGGATGTGCACGATCACACATTTTCTTTCTCCTGATCATCTAAAGTACCTGAAACATAACACATAAACTGTAAGTCAAAGCTTAGTGAGTCTCCCTAAAATAACATTATTGTGTAGTGGCTTATCTTTAAGGGTCCTCTCTTATTTGGTGCTTGTCGAGGAATCTTCTTTAATAATAGCCTTGCCATTATTATTTTCGGTAGTGGAGGCCACCTTGATGGTTGAGCATCTTTGACAGTTGTATCTGTTAGTGCTTTATGGAGCGTCTTACAGATGTAACGCCCGGTTCCTGAAGTGTGTTTTTTTTAAATAATTCATTCATTATTAAAGAGGGACTCGACGAGTTGGAGGCCCTAAACTTGTCGAGTAGGAATTATTTTGGGGGACGTGGGTTAAGAGACCTACTCGACGAGGTGGGGAACCCCGACTCGACGAGTAGGACTGCCAGAGTGAAACCCTAATTTTCAGGGTTTGCACCTGATTTAAGAACCTTAACACCTCATTATGGCCTCCTTCATCGCCCCCTCAGTCCAAAATACCCAAATTCGTGAGCTTGAGCCCTCTTGAGTGTGTAGGAGTGAAAAAAGAGTGATTCTTTGGTAATTCTTGGAGGACTTGAAGTTGGAGGTGCTTGGTTGATGGAAGAAGCTTTGGATCCATGGGTTTCTCTGTTAAGGCAACCATATTAAGGTATAAAGTCTATACCTTGACTATTCACTTGCTAGATCTCTTCATGGAGGAGTTTAGGGCTTTTAGTAGCTTGTTTTGGAACCATTCATGGATGCAAGAATGTTTTGGAGTCATGACTTTGGATCTAGATCCTTTGAGGGACTCCATGGCATAAAGGTGCCAACTTTATGGCCATGGGAGTCCCATGAAATTTGTGAACCTCTTTTTAGGGCCTTTTGAGCTAAATAACTCATGCATGGAGGTAAATTAGTAACTTTACATGATATATCGACTCTAGGGGACCAGATATATGGATTGGATGCACTGAGCCCAACAGAAAGTGACTTAATGGATATAGGATATGGAGGTCTCGATGAGTTGTTCATACAACTTGACGAGTTGGGTCGTGGTCCCCCAACGTTTTCTGTTACTAAGTAAACTCGTTGAGTCTAGGAGATGACTCAGTGAGTTGGCCATGGTTTTGAGCCATGAAGATTGAGGAACTCAACGAGTTCAAGGAGGGACTCGGCGAGTTATGAGTGAAATGTCCCAACTCTATTTGAAGGTGTTGTGAACGATGTGTTCACCCGGTGTACTCTAAAAACCCATTGACAGGTATTGCGAGTGGACTCTCAAAAACGATATTGTCAATAAACGAGATAAACCCTAGCGACTATGCAAACCGAAATCTATTCGGATTCACTTGATTGGATCGGATCAAACCGATCCATCCAAACGACCACCCTTACTACTGACTCCTCGTCTAATATACACTTCCGCAATTATGAAACGTGGAAAGTGCTATGAATCCGGTGGAGCTCCTCCGAAGGGTCTAGTCTATACGCCACCTTGCCAACCATGGATATAATCCGAAACGATCCAATATATCAGGGACCCAACTTTCCCTTCTTCCTGAAGTGAATCACACCCTTCCAAGGTGAGACCTTCAGCAATACAATATCACCGACCTGAAACTCCAACTCAGATCAGCGTCGGTCGGCATAACTCTTTTGCCGACTCTAAGCAGTCTGTAACCGCTACTGATGTGCTGAATCTTCTCGGTAGTCTGCAGAACCACCTCGATCTTTCCCATGACCTGTGACCAACCTCGCCCCAACAGACTAGGGTACGACATTTCTGCCCATACAACAGCCCGAAAGGTGGAGCACCAATGCTGGAATGAAAGTTGTTGTTATAGGAGAACTCTGCAAGGGGTAGGTGGGAATCCCAGCTCCCACCAAAATCAATGATGCAAGCCCTCAATATATCCTCGAGGGTCTGTATGGTCCGCTCACTCTGGCTGTCTGTCTGTAGATGATAAGTTGTACTGAAATGCAGTCATGTTCCCAGCTCCTCATGGAACTTCTATCTAAAACGGGAGGTGAATCAAACATCACGGTCTAAAACGATAGAGACCGGAACCCCATGGCGAGCAATGATCTCGCGGATATACATGTCGGCCAGCTTCTCGACCAATGAGCTCTCCCGAATGGGCAGAAAGTGGGCACTCTTGGTCTATCGATCCATGATGACCCAAATAGCATCGAAACCCCTTGTCGTCTTCGACATCTTGGTGATAAAATCCATCGTGATCTGCTCTCATTTCCACATGGGAACCTCTAGAGACTGCAGCTTGCCATGCGGCCTCTGATGCTCGGCCTTGACCATCTTGCAGGTCAAGCACCTCTCGACGTACCATGCGATCTCTCTCTTCATGCACGACCACTAGTAGTTGAGTCTCAGATCTCGGTATATCTTTGTGGGCCCAAGTGAATAGAGAAGCTAGACTTGTGAGCCTCCTCCAGTACCATCTGTCTGACCTCACCATACATTGGAACCTATACCCGATCACAACGGGTCAACAATCCCCGACTATCATGCATGAATCTGGTGATCTCGCCCCTAATCCTCTCCAGCTTCCGGTTCTCCTGTCGTACACCCTCGACATGAGTTTCCCTGATCAAGCTCACAAGTGGAGAATCCACTGATATCCTCATACATGCTGCTGGAACAGAAGATCCGGCCGACTTGCGGCTCAGGGCCTCCACAACCACATTTGCTTCACCTGTATGGTGAAGGATCCCACAGTCATAATCCTTAACTACGTCTAGCCACCTGCGATGCCTCTTGTTTAGGTTCGACTAATCTATGATATGTCTCAGACTCTTGTGGTTTGTGTATATGGTACAAGGGACCCCATAGAGATAATATCTCCAGATCTTGAGAGCGAATACCACCGATCCCAACTCCAGATCTTGTGTGTGATATCTTGACTCATGCGGCTTCAGCTGCTGCGATGCATAGGCTATCATTCATCCTCTCTGCATAAGGACCGCTCCCAATCATGTGATGGATGCATCACAAAACACCACGAAATCCTCAACTCCCTCAGGGAGTGTCAAAATCAGTGCCTCGCAGAGTCGCTGTCGTAGAGTCTCAAATGTAGTCTGCTGCTCAGGACCCCACCAGAAATCCACCCCCTTCCTCGTCAAACGAGTGAGGGGTACTGTAATCTTGGAGAAATCTTGTATGAATATTCGGTAGCACCCTGCCAATCCCAAGAAGCTCTTGATATCCAAGGGAGATTTCAGAACCTCCCACTGTATAACCACCTCGATCTTGGCCGGATCGACGAAAATCTCCTCCTGGTTAACGAGATGTCCAAGGAACTGAACCTCTCGCAACCAAATCTCGTATTTCGAGAACTTCGCATACAGTCGTTCTCGCCTCAAAACTCCCAATAGCTCACGGAGATGCTCCTTATTCTGCTCTCTGGTCTTGGAATACACCAAGATATCATCGATGAACACAATAACTAAGCAATCAAGCATTGGCCTGCATACCCGATTCATCAGGTCCATAAATACTGTCGGCACGTTGGTGAGCCCAAACGGCATCACCACGAACTCGTAATTCCCGTAACAAGTCCAGAACATGGTCTTCTACACGTCCTCATCCCTCACCCTGACCTGATGGTAGTCGGACCTCAAGTCTATCTTGGAAAACCAAGATGCTCCCTATAACTGATCGAAGAGATCATCTATCCGTAGGAGGGGGTAACGGTTCTTCACTGTCAACTTGTTCAGCTTCTGGTAGTCAGTGTACATCCAGTATGAACCATCCTTCTTCCTAATGAAGAGAATCAATGCTCCCCACGGAAAACTGCTCGGACAAATGAACTGCTTGCCTAGCAGCTCCTGCAACTGAGATGACAACTCCTGCATCTCTGGTAGTGTTAATCGATACGGTGCCCTGGCAATAAGGGACACACCTGGCACAAGGTCGATCCTGAAATCGACCTACCTCTCAGGAGGCACTTCGGGTAATTCCTTCGGAAACACATCAGCAAAATCTGTAACAATTGGAACCTCTGAAACCGAGACCTGATCCCTGACTCGCGTATCCACCACATACATCAAATAACCTGTGCAGTTGTGCTGAATATACTATCGAGCCCTGGTGGCTGAGCAAAACCCTGAACCCGAACTGGTGTCATCGCCGTAGATAACCAGTTCTCCCCCACTTAGGGTTCGAACTACCACACACTGACCCTCGCAGTCGATCATGGCACTGAAGCGACTCATCCAGTCCATACCCAATATCACACAAACATCCCCCAAGGTAATCGGAATCAAGTCAATCGGGAAGGATACCCTGAATATTTCTAGAACACAACATTGATAAACTGATGAAGCAGAAATCCTGTGTTCATTGGCGATGGAAACTCACAACACACACTCTAGCTTTACTAAAAGATTGTGAAACAAAAGACCGACTCGCCCCCGAGTCAAACAATACCAGAGTTGGCAAAGAGTTCACCAAAAATGTACCTAACAGAGGTACAAACATATGAGTATACAATAAACATAATCAATATGATAAAAGGATAGAAACATACCAGCCACCACATCTGGTGCTACCTTGGCCTCCTCGGCTGTGAGCTAGAAGGTACGTCCCTGAGCCCTTAGGGGATCTGCTCTACCCTGAATCCCATCAGTAATCCTCAGTGTAGTCGGTGTTGGAGCCTGTACCGGCCTAGCAACGAGCACTGGACAGTTGGTATTTACGTCACCCCTGATTGCAGTGGTAACAAATCTTCATATCCTGAATTGAGGCTAACTGGCGTCAATCCCTTGCAAAGTTCCCCTCATTGCCGCACTTGCAGCACACACTACTGAATCAACAAAATCCATAATGACCCTTCCTGTACTTTCCACAAGTGTGGCCACGCTGGCCCCCAGACCTAGAATCAGCGATCTTGGGCGGCTTCGGCGCAGGCTGTAACTGCGTCAGGGCCTGCCTCTGCTCTCTCAACTGCAGCTCAATCTCAAGCTCACGCCGCCTAGCGAACTCCTGTAACTCTAGTAATGTATCATACCACTGGGTAGCAACAAAATGTCTGATGTCGAACTTAAGCATGCTCAGATAACGTGTCATCTGAGCTTGCTCGAAAGCAAACTCCGGGCAAAACATCGCCCTCTCAGTAAACATGCGGTTGATCTCTGTCACCGACTCCAATCCTTGTCTCAAGTCCAAAAACTCATGTGTCAGCCGCTTGCGTTCAACTCGCGGAATGTAGCGGGAACAGAACATCTCCCTGAACTGATCCTAAGTAACGGCAGCTCTCTGCTCAATAAAATACGACCCTGTAATCAATTTCCACCAGTCCTTTGCTGCAAACCTCATCAGGTTCAGAGCACACCTAACCTTCTGGTCAGTAGGATATGAGCATGTGAAAAAACATCCCTCAACATCAGATAGCCACCTCATGGCTATGATCGGGTCCCGAATCCCATCAAAAGTCGGGGGATTCGTGTTATCGAAGTCCCAGTACTGAAAAGCCTGATTGGCCCCACCACATACAACTGCTACGGTTGTGGAAGCTGCAGCGGCAGCCGTCTCAGCAATGGCTGGTTAGCGCTCATCAAAGTACTCAACCATAGTGGTCTTAATAGACCCAAACATCTCCGGCAACTAAGCCCGGAAAAGCGCACCAACCTCATCGTGCAGGATCTGCGGAATCCTGGCATCTAGCTCATCTGGCCTCATCTAACCAATGGTCTCGGGCACTGCTGGTTTACCCTGACTGCCAACTCCTGAACCTAACCCGGATCCGATCACAAATCGCCTCATAACCACCATGCTAAAAATATACCAGAAAGATATCAGACATCCCATATAATGTTGGGGAACCAACTCCCAACAAAGCCCTAGGGGTTGTGACTTCCTCGCTACACGTATGGGTCATGTGCTTTCAATAGTATGGGACCATACTACCTTCCACACCTACCTATATTTGTCTCAAGGATCATCACAATGCCCTAACAAGCATAGGCAAGCACTCAATCCTCACTACTAGAGGAAAGCTAAACATCTCTCAACTGGCCGACTGACTCCGCACAACTTATCCGTGAAACTTCCACCAACCCTACAACACTCGTGTATGCTAGTCATACATAGCACTGGACCTATAGGCATTTGAATATCCGATCCTACCCTAATCCCTTCATCAAAAAAGAACATGAAATAAGGTCAAACCAAACATTCTTAGGCTATAAGATCTTAGTTATACACATTCATAAAAATTCAAAAAAATTCAAAAAAATTTCAAGCATCCAAAAACCATGTATAACTAATACACGATGAGTTAGAGCCTCCAACTCGTCGACTAGGTCTTATGTGATGAACAAAAATCTTAAAATTTCATACGTGGGAGTCGAGATGTTACATAAACCCTATTTTTGTGTAAATTTCGAATCATATACTAGTTTCTAGGGTTTTGCTTTGGTATTCAAGTTTGCATGTTCAACTAGTGAAAAACATAGATCCAAAGCAATATGGTTGCATGAACACATATGATTTGTAGCTATGCTCAAACCCATCAAATACCAGCGACGCTATTAACGGCGACATGGAGCTTTAACGGGACTCAAGCTTGAGTCGCCGCTAATTGTTCACCAGTAATGCTCTACGATCCAAATTTGTGGTTACCCCTTCTGGTAAATCCCAACCATCGGAACAACATTCTAATCCAATGGTTGAGGGCTCTTCTCGCACAACTTAAATACCGGCGACATTTTGTTGCTGCTAAAGTTTAAATTGTCCCCGCTAATGATCGTGAAAAACAAGAAGCGGGATAAATTCTCTCCTTTGGTGTCACCGCTAATACTAAATTGTCATCGGTAAAAACCTCTCGTCTCTGCTATTAAGTTTCGCCAGTAAAGGTCGACGAAATAAGCCCAAATATCCCTTTCTTTATTCCTGCTTCCTTCCTGTTCCTTCTGTTTTACGGCTTTCTTTCTTTCTTCGAGCTTCAACCCACAATATTTTGATCAATAGCGACGGGGCGGTAGCGGTGATTTTTTACCGGCGATTTTGATAGTCTTTACCGGCAACTTTTGTCTTTGCTATTACCCTTTTTTCTTGTAGTGTATAGTTGGGAAGAACGTTACATTGTAATTTCCAAGTGTCGAACCATGTCTTTTACTTTATCTTAAACCTCAAATATGTCGACAACCAAGTGATCATCGGTTCATTTTAATTGTCAATATTAAATAATGGACAGGTTAGATTTCACTTTACGAGTTTTTTTCTATTAGCAAATACTATAAATCAAATAGTTATTCATTAATTTATACTTGTTTACATGTTTTGCGCACTAATTTCTTAGGGACACATTTTTCCATATTACATCTTCAACTTCTTTTGTTTGTCATTTTTTTAAATAATTTTAATGTCATTTTATACTTTAAAATATTAATAAAGGAGTTCATGGACTCGCAAATATTGCAAGTGTTGATCACTATATATGGGTTGGACAATTGTAGTTTGTCTTAGAGCATCAGCTACACAAGATTTAGTAGAATGATTGAATTAAGTGAAATACATGGTTGACATACATTCAAAGGATTAAAATCAACCATAACAGATACCAAGTTGGCATTAAACTTTATAAAATTGAATGAATTTTTATGCCCTTAGGAAGCTATTGGCCTAAATCTTGCCTACAATGATACTTTAGATGACATAAATGTTGCTTTTATGGGTGTGATCCTAACCAACAATCCTTGATTGAATTCTGGCATTGGATTTCTCACGAAGCATTCGTCTTCCTTAAGAAGCTCCCATGTGAACTGTGTCACCAAGCGATGAATCATAGCTAAAGTTTCCATTTTCGCTAGCTCAATACCGGGACACATCCTTGGCCCTGCTCCAAACGCTACAAAACTAAAAGGTGGTGGCTGCAGTGAATGCTTCTCAAAACGAGTTGGATCAAACAAGGTCGGGTTTTGGAAGATGTCATTGTTCATGTGTGTCATGGACGAAGACAACAACACCTAAAAAAAACAAATAAAACCAAATAAGCCTTAATTTATGCTACTATGATATTTTGTATCCAAGTCTTTATTTGTTAATTGTTTATGTGACGTACTTGCCATCCTTTAGGAATTATGAATCCTCCATACTCAATATCTTGCATCGCTCTTCGGAAGGACAAAGCCACAGGAGTATTTATCCTTAGCATCTCAGATGCTACTCTCCATGAGTACTTCATCTTGGTAAGGTCTTCCCATGCCAATGCTTCCCCTAGTGCTTTACTCTTAGCAATTTCTTGTTGCTCTAAAAATTCAATTTTGTGAACTCGTCAGTTAAACAAAAATACAATTTACGTGAGGTGGGATCTTCTGTCTATTAGTGTTAGGGAAATTTAATGATAAAAACACTTACATTTTAACATATTATTAGAATGATTACAATAGAAATGTGGATAAGATGCTTTACCAGAAACTATGGCTGAGTAGACAGATTCATTGTTAGCCAAAAGTTTAACCAAAAACGTGAGGAGAACTGAGGTTGTATCATATCCTGCAACCATCACGACGATGATGTTGTCAATGATCTCCTCATCAGACATCATTGGTGATCCATCATCATCATGAATACTAATCAACGAAGTGATAAGATCTTTGTCGCGAGGGTTAGCTTGTTTTTGTTCTTGAAGTGCTTCCCTTTTTTCACGTATAATATCTATAAGCATCGGTACTAATTTCGTTCTTGCTATAATCCCACGATTGAATTGAGTGAACGGAAGATTAATTGGAATTGCTAGCACACCTTCAATCATGTGTTGGAAATGTGGTAGGAGTTTATCTCTTTTAAGCCCTCTTTCAATCCCAAAGAGGAGCGAGCAAATGACGTTGAAGGTTAATGTCTTAATTAGGGGTTGCACCTACAATTTTGTGCCAAATAATGTTAAAAAATAGATTAAATGATCAAAACAATATACATTGTTGAAAAGTTTAGATTTAAAACATGACATGTCAACTATAATAATATTCTTTTAATTAAGTAGTATTTCTTTAAATTAGTTATCTATAAATACAACAATTATTGTTTCTTCCTAATAAGTTATTAGCTATGAGAAAGGTCGTGCATGAAGCATATTTTAAACAAGGTATAAAACGAAAATAATGTAATTAATATAGCTCATATTCATGAATAAAACGAAAATAATGTAATTAATATAAGTTTCATAACACACATCCACACATTTTGTATTATGAAATTGTACATGAATAACAGGAAAATAATGTAATTAATATAGCTCATATTCATATTAGTTACATAAGGTATAAAAGTTGATTATCCACGCTGACTCTTACATAATAAGTTTCATAAGGCACGTCCAAACACTCACTTATATTTGTGAAATTGTACATCATTAAAACGAAAATAATGTAACTAATATAAGTTTAAGAATTTTCATCACTTATTAACGGGTTTCACATGCGCTTTTAGTAAACATTGTATCCATTTTGCCTAAAGTTATATATTATACTTCGAATTCAGAATAGGGATTGGTCGATTATATAGCATTTACAAATTGTTGGGTAATCTTGATGGGTCAAGTCCGATTATGTTATGGGTCAGTGGAGTCAAAACTTGTAGCAAAAGACATGGTCATGTCATGTAGTTTTTCAAAAATGAGTAATACACAGAAAATTGGACCATTTGTGAGCCTCTGTCTTCATAAACACTTTGCAGATTAGAGAGTTTGTTTTGATCCTGTGCAGGTGACTTTCCAACACAAATATGTCTATATATATTTAAATTATGTTGGATTAACATGAACAAGAATACACATCTATCAACGAAATTCAGAATTTAACAATGATCAATACTTTTATTGTGCTTTCTAAATGCTAAAAATATAAAATTAGCTTAGGACGAAGAAATTTTAGTATTTCGTGTACCTGAACCTCATGTCGACCATGCCAATGCGTTTGAAGGTGGTGTTGGATTTCTTCATCGACTTTTGCAACATATTGCTTCAACACTTCAAGCTTTAGAAACGAAGTGAGAGCTGCTCTAACTCGTTTATGATCATGGCCAGCCAACTCAATTATATTTTTTGAACCCAAGATTCTACTAATCGATGGTGGTTGTGTGTTGGTGAGTATGTTCCCATCACAAGTGTAGATGAACTTATTTGCAGCTGGACCATGTAAAACAACTGTCGGGTATCCAAAAAGACTGGCTTTCCAAATAGGCCCGTGTTTTGTTATTCCTTCTTGAAACCATTTATCGACCTTATCGGCTTTCAAGGCCTTCAAAAGGTCGAAACTTTGCCCTATCAAGGGTAGTCCCAAAGAACCGGGTGGAAGTCCATCTGGATATTTCTTACCTCGAAAAAGGAAAAAGATAGGAAATAAAACTAACAACAAAAACAGCAATAATGTTATCAAAATCTGTAATTCCATTGCTAGAAATTAACACAATCTGGTTTCAGAGAGTCCTTGTGTGTGTATGTGTATTGGATTGTATGTTTAAAAAAACTCATGTCTAAATGTGATCGTCCTTTTCTGTGTTTCGCATCAAATGAAAAAGATTCTTTGGCCCATAAAACAACGAGATGGTTTTCTTCTGACACCTATATATATATATATATATATATATATATATATATATATATATATATATATATATATATATATATATATATATATATATATATATATATATATATATATATATATATATATATATATATATGTGTGTGTGTGTGTGGTTTATTGTTTATTTATCAACACGTTATAAGTGTTGATACACGAGAGGAAAATAGGTGTGGCAGTTTTCGTCTTAACGCCAATATATTCTAGACGAACACGTTTTAGCAAACCAGCTACCATCAGTTGTAAAATGGCCGACAGCCCGAAACCATTTAACTATTCAAATTGTTCGTGTTTTCTTTTCTTTATGATTTGAAAACACTTTAAAGGGCTTAGACCCACTTATGAATAACGACGTTTTCTTTTGGTGGCGGATGTCGATATGATGATGGTAATAGAGGTGGGAAGGGTCCGGATTTAAAAATCTTACATATACAGGAGTTATATACTATATTAGTTAATCGGTAGTTAAAAAAAGCCCATAATTAAACTAATGAAGTTAAACGAATTGAAGTAAATCCATAATTAAACTAATTAAATTAAAAGAATCGAAGTAAATGGAGGTAAATCGATAACTAAAATATGGGTGACGTAGTGAAGTCTATTGGATTTTAATTGTGGGCCCCAAGTTTACTCATAAACATAACCCTATTACTTTTCTAAATATTAATTAAAATTTTAATAAAGATTGGCAGAGCTTTTTATTTAAAAAAACCTATGTGGGCTTCAAATTATGCATACACTTGTATACTATAGTTTGGACTTTTAAAGGAGATTGAGGGGGCAGAGTACTCTTATTCATCTTGAATACTCTTATTCATCTTTTCTAATTTTAAAATACCTTCTGAAAAAATATTAAAATCTAACAAATATTAAAATATAAAATATATTCTGAAAAAATATTAAAATACATTCTGAAAAAATACATCTTGAATACTTCAAAATATTAAAATCTAACAAAAACACTAATTCATTCTGAAAAAATACATTCTGTTAGAATACTCTTATTCATCTTTTCTTCTTTTTCCACATCAATGGCAGCCTCTTCAAAATCTATATCCAAAAAGAAAATATAATCAACTTTAAAATATTAAAATTTTTAATATATTCTAAATCAATAAACTATAAATTCTAAAAGAATGTGTTAGACATTAAATACTTTTAATTTATTCTAACAGAATGTAATACTCGAGCATTACACTTCTTAAGTTAACTTGGAACTCAAGATTCTATTGTGACAAAATCGAAATATAAGATTCCATTCTAGTAGAATGTTGTAAGGTTCAATATCATTACAACCTCTTCAAAACTTAAAAAAAATATCAGAAAGCAAAAATATGTTCATTCCATGAGACTATTCATTCTATGATAATATAAATATTTAATAAAACATGTTCGTATTAATTCTGGTAGAATGCATAGCATACGGTTAGATTTTTTAGATTCTTTTTTAGATATTTCAACAAACATTTGTTAGGCATTATCACCAAACAAGCAAAAAATAATGTAAAAAATTAATGAAATTAAAATAATAAAGAATTTTATGGTTTGTTGTGTTGATTGAGTAAATCGGACACATAGGGTGACTTACAAAGAAATGGAGAAAAAAAATATATAGTGTTCAGCAAACGAATTCAAAGAGTAGAAAAAATAAATAAGCTATAAGGCTACAACAAAAGTATATATAAAAAATAGACACATAATACCAAATTGAACCTATAAAATACTACTATATACGTATTATCAAAACAAATTCCAGAAATCCACTTATCGTCAAACAAAAACAATTTTAATGTTTGTTTGAAATTGATTCCCAATAAAAACAAATTAAAACAAATTGACTATTATGTTAATTCCATTTTATTGTAATTTATGGTTCTCTTTTTTAACTTATTGAGATCAGTTTAAAACAATAATCGTTTTCGATGATGAAGATAAAATATTACTTTTATTTTTATGCGTTCATTAGTTTTGTGAAAAAATCAACAAAACCATAAAATTAAATATATATCTTTAATAATTCAATTGAATTTCATGTTGATTGATATTTAAGAATAGATGATTTTTACCTTACATCGATTTGATTGTTGAAGGAAAACCAATATTTGAAGATGTGACCTTGAGTTTCTTGGCGTCGGAATCGGTGGTGAAAGATAACCATTTGTAGATACGCGACCAACAATAGAGGTGGCCGCAAAGAGTGACCACCAGATCTTTAACGAAATCGAGGCAGATGCTGCAATCGAAACAGGGCAAAGGGAGCACGAAGAGTCGGCAATGGAGATGATGACGGTGGTGGTCGGCAGCTAAGATGATGATGGTTGTGGACGATGGATTTTGAGAAAACGGGGAAAGGGTAGTGGTGTTATAGGGTTGTAAAACTGATAACCTAATTTAAAGGGATATTATTTGATTTTATCAATTACCATAATTAATTATAGTATAGATTACTATTATACTCTTATATTTATTATTAAAGATTTATTTTTTTCTTAAATTCTTATTGGTCCATAAATACATACAATAGTCGTAAAGATTTGAACTCAGTTTTCTCTCTCTCTCTCTCTCTCTCTCTCTCTCTCTATATATATATATATATATATATATATATATATATATATATATATATATATATATATATATATATATATATATATATATATATAGAGTCAAGATCAAATAAGAAGGAAATTTTTGGTAGGAAGGTAAGAAGTTTTTTTTCTACATATTTTTTTTGCGAACAAACAAAATGAATCATTACATGATTCATTTGTAAGATGTTTCACAAGAAAAAATTCTCAAAAAAACATCTCGATGATTCATTTATATAATGATTTTGTTGTTATTCACTAAAATTATCATAAAAGTGGATTTTTTTTCTTAATTTACTTAAAAATGAATCATATATATGTTTTTTTGAGAATTTTTTCTTGTGAATCATCTTACAAATGAATCATCTAGTGATTCATTTTTTTTGTTCGTCAAAAAAATATATAGAAAAAAAAACTTCTTACCTTCCTACCAAAAAAAATTTCTTACCGGATCTATATCCTATATATATATATATATATATATATATATATATATATATATATATATATATATATATATATATATATATATATATATATATATATATATATATATATAGGGTTAGGTTCATGTGAGACGGCCTAATTTTGTGAGATGCAATCATAGCCACTTATTTTGTAGATAAAAAAACATATTTAAAATGAAAAATAATTAAAAATTTTCGAAAAAGAATTTCAAATATTGTTTTCATGATTTATATTTTCCGGAAAAAAAATTTTAAAAAAAATACCAAAATAAATAAAATTAAAATTTAAATTAAAAAATATTGTTTTTTATATATTCTAGTACAATATTAGAATATTTTACATATCTTATAAATCTAGTAGAATATTCTAAAATTCTAAAAATCATATTATAATATTTACAATGTAATACTCTATTAGAATATTTCAAGTATTTAAAAAAAACGCTAATTTTTTTTATTTTTTAGGTAAAAAAAGTAACAAAAATAATAATTAAAAAAAATCAGTTTTTTCTGTTTATTTTGCAATTTTAAATTATTTTTAGAATGCGTCTCACGTTGGCCGCAAAGAGTGACCACCAGATCTTTAGCCAACAAGAATAGCATGTCAAAATAACGTTATAAAAACTTTATATTATTAAAAAAATCATACCCAACAAGAATAGTAGGAATAGAAACCAAAAGAAGTACAAGCATGAGGCCGAGTTGCTACTCTTACTCATCTTGATTTGATCTTCTTTTGCTTACATCATCAATTCGATGTCCATCTATAAACAATATGTAATTTTCACTTCATTAAAACAATATATATATATATATATATATATATATATATATATATATATATATATATAATGTGTTTATTATTTACTAAATGAGTACAAATATTTGTTACCTTTGTTAAGACAGTATGTTGATGATTGAGATGGGCTTGTTGTTGTACTTGAAGAATCTCTACAATCATTTATGCTTATTGATAAATAAATTTATCTACCTTAATCTCATCATTTATGTGGTATTCGACTATAAGTGTGTAGTGATTCACATGTAAATCATAAGTGAATCACTTATGAATTACATGTGATTCACATGTAATCCATAGGTGAGTCACATATTAATTACATGTGATTCACATGTAAATCATAGGTGAACCACAAATGAATTACATGTGATTCACATGTATATATCATAGTTGTTGTATTTGTTTTGGGTAGTTGTGATGATCCTTGAGACAAATATGAGTATGTGTGGAAGGTAGTATGGGTCCGTATTACTGAACGCACAGTAATCGTATGCGTAGCGAGGAAGTCGTAAACCCAAGGGGTAGTCTCATCATGTGGTTGTAGAAATGTGTATTGTGGCACTCCTGATGCATTTTTTGTTTGTTTTTAGTATGGAGTTCACAAGGGAATCTGGTGCAGGATCTGGAGCTGATGGTTAGGATAGGTCGGGGTTAACTATTGATCAGATACGAGAGATAATTACTGTTGAGGTTTCACAAATATTGCAGGAAGAATTGTATGGTATCGTGGATCGGATCCTGGGTTTGGTTTTGGAAGGGTTTCGTCTGTCTGGAGGTCAGACACAGTGTAGAGTTTCAGCTCCCAGGCGGATCGGAAGGTTATTCTTTTGATGACTGAGGGTAGAGTATTAAGGTTCATTTTTCAGATGGGTTTTGATAGTAGTATCGATGGGTGGTCTTCGGTGCGAGATGACCCCTCCGTTTCTTTTGGGTTCATTTAATATCGACTGTTGTAACAGAAGAAGTCGAAATGAACGATTTTGAGGGCGAAATCTAATTTAAGTGGGGGAGAATTGTAACATCCTGTTTCAGATCGTTTTGTGATTTAAGGCTCATGGGTCGTAATTCGGGTATGGAAGGTTTTGAGGATTTAAAGAAGAAAGATTTAGACCCTTTTGGATATGGGTAAGGTAGGTTGCGTGATAAAAGAGTTTGGTTTGTGCTTTTAGATCCCAAGGGAATCAGTAAAGGCGTTGGTTCGGGCCTTTCATGAATTTTGCATCCAAGGTTGTAGAACTTGTTACTCGGTACCTGCTCGGCCGACAACCGAGTAGCAAGTACTCGGGACTACTCAGGGAGTACTCGGATTCGGTAATTCATGTAGAAATACTTTTAGGGACATTATATATGTCAAAATCATAAGCTGATTAAATATATAACAAAATTAGATACATGTGAATACACAATAACTAAAAAACACATATTGGTTTCACTTCGTGAATAATTACTGAGAATTTAAGATATATATATATATATATGTAGTAATAATCACATGTGTATGTTAAATAATAGATCATTAATTATATTATACATATTAATCACATAGTTGACCAAGTTTTACAACATTGCTCAGTTCAATAAGGGTCGATCGGGGAGTACTCGGGATTTTGCAACTCGCATCGGTAGGGGGACGAGTAGCCAGTACTTGGAGGAGTAATTGGCCAAGTTGGCGAGTTTTACAACACTGTTTGGATCTGATTTCGAGTGGCTTTCAAGAAAGATAAAGTTGATAGAAGTGTAGGGCTTCTCGTTGCCTTTCTGTGGATATAAATAACATCAAAAACGTAGTTATAACGAAGAAGTTATGAACATTTGAAGTTAGGTGGGTTTTGGGCAGAACCAGGTACGCGGGGCGTACCAGATGGGAATGAATGGCGTTCAAGGGAAAAATGATGCAATGGGCATTCGATGAGCTGCATCAAAGACTCGTTTTTAGGGTTTGGCCCTTTTATAAGCATCATTATGGACCCAAACCTCTTTCATTCTTCAGCCTTCATCCTCTCTAACCCTAAGAACGAAACCTTAGCCTCCATTTGAGTGATCCTTGAGCTTTTTGGTGATTTAGCGGGTTTTTGGTGCTTATTGTGCAAGAAGGAGTTTCTTGAGGAAGCATTGCTTGGCTTGGAGCTTGTGGATTCAAGCCTTAATCATATTGATCTAGCTCCAGAAAGTATAAAGTTTGAATCTTGGTGGCTTTCTCATGGGATCTATTTGGGGTATGACTTGCTATGTTTTGGCCCTTGAAGAAGAAGGAACTTGGCGATCAAGCTATTGTTAGAGTAAGGCTTCTAGATCCAGAACCTTCATCAACTTTGCAAGCTACTAGAGCTATAAAGTTTCTATCTTGATAAATCATGTGTTTGATCTAACTAGTTTTGGGTTTTATGTGCTTTTTGTCCCAAAGCTTTGGTCTTTATGATTATGGGCTACTCTAGACCATTTAAGTTGTACTTTCTGAGGTTTTTGAGTGTTCTAAGGCATAAAAATGTGATCTTGGTCCATTCCTCCCATCCATGCAAAGGATTATAAAGTTTGGGTTTTTGTGTTAAAAGTTAGGGTTTGGGTTTGAGCACATTTAGCCATGATACGGCATAAAGTTGGGAACTTTATGTTGTAAAATGCCTTCTTGGACCAGATCTGAGTGTTGGGTGAAAGGACTTAAGGAGTTCAGGACTAAATGTGAGTCATTGGCCTCTTTATGGAGTTAGAGTGTTTGGAAATCATGTTTGGGCCCCTTTGAGTCATGCCAAGGATTAAAGCCTTCGAATTTATGGATTAATTTATTATTATGGGATTATTTTGAGGTGTTGGATACTGGACTTAATGGAATAGTTTATTAGAACAAGAATTGGAATTTCACCGGGAACATCGTGCGTAATCTTTGGGAACACAGCGCATTCCTGCTTTAGTCCCCATCAAGCGATCCGGCGATGAACGTCATGCGTTCCACCCATGAACGTCGCGCGTTTGTCTGATCAATTGAGTTGTGGGTTTTGTACTTGGACTTGTTCTTGAGGTTGGGCTTTGTTGTTTTGGGCCTTGTTAGGCTTGCCTTGATGGGTTACCTTGTTGGGCCTAAGGAGTTATTGAGTTGGGCCTTGGTGAGCCTATTTGGGTTTGGGCCTTACAGGGCATGTTTAGATTGGGCCTTGTGCTTTGGGTATAACCCTAAATGTTATCTAAGAATGATTTTGTTTGGCCCAGTGTGGAGTTATTGTGCAGCGGACACGAGTGTAGGATTTGTTATCCATCGGCTAAGGTGAGTCTTCTCACTATACTTACCTATGTGGTAATTTATGTGTAACTGGAGTATCTTATTCGTGTTATTGACCGGAGGGTCTTATTCGTATTATTGATCGGAGGGTCTTATTTGCTTATACTAGAAATATGTGCTATTATGCATTTTGTCTTTGTGACTTATGTTGATATATTATTTTGTGTGTATATATTGAGTTATGACCAGAGGGTCTATACCGAGACGTGAGACCGGAGGGTCTTCACTGAGACACATGACTAGAGGGTCTTCACTGAGACACATAACTGGAGGGTCCTTATCAAGATATAGCCATAAGAGGCTAATTATTTGTGTATGTGGTATTTTGGGGAACTCACTAAGTCTCGTGCTTAAAGTGTTGATTTAAATATGTTTCAAGTACTTTTGTAGATTTCGGGAAGGCGGAAGCATGATTGTACACATTCGCTGGCTTATGATGTTTGTGGATTTTGGGATACTCTAATATTGTTTTGATAATGATTTATAATTCTGTGATGACTTGGATTTATAAATAAAGTTTGGTGAAATAAAAATGAGAAATTTGTTTTGAAATTTGAGGTGTTACAATATATATATATATATATATATATATATATATATATATATATATATATATATAAGAGAGAGAGAGAGAGAGAGAGAGAGAGAAAGCTACAATCATATATAAACAAAGAAGCATTATATATATATATATATATATATATATATATATATATATATATATATATATATCATCCACTTTGTTGAAACCTTTCGTATATTATCCTTTAACCTATAGTACTCGATCGTTAAAGTAATATATGTGAACAGGTTCAAAATGTAGGATTGTATATGGTGTAAAAGAAGACTTAACATAAAAGTTTATTAACATCCTAAGTCATTTTCCCTGGGAATGGTACAAAAACATATATAAAAAGTTGAACTTCAAAATATTTGGAATAATAAGGAATTTAATTTCACCTATTATTTTGGTTGGAATGTCATGAAACTGGGTTTTACATCCCGCACTATACGAAAAAAATACTTGAGTTGTCAAATTAGTATGTCATATACATTCAGAAACGATTTTGTTATTAGAATGTAAGAAGGAAACATATAGTATAGCTATTACATCTAAGCAGGATATATATATATATATATATATATATATATATATATATATATATATATATATATATATACACACACAATGTCAAACAAAGAGCCACGTAACTAGATATCTAGTTTATCCAGTGAAGCTGAAGTGGAAGGTCACCTCTATCGGGCTCTTTGGTTTCTTAGATGGGTTGCCTGGTTGCCTCAGATATGGTTTCTAATTTGATTTTGCTTCAGATCTAGTGGTGGTTTGATTTTTCAATTTTACCTTATACCGATTTGCTTTTTCCATTTTCCGTTTTGATTTCCTTTAAATTTGCTCATGATACGGTAGTCATTTTTCACTTTTACCATTTCCCGTTTTCCAAGTTTCTGGAACAATTTTGTTGTGATTTACTTTTGATTTGTTTCATATGTGAACGGTATGGTGGCGTCCGACGGTCATATCAAAGAAAACGAAGGGGGTGACTTTTCATTGGTCGAGTATTCGAAGAAGAGGTTGATGAGGAGGGTGTTGGGTAGGGAGGTGGACCACATATCTAGTTACCATATTTTTAATTTTAATAGGTTAATAACATAAATAAAAATAATAAAAAGATTAAAAAAAACACCTACAATGGTAAAATAGTCTTTTTAGAAACTAAACGCACAACAAAATTATATCTTAAGAACCGTCCGAGTTAAAAAAAAAATTGTGATCAAACACGTAGATTATCCTAAACCATAGAGACCATTTGCGTAATAATAATAATAATAATAATAATAATAATAATAATAATAATAATAATAATATAAATCATTAACATTAGAGTTAATTTTTGCAAATATTTAATCGCTTTAATCTACTCGAATCCAAATACACAAAATAAAGATATTAACATCATTGAGAGAGTCAAGCCATTACAATTCAAATCGATGTCGTCGTTTAAGGTTTGGACATTGTTTTATTTTCTTGTCCGTCGTCTTTGGTTTCATCGACACCATATAGCAGCAGGTGTATCATGAATAATCATTATGAAGTATAAGTTAAATAGTTAATTGTAAAGTAACATTAGGATATGTATGATTTAATTGAAAATTATTGTTTAGTTTATATGTTGAGTATGAATATAGTTTTTGTACAGATATAGGGTTCAATTAAGATACCCCTTAATTTATTATTACATAATTGGGCACAATACTTGATGAGTTTGATTGAGTGCAAAAGTCATAAGATATTAATGAAAAAGTAAGAACTCAACATATTAAGGTTTTTCCATTACAAAACGATTCAACCAAAAGTTTTTGTTTACACTTTATTTTTGTTTTGGGCATTCTCAATTTACCTAAAAGATTTAAAAAGTTGCATACGTATTGAAAGTTTAGAACTTGGAAAATGTTTGTACACCCAAATCATATGCCAATATCCTTAAAAAGTGATTCACCAAAGGAAAGTGTTATCAAAAACATATTGTTTGCAAAAGCAAATGATAAGATCCAAAACATATTTAAGTATCCAATCTAAAGACTTTACATTTGATATAAGATCCAAATCACGAACTCAAAAACAAACTTCAAAATTGAAATTGAGAGATGCTGCAGCAGCTGGCAGGTGACACCCAAACAAGACTATCAACATACCGAACAACTTTATGTATCCATTTACATTCACCTTGAAACTTAAAGAATTTAGTTGCAATTGGATCATACAAAGCAAGATCACCTCTTAAATCTTGAAAAAGGAACTCATTGTGTGATATGATTCCACGTGGAATTAACTCACAAGGGGAAAAGACATGAAGTTTCACCCATGATTCAGCCACCCCATACTCATCCATCACCCACAGCTCAAATTTAGTTGATCCTTTTGCTTGAAAACTTGACATTACACAAAGTTTTCCAGTAAAAACTCCTAAGAGATTTGAGATTTTATACACAGTGTAATCTAGTACAGAATCTGGAAGATGTATCTCATGAAATGTCTCTGCACCCAAATCAAATGCCAATATCCTTTTTGGAGCAATCTCCAAGTTAATACAAGCAAGCCAATGAAGACGATTTTGACAAACTACATCTTGATCATAAATATTTGTGAGGTGTGATGGAATCTTTTGAGTGATAAACTCCCAGGTCCCTTTTCTCATGCTGTAAACCTCAGCTTGCATCCACTCTGTAGTGTCAACTTTTGAACCAATGATGCCTAAAACTTTTACAACTTTGTAATCATCAGTTGTGGGATCAAACCCAAACCCGAAATTAGTACAGATCCAAGCATTACATTCAGAGGGCAAGGAATAGGGTGGGAGAGTTAATAAGGCAGAGAGAGAAGGGTTCCATATGTAGATCACATCGGAATACTCGTATGATCCGTATTCAAAGCAGATTAAGCCGTTAACAGATCCAATGACACTGCCACTTCTGTTTTCAGATTGGGGATTAAGTGGGAGTTTGATGAAATTAGCGAGATCCAGATTGGGAGATCGAGAGGGGTGTACTGTGAATGGTTTAGAGTCGAAAGAAAATGGTTTTTTGAAGATCAAGAGAATTTCATTGTTGCTATCAACTGAATGATCCAGGTGATATTTTATGAAGGAGGAATGAGATAACAGAGCATTCCATGATTTGCAGACAGTCCTCATTTTAGCAAGATGTTTCGCCCTAAACCCGATGAATATGTTTGATAAAACACAGTGTGGGAGTTTCTCCATGGTTTCCGGTCGTTGTGGTGAACAATGGCGAAAACCCTAACAGAAATCACAATTAACAAATTTTATTACAAACTGTTACATTATTTAACAAAAATTCCAGGATAATAGAGGTTTATTAGTAACGATTACGCTGCTAACAGGCACTACTAACTAGCCATAATGATTTTGCTAGAAAATGAGTAAACAGGGCGATAGTGATACCTAAAGAGAAATCAAGAAGCGAGAACATATGAGAAACGGAGAACCAGAACGGCGGAGGTGGAAGCAGGTATCTGTGCACAGGTCGCCGACGGCGGTGGCGAAAGAAAGAGGATACAGAGAGCGACGAAGAAAGAGGAAGGATGGCGAGAGCGCGGGAGATAGAGAACGCGAGACTTTGGTCAAAAGGGTTTCTTTTCCAAACGGATAAACCCATGTTTTAAAACCCGGGTCGACCCGGCCGGTTCAACCGGTTGGACCATGATCCGGGGTAGAAGGCGGGTCAAATTAGACCGGTTTTTTGTAAAAATACGAACCGGATCGAACCGGCCGGGTTTCCCCTAAACCGCGGTTCGACCGCTTATGTTGAACCGGTTAAACCGGTTTGACCCGTTTCAATAGAGTTTGGATGGTTGCATACAAGTAGCGAACGCCAAAACAACGAGCCGTTTGCGGTTTCTTCAATGTTTTTCAATGTTTAAACTTTGTGGACATCAAATTATTGGTTTTATATGTTTATGCATTATGCATGAAAGTAAAAATATATAGAAATAGAAAAAGACCATAAACCGGGTTGACCCGGCGGTTCAACCGGTTAAACCGGTTGACCCGTGAACCGGTCATCGCACCGGGTCAACTAAAAACCCGAGTTTTAAAACATTGGGATAAACACAGGTATGTTTATCTGGATATTCACAAAAGTTATATGTATTTTTTACAAGGGAAAATGAGAATATTTCAAAAATGTTTAAAAAAAGAATATCAAAGTTTGTATATTTAAAAAATAGCATCTAATTAAAGTCTTTGTATAAAAAACACCAATAAAATATATCTTTTGTTCACATCTCCACCTAATTTGTATAAGAAACCCCAATAAAATATACATTTTGCTTACATCTCACCTAATAGTAACCGGTTCTTATGGATGAGTAGGATTAAAAAAATATTGAGTTGGCCTAAGATTAATGATATGGGAGAAAGAGTGGTTGACATAGCATTTATATGTGTATTTCTTATTTAAATCCAATTAGAGCTTTTGCTCATAATAAGGAACGACTTCTCATGGGTTTCTTTTCCTGTATCGTCTTCTTCTTCAGGTCTTGTGACGGCATTTATGTATGTATTTATTTCTTTAAATCCAATAACCTTCCCATGTATAAAAGCAACACCCAAATCCACTTTTAATTACAAATGATCAACGCACTATACCTACGACTCAAAATATTTGCTAAAATCTAAGTGATTGATTATATTAACATAAAAGATAGAAATGGAGTAAATAAGCGTCTACAAAAACAGCAAAATAAATTTAAACATCAAGCTGGAAAATAGAGCACAACAACAACGGTACATAAAAACTCAACTAATAGGGGTAAAATGGTCAAAATATTGGAAAAAACTCCCGCCAGTAACTATGAATTCTGAAAGCAGCAGGTCTTACAAAAATTAATGAACTGTGGATGAAACGATTAAGCATATGACACCAAAACATCCTCACACCATAAATGGACAGTTACTGTTACCGATAAGAAATGGTCCAAAAAAAACGGTTATAGCTCTTCATGATGAACTTCTTCAAGATTAACTAAATGTTGCTATAACCATTGTGGAAAACTAATGTACTCACAGCTAGACCATTTTGCCCCTTACAACTGGACCAATTTTCCCTGCTGTTATCCTCAATTTGGTATAATGATTCACAAATGGATTATAAGGATTGCAACTGTTCTTGTGTAACTTATTTCCAACATCAAGTACTTTATTTAAAAAAAAATGTTGGACAACATGGGTAAAAGGCTCCTTATTCCACAGTTAATGCATCATATTTATAGGAAAACTAGTAAACTACTTTACCAAAAGACAGCATGGGTAAAATCATCCAAAGTGTTCAAGACAGATGGAGGCACAACATATGAATAATTACATCAATGTACTTTCACAAGTCCTATGTAGACAAAGGAATGCAAAATAATTTCTCAAACACCTTTTGAATTGATCACCATCCTCCTTCCAGGGTTTTTTAAACACCTTAATTTGAACTTATCATAATTTTTATATCCCCATTTGCAGTCAACTATATGCTCTCTTCTGTATATAAGTACGTCATTGTTATTGATCAAATTCACAAAATTAACTAAACATGAAGAAGTCTCAACTTAGATCTTTTGTCTTCTTCTTGGTTCTGATTTTCTTGTTTTCTGTTTCATGGGCAACCTTGTTATCTTCACCAGGCTCTGGAAATCTCATAAGTTGCCTATAGTCCCACTCCAACAATGTCACTACCATCTCTTAATTCATTTTCACCCCTGTTAATGCTTCTTTCCTACCCATTTGGAAAGTTACAGTTCAAAACACCAGGTTCCTTAAGCCCTCCATGCCTAGTTCATCAATCATTGTGACACTTATGGAGGAAACCCTTATAGAAAAATTCCATTGTGTCAGATCCGGACTTGTATTATCCTTAAAACGCAAGCTGAATCTTTGAAGAATCAAGAAAATACATTAATTTTGAGATGATTCTTCACAAACTGTACAAATCAAAATCAAGATGAGAGTATAACTTACATAAAGATGAATATATCTGACTGTAGAGAAGAATCGAGTTTAGAATTTGTTGGAGTAACTGTTGATCGATCGAACCGTAGAGAAACATACTACCTCGCTTTCTGTCATTTACGAGAATTGGGGTAAAATCCCACGTATTACTAACTTAATCGACATAAAGTCCATGTCATTTTTTTAACAGGTAAAATCAAAAGGGAACCCTACAGATGCCGGTTACTATAGGTTAGATGTGAACAAATGGAATACTTTCTTGGTGTTTTTTCTTACAAAACCTTTAGTTAGATGGTATTTTTTTAACAAGGAAAACTTTGATGGTCTTTTTTAAACATTTTTGATACATCATTACCCTTACAAGTCATTTTCCCTTTCTAAAATAACATCTGACATTTTTTTCTTTAAGAATTCATCGTTAACCTAACATTTGAAAGTCTCCTTTCTAAGTTTTTTTTTTTATATATATTTTTTTTAATAAATTTATCACATGATTGATTCCAAACTTTCTTCTGACAATTTTGCATAGATATGTACGTAACTAACTATTGCGTTTGTTATTATTTGGTCCTTTGTTTTTGTACTCAATATATTATCGAATTTGTTGTTTGTGCTCATCATAATCCTTTTGACAAGCTTTTGACCGGCTATCACCTATGTTGTAGGTCAAAGGATTATGGTGAACATAAACAACAAGTTCAATGGTATATTATTGGGTACAAAAAAAGGATCAAATGAGAACAAACTCAACAGTTGGTTACTCTTCTGAGTCATTTTCCCATTACTCATTTACAGAAAGTCTCACGCAATCTCCTGCTCATATTAATGACTTTATGAGATGCATTCTTGCTTCTCTTCAAACCATAACCCATGAAAGAACATTATTCATACATGTACAACTTTGTAATACACTTGAATATTTATTATGGGAATCTTGATTGAGCAAGTGCATTTCATGACTATATTTACATTTCTAATCAAATGATTTATCATATCATAGATTCTAGGCAAGTCTACAAATGAGTAGAATCACAAGTGTTGTGATTTTGAGTTTACTTGGTTTTAAGATCGAAATCATATGATAAGATACAACATCAATATTATAAAATCCTGTAGCTTTTGCGGACACATCACCATAATATACCTCGAGGTAAATGTTTATGTTGATAAGTATACCTCCCATACACAGTCATATCATTTTGCAGAGAGTTGTTGCAGCTAACCACATTAAGCATAACATAGATGTAACACTGTAAAAATTTGAACAATTTTTTTTCACTTTTGAAAACCATAAAATATCATTTGTAATCATAAATAAAAACATTGTGTCAACATTGTATCAGTACAAAACCCAAGATCAAAATACATAAACTCCGGTGTTCGTGTGTACGAATCATGTCGGCGCCTTCCCGCGATCATCACTGGTACCTGAAACACATAACACATTATAATGTAAGCATAAATGCTTAGCGAGTTCCCCAAAATACCACTCTAACACATAATAGCTACTCGAGGCTGTAACTTCGTTGGCCCTTAGGTCTATGTGTCTCAGTGGGGCCCTCCAGCCCTAACTCTCTATGGGCCCTCTGGCCCTAACTCTGTGGACCCGAAGGTCCTAACTCTGTAACTCTGAATCATGCATAACACATATCACAATGAATCATAGCACATAAATAACATGCAATTACATTGGCATATAACTCTAAAATACTCTATCACATAACTCTGTTACCACACTAGGTAAAGTATAGTGAGAAGACTCACCTCGGGTATCTCGGTGATAGTTAGTCTTGTTTACTTATTTTTATAGTTTATTTTAGCATATTTCATTCATAATTTAGATAATTTCCATGCATATTTTCCTTTTTGTTATTTTATGACTATTTCGGGTACTTTCGAATCTTGTGAGCATAATTGCAGGTTTTCGGGTCTAGCGGAGCGGGAGTGTTCGGGACGTATGGGAGGCGATGAGATTTGGTAGACAAAAATGATGTTGGGCTTGATGGGTAGTGGAGATGATGCATGGAGTGATCTTGATGATTATTTGAAGGCTTGGAGAGAAATAAACTTTAAATTTGCAAGATGTGGGGGAATATTCAAGCGTACGTAGATTATTAATCGGGCGAGTTCACGAGCTTTGGAGGATTTGGAGAGGTCAAATTGGGCTTAAAATGAAGAAAAACTTGAAGAAAATGGGCTAGGAGGTGATTGGATTCGATCTGGGCTAGTGGGATATGCTTCGGAGGCCCAAAATCTCAAAGAAGCCCATGTCAGGCACCACCCGCGTAGCAGCACGCGGGTCGCGCAAGGCTCTGCAGGGGTAATTTTGGAAATCCATTTGGAAGGCTATTTGAGGAAGGTTGGTGCCCATCTTTTGAAGACTCTTAGACATCCGATTTTTGGAGATTCTCTTTGGAGTTTTGAAGACTTTTGAAGGCCAAGAACCCTTGAAGAACATCATATTTTTACCTCTTGATTCTTGCTTAATGTTTGGTATAATTTTCTCTAACTTTGTTTCTTTGGGTTTAGCCATGCTTGGCTAAGCTAATCTTGGTTGACTTTTGGTTAATCCTTTGAACTTTTGTTGAATGTTGAAGAATCCATGAACATGTTCTTGAATCTTTATGGGAATGTTTTGTGTTTTAACATCTTATCATTACTTGTATGTTTTAGTTCATGAGTTTAAATGTGTTTGTGGTGATTAGTTGGCTAATTTCTTGATTAAGTAAAGGATCCTCAAATTAGCAAGCAACAAATGATTTTTGTGTTGTTTTTGCTTCACACAATCATAAAAACATTTCCTCCAACATGGTGGTGAAAGCATTTGACCCCTCTTGGATTTGGTGACTTTTTGGTTCTTAATGCTAGTTGACTTCCACTAATTACATGCTATTTGGAATTAGTGACTTTGACTAAGGAAATTGTTATGAGCTTCTCTATCCATTTCAACAATTAAGAAAAGTCTAGGTAATCTCAAGCTCCTTGGATTACTATAGCCAAATTATGGATTTAAATCAAAGTATTGCACCATTGGAATCTAATGATATGTTCATCAAAAGTCAAAGTGAGGAAACTTTAAGTCAACCTTCTCTCCCTTATTGATTTACATCAAACTCTTATTTTTGTTGCATTTGTCTATTTAAATCATAGTTAATTCTAGTTTGTTTCAAGTGTTTCAAAACACCAAAACCCCCCATTTTATATTTATTGTCATTTTACAAGTATTTTTTCAAAGAGATTTTTTCATAGAGTTATAAATTGAACCAATCTCCGTGGATTCGATCCCTTTACCACTATACACTATTTTAGTGTGTAATATTTAGGGTTATTATTTGTGTTGGCCTCGACAACCACCACTCGGTAATCTCTGACTCGGTAATGCTGGTCTAACCTCCACCTAATCATATAAAATAAATACTCTAATTATTACAACTCTCAAAGGCTAGACTATGTCCTCTTATGACACTCTCAGAAGGGTAAAAGACCATTTTACCCCTCTCACAACTCAAAAGGCCCCACAATAGACCATACCCTAAAAGTCAACCCAAAAGTCAACTTTCCGGGTTACGCTGCGTGTACCAGATGTGTATGCTGAGCGTATCCGGGTGCATCTCAGGATCGGGGAACGCCACTCAGTACGCGGCGCGTACTGGGATTACGCCCGGCGTACTCCCCAGCTTCAGCTCCTTAACTCTTTAGGTCTTAAACAGTTAAGACTCACGTCCAATTTCTAGATCTGACCACATCTAAGCCTCTTAATCCATAAAGTTGATGACTTTATGCCTTTGCGTGGCTGAACAAGCCACCAACTCCCATAATATTCCATCCTCTAACCCTAAAAGGCTTATTACTTAAGCATGACCTCAAACTAACACTAAAGATGGAAACTTTATGGCTCTAAATCGCTAATAGCACTGAATGGGGACAGATCTCGGACCATGGAGCACTTTACACTCATAAAGTCGCCACCTTTGGGGGTTTTTAGCCCTAGCAAAAGCACATGCAACAACAAATCAAAAGAAGAGGAAAGTTTTGAACTTTATACCTCTAAGTGTAGTCCCTTGCTCTGTAGATCTCAGATCCAAAATGACACCTCAAGCTTTAGCTTCCAAGAACTCCGTTCCTTCTTCTTCACTAAGTCACCAAAGCACAATTAGCTCCAATAACATTCACACACACTAAGTACAGTGGGAAATTCTCTTTTAGGGTTTCACTCACTGATATGGAGGCTGAGAAATGAGCCTTAGCACCCTTTAAATAGTGCACAAGATGGATTAGGTTTTTGCACCTGGGCCGGGTACGCCCGGCGTAACTCTTGGTACGCCCAACGTACCTTGGCGATTCGCGTCCAAACTACGCACACGAGTACGCGCAGCGTACCCCTCTGCTACGCCCAGCGTACTCACTTGCTAACTTTTCTCCACACAAGGGCTAATCATGACTAATGACAAAGAATAAGGATAAAAGAAATGCACCTGAATCTCGGGGTGTTCCAATAAACCATGTTTTGACGAAGTTATCCCTTCGAAATGCTCTTCATGTACGTTATGGCCTAAAAAGGTTGTAGTCTTTGATACTTTTGTAGCTTTAATTTCATTTAACTTTTTAGGGAAAATGACTCATGAGGGTAAGCAATTGTTGACTTTGTTCTCATTTGGTTCCTTTCCTTTCTTTGTATCCAATATACCATCGAACTTGTTGTCTGTGTTTACCATAACCATTTGACCGGCTATCACAGGTGATAACCGATAAAAAGGGTTATGGTGAACACAAACAACAAGTTTGATGGTATATTGGGTACAAAAAAAAGGAAAGTGACCAAATGAGAACAAACTCAACAGTTAGTTACCCTCCAGGTGTAACATCCCGACTCCTAATTGAGCAACTCGACAGGTGGGTGCCCCAACTCGTCAAGTAGACATGGATTGACCACATGGGTTTTACAACCAACTCGGCGAGTCGGAGAGACCAACTCGACGAGTTGGCGCCGTGAGAAGAAACCCAAACTACCATATATCGTACACATAATCACATAATATCATACATTGGGCCTTTCCCGTTACATCGGGCCCCGCTCGACATTGGACGAATCCGACATCGGGCCCCGCCCGACATCGAACTGAAGTCCAGCATCGGGCCCCGCCCGGTATCGGACCGAAGTCTGATATACATATAATATAGCAACAAGCATATAACATAAACATCTTCCTCGGGCTTGCCCCGACATCGGACCGAAGCCCGAAACACATAACATAAACATATAAGCTAAACATTCATCGGGCTTGCCCCAGCAGCGGACCGAAGTCCGAAACACATATAAGCATACACATGCAAGAATCACGAAGACATCAAGCATACAAACATTCCTTGGGCTTTCCCCGGCATCGGACCAAAGTCTGGAACATATAATCCACATCGGGTTAACCCCGACATAGGACCTAAGTCCGACATATACTAGCATACATAAAATGGGTCGACATTGGTGCCTTCGACTCGTTCCTACTGGATGAAAAATCACCTCTCAAGCTGGCTGCTAAAATCTCATGTGAGGAATCTCTGATGACTGCTCCAAAGACTCCCCGACTGTCATTATCACAATAAACACTTGGTCAAAAACTGACAATCCTGCTAAGGGTAAAATGACCATTTTACCCCTGGTCAAAGTCAACATTTTGGGTTGACCCAACTCGCCGAGTTGACCTATAAACTCACCGAGTTCTATAACTTAAAAACCCTGAAATCACGATCCAACTCGCCGAGTCATCCCCCCAACTCGTTGCGTTCTATCTGGTACAAAATCGGGACAACACGACTCAACTCGTCGAGTTCCTCTATGGACTCGACGAGTTCTTCAGTCTGTATGGGTATTCTTAAAGGTTAGGGATGTTAACGGGGGTAAACGGGGCGGGGAGTGCATCTCCCGCCCCCGCCCCTGAAATTTCCCCGTTCCCCCGCCGCCGTCCCCGCCCCCAGGATGTTCAGTCTTCCTATCCCCGCCCCCGCCCCCGAATCCCCTTTATTACCCCCGTCCCCGCCCCCGTTCCCCCGCCCCCAATTGATTTTGGGCTACTTTTTTTTTTGGTTAAAAGAAGTTGTTATTTAGGCTAAAAGAAGCTATTTTTTAGATAACAAATAATTATTTATAGCAAAATTTTATATGTTAAAAATAAAAAAGTTACGACATTTTAAAAAATTATGCTAACAAGTTAAAAACATGTTTTTTTGATGAATTTTGGAAGCTCAAAATCATGTTATTATTTGTTATATTTATATAATATAATTAATATATGTAAATATATGTGCAATTTATTAACGGGGTTCCCATGGGGATTTCGGGACGGGATTACGTACCCCCGCCCCCGCCCCCGAAATTAAAACGGGGGTTAACCTTGCCCCCACCCCTAATTTTTTTTAAAAAAAAAACCCCAAACGGGACGGGGCCCCACGGGAACGGGGTCCCATGAGAGTTTTTGACATCCCTATTAAAGGTTTAAGCCCCTACTCTTCAGATCTAAGCTTCTTATTCCTCATGCACCCTGTAAATGTCCTTTTAAGGGTAAAGTTTCCAACTTTACCCGTTAATAGCCCTTCTTCATAGGTTTCACTCACCGAGTAGGCGACTTAAAATCTCGAAATTAGGGTTTCACTCTGACAGACCTACTCGCTGAGTTGAGGGCTCTCAACTCGCCGAGTAGGCAACTTAAAATCCCGCAACCAATCTCGTTTCTACTCGATGAGTCTGGGGCTCCCAACTCGTCGAGTAGCTTTACAAAAGTGAATAGATTATAATTAAATGTGTACTAGGAATCAGACGTTATTGAAAATACAGAATAATACAATCATTTATCTACCAGCATTCAGAAAAACCCTTATATTTTATTTATTTGCAGAAAAAGCCTTACATTTTCAGTTACCTTTCAGACTTACCAAAATATCCGTTTTTTTTTGGAGTTATCAGGTTGTATTCTGACATAACGTTTATCTTGTTCGATTCTAAGCTGACATGGAAAAAAATAAACAATGTCACTTATACTTGCTTGAGTAAATGGTCGTTGAGTAAATTATGTATTTTTCACGTTTTACTTTAGAAAAGCGTCAACTTCGTTTATTTATGTTTCATTGTTAAGCTAAAAACAAAAATATAAATGTTATGTCGCAAAACAACCGATAATTTCTTTAAAAAACCGAATATTTGGGTTAATATGAATGATAATTAAAAATATAAAAGTTTTTCTGCATACAAAAAAAATATAAGAGTTTTTCTGAATGTTAATAGATAAATGGTTGTGTTTTTCTATATTTTGTCCTTCAAAATAATATATAGTAAGTATTAAAATTGTTAATTTTTATCATTCAAACACAAATATAAAATCTATCAAAACGTGATTCAAAACCTCTAAATCATTTGGAGATTGCCAAATAATCACTCATCATAGAAGTGATGCCACTAAAAATCTGATTATGTAAGAAAATAATAAAATATGTAACTAATTTTTATTAGTTATTTTTAGATGAAGCTAATATTAAATTAATTGACCGTTCATAAATAATAAAACAAATCACAAACAATATGACTTCTAACATTTAAAAACTTCATGATTTCTAAAAGTAAAGTTACCCTTTATTTTGATGTATTCTCCGGTCCTACCCATTACAACCATAACAACTCCATTTTGAAATTCAAATCTCATCTTTTACCTCCTACTGTCTGATACCATATCACCTAATTTCCGACACAAACTCGCCGGAAAATCAAGAAACCCGGATCCAGTCTCAGAAATGGAACCAAAACAACAAACCCAACAACAAAAACTTGAAATCCCATCTTCACCATTACCACATTCATCATCTTCTTTCTTACTCCGTGACATTTCGAATTTAAAAACTCCCAAACCACGACGCCAATCTCAAGCAAACCCTAGTTTGAACTTCGAATCTCCTTGTCCTCAGTTCTTTACTGCTTCTAAACAAACACCCAATTCATCACATTCTACCGTTCGACGCCGCCCTAGGTATTCACTTGCTGCTCAAAAACTCAAAGCGGTGGAACTAGAGCAATCAAAGTCATCAAGGAAAACACAAACAGACAAAGAGAAATCGCTCAAGTCGTTGGCCAAATCTCTTACTGTTTGGCTAAATTTCCTGTTCGAAAATCCCAGGTTCGGAAACACGATCACTTATTTACTTCAATTTAAAGCTTATCAACAACGTTTTCAAGTTCGTGCATGTTATTTTCAAACCAAACAATGTTTTCCACCTTTTTTCTTAAAATTCGGGTCAAATTATTATTCAAAAATACAGGTCTTGTGGGGTCGATGTATCAAGATTCACCGGTGAAGACTCTTCTGATGAGTCATCCATGGTGTTTTCCGGTGGAAAAAGAGACAGCGTCTGTCATGACGGAATCGGGGTTGATCGAGAGTGGCGTGGACCCAAGCGTAGGAAAGATACGCTGTGGATTCATAAGGGTGAAGTGGAAAACAACTTTTCAAGTTCCATACATACACGCTTGCAGGTTTCCCTTGAGGATGTTTGTAGTTTGGATGACATGAAAGAGAGAATGTCATTTTACTTGAGTCTCACTAGTTGCAAGGAGATTTTTGATGTCATGACTCATGTAACAAAGGTATGTCTGTAGTTATTTGTGGGCTAATTGTTAGTTCTAGATTATTAACTATTATTATGATACTAAATAACATTATTTTTTTCTCAGAATATTGATGAAGGAAGGCTAAAGATGAAGGCTCACTGCCCAATAGTTACTGATGTTGGAATGAAAGAGAATGCATTGAAGATCTTAATGTGTTATAACCCTGTTTGGTTAAGAATAGGGCTTTACATCATATTTGGTGGCGAATCTTTGTTGCCAAATCCAAACACAGAAATGAATTATGATCAAGAAATATCTTTTCTTAAAATGGTTGCTGAAAAGTTGTTCTTTTCTCATTCTGGACTTGCAAAAGCCTACATCTATAACAAACTGGTTGAAGGTTTGTATAGACCAGGTTATTATGAGAAACTAGGGAGTGTTATATTGAAGAAGTTTTTATTGCTTGTAATCATACTTGATCGAGCTAAATCTCAGAGTAGCTTGCCGATTAGTTATGGAATAGATGGAGTTGATGGAGGGTCACCATTGTTGTTCACATCACGAGCTACTATCAAATCAAGCAGTGAAGTGATTTCAGGTAAAAAGAAGAATATTTATCTTTATCTCTTTCTTGGTAGTTTAAAAATGGTAACAACTTATTGTTTGGATATTTGTTCTTTTGGCATGTGTAGAGTTTTTATCACCAGATGTTATGCATGGAGTTGGTAATCTTCTTACACACCTCATGATTATAGGCTACAAGGTTTCTTATCGACAGGTGTGTAGCTCATTTTGATTACTCATATTTTGTTGTCTTTTTCTTACAGTGGGTCCCACCTCAGTTCTCCTTGTCTAGTTAATGGGACCCACAATAACATCTTCATACTAGGTGATGAAAGTGAAGAGCACTTTATGTCTTTTTTTTTATCTTCATTTCTTCATTGCTAGTATCTGCTTTCAGTGTTTGTGTATCATGCTCATGTTTTGTGTTTACATCTTGCAGAATCCTCTTGTCAGATATGTGTTTAAGGTGACTAATCTTTTTAATGATCTTCAAAATGGAGTTCTTCTTTGTAGAGTCATTCAGCTCTTGCAACATGACCCTTCAATTCTTAAGGTTTGCTTATTTGAATTAAAAACGTCAAAAGAGTTTGATTTTCTATGATTCTATGATTTCTATCTAACTTACTTCTGTTACTTGTTTGGCAGAAAGTGGTTGTTCCATCAGATGATCGAAAGAAGAACTTTGCAAATTGTGAGATTTCTCTAAAATATCTGAAAAATATTGGAGTTCCATTATGTGATGAAGATGGAGTTGAGATTATAACAGAAGATATTGTTAATGGGGATAAGGAGCTCATAATCTCATTGCTATGGAACATCTTTGTTCATTTACAGGTTTAGTTCAAATCTTATATACTTCAGTCAACATGTTAGCAAGTGTCTTCTTAATGCATTTGTAAAGAATATGATAATTTCATATATTTAGTTGGATTTTTCTACTTTAATTTGCAGTTGCCACTTTTGATCAACAACAAGCTTGTATCAGGTGAAATCACCAAAATCCGTGGACTTGAAGAGGTATGCATTATACATATAATAAATAAAACATTCATTTTATGAAAGAGATTTGACTTATTGAACTTCCATACTTTATCTCAAACATTTTTTGTTGCATATAAGTTGTAAAAATGTAAATCTAAACCATCATATTTGGCACTTTCTTTTTTCAAAGTCACTCATTCTTGCAAAAAAAGGTGTAATTTATGCATTTTGGCAAGAACAAAATATAGTAAGGCGATAACTCTTCTTTGTATCTTTGCAGATGCTTCCGGAAAGCTCTAGTTCTTTGCAGATGCTTCTTGAGTGGATTAAGGTTGTATTGTTTTCTAATAAGTGTAATTGCATCAAGTAGTTGTATCATTGAATTTTGAATGATGACTCCTGAGTCCTGACAACTTTTATGCTTCTCATTTTGTAGGCAGTTTGTGAAAATTATGATTTGAAAGTTGATAATTTTGCTTCATTAGTTGATGGTAAAGCAATGTGGTGTTTAGTGGATTATTATTTCCGAAAAGAACATTGTAATGCTAGTTCTAACAAGGTATGCATTCTTAACATGTGAAAGTTGTGTTTTTGTTCATCTTTTTGATGATTGTGTAATAAGTTTTCATATGTTTTTGATTTTTTAGAATCAAAAGGAAACAAATGAAGTGTCACTCATGTCAGCTTCGGATTATGTGGATGCAGTTCACAACTTTTTGTTATCACAAAAGTTGACAACACTTTTGGGAAATTTCCCAGAGGTATGCTAATTGTTTAACATTAAGACAATGTGCTTTTTTCCTTCTTCCCATTAAGTTTTGTCTTGATAAATGATGTTTAAAAAAATATTTGAGAGAATTGGTGATATATATTTTCATTTTCAGATTCTGCAAGTCAGTGATATACTTGAATACAAAGGAGCTTGTAGTGACAGGGGTGTGATCATCCTGTTGGTTTTCCTCTCATCCCAACTAATTGTGAAGAGAAATTTGGTAATGCCCAAACTACCCCTTAAAGGGTAAGTTGAAATAATTTGGATAACACATTCTTTTTTCTTTGTATACCAGCAACAGATAAACTTTCATAAGCTCTTAGGACACAATCAAAATTCAGAGAGGAAATGTATTAGGCGAGATAGACTTCTTGGAAATCATGAAGAAACAAGTCAGAACCACAATGAAGGTTCAAGTTTTGATTTAATTTTATATTAAAGTTGATTGCTTTTTGGTTTTCTTGATTGACTAATGACAAGTTATTTTTACTATTAACTTTTTGTTTAGACAATGGGAGAAAGTTCAAGGCTATCATGTCTTGGTGGAAAGAAATGGCTCAGCATAACAGTAATGTCAATGTGAAGCCAGTTTACACCAAATTTATTCAAGAAAGAGCTTTGATTGTAAGCCAACAAAATAATACCAAATGTAATCAAGAAAAGGCTGCATTAAGAATTCAGGTTGCTTGGAGAAAGCATGTAAACAGCTCTATCCATAATCAAAGGCAATCAGCTGCAACTATGATTCAGACTTGTTATCATAGTTGGATGTTAAGAAAGAGTTTCTTGAGTTACATGCAAGCTGCAACTAAGATTCAAGCTTGTTATCGTTGTTGGATGTTAAAGAAGAGTTTCTTGAGTCACAAGCAAGCTGCAACCAAAATTCAAGCTTGTTATCGTTGTTGGATGCTAAAGAAGAGTTTCTTGAATCACAAACAAGCTGCAATCAACATTCAAAGTCATTATCGTGGATTTATATCAAGAAAGAGTTTCTTGAATCAGAAGCTAGCTGCAACAAAAATTCAAGCTTTTTATCGTTGTTGGATGTTAAAGAAGAAATTCTTGAATCACAAGCAAGCTGCTAAGCAAATTCAAGCTTTTTATCGTTGTTGGATGTTAAAGAAGAGTTTCTTGAATCACAAACAAGCTGCAATGAACATTCAAAGTCATTATCGCGGATTTATATCAAGAAAGAGTTTCTTGAATCACAAGCAAGCTGCAACAAGAATTCAAAGTCATTATCATGGATTTATATCAAGAAAGAGTTTCTTGAATCGCAAGCAAGCTGCAACAAGAATTCAAAGTCATTATCGTGGATTTATATCAAGAAAGAGTTTCTTGAATCAAAAGCAAGCTGCAATGAAAATTCAAAGTCATTATCGTGGATTTATATCAAGAAAGAGTTTCTTGAATCACAAGCAAGCTGCAACAAGAATTCAAAGTCATTATCGTGGAATTATATCAAGAAAGAGTTTCTTGAATCAGAAGCAAGCAATAACAAAGATTCAAAGTCATTATCATGGAATGTTATTGAGAAAGAGTTTCTTGAATCACAAGCAGGCTACAATAAAAATACAAAGTTATTATCGTGGATTGCAGTTGAGGAAGAGTTTCTTGAATCAGAAGGAAGCAACAATAAAAATTCAAAGGCATTATCATGGAATGCTATTGAGGAAGAGTTTCTTGAATCAGAAGCAAGCAGCAACAAGAATTCAAAGTCATTATCGTGGATGGGTGTCAAGAAACAGTTTCTTGAAAACGAAACAAGCAGTTATTAAAGTACAAAGGGCATATCGGTCTTTAAAATGTTTGAGGGAATTTAAGAACTATGAACTTGAAATGGAGTCAGCAGTCATTATTCAGTCATGTACACGACGATGGATTGCTCGTAGAATAGCATGTAGACATAGATCCTACATTATGCTTATCCAAGTAAGACTTTTGATAACCTTTGGGAAAAAAAAATTCTTTATTAGACTTACGAACGTATAAAAACTCCACACTTATAAGTGCTTAAAGAAAGCTCACACACATTTCCTCATGCAAGTGTGCAACTTTATAATTCTAAACTTCTTTCATTTTTATCATTTTTCAAAATGAAATTGGTATGGAAGAAATTGGTTTTCTTGGTTTTTTTTTTCTTTTGTAAAGATCATGACATGTCTAATTTTTATAATTTTTAGCGCTTTTTCCGTGGTTGGTTGATGAGAAGAGAGTTTTTGTTACAAAAATCAGCTGCAAAGAGGATTCAAAGTGCTTTTCGATGTTTTAAAAGTTTCAAGGCTTTCAAGCGTGATAAGAATGCTGCTATTGTAATCCAACAATTTGTGAGGGAATGCATTACCATAAAGAGGCTCTTAGGTAAGTCTTTGTTTGTTTCAATCACTTACCATTTTTGTCTCGTGGGTCCCATTTGTTTTTGTAACATATATTTGATGTTTAAAACAGGTTGTAATAATGACACCAATAGCCATCAACAACTTAAGAGGTATAAAGATTCTGCTACAAAGTTGCAGAAATGGTGGCGGGGTATATTACTATCCAAAACAAGAACAAAAACAAAATCAGCAATTCTTATCCAATCTAATGTTAGAGGATGGATTTCTAGAAGAACAACAGCTCAAAGAAGGCATCGTATTGCAGTCATCCAAGTGAGTTAACTTCACAAAAAATTGAAATATTTGTTCCTTTGACATGAGTTCAATAATACATGCCAAACGCCAGTATAACCTGTTCTGTTCTGTTCTGTTTTGTTGAAGAAGAAATGTAAAATAAAATGTGAGATGTGTTTTGTTTGCAGTCATATTGGAAAGGGTATATTGAGAGAAAACATTCAAGAGAAAAGGTGTCGGATATACGATTAAGAGTACAAAAATCAGCTGCAAATGTGGATGATGGAATGCGGATTATAAACAGGCTTATTGCAGCCCTTTCACAGCTTAAAAACACCAACAGTCTCAGTGGCATCCTTCATATCTGTGCAACTCTTGGTAATAATCATTACATTCATTTATAGGACAAATTATTATTATTTTTTTTACCCATAATAGTAATGTCTTTACTTTTTGACAGATATGGCAACAAAACACTCTAAAAAATGCTGTGAGGAGCTTGTGGCTGCAGGGGCCATTGACACACTCCTTGGGCTTATTCGTTCCATTAGTCGTAGCATTGCTGAGCAAGAGGTTTTAAGATACACACTTTCCACTTTTAGAAACCTGACATGTCATCCTCATTTGACTCAAGCCCTCATTGATGCTCGTGGATCAATTGAAACAATTTTTTGGGAATTTATACGGTCTGTGAACTTGTTTGTTTTTTTTTTTTTTACAGCTTTTTGCTTTGTCCTGTTTTATAATATTTCTTTTTATTTTGTTGTTACAGGAACAAAGAAGATGCGTACTTTGTTGCGGGAGATGTTTTAAGGAATATATGTTTGAATAAGAATGGGGTTGAAAGATTAGGTGCTTCACATGCTTTAGTTAAGAGATTGTATAATCTTGTTGAAGATCTTAAAAGGAAAGCAGGAAACGAAAAGAGGTAAATATGCTTCAAATCTTTTGTTCAAAACATATTTGCTTTACGGATAGTCCCTGAAATGTAGTGATATTATGAAAAAAAATGACCATTTTACCCCTATCTCTTAAGGGCAAAATGGTCTTTTCATAATATTTATTAACTGACGAGAAGTTAACTTATTTATTTATTTTATTTTTTTCTTGTAAAAATTTGATGGTATATGCAGGAACCCTCAAAGCCTACCAGCAAAGGAACAAACGGGGAGAAGATTGAAAGAAGCTGTTCAGATCTTAAAATTGATAACCAATGGTTGAGATCGATTCCAACTTTGAAACATTGTGGTTTTTCTTTTTTTACTTTTATTTTTGAATGTCTTGTTTTCTTGCAAGAAATCTAGATTAGTGTATATATCAACTCAAAATTTGTGTTGAGTAAATGAATGAAGCTTTTAGGGTTTTTTAGTATCTATTCCAAAAAAAAAGATTATTTTTGGTCATTGAGTATAGCTGAATTTTGAATTTTGATCCCGAAGTTATAATATTTACAACAAAACGAAAAACATTACAAATCACCAAATAAAAATCAAAATTGTAAAAATAAAAACCAACTATATTCAAGGGAATAAAAACACATTTTAAAAACTTAAAAACTACTAAAAAGCAAGCAATTCAAAACGCAACGATTAATGTGTAAATGAAGACGGTTTTTATGTTAGATGAGGAATTATTGTTGCATAATATGATTGATTTTTGTACCAAATTATACCAATCAAATGAACCCTACATCTAAACATATATTTTTCCACCAACAAAATCAACCATGTTTCCCCAAAACAACGACGCCTATAATAACCTTAATAATATCAAATTTAAATATGAGATATATTATGACATGATAATCTTTTCTTTTTGGAAGTTTTAAGGATTCAAGCAGCTCTAGCAAGAACTTCAGTGTGTTGAGGCAGATCAGCTGGTTCGATATAAAACCCCCTTCTGACAAAAGATCTTGGAACAGTTACCGTTAACACCCCATTCTCATAACAAGCAGAAATCCCATTGACATCAATCGTATCCGGCAACCTGAGTTTTTTCATGAAAGTACGACCGCCAGGTGTCATCACCGTATCGTCAGCAGATTCTGTACGGATAATTAGGTACCTTGAGTCCTCAACTTCCACACATATTTCCTCCTTCTTAACCCCTGCAACAACAAACAAAAAAACAACAAATCATATGATTATTTGCGAAAAAAGAACGCCTCCTAAAAACCACACATATTTTAACCATTTATTCAAGGTAATATCAAGAAACTCATAATAGGTAAACCAAACCAAGTTAATACTATTTATGTAAAATGGTTATTTTTTCAACGATCGCTGACCTATATTGGAGTATCATGTAAATCTTGTGTAAAAGTGACTGGCTTCGTAGCCCAATTACAAGAATTTAATTCATTAACTTGTTAAACGGCTAGCATAAGAGCCCACCAAAAGCCCAATTCACATTGGAATGTGTATCTGATACCAACAAAAGCTGAATTCACATTGGAATATTTGTATAAGATACCAACAAAAGCTGAATTCAATTCACATTGGAATTGAAACTTGAACCTTGATATTTATGTAAGTAAACAATCCAGGAAGGAAAAACCCATAATTTGCTTCTAAAAAGCATTTAATCTTGTAAATAATAGGAAGAAAAACAAGGATACCGGGGATATCCGCAGAGTAAATGTGGGATTCGGGGGTTTCGGTCCAATGAACGTAGTTTCCCGGGATGAATTGGTATGGAAAGAGGAGAGGGGAGGTGAAAAAGGAGTGCCAAGAAGGGGGAAATGTTGAAAACTCCATTTTTTCTTCTTCCTTTTTTGCAGTAAATTTCTTGGTAAAAAACCAAGATTTGATAATTATGGATGATAATTGAATCAAAAGCAGAAAGGAAGAATGAAGAGGGAGAGGTTGGTTTGTCGAATTATAGAGCAACAAATTGGGTGGTGGTGGGTTTGGAAAGCACTTTCAAAATGATTGGAGTTTTGGAATTTTGGAGGATATAACAAAACCCTATCCATTCAAGAAATTGTTTCTTTATTCATCTATCAATCAATTTGAGGTTCTGGTTGAGATATTTTTGAGGTGAAATCACATTATTACCCCTAAAATATGACATAGATTGTTGGATATAAAAAGCTTTCATTAAGTCATTACTATATCTTTATTCAAGACATTAAAGTAACGAAAGCAACATGGATGTCAGCAACAGAAGATAAGTTAGTTTTATGATATCCTATTCTAATAAAACAAACCTTTTAGTGGATACATAGCAATTTTTATGCACCATAATGCCATGTGTCAATTTCTTACTGTTTTTCCATTTTTTAATTTAGTTGACATAAATGCTTTAATCAAATCCAACTATTAATTGCTAATTTCCGGTAGTCTAAATTGAAACCTCATAATCGCTATCCCTATAATTTTGGAGAATACCTTCCTATCCAGTTTAAGTGGAAATTATATCCCATAAAATCAGTCCACGTTTTGAAAACAATTCAACTACAATCAAAATCTTTTGACTTATTACTTTGCAACACTTCACAAAGAGGGCCTACAAGAATCGAAATAAAAAACAGGTAATCATTGAATTTTTTTTGTGTTCATTAGTTTTTTTTTTATTATTTTTATTATTATTATCTATTTTTGGATAACTAAGCTATAAACTTATAATCAATATTATATAAACAAAAATAAGATAAATGAAAAAAAACATCAGGTTAGTTTTCTCTATTTTATGATTATTAATTCTTTTCGTTTTTTCTTTATGCAGTCTGCTACGTTTCTCAATCCAAAACATAATTATGCATAATGTATGTTAGTGTGTGCGTGTATATGTCTGGTGTAGTGTTTGTGTGTTATGTGTATGTGTTTGTTTTCCTTTGTTTGAATATGTTTGTTTTTCATTGTGTTTTTATGTGTGTATGTATCTGTTTTATTAGTTTGGTTTGGAGTATGTGTGTTTTTTCATAATTTTGGTCCCATTAAGTTTTATCATGGAAAGTTTGTACTTATTTGATGTTTTTGTAACATTTTCATTTTAACAAAACAGTACCAGTCCACTTTTGTGTAAAAGAAAGAAAAATAACATTTTCATGTAAACATAAAAGTACCAGGGACCGTTCATGCAAAAAAAATATTATAGGGACCATTCCTGTAATATACTTGACAGGGACCAGTAATGCAAAAATGTTATACATTGATCATTCCGGTAATATAGTTATTATATACCAACAACTTTCATTTATATAATATAGTTATTATATACCAACAACTTTCATTTATATCATTTTATAAACTAGGTTGATATAAGTTGAACTAAAATAATATTTACTTAATTTTATAACATTTTACTTTTCATTTATGCTGTTTAACATACTTTCTATTAATGTAAACTTATAGCATCATACCATCTAATATAGCATCCTACTATCAGTTTTGTTTATCATTTAAAAAATAAATTTGAACAAAGGAACTATTTCTGTAATTGTAAATAAACAGGGACCATTTCTGTAATAAATGGACCAAACTCATGAAATAGCAATCTAATTAGATTTATATGTATCATACAACATCCTACTTTCAGTTTTATTTCTCATTTGTACAATAAATTTATGTTATTGCGTTTATGGATATCATATTTGGTATAATTGATTTTTTTTATAACAAAATCATTCGTGGATGGAATACTTCTTGTTGAAACTACACAAAATATTTTTCCCAACATCTTCATTTCTTATATCAATTTAGGATAAAGAAATAGAAGGTTTTCATGTACTTACAACTGAAACCTCACTACAAAACCCTAATCTACTCTCATTCAATTACACTCAACCCTAATCTAAAACAGATTATACGAAAAGAAACATCCGATCATTAATCTATCAACAAAACGATCGAAAGACTATAACAACTTGTTAACAACACAAGATCAGAGAGAAGTAGAAGTATGAACAACGAAAAAAGAGAAAACCCTAGATCTATTTTTCAAGCTGAAGACTCTCATCTGCAAAATATCTTCCCTCTCTCTCTTCTTTTATATCTTGGTATCACGAATATGGATCAACCCGACCATATCAAAAGATCCGTGCATTTATCCGTCCCTGCATTTACACTCTAAACCCACAACAAACACTTTTAACATAATAACCCCTTTAAGAAAACAAATAAATATAAGATTGAAATATTCCACTATTTTCAACATTCCCCCTCAATCGAAATATTTATTTGTTTTCCTTAAAAATATCAATGAGACCCATTTTTTTAGATAAAAAATCATGTTGTTTGATATTCAAAGATTTTGTAAGTATATCTGCATTCTGTTCAGAAGAAACAATTTTAACAAGTTTTATAACTCCATTCGAAATTTTTTCTCTTACAAAATGCAAGTCAATCTCAAAATGTTTAGTTCTTTCATGAAACACTGGATTAAGAGCTAACTTAATCGTTGAATCATTATCACAAAATACAGAAACCGGAATAAAATTCTTAACTCCTAATTCAAAAAAGATTTTCAAAACCCAAATTATTTCACAAGTAATAGACCCAAGAGCTCTATATTCAGCTTCAGTGGAAGATCTAGAAACAGTAGACTGTTTCTTACTTTTCCACGAAATCAAACAATTATTAAAATATACCAAGTAACCTGTTACAGATTTCCTTGTAGTTAGACATTTTGCCCAGTCTGCATCAACAAATCCACTTAATATAAAGTTATCAGATTTAGTTATTGCAACTCCTTTTCCAGGACATCCTTTTAAATATCTTAACAACCTTAAAGCAATTTTCAAATGAGATTTCCTAGGTTTGTGCATAAATTAACTTAGCACTTGAACTCCATAAGCAATATCTGGCCTAGTAATAGTAAGATATATAAGTTTTCCAATCAGCTTTTGAAATTCAGTTTTATTATCTAATAACCCATTGTTTTTATCATCATTTTCTGTATTTATCATAAAATTTGTCTCTAATGGAGTGCTAACTGGTTTACAACCAAGCAACCCATACTCATGCAAAAGCTCTAAACAATACTTTCTTTGATTTAAACATAAACCATTATCAATATTAACTAATTCAATATCTAGAAAATACTTAAGAACTCCAAGATCTTTAATAAAAAATTGAGTTTTCATAAATTCTTTAACCTTTTTTAATTCAGTTTCACAACTACCAGTTAATATAATATCATCAACATATACAAGTAACACAGTTATTGAACTTTCAAATCTTCTAATAAACAGTGAATAATCACTTATGCTTTGTTGAAAACCAAACATAAACAAAGAAGCACACAATTTTTCATTCCATTTTCTAGGAGCTTGCTTTAAACCATATAATGATTTTGTAAGCTTGCAAACCCTAGAATCATTTTCAGAATAATATCCAGGGGGAAGAGACATATACACATCCTCAGATAGATCACCATAAAGGAAAGCATTATTTATATCTAACTGATATAAAGGCCAAGAATTATGCACAGATAAGGAAATAACAATTCGAATAGTCACAATTTTTGCAACAGGAGAAAAAGTTTCTTCAAAATCAATCCCTTCTCTTTGATTATACCCCTTAGCCACTAACCGGGCTTTATATCTTTCAACTTCACCACTTGACTTATATTTAATTTTAAAAACCCACTTGTAACCAATTGGTTTCCTATTTTTAGGTAAATTTGTTATTTCCCAAGTGTGATTACGATGAAGAGCTTCCATTTCTTCATTCATGGCCTTTACCCAATTAGGATCAGATAGAGCCTCATAATAATTTTTAGGCTCTACAGTCTTATTTAGATTCGAAACAAAACATTTAGCATCAATATTAAGCAAAGAATAGTTAACAGATCTTTCTATGCCATATTTATATTTTCCTTCTATAACATAATCAGCAAATTTAATTGGCATATGTGATTCACGTCTAGACCTAGACGCACCTATAGACAGCTCTACTGAAGGGGTTGAAGAAATATGACTATTTTCCTTAGACATATCAGAAGATAAAGCAATAGAACCAACAGAAGGAGGCATATTTACCTCGCCACTACGGTTGACTGACTCAATTAAGTCACTGTCATCCAAGTCAGTAGCTGCATTAATACCATCCTCCTGTGACTCCACTCTTAGTTCATCTAAATTTATAGAATCATTTAAGTATTCATTTTTATCAAAGTCATCATAGGAAAAAGGATCAACAGGGCCAAAAGTATTAAAAGTTTTATCACCAATAGTTGACCTCAATTTATAAGGAAACACTGACTCATAAAACTTCACATCCCTGGATACAAAAGAACAATTAGTATCCAAACTAAGAAGTTTATAAGCTTTCTTATCAGATGAATATCCTAACAAAACACATTTTTCTGCACGCTCAGAAAATTTATCAGATACATTTTGTTTAGCAACAAAACAAAGACAGCCAAAAACTCTTAAATGATCAAAATTAGGAGTTTTTTTAAAAACAAGTTCATAAGGAGATAACCCATTCAAAACAGAAGTAGGCATTCTATTTATCAAAAAAACCGAAGTTAAAACTGCATCTCCCCAATACTTAACAGGAACTCCTGACTGAAACATAAGAGATCGTGCCACATTAAGAATATGTCTATGCTTTCTTTCCACAACTCCATTCTGTTGTGGAGTGTAAGCACAAGAGGTCTGATGAATGACTCCATGTTCTATACAATAAAACTTCATTTGATTATTTACAAACTCTGTTCCATTATCAGACCTTATAGTCTTAATGTTAACACCAAACTGATTTAATAGAATATTTACAAAAACCTTAAAACAATCAAAAACTTCACTTTTAGATTTTAAAAGGAAAGCCCAAGTTGCCCTAGAAAAATCATCCACAATAGTTAAAAAATACTTATAACCCTCAACAGAAGCCAATCTATAGGGACCCCAAACATCTAGATGAATCAATTCACCTAATTGAGATGAATGATGCTGACTATGAGAAAAGGATTCTCTAGTCTGTTTTGCTTTATGACAAGTATCACAAGGAGGTAAAGATTCATTTCCAAAATTCAGTTTATCTTTTAGAGCACTTAAAGCCTGGTCAGCAGGATGACCAAGTCTACTGTGCCAGGTAAATTTTGAAACAAAACACTTAGGAATAGTTAAACTAGCAAAATTACCTAAGGGAACATGATCAAGGTAATAAAGACCCCCTGATTCCCTACCATTCTCCACCATCTCCTTTGACAGTGAATCCTGAATTTTACAATTATGTTCAGAAAATACAACTTCACAACCACTATCCTTACAAAGCTTGTGTACAGACAAAAGATTAACATTAAAGTCTGGAACAGCAAAAACATCAAATAAAGTAAGATGAGAAGATAATTGGATGTTCCCTATTTTGTTAATAGGAGCAGAAGACCCATTAGGATGTTTAACAAGAAGATTGAGCTTAGACACATCCACTGTGTCTCGAAGTTGTGATTCAGAGGCTATCATATGTTGATTTGCCCCTGAGTCAACAATCCAACAATCCAACTCTGAGAATTATTTTCACTGACAACAGAATTACAACAAGTAAACGAACATGTACCTGCCATATTAGCAGCAGCAGATACATCCTCATTGATAGAACTGTCACTAATAAGACGAAGAAATTTGGAGTATTGTTCACTTGTAAGATAGTGAGCATCACTCTTGTTAACAGTCTCAGAAGAACCTACAATATTGTTATTTGAACTGACAGAAGATGAATTTATAGAAAAAGATTTACTTTGGTTATTATTTTCATTTTTCTGTTTAAAATCCTTTGGAAAACCAATCAGTTTATAACATCTATCTATTGTATGGCCTTTAAGATTACAATGTTTACATTGCAATCCTTGATTTCTGATCCTGTTTAGACCCTGTCCCTTCTTAAAATCATTAACTTTACTGTTAAACACAGACACCTGAGACTTCGAAGGAACAATAGAATTTAAAGACCCATTCCTTTGAAGAGATTCTTCTCTAGAAAGAATGGAAAAAGCAGATTTAACATTTGGTAAAGGATCTATCAAAAGAATATGACTTTTTACTTGATTATATAACTCATCAAGACCACTCAGAAACTGCATTAGTTTCATCAATTTAGAATGATCATTAAGCTTAGTAGCAGCCTCACATACACATTCAGTTAAACTAGTCAAACCATCAAATTCATTCCATAAAGAGTCAAGTTTATTATAATAATCGGAAAGAGACGAACCATTTTGTTTTAAAGTACTCCCTCCGTCCCATTTTAGTTGTCCAGTATACTATTTTGGTTTGTCCCAAAATTATTGTCACCTACTAAAAAAAGACTAGTATAATTAAGAAAGTTTCCCATACTACCCCTGGTAATAAATACGCCTAATTACTACCGTGCATTAATTAGTGGAATAAAAAATCAAAAGACATTTGCATCTCATAATTACGTATGCTACTCTTTGCTTACAAATGCAAATAAACATTCTTTTCTTTTTTCTTTTTAAGAAAGCCAGCAACGTGTTACACATCAAATGAAAATTTGATTTGTTTTCATGTTTACATCTTACTGACTCAAATATGGAACTACTTCATCTATGAGGCTTTGTTCACACTCAATTTGTATTGGCAAAATACCTTGTCGTTCCAACCTACTTTTACCGATATGCGGTATTCGATAGTTGTTACCACCTTTAACCTTTATGATTTCTTTCATGCATGTTTGCAAAGTTAAGAAAACATTGTTAAGCTCATGAGATTGCATCTTGTCAAATGAGGTTTGAACTGCAGTAACCAATTCATCCACTGTATGGAGTACCTCTTGTTCTTGAAGTGATTGAATGGCCCGAAAAAACCCAAGGTCCAACACATTTAAATCTGGACTATTTGGGGGCTGAAAACAAAGTCGAATATCAAACCCATCTTGAGACGATGCTTCAAGAAATTCGCTATCATTGACATCAATATGAGGTTTTGCATTATCCTGTTGAATGAATATTGGACCAATATGGTTTGGAGGCCATTTAGCTTTAATAGCGGGTAAAACTTTTTCAATCAACCACGACCTCGTTGTTTCTTTAGTAACCGATAAAATTGGTTTTGTCTCCAATGTTCCCGCAACACGGTTCTTGCTTGAACGCTTAGCGGGTTCTTTTGTTGTAAGTGAGAAGATGCTAATCTTTCCGGAAAAAATTTCATTTCCTAAGGCATCAAATCTTGGCCGAGCAACCACTGCGAGAAACATGACTTTTGTAATGAACTTTTTGCTTTTACATGTTCTCAACGGTTCATCCTCACCGGGAACGAGGTAGTATCGTTTTGATGATCTTGATATGTAAAACCATTTTTCATCAATGTGGATGACATTAAACATATCATGGAATGTGGTATTGGAATTAGGTAATGACCGAGTGATCATAGATAAACAAAATTCTAACCTCTTTGTTTTATTTGCATCGGTAAGGTCCGACTTGATAGCATTTGTGTGTGGTCTAAGGTCACCTTCTTTTATTCGTCTATGCAAAGTTGATTTTGCAATACCTAATGACTTTGCAATAGACCGAATGGTAGTTCGACGACGTAATGGAATTTGTGAAACTTGATTCAAATCGAGTTGAACCCTTTTTCGCCCAACAACTTTTAGCTTCTTTGAAGAAAAATCAATTATTGATCCATTCTCCACTTGAAGTTTAGCCCGATTCCAAATACGACTTACGGTGCGTTTAGAAACTCCGAAAAGTGCAGCTACATCATTTATGGAACCCCTTCTTAGCTCTCCATTAGAATTGTGCTGCAACAAGGCTTGAAATATATCTTGACGTTGGGCATAGGTTGTGTGTTTTTTAGTCAATGAAGTTAAAGTGTTCTCCATGACTTACGTAGGAAAAAAAGATGAAGGAAAATGGTTTATAAAGATTCATTGAATTGTTTTTGGTGGGAGAATTTGGAGCCAAATTTTGCTACTGCACGGCTTAAATTTTTTTTTTCATTACGAGGTAAGTTTGGTTTCAATTTACAGTAAAACAAAAATTGGTGGGAACATTTTGCCTCCAAATACTTTCATTTTCCGATTAGTTAAATTAAGCATTTAATGGTTCTTTAATTATTTTTGTTTTTCTCCTTATTCCATCGGAGAGAAATGGTTCAACCGTTTCTCTTTATTAATGATTGATTAATTGTATTAATAGCTCATAAGAAGGGTAGATAGGTCATTTTGTTTACAAAAAGTTGCATTAAATGTACTTTTCTTAAACAATGTGTTTTTTACTTGTGGACAACTAAAATGGGACGGAGCGAGTATTAATTTGTTGATGGATATTGAAACTACAGATCCATCAGCCTTATTATAAGTTTCAAATAATTCATCCAAAATATCCTTAGCTTTATCAGAGTAAACATGACTAGCATAAATGGATTCAGAAATAGACCCTAAAATCCAATTGCATACAACAGCATTAACACGCTCCCATTTAGAGGTTTTAGAGACATCAGTTTTTTCAAGAGTTAAAGTTCCATCCACAAAACCCAACTTATTCCTAGCCTTCAGACCTCTAGACATGGCACTACGCCATAACCGATAATTTTCATTTCCAGTCAGTTTAATGGTTATAATTGAGGCTACAACATAATCAGAAGGATGAACATATAAAGGATCATCAAAATCGGCAGTAGTACCATCTTTAGGAGTACCACTGCCTTCAGGAGTATCTCCTGCCATTCTAAATCACAAGGAACACACAAAAAAGATAGGAAATACACAACACACAGAACAAATAACCGACCCTGTGTTGACTTAAAGTCCAGATGGTCACCACAGTATGTCGGGGCCCAAGACAGTCAACCACAGAGTCAAATAAACAGCCAAGAAACAAACACAGTATATGCGAAAACAAAGAAGAAGATAGAAGAAAAAGAACACCCTCACAGTGCTATAGGAAGCGATGTTGTTTTTTTCTTGTTTTTCTTCAAATCGACTCCCTGAATCCGTTCCCTACAAGGGTTTATCGGTGATGAAATCCGACCCCAAGAGGATTATTTCAGATAAGGGATTAATCGATAGCTTTCAGAGCGTATTTCTTTTTGTTCAAACTTGTAGTCACAGCGATAAGAAGATGAGAAGAAGCGCCAATCTGCAAGACCAATCAAAAAATCTCGCAGTACCAGGATCCAAAGAGCAAACTAGGGTAAATAGAGAAAGAACCCTAGATCTAACAGATTTAACAAAAAACAAAACAAAAAATAAAGGAATCAGTATACCTTTTTAGATCGTTGAGAACGAAGATCACCAAACGACGATCAGCCAACCAAGGCGTCGGGATCAAAGAACATGAGCCTTAGAGCTCTGATACCATGTTGAAATTACACAAAATATTTTTCCCAACATCTTCATTTCTTATATCAATTTAGGACAAAGAAATAGAAGGTTTTCATGTACTTACAACTGAAACCTCACTACAAAACCCTAATCTACTCTCATTCAATTACACTCAACCCTAATCTAAAACAGATTATACGAAAAGAAACATCCGATCATTAATCTATCAACAAAACGATCGAAAGACTATAACAACTTGTTAACAACACAAGATCAGAGAGAAGTAGAAGTATGAACAACGAAAAAAGAGAAAACCCTAGATCTATTTTTCAAGCTGAAGACTCTCATCTGCAAAATATCTTCCCTCTCTCTCTTCTTTTATATCTTGGTATCACGAATATGGATCAACCCGACCATATCAAAAGATCCGCGCATTTATCCGTCCCTGCATTTACACTCTAAACCCACAACAAACACTTTTAACATAATAACCCCTTTAAGAAAACAAATAAATATAAGATTGAAATATTCCACTATTTTCAACACTTCTCTCACCATGGAACTAGATGTTCTCAAAGATAATTTCAGTTTGAAGATTTGGATCCTCAGGTTATGGACCTTAAGTCCTTAACTTCATTCACAAACAAAGACGAACTGTTTTCCATTTACATTGACTTAGTATTAATGGATGAAGAGGTATCTTCCGACCAACGTGTATTTATATTATTATTATAGTATTTTCATATTTTATTTGAAAATTACATACTTATTATATTTTGTACTAATATATTATCGTATATAATTTTAGTGAACCAAAATCCAGTGGAGCGTGCAAAAAAATTGTCAATAAATTTAAATGTATTCTGTTTAGCATCTGGTGTTGCTTAATTAGGTTTATTGGTTAATGATGTATTTTCCAACGCGAGCATAACCAAATTATATTTGCTATAAATGCTTACATTTTTTTATACATCACCTAAAAGCATAATTTTTTTTGATGGAACAACATCAACACTGGTGACCTTTTAGCTCAAATAAATATAATAATATTAAAAAAAAAAATAATATAGTCATTTTACTTTAAGCACGAATAGAAATTTCTATAAATCCCTCGACACTAGCCTTAACTTTGTCATTAACAAATAATTATGCCACACATTTTATCATGTTCACATAATCCAAAATTATAAACCAGTCCAAATAAGTTCTGAATCAACTTTAAACAACCATAAAATTTATTGCTATTTTAATACCATTTTGTAACACCTCTTTAAGTATTAACTCCAAACACAAACCCATTACTATACGAAGGAAGATTACTCGACACACCGAAATTCCTCACAGGAGATCGAAAAGGATTAGGTGTAACAGGGTGCGTGATATGCAATCCCGCACCCCTAATAACTTGTTTCGCCTTTCCACATAAAACTTCCGACTGATCCGTAAAAAAACCCGGTAAATTCTTAGATTTTACCACCTCAAGAGCCCCAAACCAACTAGAACTACTCTCAAACCCACAGTTTAAACCTACAACCAAATCAGGCCAAGGTAAAAAAGACACTTCCTCTTGGTAAATACCCTTTACCATATTCACACGCACGTGGGTCCCGGTTTGAAAAGTCAACCCCGATAAAGTACTCGGTACCTTCGGCCCGATCATAACTATCTGTAAATTCCCCAGCCCGTTTAGTGTAGAATCTATTTCTGAAAACGCCAGCATCCAATCGAGCTCCTCTTCGGGTCCGATGTAGTGTAAAATGACTTCTTTACCCTTGAGTAAAAGATTCTTGGAAGTGATACTTAAAGTTGTTAGTATGTAGTAAACGGTTAGTGGGTGGGAAAGAATATGAGCAACCGGGCTCGATAAAGGAAGTGACCGGAGGTTGTAATACTCGGGCCAGCCCGAGAGAATTACCGGGTTTGACTTTGACTTTGACTTTGACTTTGAGTTTGACTTTTCATGAGGGTATTCATCGTCATTTAACCCTCCCCAAGAATCTTGAATTTGGTCTGTTGTAGGGAGTGAACCGAAAGGACAGTGAGAAAAACAAGGGCATTTTCGTCTCCACATACCTTTTCGATGAACACCGATCGTTTCAAGGTATTTACATGGGTGAACGTCGGAATTGGAACACGGGAATGTGAAGGCCGGAATCGCTAATTCCTCTTCCCGTTCCATCATTGCTTTATAAAGCCCACATTCAGCTTTATGTGATTCCTTCCAGTGTTGCTTTTGACAAAAGGAATCGCAATAGATTACACCTTTGCAATGGTCACAAATTGTGATTTGATCACCTGGAACTTCTTTATCACATTGTGCACAACGTCTTAAATCGAGATTTGAGTTGACCTTTTCGGGTTTTTTAGTAGGGGTTGACTGGGTTGACCCGGGATTTGAGTTGACTTTTTCGGTGTATCCATGACCTGGCGGGTGTGAGATTGTAACTGCAACAAGATTGTTACTTTTTGACATTTCAGAAGGAAACTGTACATCAACGGTTTCAATAAACGGGTCAAAGCGAATGGATTTTGACCATTTTGAGGTGTTGTAATCTTCTTGAAGCAAAGAATGAACTAAAGAAACGGATTTCATGACTCCATAGATGAATCGAAGCTCTTCGATTGTGGGGTTTCTGCATTGAAGCTCACCAGATGAATTGCAACGACAAATGTCAAAAACAGGGTAACGATTGTCACCTGAAATCTCTAAACATAAAGATTTGATCATTTTTTTATGCGAAGGAAGCATTAAAGATTCGACTTCATATGTTGCTCTCATGATCTCAAGATTTGGGACACGGATTGTTTCTCGAGAACCTGTCATTTTTTTTGCATCGGATTCTGATCTGAACAGGTATACTGCTAAATCTCCACCATTTCCGCCTATGAATTGTACACAAGGGAAGAGCTGCTTCTTTCCTGGCCAATCTGAATCTTTTCCTACTTTAAGACCGAAAAGATGATCGGGTTGAAATCGCTTCCATGGATCTGTTCTGTATAAAGATGCTGCAGCTTTGTAAAGGGATTTGATGAAAGAAGGAGAAATGTTTTCAATGTTCATCAAACAAGTTCCTGATCCTGTACCAAGTCCAGGGCCTGAACCAAATTGTTCATTATATCTTGTGAACAATTTCTTCAAATGGCTATCCATGGATTTCTGAATGTTTTCGAGCTCAAATCTATGATAACGACGAAGGATTGAAGCAGTTAGATTCTAGGTAAATATGGTGAATCTTTAATCAAGTGCATTAGGATCAGTAATCAACGGGTTAGCACAGCAGAAGTTGGAAACCCTTTTAATTAAACTGTTTCTTATTGATCAAAACGACCTAAGAGAAAAAGCTTCAAAATGCAAATCCAGACTGTTTATAAACCAGGTAAAACCCTAAAACATTACTGTTATGAACGATTTAGCCAGATATAGTAACAACTAAACTACTACATAAATCGCCAATTGCATAAAGTTCTAAAACAAATGACCTAATTTCATATTTAGTTTCTTTGAATTGCTAAACAGGTACTGGTTTCCTGAAATTACAATTAAATTCAGGGGGGAAATGGAGAAAGATTAGCGATTTGAAACCAAGTGAAGAGAATGTTATCATATACGCGGCCGAATTCGATTCATATACAGAAATTATAGAGATTTAGTGAAGATGATCATACGTATTTGCAGATGAAATGTTTGATGCTCGCAGTGGGAAAGAAAGGGAGCTGCTTGGCGAGAATCTAGAGTGGTCGGTGGTATAGCTAGATTTCTATTGATGACTGTGGAACTGGGACTGACATACCGACATATAAAATTATATATAATTAGAGCTGCACATTTTGGCGCGGACACGGCCCAGCCCAGATTTCTAGTTAGGGAAGGCTATTGCCCGGCCCAAATGCCACCTCTTTTCGGCTCAAAGGCCCCCACATAACTAGCAATAGCCAATTGGGTAAGACACAATTAAGAGGTGTCACTAGTTATATGGTAAATTTGTAAAGTATCAACTCATAGAAAGGTCTTTAAAAGAATTCGTCTTAAAGCTCTTACTCGACTTTTAGAAAGAAGTGAAAGAAGAGACAAACACCTAAATTTACATGGTCACATGGTCTCAACCCCAATCTAGGTATAGTTTATTGGCCTAGACCAATGAACCAAATTACATGATCAACACCCGAAACACAATGAAATGAAGATCAAAAATTACAAAAGAAAACTTTATCCCAAATTTGAACAACCCGATCCTAATTTGGTTATGTAAAAGCAGTAATCTAGGATGAATTTAATGATGGTTATCATACATAAAATAATTAAGTGACTAAAATCAATAAAATTATGAGAGCATCAGTGCTTTCTTTTATGTATTTTTTTTCTACTATCTCGGTCTTGAAAAACAAACAATTACTCTGAGAGTGCATTCCTTACCGGTTCTTTATGGTGAGCACCACTAAACATGGAATTCATGTATAGAACATAGAGATTTGTTGCATAAACATGAGAGTATACAACAAAATGGGACACTTGACAAGAAGACCGCATTAACAAAATAAGGATGTAAATCGGTTCGATTTCAGACCGAACAGACCAAAACCGAAAGAATTGAAAACCGATTAAAGAGTAAATGCGGAACAGAGAACCATATCGAATACCACTTACCGATTCCAACCGATTTCAGTCCGGGTTTGAGTCTACTTGGAAATATGCTATCTAATAAGGTGTTCAAAGCCGAAATAGACCGGAACCAGATCGAAACAAAAAGAACCAAAAACAAAAAAAATGATGGATTGGGGGAACGGGGAACCGGACCAAATATTATTAATTGGTTCGAACCATTTTCGGTTCGGTTATGGTTTATTTTTTGGTTAAAAATCTTATCCTATAGCAAAAGATATTATGCATTGCACATTATCGAAACATCAAATTTTTGCTATTGTCTTGGTTGTCTTTAGTGAAAAAAATGTGAACTTTCTATTAAAAAGTGAAAAATCATGTCCATAATGTAGGCATTTTAATGTTAAGGGGTTTTTTCTTTATTTTTCCCATTAAGTTCAATAAAATATTGAATGACATGTTACTGGATAAAATGTCGTATATATAATACTATTTTTTTTTTTTTTTTGAACTAATTAAGTACTTGTTATCATTATTATGGCATGATGTTTACTTTTGTTCTATCTAGTGACCTTTTGATTTGTTTTTCATGATGTGTGTGATTTATACTCTACTCATTTTGGCCAATTGAACTATGGTTTGGCCAATTGAACTATGGTTTGGCCAATTGAACTATGGTTTGAATCATTTAAGTTATACAAATTATTGAATTTGTATATGTTTTGTAAATTGAAGTAGATAACAATTTGATTTTTGGTTAATCAAAGGTGGTTTAATCAAATTTTGCATCCTTTAACATTCACGTGTTTATGTGAAATATTAAGTATTATTGTTGGCAATTGCATTAAACATAAAACACACTAATTGGCTTGTTCGAAGCTTATCTGATTAGATCAATTAAGTTATATTTAACATAAAGAGCTTATTTTAGTAATATACATTGACAATACTAAAATACTAGAATTTTTTGTATTTTAGCACCAATTAGGTATAAGGAATGTGATATTATTTAATAGGTGACAACATAGTTACTTAAAATAGAATTTGGAACAGGAATATTTTAATCAAAACTTTTGTATATTTTAATTTGCAAGTTCTTATTTCAATTAAGACACCATTTCTCAATTATAATATGTCTTGTGCAAAGATGCGTAATCACTAGTCATGTGTATGTGTGGACCGACCTTGCTTATCTTGTGCAACTTTCTTAGTGTAATATTGTAATGATTATTTGAGGTTATTTGTATCCTTTTTATTTTTTGGGTCTGACATCCTAAAAGAATGGTGTCGTTGACTCATTGTTGAGGACATAATTATTTATTTGGTAACATGATAGATAGGGGTGTGCAAAAAAACCGCAAAACCGAAAAATTGAAACCGAAAAAAACCGTAACCGAAACCGAAAAACCGGATATCAACGGGTCGGTTTTTGGTTTTCATATTTAGGTATCCGCGGATACCCGAACCGAACCGCTGGATAATTCTAAATTCATTTGCTTTTCTTGTTATTTTTATTATTGTATTTATTATAACTTATAATATATGATATTTGAACTTTATTATGTTTTTTTAAACTCTTTGACTTACTAATTTTAAGAAAGAGATAACTAAAAAGGAGTTTGTAGTTTCAATAAAATTTAATTTTTTATATTTTACAGGGTACCCGTGAACCGAACCGTGGTTACCCGCTTTCATACGGTTCGGTTCGGCTCGGTTTTTTTTGTCAATACGGTTCGGTTTCGGTTAGTGCGCATGATGTACCCGCCCCGTGGTCACGGTTCACAATTTTATTACTATCCGAACCGAACCGCCCGTGAACACCCCTAATGATAGATTCAATTGGTCGACATTGCAATAAATTTGTAAATGTAACGACATAATTAAGAAAAACAAAACATAATGTCAAAATTGGAATTTTGGTAAACTTACTGATTTTATTGAAAGTTGAAAAAAATGATTACCGGAAGAACATGGATAACAGATAATTTGGTTGATATTGCAATAAAATTATAAATATAGTGATTTAATTGAGAGAAAATAAATATGTTGTGAAAACCGAAAATTCCGGTTAACTCAGTGACTTTATTGTAATTTGCCTTTTATTTAATTTTATTCACGCAACCTATAGATAGAGATCATTAAGATGATATGATTTTTTTTTTAAAATATATATGTAATTTAAATAAATATAATAATAGTTAAAAATAAATAAAAAAAATCAAAAATCAAATTTATTTTTCTCTCGCATCTTCGTGTATATGCCATTAATGTTATTTAATTTTAGTATAGTTTTTTCATATCATATCTAGGGATGTCAAAAAGTCGTATAATACCCTGAACCAATGGGACCCCGACCCCATATAGAGGATATTTGTTAAAAAATATCGGGGGTAAGGGTAAGTCTAACCCCTTTTTAATTTCGAGGGCAGGGATGAGGTTGAGCAGTTCCGTCCAGAAACCATATGGAGGTTCGTTAATATATTATATATAATAATTATATAAATATAATTAAATTCAATAAAAAAAATCATATTTTTAAGTTTGTTAGTATAACGTTTTTGAGTTGTGATAACAATTTCGTTTTTAACATGTAAAATTATGTTTTAATTAACTATTTAAACCCCAAATTAGCCTATTTAAGCCCAAAAATCGACTTCATTTAACACAATAAAAATTAGGCAATTTCTATACGTACCCCTAATGTTGTGTACCCCCTTCCATGTGAGTATAATAATGTTTGTATACCCCTGTGTATGTGTCTATTTATGTAAGTGAATGAGGATACTTATAACACAACCCATAAATTATCCCAAAATCAATCAGGGGTGAGGATGGGGGCGGTGTGATGGGGAAATTTCGGGGGCGGGGATGCAACTCCTGTCTCGTTTGCCTCCGTTGACATCCCTAATCATATATTTACAATAATTATAATAATTTATATTTAAGAATTTTTATTTTATTATTAATAAAAAATAATGTAGTTGTCCTTTGAAAATATATATTTAACAAAGTTTAAATTTGAAAATTTGCTACCTTTTAGAAAAGTACAATTGGTGTTTATAAAGAAGTTCAATAGATATGTGCCAATAAGAAAATGTTGAAGTTTATAAAGGGGTTTTTTGTAAATATATCGTCTATCATTCATTTTGATCATTCTGTCTCGTTCTGGTTCTTAAATTAGGGCTACGTTTCGTTCCCAAAATTCAATCTGTCTCTCAAAAACTCGATCTTTCTCTCCAGGGTTACGTTATGCAACCTGCAACAACACCGCTAATGGACCCTCAGTACCAGCAACAACAGTGGATGATGATGAATCAACAACAACCACAACCACCGCAACAACAGTTCCAGCAACAACCACCGTTACAGCAAATGTATAATTACAACCAGCAACCACCACCGGCTGCCACAATTCCGCCTCAGTACACGGGACAGGCGGTAGCACCGGTTGGTGGTGCGACTCCTCAACCAGCTAGCGCCGATGAGATCCGTACGCTATGGATCGGCGATCTACAGTATTGGATGGATGAACAGTATCTCCTTAGCTGTTTTGCTCAGACTGGCGAGGTTTTTACCATTTAACATTCCTGTTTCCATATCATTATTTAGTTACAGTTTATCTTATATTGTTTAGATTCTAGATCCCAAAGTTTTCGTCTTCTTATTGGGTAAAGAGATTTAGAGATTCCTTAAATGCATTCGCAAGACAATCGAGAATTCTACATTTATGGAATTGTAGAAATTGCAGTGGGGGAGAGGGGACACAATTGGGGTTTTAATGGTCCGAATATGAATGATATACTGTTTATATAATGCCATGTTCATATACCTAAATTGCAGTTACTGTGTTAAATTTTCTTGTAATCACAAGGAAAAAAGATTGTTTTTTGATTCTTATTTCAAACTTAACACTTTTGCATACAATATTGTCAGTGTCAGTTATGTTAGAATTAATGCGTTCATTAAGGTTTAACTTGGTTGTGAAACTCCCTATCAAGAAGATTTAGAATAGTATTCTGACCAACTTTATAGTTTATGACTTTATGCCATGAATGCATGATGAAAGCATTGTTCATATTTGCTTGATCCCTATACCATGAGTCTATGACTATCTAATTCTAAGGATCCTCTATGCTTGCAGGTGGTTTCTGCAAAAGTCATACGTAACAAGCATTCTGGTCAATCTGAGGGTTATGGTTTCATTGAGTTTGTAAACCGAGCTGGTGCTGAAAGGCATCTACAGGCATATAATGGTACTTTAATGCCCAATGTGGAGCAACTCTTCAGGTTGAACTGGGCTACATTTGGTGCTGGTGAAAAAAGACAAGATGATACCCCTGATTACACTATCTTTGTTGGGGATTTGGCAGCAGATGTTACAGATTACACATTGCAGGAGACATTTAGGGCTCATTACCCTTCTGTTAAGGGTGCAAAAGTTGTAACTGATCGGCTCACAGGGCGCACAAAAGGTTATGGCTTTGTGAAATTTGGAGATGAGAGTGAGCAAATACGTGCCATGACTGAAATGAATGGAAGATTATGTTCAACCAGACCAATGCGAATTGGGCCAGCTGCTAACAAAAAGAGTGTGGGAAGTCAACAATATCCAAAAGGTACATGTTCTCTCTATCTCTCTCTATATATATGTTTATTGGATTTTAAGTTTTATGGGTTTTATTTGTTTAGTATCTCTTCTTTATTGATTCTTGTATTTGTTTGTGTTATTAGATATTCTTTGTGTAGTTGTGTTATCCAAATTCCAAGCTTCTTAAGTTTTATGAATTCAAGATTGTGGTCGATTGATTCTTGTAGATAAACCATAAACGCCAACTTAACGAAGTGATTTCTTTCCTTCCCGTGCTTTGAGAATTATGGGCATTAATGCTCTTAAAAATATTGAAAATGCAAAAACTTATATAAAACTCGTATTGTCTCAAAGCAGGGCATCAAGAGGCTCTATCATATAAAGGGTCGGGCAATGATTTCAGCAGAAATTGTTACCCTATAGTGGGTGGCCTTGCTTAGGTCAGTTTTCCATTTTATGCCATTAAATTGCCCTTTTGCCATTTTTATTTAAGTTCCTCAAGGCCCATTTATGCTGCTTTCGTTTCTTTTTTTTTTTCCCCAAGTCCTTTTACTATTCAGCTTTCCTTTCAGTCAAGTTACATTATTCCATTGTTTCTTATCATTATTCATTCAGTTATACGTTTTTTTTTTTTGGTTATTTCTGGTTTAACAGCCACCAAAGTTCTCTTTTAATCCATTGAAACGTCTCTCTTTTACTTTCATACTTGGATCATTACCCCCTTCATAAGCTTTTATGTCTACTTCTGTTTTATATATCTCTTTCAGTTATCTACAAGGTTATATGAAGTAGAATTTTCATATATAAATACGGAGAAAACTTGACATATAAAATGTTTAACATACTTGGTAATTGAGCCACTTGAGGTGAGAAAGACTAAGCCTACATGCATGAAGAATACCACAAAACTATGAAAGAATTATAAGAATATGGACACAAACTCATTGCTTAGAGCCAAAGTTTTATAAAATATTAGTAAAAATAGCATTATATAAATCTATGAGACAGAATTTGACCTACCTAGAAGAAAGGTGCAAAGATCAAGTGAATGTGGGATCTTTTGTTGGCAATATTAATATATTCCATCATTTTTATGTCTGAAGAAATCGGCATTTTTCATTGATTAGGTAAAGCTAAGTTGCTAAGGTTATATCTTTAGTTGATAGATGTGAAATATCATGGGTTTTGTTTCTTGATACATTCCTTATGCAGTTGGAATAAATGATCATTATTGTTGGAGTAAATTATATTTTTGGTCCCCGAGTTTAGGTGATTTTTGCAATTTTGGTCCTCATTGAGGTTCTTGTAACGGTTTTGGTCCATATTTTAAGTAGAGTAAATTACTAAAATTGTCCCTATGGTTTGGTCAAAATTTCACATTTGGTCCCTAACCTTTTTTTTGCACTTGGATCGTCCTTATGGTTTGATTTCGTTGCAATTTTCATCCCTATGGTTTGGTCAAAATTGCACGTTTGGTCCCTAACCTATTTTTTGCACTTGGATTGTCCCTATGGTTTGATTTCGTTGCGATTTTCGTCCCTATGGTTTGGTCAAAATTGCACGTTTGGTCCCTAATTTTATGTATGTAAGGGACAAAAAACGCAACCAAATCAAACCATAGGGACGATCCGAGTGCAAAAGAAAAGTTAGGGACCAAACGTGAAGTTTTTACCAAACCATAGGGACGATTTCAGTAATTTACTCTTTTAAGTAATACGATTATTTTTAGTCCTTGAACTTTAACAATTTTGGTCCGGAAAAGATCTTGAAACAGGGATCAACAACGTCAAATAAGGACCAAAATTGCAAAAACCATCTATATTGAGGGACGAAAAATGTAATTTATTGTCATTGTTATTTATGTTATGATATGATTCTATGAGATTTAGATTATATGATATATGCAAATAGTTTCCATTTGACTTAATGATGTGAGGGTACTAATAATACAATTTTCATCTCTAATTCTTGGAGCATGAATCTGCTGTTGGATGCCTGGGGTTATGCGAAGGAGGAAACGATAAATGATTTTCCTTTTTGAGTATTTTTCATTTATATTTTCTTTATTTGCAGCTTCATACCCAAATTCTCAAGGAACACAGAATGATGACGATCCAAATAATACAACTGTCAGTAATTTGTTTCAAAATCAGACAACATGTCACATTAAAAAAAAAAATCCTAATTTAAAAAAAAAATGTGATTGCAGATTTTTGTTGGTGGTTTGGATCCTAATGTAACAGATGAACATCTGAGGCAGGTGTTCAGCCAATATGGACAATTAGTCCATGTGAAGATCCCGTTAGGCAAACGATGTGGATTTGTTCAATTTGCTGACAGGTAACAAAAAAAAAATGTTTCGAGTAAAATTACAAAAAAGTCCTTGCACAGGTACCAACTATGCAGCTTACTCCAAGATTATTATTTTTTAAACATTTTTAGAAATATTGATGCAGAAGCTGTGCTGAGGAAGCTTTACGGATGCTCCAAGGAACTCAATTTGGTGGACAAACAGTGAGACTTTCGTGGGGCCGTAGTCCTTCAAACAAACAGGTTTGTTTTTTTATTTATTTATATAATATAATATAATATATAAGAAAATTGAAAGTTGAATCTGTTCAGCCTCAGGTAGAGCAAAGCCAATACAATGGTGGGTACTATGGATATGGACAAGGATATGAAACTTACGGATATGCCCCTGTTGCTCAAGATCCCACCATGTACTATGGTGGATACCCCGGATACGCCGCCTACCCACACCTCCAACAACAGCCACAACCATCCCAACAACAGGTAAATAAAATCAACTCTAATTTATCCAATTTTTATTATCCCAAAATAAATTCAACGTCTTATTTTCCTTTTTATTAGTGACTGATATGGTCGGCTCTTGGATATTATGCTATGCTGGAAATGAAGAATTCCGGGTTTTTATTTGCTACTATATTCTATAGTAAATTATCTATATCACATATATATATTTTTATTCTTGGTATTTCTGTTTGTTTGTTTGTTCATCCCCTGAGGCTTTTCTTCTAGCTACTTTCTGAGTTTGATATAGCCATTTGACTCTTACCAAATGTTGACAACATGAGATTGAATGAATGTCTCCTTTGTTGCAATATGAGCCTGGTCTTTTCAGAATTTAATGTTTTTATTTTTATTTAAATTGTATTGTGGTTTCTTAGCTTCATAATGCATGTGCATGGTTTATGCCAGATTATTTCATCATTGCAGTGTCAAAATGTTGATTAGTTTTTAGTGTACGGGTGAAGTCATTCTGTTTTTGATTATCTGTTATTTTTATCAAGTATTTCAACACAAAATACCTCTCCCAAAAAAAAAGGTTTTTTTGGTAAAAAAAAAAATCATGATTTTTGTAAATATATGAACAATTTGAATATTATCACCAAGTTCCTCTATCTCATGGTGTGACTTTTGAATGTTATCATATGAATAAATCTTGAATGATCTGTCTAGTTCTTTTATAGGTATGTAATCACAATATTGTTGAACAGTGTTGAAAATCATGGGGTAAATGTTACAATTATCACCTCTGTTTGAATCTTTTTACAAAATTTTGTTTATTGTTTTCCACCTTTTCGGCACTCAAGTTAACGTTCCATGCAACTTCGAAGATTTGAATGTATACGACTAAAAGCTTATTGAGCATTGATTGGAAACACCTGTTCAAATTGTGATTAATGATAGAGCACTCAAATTATGATTGATGATAGGACACCCACACACCGGTGCATGTTTACGATCTTGCAAAAAAAAAAAAAAAAAATACAAACTCAGCATAAGTCATTAGTGTTTGGAGATAGAAATTTGTGGGCCTATTTAGCATAAAAATATTTGATTGGTTATAGTATTTAAATATGATTGTAATATTAAAATAATAATATGAAATCACTTAGATTCTCTCCACAACCAAATCCAACCCAATTATTTAATAAAAAATCAGTTTATCTTTCTTCTGCCAATAAAATATTGCACAACTATAGTCTCTGCAGCAAACCCGTTGTTGGGGTTTTGAGGATTTTAGCAATTCTTTATAATATTTAAGGCAACCGACTATGAAATTATTCACCAATGGCAATAATCTTATAAGAATTGCAAGTCTTGTAGAGATAGAAAAAAGAAATCCAAGTGCCATTAAAAACTAGTTTAGTGGTATTGTAATTCATTTTTGAAAGACCCGATGTGGAGGGTTTAATACGTGGATATGGTGTCATATATCCTTCATCTTTTGTCTACCATGTATTATTTTTTATACGAAGGAACAGTAGGAAAAAAAATAATTTAAAATAGTCATCACAAGATTTTATAACTACTTGTACCATCTTGGGACCTAGGAAAATTATAACATGTGATTCAACTTTCAAAATGCAAATGTTGGATAACATAGTTATTAGTTTACTAGAACTACTAAACCGCTACTTCTTATATCATGACTAGGAAACGTAAACAATATTTTTTTGTTAACATGTGATTATTTTTCTAGCGTCTTGTTAGGTTTTATAATATTCCGCTGTTCCAAAATTTTTTTCCATTGTAGGTTAACTAATAATGAGGAGTATTTTGGTAAAAGAAGTATTTATTTTTAGAACTAAGCTATTATTTTAGGACAAACCAAAAACAAAACATGAACAATCAATATAGGACGGATGGAGTACTATTTTCTAGGCCCGAAAAAAAGATGTTACTTAAACATTGCTAAGATCAATAAAACGAGAATAAAAAGAGAGCCAGAGTCAGCCATAATCTACCCAATGTTATGCTAATTCAACACCAAAGTTAGATACCAAGAGAATGTTTAAGAGTATGTGGTGAAGAGAAAATGTTATGGGCTGCTCGTAGGGGTGTGCAAAAAAACCGCAAAACCGAAAAACTGATCCGATCCGGTCAATCCGAAACCGAAAAAAAAACCGTAACCAAAAAAACCGAAACCGAAACCGTAAAAACCGACTCTCTACGGGTTGGTTTCGGTTTCGATATTTAGATATCCGTGGATACCCGAACCGAACCGGTGTGTGTGTGTGTGTGTGTATATATATATATATATATATATATATATATATATATATATATATATAAGTAAATAAAATACTAATCAACATTGTTTGGAATGATCCCTGTGATACTGCGCAGTGGCCAAAACAAAATTTAATTGACAATTTTCAGTTTCATTCTACATTCATTTTTTTTCCTTATTAATTTTATTATATAAATTTAATAAATGACATTTGAACTTTATATTTTCTTTTTGACTTCGTGAGTTACTACTTTTAGAAAAAAAATTGGTCGAAATAGAGTTTATAGTTTTGATTAAATTTGATTTTTTTATTTAACGGCTATCCGTGAACCGAACCGTGGTTACCCGCCTTCACACAGTTCGGTTCGGTTCAGTTTTTTGGCCAATTCGGTTTGGTTTCGGTTAGTGCACATGAGGTACCCGCCCCGTGGTCATGGTTCATAATTTTATTACTATTCGAACCGAACCGCCCCGTGAACACCCCTAGTTGCTCGAACATTTAATGCAAGTGCTATTTATGGAGTACTTTAAGGGGACAACAACTACAAGTTAACCTGAAAAGACTTTCAGTATGGTGTGCATTTGGCATGTTGTCTGAAATGCTCTTTTATGTATTTGTGACTCTGACTGTTTGTCTAACTATATCGTGTTGGCCTCCAACCATATGCTAGAAATGTTTTTATTTGGACTCTTATATATAGGTTAGGCTGTTTGGTGGGGTACATAGCTAAAATGATACAACCAAGTCCGGAGAGGGGTTGAAGTAGGTTTTGGTCCAAGGTCGGTCCAAACCGATTTGATTCCCCGAGAAAAATATAAAAATCAGACCCTTATAGTAAAAAAATAATAAAGGAGGGTGACTTTTTTTTTGTTTATGTATTTTAAAAAATGGACCCTTGTTATAAATTTATCCTTATATCGTTTTTGTAATACTAATAATACTAGTTCATCGGTTTTTTGTATTGTTTTTTCCTCACTACTAGGTAAATGCAATGTTTTAAAAATTGGTTTTCCTACACATACATACATACATAAATCAATAATTTGATGTTCACAAGTTCAAACATTAAAAATACACATAAAAACAAGTTGTAGATCAATCTAAATATATCAACATAACACATAACCATAAGTTTTACATCGATTCACATAAATCAAAAAGAAAATAATGTATAATATTGAAAATATATATAGTTTTAGATGAATATAAATATATCAAAAACTTCATAACATTTACCATATGTTTTTATTTAGAGAAATCTGAATAGATGTGAAAAAAACTCACCAAAGTTTACTATCTAAAATGGTTCTATTCGATGAATTTTTATTCAATTTAACCAGTTCAATAGTGTTTTTTGTAAAAACCGTCTGGTTTATTTCGGTTAAAAAATAGACATAAAATCGATGATAGTTGAATCGCTCCCTTCCCTGGTTCTCGGTCCAACTGGTTCGACCGTTCGGTTAAAACCGTTTGCTCAAATATTAGGTAAATGTTTTTTTAGGTAACATGTTATTATTTTAAACTTATAAAACAAGGAAAGAATAAGTAAAGGAAATGAAAACACTTAGTTGTGAACATTTGATGCTGAATTGTTTTTCAATAACAAGGATAATAAAATTTGTATCATTTTCAAAGCTCCAACAACAAGGATTTCAAAATTAATGATGTTAAAGTTTCAAGTTATTTACAGAAAATCGAAAAGAAAACATATAAATCAACTTCTTATCATAAAATTAATATGAAAGAAATGAAGAACAATAGTGTAATCTTACAATTTACATGAAGAAATCACATGAACACAAATCATACTAACACGAATCAGAAATTAAATACATAACCCGTGAGACTGCCTGAAACTAGATTTATACAAAATACAAGGTTGGTTTCTTTTGAAAGACACGTGAAATTAAATTATTAGAATCGATGTATCAAGAAAGATTGAAATCATACGATGAAATCGGAAATCATAGGCTTGCATAAAAAAACCAAAATCAATTTATTATGAATTAACTTGTTTGTTATCATTGCAAAAACTAGAATTGATTAATAGAGTCCTTCGATCAATGGTGATGAAAGGCCCAATACGATGATTATTTCATAATAACCACATGTCCCTTTGTTTTCTTTGTTGATTTTGTTTTGGACTAAAAATTGATGGCCCTATACCATCGTCCAAACTACCCTACCCATTGGTATGGATGGTTTCACCAAATATTAAAACATGATGTGATAATTGATTAGTATTAACTAATAAATAAACAAATCAACCATTCTAATATTTTGTTTAATATAAACTAGAAGAAATCTTACATTTTAAAATAGGAAAATGAATTATAAACCCAATAAAGTTTTCAAACCATTCAAAAAGCTCCAATTATGTTTTGTGTGTTCAAGACAACCCAACGAACTTAACATTTTGTCTAAAATAATCAAACTAACTTACACTTTTGTTCAATTTGTCAACCAACTAATGAAATTCAACTAATGACACGACTTATGACATGAAATTAAATATCGATAAAATGACTTGTAAGACCAAAGGAGTTTTAAAACCGTTCAAAAAATCTCAATCATGTTTTGTATTTAAAAAAAAAACCCAATAAACTTATCCTTTTGTCTAAAAATCCAACATTCTTAAGCTTTTGTTTCTCATTCGTGACAACCAGATTCATTAGGTATACAATTAGTTAGCAAATAACATTGCATTATATTTTATGACATGGTACAAACATATTAAAATTGCCCTTTATATATATATATATATATATATATATATATATATATATATATATATATATATATATATATATATATATATATATATATATATATAAGGGAGAATTTCATATATGCCCCTCTTAAACTTCAAAATATCATATTTGCCCAGCTTAATTTCTTAATATCATATTTACCATTCATAAACCTTCAAAATATCATATTTGCCCAAATCTTTTTTTATAATGTTTTTAATATTTTATAATCATTTTTTATAACTTAAAATTAGTATAATAATTAAAAAATTTAACGATATTATCCTTAGTTCTATGATAATGGAATGTGAACTTCTAAATTGTTGGAATATCTTCCTCTTGACAAACAAAAATATTCATCTTCAACCCTCTCTATGGAATGTATATTTTGATTGTTTAGTTTTTTTTGTTGATTATGTTATAGATGAAGGATATTTTAGATATTACCATTGATATTTTGATGTTTAAAAAGTGCATATACGATATTTTGAGATTTAAAAAGGGCATATATGATATTATGATGTTTAAAAATGACATATATGATATTTTGAAATTTTATGAATGGTAAATATGATATTTAGAAATTTTATGAAGGGTAAATATGATATTTAGAAATTAAATTGGATAAATATGATATTTTGATGTTTAAGAAGGGTATATATGAAATTCTCCCTATATATAAAGTTAAAAACGATATTTTTTGTTATGATTTTTGAGATGTTACACAGTTAAAACAAGTTAGTTACTTTCTTATGTACAAAAAATAAGAAATTACCAATATATGAATACGGATAAGAGGTAGTTAACCTCCTAAGTCATTTTTCCTTTGAGTTACCGGTTAAAACAGGTATTAATCGATAATATTAGTGTAATTTAAACAATTAAAACAAATTAGTTGCATTATTATGTATAAAAAAAAAAAAGTTGCCGATATGTAAAAAGAATAAGAAATAGAAATAGTTACCTCATTTTTCCGGAGAGATATCAAATAGTTAACTTATTTGGTAATAAATCTCATTGAACTGAACTAGTCGGTTCATCTCAATGCCTCGTGTCTATCCCAGCTAGCATTTACGATTTTATTAGTCCAAATCAGGGCGCCAAAATCCATCCCATAATAAACGCTATCTTAATCACGATTCAAATTCGAAAAACGATAAGGATTTTCCGAATACTACTCGACCTCTAAGTTCTATCTTACGAATTAAGTTAACACATATTTTTCACAAAAACTCACAGATTCAAGAAGGTACGCCTCTTTCATCTTTATACTACATTTGATATAATGCTCATGTTTTGATATTGATGTTTGATTTTGCGCGTTGTTTGCTGCCCAACGATCGAAGTTTGTGTACATATGTGGATGGTTTGGGTACTCTAACAATCTCGGCTCGAGTTTAAGAATATCGATTAGTGAACTAGGTTACAAAACTCTACTGGTAAAGTGTTATAGTTATGTTTACCACTTTTATGTTTTATATGAACTGATTGTTTGTTTAAATGAATTAGGTGTTGGTAAGTATTGCAATCGTTGATCTTTTGAAGAGCATAATTGTGTGTTTGTAAGAATCCAGAATGAGTGTGGTTGGGTTTGATATCGGGAATGAAAACTGTGCTATAGCAGTTGCGAAGAACGGCGGGATTGATGTGTTGCTGAATGATGAATCAAAACGCGAGACGCCTGCTGTGGTCTCATTTGGTGAGAAGCAAAGGTTCTTGGGTTCTTCAGGAGCTGCATTTGCTACAAAGTTTCCAAAATCAACTATTTCTCAGATAAAGAGATTGATCGGAAGAGAATATAAGGATCCGAGTGTGCAAGAAGAGCTTAAGTTGCTACCTTTCGAGATCACTGAGGGCCCATATGGTGGTGTTTTGATCCATTTAGAGTATTTGGGTAAGACATGGACTTTTACACCAGCGGAGATTTTGGGGATGTTGTTTGCACATTTGAAGCAATTAACAGAGAAGAATCTCGAGTCCCCTGTTGTAGACTGTGTGATTGGGATTCCATCGTATTTTACAGATTTGCAAAGGCGTGAGTATCTTAATGCTGCTTTTATGGCGGGTTTAAGACCTTTGCAGTTAATGCATGATTGTACTGCTGTTGCATTAGGTTATGGAATGTACAAGACTGATTTCTCTATCGAAGGACCAACTATTGTTGTATTTGTAGACATCGGGCACTCTGACACTCAGGTGACTTTTGCTGCATTTAGAAAGGGAAGAATGAGAATATTATCACATTCTTTTGATCCGCACTTGGGAGGTAGAGATTTTGATGAAGTGTTATTTAGACGTTTTGCAACACAATTTAAAGAAGAACACGATATAGATGTTTACTCAAATGCTCGTGCTTCTATAAGGCTTAGGGCGTCATGTGAAAAGTTAAAGAAAGTTCTAAGTGCCAATGCGGAAGCACCACTTAGCATTGATTGTCTGATTGATGATAAAGATTTGAATGGATTAATAACGAGGGAAGAGTTTGAGAATCTGTCACTAGAATTGGTTGAAAGGGTTAGTGTTGCCTTCTGTAAGGCTGGAGAGGATGCTGGTGTAAAGATTGGTGATATACATAGTATTGAGGTTGTTGGTTCTGGGTCCCGCATACCTGCTATTATGAGAAAGTTAACTTCAGTTTTTGGTAAACAACCAATGAGAACATTAAATGGTAGCGAATGTGTTGCTAGAGGATGTGCTCTTCGTTGTGCAATGCTTAGCCCAGCTTTTCGTGTTCAAGATTATAAGGTCTTTTTTTTTTTTTTCTCTAGCTACCTTTTACGATAACAACTAGTAAATGGGAAACTTAATTATAATAAGGGAACTAATTAATCAATAGAAGTAGTACATTGAAAATATATTGATATAATTATCTTTTTAAAGATTTATGTTATATATTCTTATTGTTTGCAGGTTCAGGATTTATTTCCCTACACAATACGCTTAGATGATGAAGAAAACAAAAGAAAAACAGGACTTTTGCTTTTTCCCAAAGGCAGTCCATTTCCAAAGGATCATATTTTTGGTGTCCATGTAGATACTATATCATATTTTCAAGTCTTCTACACTAACAAGAAGGACTTCCCTGCTGGAATATCACCTCATATTGGTTATTTCATGGTAATATGTTTGTGTGTTACAATATTTTCCCTTTCATATATTGGGTTAATCGATAAGTATTTTTTAAGGTGGGTCCATCTGAAACCGCTGGTGAGGAAAAAGCAAAGGGATTAGTGAAAGCGCATCTTAACATCCATGGAGTTGTTGAAATAGAACATGCAGTGGTAAATATTGTAGCTTTTTAGTGAAGCTAAAGCTATATATATAGTTTTAACTGCATATATAAGCCATGCATGCATGATCATGCAGGATGAAGAAGCAAGAAGGGGTTGGTCCAGGAGGCAGAGCATTGCAGTTTCTGAGTTTCTAGATGTTGCCATGACAAGAGATGAACTACATGAAGCTCAAGAGAGAGAAGAGTTTTTGGAACAACAAGACATAAAGGTGGAGCAAACTAAGGACAAAAGAAATACCCTCGAGTCTTTCATCTATGACACTCGAAGCAAGGTACTTGTAATTTCTATCGGGATATTAATTATAACATGATTAATGCACTTTGGATTATATATATATATATATATATATATATATATATATATATATATATATATATATATATATCATTTTGTGCTGGTAATCATTACAATTCTTCTTATTTTTTTTTGTGTAAGTTAGCTTTTGAGTTGCTACCGGAGCTTCACCACAGATTCAGAGCAGGAGATCATCTTAAAAAATCTGCAAGAAACTGAAGAGTGGCTATATGAAGATGGTGATGATGAAACTGAACAAGTCTATATCGGAAAGCTTGAAGATCTCAAAGAGGTGATGATGAAACTGAACCGTGATTTCCTTTTGAAACAACGTGCAATACATATCTAATCAATGTTTGTTTATGCAGTTGTTGGATCCAATTGAAAATAGATACAAGGATGAAATGGCTAGAAAAGAAGCAAAAGAAGCTCTGCAAACTTGTATTCAAGAAAATCGTGAGGCTGCAGATTTACTGCCCCCTATGCAGAAAGATGAGGTATAATTTATGATTTTGGTGATTATACTTTTTCTGTCAAATAATTGTCACGTTATTATTATTATTAATTTTTTCTTGGCAGGTTATCAATGAGTGCATTCAAGCTGAGCAGTGGTTGACTCATATTTCTCAACTACATGATTCATTGGCCAAGAATGCCATCTCCATATACTGCTCAACTGCCATTAGTGGAATCACAGAAACTTTTAAGAGGTTAGATTTAACCAATTGGCTTGTTGTACTAACATGAATCGATTCACCTAAAACTCGTTAAATTTTAGTTGAGCTCGAGCATAATTATTGACTTTAATTGTATTATTTTCTATTATGTCATGTATAGATATTTGGGGGATAGTTAATACTTTCCGTATATTATTCATCTTAGGGCTATAATAGGAGCTTAACTTGGTTTGTATAGGAACCTAAAACTCACATTCAGTCTAGTGTATGTGATGATGGGGGTGGTGGCATTGTTAGTTTTTAGAGAACATAATTTGGTAAATTTGGCATAACATGAATAACACAAAGAATCATGTGAATAGTCTTTGAGTGCATTGCTTTTGTTGTTAGAAGCTGCAAAATGTAACTGTTAATTTCTTCAGGAGGTGTGAAGTCATGATGATATCCAAACCTTCACTTCCCAAATATGATGAACCCGTGGACTCTGATGAAAAGCATGACGATCCAGATGGCGTTCAAGATGATTGTGGATATAGATCTCTTTAGATTGGTGGGATCAAACACAACAATATATTCTAGTTTCCTCCATGATCTTTAGCTAGCTTTCTATTTTGAAAACTTTACAATGCATTTGTAGGTTTTTGGCAATTCATATATTATTAGATTAGACAGTTCTATTTTTGAAAACACCTTGGTTTAAGGGCTAGAAAAATGCAGCCCCTGTTGGTGTTTTTTTTTTTTTTTTTTTTTTTTTAAATCATTATTCAAGCTTTGTTCCTTGTATTTCCACATGTATGTTCCTTGGTTTTGATCATAGCCAATTAGCCATGAGAAATCATAAATGAATCAAATCATCTGGTTGAGACATAACAAATCTTTTTTCTTTTCATTGTACCATGAAAAATGCAATTTTGACATCAAACTACTCAAACTCCAAATTAAGTTCATTAACCATGGCCAATGAAAACCAAATTGTTTTGTATTTAACAACAGGCTAAAAATAATTATAATTGATCCTTTCCTTTTATAGGAACCTTTTTACTACCTGCTTTGCTTTAGATCTCCATTTCACCTAACAAATAAATTCGAGCCCTTAAGGTCACCGGCCCATTATAGTCGGTTCGTCTCCATCAGTCTATCCAACTTGGATTTTTTGATTGGGCGCGCCAAAACTCACCAAACTCAAAAGTCCAAACGTTATTTATTGCTAGTAAATGAACATGACGATTCATATTCAAAATCGACGTTGAATTTTCAACGACTACTCGATTTCCTTTTTTACGATTAATTTCTGTTTTCGGTTTTCCACACGCATTCATTTACAAAAACTCACACTTGAAGCAGGTACACCTTTCATCTTACTCCTACGTTAGATCGATGTTCATATTTTGATCATTATATTTGATTTTGCGCCGTATATGCGGTTGGCTACGGATTGATCTAAGTTTGTGTATGTATATATAGTTTGTGTGATTAGTTTAAGAACAGAGTAATCATTACTCATAAAACGGAATTCTGCGAGATGTAGTGCTTTACTCTTGTTTATGTTTAAATTTACTTTGTATGAAGTAGTTTATATATGAACTGAGCATTGTTTGTTTGGATGAATTAGGGTTTTGTAAGGATCATCATCGGTGTCGAGTTTTTGAAGAGTATTCTTTTGTTTTTGTGCGAATTCAGAATGAGTGTGGTTGGGTTTGACATCGGGAATGAAAACTGTGCCATTGCAGTTGCAAAGCGTGGTGGGATTGATGTGTTGTTGAATGATGAATCTAAACGTGAGACGCCTGCTGTAGTCTCATTTGGTGAGAAGCAAAGGTTTTTGGGTTCTGCAGGAGCTGCATTTGCTACTAAGTTTCCAAAATCAACCATTTCTCAGATCAAGAGATTGATTGGAAAGCTATATAATGAACCTAGTGTGAAAGAAGATCTTAAGTTGCTACCTTTCGAGACCACTGAGGGCCCATATGGTGGTGTTTTGATCCATTTAGAGTATTTGGGTAAGACATGGACTTTTAAGCCAGTGGAAATTTTGGGGATGTTGTTTTCACATTTGAAACAATTAACAGAGAAGAATCTTGAGTCCCCTGTTGAAGACTGTGTGATTGGGATTCCATCATTTTTTACAGACTTGCAAAGGCGTGAATATCTTAATGCTGCTTTTATTGCCGGTTTAAGACCATTGAAGTTAATGCATGATTGCACTGCAATTGCATTAGGGTATGGAATGTACAAGACTGATTTTTCTGATGAAAAAACAACTAATGTTATATTCGTAGACATTGGGCATTCCGACACTCAGGTAACGGTTGTTGCTTTTGAAGAAGGGAAAATGACAATATTGTCCCATTCGTTTAATCCGAACTTGGGAGGTAGAGATTTTGATGAAGTGTTATTTAGACATTTTGCAACACAATTCAAAGAAGAACACGATATAGATGTTTACTCGAATGCTCGTGCTTCTATAAGGCTTAGGGCGTCATGTGAAAAGTTAAAGAAAATTCTAAGTGCCAATGCGGAAGCACCACTTAGTATTGATTTTCTAGTTGATGATAAAGATGTGAATGGATTGATTAAGAGGGAAGAGTTTGAGAACTTGTCAGTGGAGTTGCTAGAAAGAGTTATGGATGCTTGTGGTAAGGCCTTAAAGGACTCTGGTCTAGGTGTAGATAAGATAGATACCATTGAGCTTGTTGGTTCTGGGTCCCGCATACCTTCTATTACAAGAAAGATAGCTTCGATTTTTGATAAAGAACCAATGAGAACACTAAATGGAAGTGAATGTGTTGCTAGAGGATGCGCTCTTGCTTGTGCATTGCTTAGCCCAACTTGCCAAGTCAAAGATTATAAGGTTTTTATCTAATTAATATATCTTTTTTGGTACTACGTTTTTATGAAGATAAGGGTTTATGCTATTTTATTTTTTCTTATCTTTGTAGGTTCAGGATTCATTTCCTTACTCAACAGGAGTTTTTTTTGATGATGGTAAAAGATGCCCTGAATTTACGTTATTCCCAAAAGGCAGTTCATTTCCAAGAAATAAAACTGTCGCATACCATGGAAATACTACATCTTATTGTCAAGTTTTTTATACCAACACGACGGATTTCCCTGCTGGATTATCACATGAAGCTGGTTATTTCATGGTAAAAGTTTTATGTGTGTGTGTATATGTTATGTTTAATATTGTATTACTTACACTTGATTTACTTTTTCCCATTCACATCTTGAGTTAATTGTTAAATATATGTTTAGATTGGGCCATCTCAAGCTTCTGGTGCAGAAAAAGTGTTGGTCAAAGTTAAAGTGCATCTTAACATCCATGGAATTGTTGAAATAGAATCTGCATCAGTAAGTATTGCTTGATGTTTAGATTGGTGAACATGGATATATAAACTAATATTGTTCTTTTCTGTGCTTATAGTTTCAGTTTATAGAACATAAGCACCCTTCAAGTAAAAAGTCTACTTGGTACTCATGGCCATTGGGGATAAAGGCCAACGTCTTTTTCAGAATAATGCTGCTTATCGTAGATTTTCTAGTTCTCGATTGTCTACTGAACGTTATGTAATTGAAATCATGCACACTTTAAATTATCATTATATGAAAAGATAAAGAGAAACATAGGCTTTATTGAAATTGTACGTATTGTTAAACTCGCATTTAATCTAGAGAATGTAGCTTTGGTCATTTTTTACATCTTTATAATCATGTGGAAGTTTGTTTAGCAGACTAATTGTATTATTAGAAACTGCAATTCCTGATGTGCTACTTTCTCTGTTAATTTCTTCAGGAGTTGCTAAGTCATATTTGGTTCCAAACTTCCACTGCCAATGTATTAGGACCCCGTGGAGTCGGATCGAAAGCAGAATCCTAGTGAGATGCAAGTCGATAATTGATATAGATCTGTTTAGATTGGTGGGATCAAACACATCATAGTATTTGAGTTTCCTACAAAATATTTGGCTTGTGTTTTGAAAAACTTTATTATCGATATATGTTTGCTGTTTGCTGTGAGTACTTTATTTTTTTGAGCTGTGTACTTTAACAAGCTGTCATATATACTTATGAAAACGCTGTGTCTTGGAAGGTTAAAAAAGCACTATATTGTTTCTGTTATCTTTAAAGGATTCAAGCAATGTTTATCGTTTTCCTGCATGTTTGTTCTCAATCTGTAAGTTAATTATCAAGTATAGAGATTTGATCCATAATACCTATAGTGGAAGGGTCTAGCGAGAGCTAGGGTAAGCAAAAGGGTTGTGTAAAACCTTCCTTGTAACTACTTTAAAAGAACAGCTATGCATTTATTCATACTGCTGTAGAGACACTTGATGATTGATGATTCCTATCTTTATACAAAGCTGTGGTTGCTGTGACAACCGCTCGCGCTCGACCCGTGGGATATAATGACAACGGAACATATCTCTGAACTGCTTTCAAGTAACAACAGCTCTCAGGTCATCTGTATACAACCCAATCATCAATCTCCATCAGTCGTTTGCCCCAGACCTCAACAAGTTCAAGGCACATCTGACCTTTTAGTCAGTAGGAAATGAGCACGTGAAGAAACATCCTTCCATGTCAGACAACCATCTCATGGCTGTGATCGGATCCTGAGTCCCATCGAAGGCCTATGGCTTCGTGTTATCGAAGTTTCGGTACTGAAAAGCTCAACCAACTCCTCCCCTGCCGCTGTTAAAGCTGTTGTAGCTGCTGCGGCAGTCGTCTCAACAATGGCTGTATATCTGTCATCAAAATACTCCATCATAGCGGTCTTAATAGACCCAAAAATCTCCGGAATCTGACCCCGCACAACCTCGACCACTTCCTTGTGGATGATCTCCTTGACACGATCCTCTATCAACACTGGCCCACCCTGGCCGATAATCTCGGGCGTTGACGGGGCCTCCTGATCACCCTGCCCTTATCCCGATTCGGATCCTATCACAAAACGCCTCGTAACCACCATACTTAAAATACATCAGAAAGATATTTAGATAATCTGCACAAATAATAGGGAACCAACTCGCAACTAAACCCTAGGGGTTGTGACTTCCTTGCTACGCGTATGGGTCCTGTCCCTTTAGTAGTATGTGCCTATACTACCTTCCACACCTTCCCATATTTGTCTCAACAATATACATACACATGGTGGTCGCTCAATCCTTACTCCTAGAGGAAGGCTAAGTATCTCATAACCGACCTACCGGCCTCACACAACCCACCCATCCACGAAACTTCCACCAACTTTGCAACACTAGTGTATGCTAGTCATACATGCTGGACCCTATAGATTTTCGAATACCTGATCCTACCCTAAGCCCTTCATTAAACAAGAACATGAAATAAGGCAAAACTAAACATCCTCAGCAGGGCTGCTCACTATTCGGATAAAACCAAATTATCCAATTGGACAATTTGGTTCGAATATTCGGATTTTTGGATTGATTTTCAACAAAACCGAATTATTTTTTTGAATTTCGGATTTGTTTTGGTTTATAAAATAAGAACCGAATAGTCCAAAAAAAACCGAATAAACAATTATTATTTATCTATTTATAATATATATATCTATAGTTATTTATTAATTTTGTAATTTATTTTTTTAAATAGGTTCAAAATGTTTCAACTGATAAAAAAACATTGATATGCATTTTCTCTCAAAAGTTTTCTATCTATAAAATATTTAACTATACTATATGTTCTTAGTAGTTGTTTATAAATTTCAAAACACAACCAAATAATTTGTTTTTGCTTATTGTGTAAAGTTGGGTAATATTATAATTATATGTCGTTTTAAAATGTTTATTTTTTTGAAAACCTAATTATAAAAACCGATACAACCGAATTATAATTGGATTGGATCGTATCGGATTTGAATTTAGATTGGACTATTCAGATCCATCTTTTAAAAACCGAAATCAATTTGGATTCACTTGATTGGATCGGATCAAACCGATCCATCCAAACGAACGCTCCTAATTCTCAGGCCATAAGGTCTTAATTATGTATGGCCGTGATGCATACACTAAACAACTACAGTAATGATGACAATTTCATATAAAGAAAACCCTAGACTATCAGGCATCATATAATCATGCAATTCTATCACGCAATTCCTAAAGATCCATAGTCTAGTACTAGCATGATGTGCTAACATATCACATAATCAAATAACTGCATGGTATTTTGGGTCTACTTATTGGCTTCGGCTGATCGTACACTCTGCATCCTCCTTTACTTATTTTGAAAACCATTTAAAATCATTTTGACAATCTTTCCTTGATTTGAGACTGGATTTACACGAGTGTTCCTCCAATTCACTCAAATGAAGGCTCTGGTACCAACTTGTAACACCCATAGAATCATGCCAAATTTAAACTTTTTCAAAACTTTTCAAAACCATTAATCACTTCAAGACTTGTTTTTAAAATAGTATAATATCAGAGTATCCCAAAAACAAAGTCATAAAATGTAAGGAGTTGTACGATCACGCCTTGCACGAAAATCTTCATCGGACTCGCCAAGTTGACCCTGCAACTCGTGGAGTCCCTTCGGTGAAATGCTTTCATAGGGCCAAATCTCGATTGAAGAATGAATGAATGGAATTTCTCTAAGATGATGAGAAGTGCAAAAATCTGATTCAATGATAAGACTTATCCAAATTTTAGAAAATTATGGAAACTGGAAGCAGGTGCTTCAAGTCATTGAGTGGATGCAAGCAAGAGAACGCTTCAAGTCTAACAGGATAAGGTTCTCTCAATTTTGTTTTCTTAATAATATATAATCTGTCAAAGATTATTCATATATCTTATCATTATTATTATTATTATTATTATTATTATTATTATTATTATGTATTCTTAATTTCTTACTTTCACAGAAACATTTACACTGCTGCGCTTGATGCACTTGGGAAGGCAACAAGACCTATGGAATCACTGAATGTATTTCACACTATGACTAGATTTCACACTTTGAATACTAAGTGTTTGGTTAATTGTCTCGATGAACAAACAAAAGTTAAAGTGTGCTTCAATTTCAAATATCGATAATTGAACTTGTTTCATTCAATATTTTTATCTGCTACATAATGTGGGATAAAGATTCACTCTTTTATTAGGAAGAGTTTAACTGCTAGCCCCATAGGCAAGTTTTCATTTTGGATTTGAATTAAGTATGCTACACTTGGTAGAGTTTGTGTTTGATTTAGATGGCAACAATCGATGGGAGACCTTATGCAACTGGAAGATAATCTTAAGGTTATGATGGTTGCTGATTTGCTCTTGACGGGACATGAAACGACATCTGGATCCTTTGATGTACACTTGAAAGACTTCTTCTTTTCTCAATTCTTCATAGTACGTAATTTGTTAAAGTGTCTGACTAACTGTTAGGTCCTATATGATCATTATGCTCAACATCGCATTGCGCAAGTAGCACATTCGATGATGGTGCTTTTAACTTACAAATTCTGTAGTTTGATATAGGATAATAGGTTGTTGCATTGCATTAAAATATAATCTATGAATCCCTTCCCCTCATGTTTCTTGATTCACTTATTGTTGTTGTATCTAACTGTGTCTAATAATATGCTATTATTATTGCTCAACCAATTGGTGTATTCACACATAAAAGATTCATAATTTGATCCCTCACATGTTGATATTTCAACTAGAAATCATTTGAATCCCTGAAGCCTGATATGTTGATTGTATTAGGAAACGTATCTGCACAAGGAGCAAAGTTAAGTACAAGCAAACAGTCATTAAATTTGTGCTACAAGAATTTCACAGTTTGTTGGGTCCATTTCTTGACCTACCATACCATGTTATTCCTGGAGATAGAGACATTGGAGAATGCAATGGCATTGGATTTCGATGGTTATGGTGCATTTGAAATTGGTAATTGATAACTTGATTTTTTGTATATATTTTAGCAATTGTTTTCTTTTACTTTTATCATTTTCAATATACTTTTTGCATTAAATCGTTAGATTTATTGTTTTGAAAATGTTTACTCGTTTAAGCTAGTTTTGCACATATTTGTATGTGCAAGATGGTATTTTGGAGCATTGTTAAAGCCACATTGAATGCCTTGCAACCAAGATTGAAATCTCGTAGAAAAATCCAGAAGCGAAAAGAAAAACAAAATGATATAAATTAATTTTTCAGATTTTGACCGGCTTTCTTCAAGCGATCAGACGGAGGGGTAAACGTTGTCCGATTTAGCTGAAATTTTACGAGCATCATCTTCCCAACTCGTTGATCTTCAATCTCACAAAAAATGAGTTGATTCAGACATGTTTTCGTCGGGTTTTTGTCTGATGAGCAACAATGCAGATTGCTGCCATATTTAGTTTTGGCAGCCCAATACATGAAGTCAAATATGCAGCCCACGTTAGCATTTTATGGCAACCCATAGAGCAATTGTACAACCCATTACTTAATACTTTAGCAACCCAATTTATAAGTTGAGTATGAAGCCCATTTTGAACTTGTGCTGGGAATTGTTGAACGCACACCAATCAAAAGATGCAGTAGGGCATCTCATTCATTTCGCCGGCAGTAGGAGTAGAGGGAGTGACGACGCCTTTGGTGTCTCCTCTTTTCTTTTCCTTTCTTATTTTTGGAATTCAAATAATATTATCATTGATTTTGATTTTATTATCTTGTAATTAGTTATTTACATTAGATTAGGTTAGGTTAATTTTTGTATTAGTATTTGGATTATGAATGGAGTTTTTTGGAGCAATAAGAAATGATTATTTCAAGGAGCTTTATAATCTTCATTTTGTAATTGGTATCGGTATAATTTTTATCATTTTATTATTATTATTATTATTATTATTGTGTGTAGTTAGTTTTTATTTTCAATATTGAGTGAATCTATGGAATAATTAATTGATTATGAGTAATTTGTGTGTTTTGATGGTATGCTATGAAAATAATTTCTAATAAAACATCTATTTATGTTTATATGTATTTAATCATGAGTTTAGATATGTGAATATTTAATTAGTGTTAATTTCTTGATTACGTAATAGATATTCAAATTAACAAACAATAAATGGTTTTTGTGATTACTTTCCTTTCACACAATCATGAAAGTATTTTCTCCAACAAGATAGTGAAAACATTTTGATTCTTCTTGGATTTGGTGACTTTTAAATCTTAATGCTAGTTAATTTTCATTAATTACATGCTTCATGGAAATTGTGACTTTAACTAAGAAAATATGTTGTTGTGAGCTTTTCTAATCACTATATTAACTAAAAAAAATCTAGGTGATCTCAAGCTTCTTAGATTGCTATAGCCAAATTAATATCCATTAAACCCATTGCACCACAAAATTATGATGATTAGTCAAATAGTTGAACTTGTGATTTATCCCAATATTGAAACGTTTTATTTTATAGATTTTGTATTTTTCCATTTTAGTTATTTTTGCAAAATAGTTTTTATCGCATCTAATATTATAACAAAACCCCCTTCATTTTATAATTTTATTTAGAAACTAAATGCATAGATTTCATTCGAACCAATCCTTGTGGATTCGATCCCTTCCCTATTACTGTTACTACAATTCATTTTTGTATGTTGTCCTATTTAAGTGTTTTTTTTTTTTTTTTTTTTTTTTTTTTTTTTTTTAAATTTTATTTTATTTGGTGGTCTCCACACCCACCAATAATGTTAATTTTGTCTCACTTAACTCCGTGGTGTTGCTATATTCTGCCTGTACTTTTTCCTCACTTTCCCTTGCATGAAACAGAAAACAACTCAAGACCCGAACCATCAAAAACAAGGTAGAAAGAAATACAAAGATCTTTTAGACTTTTAGTAGTTACAAGTTATAATATTGTATCTAAATTCTAACATAAATTTATTATTTTTTCTACCCAACATATTGGGGTTGGACCATATGAATTATCACAAATGCTTCCACCAAATGCAACTGAATATATCTTCCATGCTCTTAGGCCTAGGATGGTTTTTAGTGCATATGTTCAAAGTTTTTCTGATCGGATTCATCCAGATGGGACCCGAGAGATAGTTGTATGCTACTTCTGCCATTGTTAGCCATTGCAAGCTTGCTGGAAGATCTCATGTTCTACTGTTTTACATGTCTCTATTCTTTCTGCTCATATTAACTGTTCAAACAGCTTTAAGAAGTTGATATAAATTGGTCTCTGAAATTCATGAACCATTTGCTTTCACAAATCACATCACATGAGAATGAATTAAGTGTAATTTGTCACCTATGAAAATACAGTTATTATTTATTGATGTTTCACATTTTTGAAATCCATATACCGGAACAAAAGCACATGAAAGAAGTTAATGGTGGTCTATTTAGGAACAAATTAATTTCAGGAGATGTATATATGCCATACGAGAATTTTGTAAATGGAAGTGTGAAAATGTGATTGCTTTCCAACTCGGCAACTCCCGCAATGCAGGGTTCTTCCTAATTTATAATGAAATTTACATCAAAATATTAAAAAATTGCATTGATATACAAGAATACATATAAGTCTTTTTATTGCAAATGTGAATGTTATCGTGTGTTGCCATTTATAATAAAGTAGACATAGAATTATTAAAAATGATAATGATAATCAACTAGTCATAAAATTATTCCTTCATATTGACAATAAATTATAAAAATAATTATGATAGAGTATATCATGTTTTGTTTATAAATTAAACATGTTGTATCTTTCAAACCATTAAATAACTATATATAAATCAAAATTTTTGTGAAACATAACTTCATTGAAAAAGTATAAATTCACTTTTGTATTTACTTCTAGTTATTACTATTGAGTTTTTCACCTCAACTCGAGTGTTAACCACATATGCAAGATAACCCGAACACATATTGGAGATACTGCCTAACCCTGACAACCGAACAAAAAGTTGAACCAATCCTAGTATCCTCACCATAAATGGTGAGTTCTCCCTACTTGAGGTTGGAACTACCACCAACTACCTCTTGCAATTGATCATGGATTCAATATGCTAAGTTAGTTTATCCCCACAATCACGTACACATCCTTTATAGGGTTATATTTTATCAAGTTGGTACATTTTGAATAATTATTAGTAATATGATTATTAATAAATAAAATCAAATCTAATATTTAATTAAGAAATAATTATTGTTTTTGTGGAAATAATAACTAAAAAATATAAACTCACTTTTATATATACTTCTAGTTATTAAAAAAAAGTTATTGTATAAACACTATATTTTATCAATAAAAATAAAAATTTAATTTGTTAAATATGTTTGGTTATAATACATATAAAAAATGCAATTATGATCGTCAATCCTTTGTAGCTTATAATCAAATGTACATAAACGTATTAAAAAATAAGATTGATATACAATGTATATAAATGTTTTTTTATTGCAAATGGGATTGTTACCACATGTCGTTATTAATACTAAGTCCATATAAAAGTATTAAAAATGATATTGATATTTATAGTAAGTCTACATAAAAGTATTAAAAAAGAATATTGATATTTATAATAAGTCTACATAAAAGTATTAAAAAAAATAATATTGGTATTTATAATAAGTCTACATAAAAGTATTAAAAAATAATATTGCTATTTATAATAAGTCTACATAAAAGTATTAAAAAATAATATTGATATACGCCGCTGATATTGACATCCTTCATTATGAAAATAAAATATAAAAATAATTTATCATATAATTAATTGAAAACATTCGAATGAATAGTGTCTTCAATAGGTTCACTAAAATTTTTGGCGGCTAATTATCTTTTATCGGTTTATATTATATTACCTGTTGGTTTTTTACCGTTGATTGGCTAATTGTTTGGGTGCGTGAGTCATCGGCTCCATTGCTACGTGTTCTTTTCTTGATCGCCTCCGCTTCTTCGAGAAAACCACTACCGCCTCGTACTCTATCTACCTCTTTGTCTCTAACTCCATTGAAACAAACAAACATTCGATCATTTCCATATGATGTACGGAGATGAATACAATCATCAACTTGCTCTCCCACCACCGATCTCATCTAATCTACTTCTTCCACGATGAGTCATCTCTCAAAAAGCACACTCAAATAAGAAATTGGTATAAATTCTTGAACTCGATCTAATTTTCAACCATTATTTTAGGGTTTTGAAGAGACCTAGAAGTCCATGTGCTCGGTCATCGTCACACCTCCTCTGTTGACGGTGACTCCTGTCGATCACCTACTATAGCGACTCATGTCGAAGACCTACTACAAGTGCACAAATTTAGGTACCATCGTCAACTGCTTCCCCCTCTTCCTCTTTTATTGTCCGTTCTGTGGAAGACGATCTTAGGATGTTGTTTGTTGCATACGGTCTGTGATTGCATCACCTTATTTGAAGCATCCAACTGCCATAAAGTGATTTGGTTTGGGGGGAGATGGAAGATGAGGGAGGACACGAAAGAGTGTATAAGCAGGTAACCCCTGATTCAACTATTTGTTTCTCAATTTCCTAAATTTTTAGTGTTTTTGAATCTTGAAATTCTTATGTTGTGGTAACTTACTGTTTATTTGGATTCGACCTTTGTTTATTAGAATAGGAATTCAATTATGGAATATAACTTTACGTTCTTTGTGCCTCTTTAGTTTTGAATACCAACTGCTTGAGAAAAATCCTCAATGGAAAATGTGTTTCTACTTAGATTAAAGTTGTTTTGCTATAATTAATGGAGAGAATATTATACTTCGTTTTGAAATCTAAGAGCTTAGATCGAGAGATTTTAATCAAATTTAGTCAAATATATGAATTGTGTTCTCAAAATTCGATTATGATTGCGACATCCCTTTTCATAGTTCGAATTATGAGAACATGAAAAATAGAAATATTATGGCAAAAAACTGGTAAAGTATCACATCTTTATGTAAGACATTATGCTTCGTGTTCCATACGCTTCAGATATAGGATCGATCGCATATGCTATAATATTTGACCATTCTAAAATTTTCCAAATGCCTAGGGCATTAAGAGGGAAAAAGGACTAGAACTGGACATGACTAAATTTATTAAACAACTGTCAAAGGACAATCTAAGGTTCGCCAAGGATTGGTCGCTTATGACCAGTTGGAAGTATAGTAGTGGATGGATAAGTTTTTGATATGTGAATATTTAATCATATATTTTGTGCATTATCGTAATATTATTAGCTACAATTATGCTTCTATTAATGTTGAGTTGTCATATGGAAAATATGGAAATGTTCCCATATGTGGAAGTTGGATATTAAGAATCTATGTCTAGATTAGAAACCTTCTATGCAAGAAGGATGTTCAAAGGAATGTACTTTGAATGTGAGACTTCATATCTATGGAATCTTGCAACAATCTCCAATAGAGGACTTTGTAATTTCATTGGAAATAGTCTTTGTGACTTTGGTGCTGTGACATTACGAAAGGATCATTGCATAAAATGTTAGAATCTAACATATTCTATAAGTGGCGAGAATTGGGTATTCTTACACTTGGGTAAGGATTGGGAATTGTGAAATGAGTGTGATTGGAAATATTATTCAATTATACTATTTTACAGAGTAAAGACCATAGGTAAACATAGTGTGCATGCTGAGAGCATGGGACAACTGTTGTTATAATTCAAGTAATAAGTTGATTAACCAAAACATTAAACAATGAATAATGTGTAATTAATAAGGTGATTAAATAAAAGGAGTTTTATTTATACTCAAAAGTTTGGGGGTCATATTGGATTCAATTATTATTGTGTTTCACTTTGCATCTTTTGAATTCCTGAATAATAAGATTATTCAAACATTCCACATTCGCTCATACTTTGGGAGTAGGTATGAAAGAAGATTGTCATGAACTGGATTGTAGATTGTCTAAAGTGTATTAGACATAGCAAAGGTTTGCTGCAATGTTTATGAGTGCTTATGAATATGATTTGGGCATTGGATTAAACCCACACTCACTTGGATCGCTTCATGGATTTTATCACGAGTGATTAGTGAGACGATAATATCTTATATTATTGAAACCGAGATGTGTGATTTGTATCTTGCGAGTCGGTTGCACATTAATAATATGTCAACGCACCAGTAACTTGGTGTTATAAAACGTATTATCGTGTGTGATTCGGCGAGTGAGTACAAGCGAGCATTGAGTCGAAGTTTATCCGTTCCTTTTACTAAAATTAGGATAAAAGCGATATATGTGGACCCCTCAATGATTTAGTGACGACAAACGTAAGAGCTCGGCCGGGCCAGAACTAATTTGATTTGTTTAATTAGTCGGTCGTCATAAATTGGAAATCGAGAAACAACACATGAACATAGAGTATGATTAAAATCCATGTCTCGGTTCATACGATATATAGAATGGAGGAATATATGATCCCTTATCTAAAGGATGCGTATATGATTAGATCAGAGTTGACAGCGGGTTTTGAAAGCTTTGATTGCTGAACAGGATCTGAAGTCATACGCATAATAGTTATTAGACTTATCCAAGTGGGAGACTGTTGGATTAGTGTCTAAGCCCATAACTATTTAGGTATGTACTTGACCCGATTGCGAGCATGGTCCTTTTGAGTTGCCTTCAGCAAAACAACTTGATAGGATGACTTATGGAGAAAGAGAATTATTATGATTTATTAATATATTATATGAATAATATATTAAAGGAGAAATCATATTGTTTAATTAATATTAGTCAAGAATTAATTTTGTGGCTAAAAGATATTAATTAAATAAAGGGGACTAAAACTGTCAATTGTGTGATAGTTGGATATTGGTCTAATGGACTCCATAAAGGTTGGAGTGGACGAAATCTGTGGGGAAACCTATAAGAATTCATCCAAGGCCTCAAAGGAGGGAGTCCATGGGCTGCTTAGGGCCTAAGCAGTCAGATTAGGGTTTCATAGTTCAAAACCCTAATAGCCTCACATATATAAGGACCCCTAGGGCACCTAAAAATGTGGCTAAGCATTTCTTAGGGTTCTTGGACATTTTTTTGTGCCTCCTTCTCTTCTCCTAAGTTATCCTCTTGCTCTTGGTGTGTGTGAGCCATTAGAGGTGTGACACTTGTGACACTAAGCTTTCAGAAGCCAATTACAAAGAGGAATTGAGATTGTTATTGCTACATAACAATCAAGGTAAGATCCAAACCCTAATTCATATGTTAATTCCATTATTGTATGCTAGATCTAGGGTTTATGGCTTTGGATTATTATTGCACGTTTATTAGACAAACTAGATCCAAAGCTTTAGGGTTTACATGTATACCATAGGAATGATGTAGTGCTCAAAACCTATCAGGTATCACCGTGGAAAGTGGCCTTTTCGAGTAGTGGCCAGGGTAGGTAAGGTGGCCTACCGATTGGATCATCCTAAGGAGCTTAGTCAGATTCATATCACCTTCTATATTTCTCATCTTCGGAAGTGTGTGATTGATGATTAATGGTAGTTCTGTTAGATGAAATTCAGGTCGATGAGCGCCTAAATTGTGTGGAGATGTCGGTGGCTATTTTGGATAGAAAGCAAAGACCTTTCGCAATAAGGTGGTTCCTCTAGTCAAGGTGTAGTGGTAACATTGGAAAGGTTCTTAGTGGACTTAGGATCCTGATTCGTAGATGTGTGAGCACTATCCAGACCTATTTGCAGCCGAGGATTTTGAGGATGAAATCTAGTTCCAGTGGGGGACAATTGTAACACCTAGTTTCAGGTATGCACTTCTGCTGATTTCCCAATCAACTTTTAAGGTTTTAGCTATAGTCACGACGTGAGCACTTGTGTGTCACCCGATGAATGCACATCCCATTTTGGTTGTTATGACGTGACCACATGTTGGTCATAAAATGACAGCCTTGCGAGCCAAAAGCCTAATTTCAAGGGTTGTCCCCTATTTAAGGGAGGTGATGGATAAGTTTTTGATATGTGAATATTTAATCATATATTTTGTGCATTATCGTAATATTATTAGCTACAATTATGCTTATTTTAGGACAAAAGGTACTTAATATGTTTAAAATATATTTTAAAGAAGCAAAGAACTGCTCGAGATTAAAAGGAAGCAAATGTGGAGCTAGAAGCAGGAAAGAGTGTGATAAGACATTTGAAGTCAAAGAAGTTAAGATTTCTGAAGCCCACGATGTGGGGAATCAATGCTTTAGCCGATTCGGGGGATAGCATAAACCTAATGCCCTATTCCTTTTACAAGAAGCTCGCACTGCCAAGGCTACAAAACACAAGAATGACAATTCGAATGGCGGATCATTGAATCAATTGTCCATGCAGAATTGTAGACGATTTATTGGTAAAGGTTGGAAAATTTATTTTTCCAGTGGACTTTGTGGTATTAAACATGAAAGAAGATGAATACCTTCCCATAATTTTAGGTAGACCATTTTTGAGCACCGCACGAACTGTAACACCCACAAATTTAGGCTAGACAAATAAGTTATTATAAGCCATAATAATGAATTTTAAATAGGAGATTATTTAGGGTAAATAATCTTAACCAAGTTATATTGTATGTGATGATGATTTTAGACATATAAAGAACACTCAAGTCCTACTTCGAGTGAAGAAGTTACAACCTCTCGAAGTTCGACGTTCGAACCATATGTCATAAATAGTGAATTAGAGATTGGTTGCTTATTAGCCTAAGTGATCTAAACGAAATTCATAGTATTCATTAAAGCAAATTCATACATATAGAGAACATCCAAACCTGACTTCATAAGAGGAAGTTATGATTTTCAAGGATTCATCGCAACATTTTGCACATCGACATCAAATTTTAGAATGGTAGATTATTAGGAAATATAATCTAAACGAGAATTGAAGAACTCGTCAATTGGAACTCGTTGATATAAAGAACATCAAGAACAAAATCAGTATGTAGGAGTTATGCTTTCTATAGAATTCTCTAACAGGAAAACGGAGTTCATATGAAGAATGTCAAAAACAAAGTTCATATGAAGAAGTTACGCCATTTTGAAAATCAGGAAAACTGGGCGCACGAAGTGCCCGACGTACACTAATGACATGGCGGCATTGGAGAGCGCCACGTGGAAAGTCAACCATTCCCCTCTTCAAAGAGTTAAAGGTGGCATGGATCCATGAAAATCGGACATGTGGCACCACGGTTTTGTGACACGTGTCACGCTCTAAAAGTTGGTGAGGTGGACCACCAGTATCGCGATATGTGGCAAACAACCGGAGTAGCCAACAAGGATGACGTGCCCGATGTGCATTTCCAAGTCCTATAAATAGAGCTCATTCCCATATAGATTCCTTACATCCATCCCCTAGAATTTCTCTCTCTCAGTCTCTTTCGATATTCTCCCCTGTAGAGCCATTTTCCCTTAGTTTTCGGCCTCCGACGAAGCCCTACGATGCCCATGAGTATGCATCCGAGTAGTAACCTTTTAGTAGGAGATTCGAAGTCAGGATTCTATCCGTTTAGGTTTTGGTCTTCATCGAAAATCTCTGTAATTTAAGCTACACTTTAGTCTTTTCAGTGTAACTTATATTTTAGTCATGAGTCGTTATTATGAACCTATAAATAAGATTTATCAGCAATATTCCTAGTCGTTATGCTGATTGATTTACTTACGGGAGATGTATCTAGAATGGTCATGTTGGCTTGATTGTTGGATTTCAAAAAAATCTATATGCCTAAATGATCCTGCCTCCCAATCGTCATGCCTAGTTGATCCTTATTTGATAGATCTTGATGTTGACATTGAGATTATTAAGGATATAGACTATTATTAGTCACCAGGATCATTAGAATAAGACTATGTATTAATCATAATTAGGTCACATCAAGGGAAAATCTAAGGTGGTAAGGCGAAGCGCGGCCCTAAATTTGAGTCACCTGTGTTTGTCAGGTGAGTGCATAGTTACCTTAACCTTACACATATATATCAAGTATTTAATTTTCATAAATGCTTTATGTGCTTATTATCTGAGTTTCTGATATCTATGTTACATGAGATAATGATTTTTCTAAAATATCATATATTTATTTTACCATACTCATAATGTATTGGGTAGGACCGGTAGAAAGAGATAAGAGAAATGAGATAACAGTTAAGGACCATAAGAGTAGAGACAACTGTGAGAGACCATAAGAGAAAAGAGATAATGGTGAGAAACCATACCAGAGATAGAATAATGGTGAGAAACAATACCAGAGATAGAAAAGTGGTGACAGACCATGCCAGAGTTAGAGCAAAGAGACCATGCCCAACAGAGATCAGCCATCAAGTAGAGTATTGACGGCGACCACAGACTATTCTAGACAGTACATTGGATCTAGCAGACTTGCAATCTATAAGTGTTAATGAAATCACACAAACCGAGAGTATGGATTGTGGATTCATCTAAGTACTTTATTTTTTCCCTGTTTACATTATCAACGTGTAACCTTTAGGATAGAAGCCTTGGGAGGGAGGGAGGAAGAGAGAGAGATGGGGGGATATATATATATATATATATATATATATATATATAGAGAGAGAGAGAGAGAAACAAGAATGGGTAATCGGCTTAACTGTTTCGTGTGAATTATATAAAAAGATAAATTATATTAGTGTGGGTTGAAAACCCTATGTACTCACCAGGTTTTCCAACCTTGAGAGAGAGAGAGAGAGAAATAGAAAGAGAGAGAGAGAGAGAGAGAGAGAGAGAGAAAGATATATATATATATATATATATATATATATATATATATAGAGAGAGAGAGAGAGAGGGAGAAAGAGAGAGAGAGAGAGAGAGAGAGAGAGAGAAAGAAAGAAAGAAAGAATGAAAGAGAGTAACGGGAATAGGTAATCTGGTTAACTGTTTGGTGTGAATTATATAAAGAGATAAATTATATTATTGAGGGTTAAAAACCCTATTTATTCACCAGGTTTTGCAATCTGACACATTCAGTTTATTGTATCATAGGTAATTATATATGATGATATAGGTAACTACCGAGAGATTCAAAGGAGATATAGACTATTACTGTAAAGAGATGTTGTAAGTCTTCGTTTATGCTTATGTTTATTATATTGACAATGACATCCCACGTTTGATAAATACAATACATTTCTTGGAAATGACTTGATAATATTATTATCATATTTTTAGGACAAATTCCGCAAAGTAATTTTTTAAAAAGGATACTCTGATTTATTAAGCATAAACAAAATCGGCATTTTCTAGCAGTAAAAATGGGGATATCACGTGCCCTCATTGACATTCATGATTTAAAGCTTACACTTCGAAGAGAAGATGAAGAAATAACTTTTAAAATGAACCAAGAAGTGAGTCATGAGAAACCTTTGGATGAGGTGTAAAGAGTGAATGATTTGGAGTGTGTCAAAGAAGCCAAGGAAGTAGAAGAAAATCTCAATGAATAAGAGGAAATAGAAAATTGATGGAGGAAGAGATCAAAGCATGGAAGAACCCGCAAGTTGAAGCCAAGCCACGAGCTTCAATTCCTATACTTTTGAAGTATTCGTGTTCACTACACCTAAGACTCAAGTGGAGGAGGGAATTGAAGAAGAAATTTTTGATTCAAGTGATGATGAGGAAATGAGCGAAAAATAGATTGAACAAGACATAGACAAGCCAACCTTTGACATGATGGAAGTGGAAGGACATGAACCAAACGAAGAAAAAGGGAAGACACGACTTGTTGAGAAAAGAAAAGGGTTAAAACGCAAACACGAGGAAAGTACCAACCAGAAAAAGAAGGGAGAGTTGAAAAGGCGTACATATGGCGAGTTAAGGCGTATAAAAGAAGATGGAGAGAAAAAAAATGAGAAAAGGGAGACTCCACTCCCAACCACAATAACATAGAGTGGGAAGGAGTCCGGCTTACGACTCTGTAAAAAAAAAGCGCTTATCGAAAGGCAACACGACTTTTTTGTTTTTGGGTTTAGGTCATTTTTAGTAACTGAACTTTTCTGAGTGTTTTATTTTGGTCATTATACTTTGTTTAAGCTACCATTGGTCATTGAACTTGTTTATTTTTGGTCATTTTGGTCACTCTAACCGATGATAGCCGATATATAACATTGTCAATATTATATTTCTGTCATTATATTTTTGGTTATTTTGGTCACTCTAACCGATGATAGGTATAATTTTGCGCATCAGGTTTGCTCACCCTCACCCTCAGTTCCCATCACCTCTTTTCAACCTCCAAAACAATAATATCCCATAATATGAACCTTGAACTCCATTTTTGGTGATTTCTAGCCAAAAAGATGAAGATGACGAGTTTTGATGCATCATCTCAGCATGTAAGCCTCACCATCATCTTTTCTCACACTCTGGACCTTTGTGAGTATTAAAAGTTCCATGCTTTATGATCTTAAGTGCTTAGATCTAGATTTTTCATGTGTGTTCTTCATATTTTGGCTAGTTGGGGTGCTGGGGTTCCGTAAAGTTGCCAAATTTATAGATCATAAGTGCCACTTTATGGTTAGATGTGATGGATCTGAAGTTTGATAGAGTTTTGGACTCTTGCATGAGATCTTGACCCTATTTGACATCATTTTTGACTTAGCTTTAGTTCAAGACATGCATTGGACATGTATATCTATAAAGTACCGATTTTTATTATCTTTTAGGAGTATGAAAGCCTTCTGGAATGCGTGGATTGGTGCAGAAAAAAGATTAACAACTAAATGGATTAAGCTACCCAAAGCGTTTCTCATAACGACGTGACACTTTGGTTGTCATGTCGTGACAAAGGCTGATCTGCGACTATTTTTTCTCTATTGTGCCACGATGTGACCAAATAGTGGTCATGACATGGCGACCAGCTGAATGACTTTTTGAGTATTGACTTTGACCGAATCGTTGACTTTTTGACCAAGATTGGCTTTAGGTCAAACATAGGGTTTTGGGTTCTAGTTTGAGGAATAGTCATTGTTTGATGTGTAGGTGACCTATAGAGCTGTTTATCGGATCGGTGATCATTACTTTTATCTTTTGGACTGCAAGGTGAGTTTCTCACTATACCTATGGTCGAAGGTACCAATGCTAGCCCACTATATTATGTTTTGTATCCTTGTGTATAGGATGTTGTTATGCTATAGGGGTCTGTTTGATTGGTAAATTTGCATGATTACCTGTACTTGCTGGTCATTTATTTCCTGTTTACATATGTCGACATAGTATAGTTTGGTTGAGGCGGTACGACTTTAAGCCGTAGGACAACAAACCCAAGGTCAATCTAGTTTTATATTGTGGGCCCAATGTACATGTATTGTTTATGTATTGTTGTGTGAGATTTTTTTTTATTTTTTTATTATTTTTTTAGGTGGGGGAACTCATCAAGTCTTACTTTGCAGTTGTTGATTTCAATGTTTTTAGGTATTTCTAATGATAGGAACAAAGTGAATGCATGATCGTACACATCCTCATATTGTTCAATGTTTTGAAAGATTGACTTGATACTCTGATTTTCTTGGATATGATTTGAAAACATTGGTTGTTTATCTTTGGTTTCTAGTGGAAATGTTTATATATATATATATATATATATATATATATATATATATATATATATATATATATATAAAAGATTACACATATGTATTTATATATTTTATACTTTAAAACACACTTATATATATATATATATATATATATATATATATATAGAGAGAGAGAGAGAGAGAGAGAGCTAGGTTCAAATGTTTTTAGCAACTATTGTGTGCATGAATGAACCAATAGGAAATTAGGAAAAAATAAATCATTTAAGGGTATTATAGTAATCTTTGCATAGTTAATTATGGTAGATTAACAACAATTCCTTATATCACGCAAGAAGCAAAGATAAATATAGAACATTAGCCCTAAATTGATTTGAATCGGCGCATCTATCTTCCTCCTCAACTACCCGATTACAAAATTTCTTCTTTCATTTCAACAGGCAAAGGGCATCTTGACTAGAAACGGAATTCTCGTCACTCATTTTCCTGGGCCTTCGATCGAAAACTCATTCCGACTCAATCCTCTAATCTTCCCAAAAATCAAGCAATCAAGCGAGATGATAGTCATCGGAGGCGACACATTTGACGGAACAACAATGACAATCATCGGAGGCGGCTCGGTCGCATCAATCGCCACCGCAACTTCACTCGCAGTCCCCGAGAAGCGCCGGCAGTTGCAGGCAGAGGAGGTTGGCGGTTAGGTTCACGTTTCATCGGGATCAGGATCTTTCTTTCCAGGCTAATTGTTGAAGAAGTCCATCAGGTTCACTTTTCCTCATTTACCCTTCGTTATCTCCTATTGCATCTAACTGTAAACGAAATATTGTATCTCTACTTGCTGTTTGTAGATCTTGTAACATATTGGAAGCATTTTTGAAAAGATATACGTTCATTACTTGTTCTCTGTTGATTCATTGAATCTAAATTTCAACAAGTTTTAACTGTTTTAACCCAGTATACACAATCAATTTTTTTTAGTTATCGATGTTGTAAATATGTTACTGTAATGAGATATGTGTATGTATATTTGGTTCATATTGAATAATTCCATAGCATTTTGAGCTTGATAATTTGTTGAAGTACATGACAATATGTTCTTTTAGATCTTAATACGGTCGTAGATTTGATTAATGTTTTTGAGCTCTCATATGATTACATATGTTATCTGAATTTGAAGTTGATTGATGCTTCGTTAAAGCTACAAGAAAAAATTTGACCGTCAAGAAAATGGTCAAGAAGTTCAAGAGGCCACACAGTGATTGGAAAATCTGTGTCAAGGTACACAATCTTATCTCTATAATCTTCTCATTATCATTGAATCAACCTGTTTATTTGCTAAAATTGTGTTTATAATAGAATTGGTTTCCATTCTTGTTATTGGTCTCGATTCTAGAATGGAATATCGAATTCTAATTTTATAATAGAATTGGTTTCCATTCTTGTTTATGATAGAATTGGTTTCCATTCTTGTCTATAATAGAATTGGTTTCCATTCTAGAATGGAATATCGAATTCTAATTTTGTCATAATAGAATCTTGAATTCCTTGTCAACTTAAGTAGTGAATTACCGTAACCAATTCTGTCAGAATAGAATTGGTTTCCATTCTTGTTATTGGTCTCGATTCTTTATAGAATGACATCCTAAATAATGAAACATTACATTCTTTTATAATAATATACATTGCAAGTTTAGGGACGATTGTTAATGTTGGTTTGTAGAAATTATAGTTATATACTATTTGAGTGTATATCACATTCTATCAGAATTTATTGTTTATTCTATTTAATGCACTAAAATTTTTAATATTTGAAAGTTGATTATGTTTTCTTTGTGAATTTAGGTTTTGAAGAGGTTGCCATTAATGTGGAAAATGAAGAAAACATGGAGAACAATATTGTATTCTAGCAGAATGTATTCTGTCCGAATTTATAAATTTTTATTCTTTCGGAATGTATTAGAGTTTTTGTTAGATTTTGCAGTTTTTTTCTTTTTTAACCATTTTTAGTTTTAATATTTAACAATAAATGTAATCCTTAAACCATTATTAGTCATAAATTTTTTAGAATGAATGTAATATTTGTTTATAGTTTTTTTTTTCTTTACGGATGAATGTAAATAGTGATTCGTAAAGAATAAAATTTGTATTCTTTAGAAAATGTTATTCTTAATAATATGTTGTATAATTATTAAAGCATGTTTAATATAAAAAGTATCTTGAATTAAACAATATTCTGCAGAATAAACTGTAAATTTATTTATTAGTTCATTGTTGATTTTTCATTATTCTGACAGAATAAAGTCGGTTATTATTAAAAATAATATTAAAATTTAATTAGAATTAATTTAAAAAATTCATATTTTTTAAAAATAAGGGAATTAATGATCCCTTAAAATCCGAAAATTCCCTTTTTTAAAATAGGTTAATTGACCAAAATACCGTTTTGCTAAAATTTGTGTGATTATATGATACATACTACCTTATTGTAATATCATGGACCCTCAAATCATGACTGTTGATTCTATTCATCCGGTGGTCCAGATCTGTGCATTCTGGCACACAATAGTTAGTAAAAACAATATAACCTAACCCTATATATATATATATATATATATATATATATATATATATATATATATATATATATATATATATATATATATATATATATATATATATATATATATGGCTAATGTCATAAAAACCCTCAAGTTTTCAGAGTTTTGTCGGTTTTGCCCAAAGTTGAATTTTATGTCCGTTTTTACCCTAACATTTTCCAAAAAATGTTCGGTTTTACCCTTTTACCGGTGATAACAGGTTACCATTATATTAGCTTCCCAAAAAAACCCTTAAGTTTATAGTTTTTTTTACGTTTTTACCCTTAAGTTTATATATTTTTTTACACTTTTACCGTTTGTATTTTTTTTCTTCATATTATATGTATTCATGCAGAAAATTTATATTTATATACAAAAAAAATTTAATTAAATATTGTATTTACATTTTTTTAATGTTATTTCTTCATATATATATATATATATATATATATATATATATATATATATATATATATATACACATATATCTGTGTGTGTATGGGTTTTTTCTTGGATAAACCATTTAAGATGTAAAAAAACGCAAATTAATATGTTTTTAGAACTACAAGTACATATTTTTATGCATTTAAAAATATACATGTCAATAAAAAAAACTTGTTGAATCATAAACATGTTTATATAAGTATATACATATAATCTTAGAAGTGTAAATATGTATTTTGATATACTTTTTTTAAGTATAAATATATTTTTAGAAGTATATATACATATTTATATATAATAATGTAAAAATATGTATTTATACTTCTAAAAACTATATCTATAAAACACGTATTTATAATTCTAAAAATATTATTTATTTTTTCAAATGGTATAACCTTGCAAACACACACACAAACAAACAAACAAACATATATATATATATATATATATATATATATATATATATATATATATATATATATATATAACATTAAAAAAATATGAATACAATATTTAATTAAACATTTTTTGTATATAAATACGATGTTTCTACATGATTACGTATACTATGAAAATAATACTTAGGGTAAAATTGTAAAAAAATTATAAATTTAAGGGTAAAAACGCAAAAAATGGTAAACTTAAGGGTTTTTTTTGCGAATTTAATATAATGGTAACCTGGAAAACCTGTTATTACCGGTAAAAGGGTAAAACCGAACATTTTTTCAAAAATGTTAGGGTAAAAACGGACATAAAATTCAACTTTGGGCAAAACCGACAAAATCATGTAAACTTGAGGGTTTTTATGACATTAACCCTATATATATATATATATATATATATATATATATATATATATATATATATATATATATATATATATATATATATATATAAAACTTAAATATTTTTTCTCTGATTACCACCAACAATTAGTTTCGATCACCATTATCAGTCCATTCCGGCGACCACATCAACTCCAGTCCGAGAACAAAATGAAATGAATCGAAAACCAAAGCAAAATTTGTAAGCAAAAATTACAACCAAAACCAAATCCAAACGTGCAAAGAAAAACTAGTTGCACAAATTTTGTTAGATGTCAACCTACAAGTTGCACAATTATTTTTAATTATTATATAATAAAACAAAAAAAAATGTTGTTATACCTACTATTTGTGCATTATATTTGTTAAATGTTAGACCTACTAGTTGCATAATTATTTAAGAAAATTACTAATCTAACAAAACTCGTTAAGACTTTTCACATTTTAGGCAAAATTTAGGATTTATGTAAAAATAGTCATGAATTAGGTACAATATACTAGTCAAAATATAGTCAACCGCCCATAAAAAAGAAACCATAAACCATAGGTTTTTAGATGAAACAGTAAATCATTTTTAATCTACTATTTGAAAAACAGTTGATTTATTAAAAACAACAGTAGGTTATTTTTTCATCTACGGTTTTTTAGTGAAAATTAAAAAAAAAAAAATTCCCTATACGTTAAAGCTGTTGAAACCTTTAAATTGACGAAACAATAAATCATTTTAACCACTTACGGTTTTGATGGATAATCTTAAATTTTGGTAAAAAGTTAGAAGGAATTTGACTAGATTAACAATTTTCTTTAATTATTTTAGTGGTTGCCTAATAATACCCAAAAAAAAAAAAAAAAAAAAATTAAAACGTTTTAGCTTTAAAAGTACGAAATCGAGGTGGATTGTCCCTAACTAACCAGGGCGCCAAAATTATACCCAAACGTCAACTTAAACTAATCAGGAAACACCAGGAAATTGATTCGAATTAAATATCGACGACTTCTGATTACCGGCAGTTGACTTCTTCAAACATCTCGAATTCCATAGCGAAGGGCTACCCGACTTCGAAGTTGATTTTTCATATCTATATATACACATATATATTTTCTCATAAAAGCTCACAGTTAGACTTGCTTCAACCTGCAGGTATGCATCCTTCATCTTAATCGTACATTTGATGCTCTTACATTGAATCTTCGTATTTAATTTTGGTCGTTATATGCTACAGAATGATCTAAATTTCAGTATGCATACTATACTTCGTGTACTTGAAAAGTAGGGGACCTAGTTTAAAGCAATTTGAGTAGTTAGAACTTATCATTACGGATTTTCAGTTTTGTATATGATTGTTTTGTTTCGTATGAAGTTGTTTATAAACTGGATCTTTGTTTGAATGAATTAGGTGTCGATAACTGGTAAGAATTTGAAGAGTAGACTTGTGTTGGCAAGATAATTCAGAATGAGTGTGATTGGGTTTGATATCGGGAATGAGAACTGTGCTATAGCAGTTGCAAAGAGTGGTGCGATTGAGGTGTTGTTGAATAACGAATCGAATCGTGAGACGCCAGCTGTGGTCTCGTTTGGTGAGAAGCAAAGGTTCTTGGGTTCTTCAGGGGCTGCGTTTGCTACTAAGTTTCCAAAATCAACCATTTCTCAAATCAAGAGATTGATTGGAAAACTATATAACGAACCGAGTGTGCAAGCAGATCTTAAGTTGCTACCTTTCCAGATCAGTGAAGGACCTCGTGGTGGTGTTTTGATCCATTTAGAGTACATGAAAAAGACATGGACTTTTACGCCAGTGGATATTTTAGGGATGTTGTTTGCACATTTGAAGCAAATGACAGAGAAGAATCTCGAGTCTCCTGTTGTCGACTGTGTGATTGCGATTCCATCATATTTCACAGACTTGCAAAGGCGTGAGTATCTTCATGCTGCTTCTATTGCTGGTTTAAGACCCTTGCAGTTGGTCCATGATTGTACTGCTGTTGCATTGGGTTATGGTATGTTCAAGACTGATTTTCTTAAGAAAGGACCAACTATTGTTCTATTTTTGGATATTGGCCAATGTGACACTCAAGTCACAGTTGCTGCTTTCGAAAAAGGGAAAATGGAAATATTGGCTCATTCATTCGATCCCAACTTGGGAGGTAGAGATTTTGATGAAGTCTTGTTTTCACATTTTGCGACACAATTCAAACAGCAATACGGTATTGATGTTTACACCAATGTTCGTGCTTCTGTAAGGCTTAGGGCTGCATGTGAGAAGTTAAAGAAAGTTTTGAGTGCCAATGTAGAAGCTCCACTTAGTATCGAGTGTTTGGTTGATGATAAAGATTTGGTTGGATTCATTACACGGGAAGAGTTTGAGAAAATGTCAGCCAAATTGCTAGAAAGAGTTACTGATGTTTGTCATATGGCCATAAAGGACTATAATCTACATAAGATACATACAGTTGAGCTTGTTGGTTCTGGGTCCCGCATACCTTCTATCGTGTCAAAGATATCTTTTCTTTTTAAAAAAGAACCAATGAGAACACTAAATGGCAGCGAATGTGTTGCTAGAGGATGTGCTCTTTATTGTGCAAAGCTTAGCCCGACTATTAATGTTCAAGATTATGAGGTTTTTCTGGAATACTACTCTTGTATATATATACAACAAGCTTTAGCTTTTGTGACATATCTTAATTCAGTACTATGTAAATAAAGTTGGGCCTTATGGTTTTCAGATTAAGGATATTTTTCCTTACTCAGTAGGAATCTCTTTTGTCGATGGTGAAAACAGAAGAGGCCCAGAACTTATGCCTTTTCCAAAAGGCAGCTCATTTCCAATGAATACAACAGTTTCATACGATGGAAATGCTACAGTTTGGAGTGATGTTTTCTACACCAACAAGATGAATTCTGCACAACCAAGTAGAGTTGGTCGTTTCAAGGTAAATGTTTGATATGTGTGCACTTGCCTGTTACAATAATATTGCCTCTTAATTTTTTAAGCATTCCAACTTATATAAATGTTCTTTTAGATCAGTAGCGATCAAATCTCTGGTGAAAAAAATGTGAAGGTCACAGTTAATGTGAAGCTTAATGTCCATGGAATTGTTGAGATACAATCTGCATCGGTGAGTATTGTTAGTTTGTTTCTCAAGTTTCTCTAATGTTGAAATTAAACATATCATCATTTCCTTCTCTTTTTTTGTTTGTTGCTTCAGGTATTAGAAGTTAATCAAGTTATACATCCTCCGATTGATAACTCTTTTCAAAGCCGGACGAAACAGCTGTTAATAAATAATTTTGGGTGGAATAATGATGCTGCTTATAAACCCACTGATTCCACCCAGCTGGTTAATCCGCGTCATGTAATCTAAATTTCTGAATAAATTAAATTCTAGTTTTTTTTTTTTTTTTTTTTTTTGATGAAGCTAGATAGATAAGCCATGGCAAAACATTGTTTCACCATGCAGGCTGTAGAACCAAGAAGACGAAGCAACAGGGGCATGGAGCAGAAGCTTTCAGTGTCTGAAAATCATCATGTCCTGACAACAAAAGAAGAGATAGAAAAAGCTCAACAGAAAGCACAGATGTTTGCAAAGCAAGACATAATGGTGGAGAAAACTAAAGAAAAAAGAAACACCCTGGAGTCTTTTATCTATGACACTCGCACCAAGGTAAATATTTTCAAAATAATTATAATTTGTGTGCATGAATTTTACCTTTCGATTATAAGAGTATTGCATACAATTTCATCCAATGTTTTCATTTCAGCTTTCGAGTTCCTACCGAAGCATGGCGACAAAATCAGAGGTGGAGATTATCTCTAACCACCTGCAAGACACCGAAGATTGGCTTTATGAAGAAGGTGATGACGAATCTGAACAAGTCTATATCAAAAAACTTGAAGTTCTCACGAAGGTGTTTAAATTATATGCAATTTTTAAACTTTTGATTTTCTTCCCAAACAATGCATCTAATTACATATATGCTTGTGTAGTTATTGGTTCCAATTGAAGTTAGATACAAGGACGAAAATGATAGACAAGAAGCAGTAACATCTCTGCAAATTTGTATTCGAGAAAATCTTCAGGCTGCTCCATCTCATAAGAAACAAGAGGTATCAATTAACAAGCTTTCTAGCATCGTTTTTTATGATTGAGAAGGGCTTTTAGGTCTTTTGCTCAAAAACTTTTCGTGTTTTCTGGCAGGTTAACAATGAATGCATTATAGTTCAGGGGTTGGTTAATCGTCTCTCTCAACCGCAGGATTCATTGACCAAAAACGTATACTACACGAGTATCATTAATGGAATCACAAAAACTTTAAAGGGGTTAGTTTCTTGTTATTCATTATTTCTTACTATAATACTTTTCTTATATCAGGGGAATCTTATATATAATGTTTTTCATCTATCTTGTGGAATTTTGTTTAGCAATTCCTGACGTGCTACTTTAATGTTAATTTCTACAGGAGGTGTGAAGTCATATTGAATCCTAAACCTTCACTTCTGAATTATGAAGAGCCTGTGGACTCATACCTAAAGCAGAATCCCAATTATCAGATGCAACTTGATAATTGATCATCCAGATCTGTTTAGATTGGTGGGATCAAAGTAATAGATGGTATTTGAGTTTCCTTTATAATCTTTGGCTTCTGTTTTGAATAACGTTATAATGCGTATGTTTGCTGTTTACTGTGTGTGAGCACTTTATATTTTTTGAGCTATTTATGTACTTGACAAGTTGTCATACTTATGAAAACGCTGTACATGCTTTGGAAATACACTGTATCTTTTCTTATCTTTAATCGACTCAAGCTTTGTTTATCGTTTTCCTGCTTGTTTAATTAAGGATATTTTTGCAATTTTATTTTTATCATATTGTGTTAATTCAAGAAATGATATGGGGTATGAACGATTAGGACTTATGACTAAGTACTGGAAAACTGATCGACTTTGATGACTTCTTCCTCATTTCTTCAGAAGAGTTTCTTTGTTTGCTTCCCATTTATCCAAACGTTTGCTAGCTTTTTCCACCTGATTTTCAAAAACTTCCCTTACTTCTGTTTTCAAGAAAAGAAAAAACTAAAATATAAAAGAAAACCTATATTTTAATATTCAGTCACCTCTTTATTCCAGTCCGTACGAAACGTTGACCAAAGTAATATAACGGTTTGCATTGCAGTTCCTCCGATCATCCCTGACCATATTCCCTATATATACGATAATTAAGATAATCTTAAAAGAAATTAAAATCCTCTTACATTGTCAGAATGATGTTTTTCTTTTAAAAAAAAGTACAAACTAGTTGATTGTATGTGTACATATGGTACCTTGACTCCGAGGTTGAAATAGAAGCCCATAACACATCCAAGTGGAATGCCCACAACATAATAACATCCGACATTCACATACGCCACAAATGCTTGCCATCCACACCCAACAGCCACTCCTTCAATTTATTTTTAAACTCGGATTTCATAAGTCAACACATATATAATCGTATAAACATGAGCATATACTTAAGTAATTGGGAAAATTATTATATATAATAATATATATACCTGATAAGACTGGTTGGATGCCATTGAGAATGATAGTGATGGCCAATAATGGACAAAGATCTGACACTGCATTTGCAACGGTTTCACCACTAGTAAATGCGTAGCTAATAACATGTCGCGTTGACAAAACAATCATCGCTTCGACTACAGATATAAGAAATGAGACGATGGTCACCGTTACAACTGAAAAGGCTGCGGATTTTGGATTTCCTGCTCCAAGCTCGTTGCCAACCCTCACACTTCATAATATCAAAGTTTGATTTATATTGTTTTACAAAAAAAAAAAAAAACATATAAAACTATTATTAGAATTATGTCATTTATTATTTGTTAAAGCTTTAAAAAACCAACCTAGCAGCTGCATTGAACCCAACTGAGACCATAAAAAGCAGTGCACTGACCCCCATGCTACATAAAAATTATTATATGTAACATACAAAAAAGCAGTTATTAATAGTTTAAAATGGCCTAACAAACGTTATTCGATAAGGCAAAATGTGATGAATTGAAGATCATGAGACTTACCAAACGGAAAGTGCGTCTAATGCTAACTGGGGATCCTCAAGCAACCCCGCAATCAACACTAGTATTTGATAATACCATGTCTCCAAACACAACATCACAGCAGACCCACTTGACAGTTTTACAAACTTCCATAACCCACAGAAAGCACTAGAACTGAACCCGTTCCACGTCTCCTTACATCTATCGCTAGTCAAGATGTAAACCAACTGTGCAAACACTATGATCCACCATGACAGGCTTAGAGTCAACGAAGCGCCAATCAAGCCCAACCCCAACTTGTACACCATGACCCAAGAAAGAATCAGGTGCAAACCTAAGGCTCCAGCTGAAATATATGCACTTGGCGCCACAATACTTTGAGCTTGAAGAAATTTCTGTATAGGAAAGTTAATGGCGTATGCGAATACTTGAGGAATGAGACCATAGACGAATAGGGTGGCTGCTGACGCCATTGATGGCGATTGGCCAAGTAAAAGTAAGATTGGTTTAGAAAACACGTAAACCAGAGTGATCGGGATTCCTGTGATTGTAAGAACGATAACGGATCGTTGAAGGTATACTCCAAGCATATCATATTTTCGTGCCCCAAAAGCTTGACCACATAGCGTCTCCACTGCACTGCCCATTCCCAGCTAGAAGCACACAAACCAAATTACCAATAATGCGTTAGATCATACACCGACAATTGGAAATATGACAGGAATTTAAACTATAGCGTTTTCTAACTGTTGTATTCGTAGTTTTGTCACAAATTAACTATTATACATCTATAGTAGCAGCTAAAGTACTCTAAAGTAAATAAATAATTAAGTGTAAGTATAGCAAATTTTGCGCTTTTAAATCTGTTTTTATATATTGTTATTTAATAATCGAACTACATATATCTATCTCACACACACAGACAAATGGTGGTCACCGGGCAGGAATTCAGAAACTCACCATGAGACCATAGGCAAAGAGTTGAATCCCCTGGTTACCAAGGGAGGCTGCAGCGAGCTCTAGATTGCCAAGCTGGCCCGAAAAGATTCTGGTGGACATAGACATGGCGTTGTTGATCAAGTAAACCATCACCGCCGGTGCAGCCAGCTTGTACAGAAGATTAAGTTCAATCCTGGATGCCACCAAAAGACGGTTCATTAATGGTGTCTCTGTGTCGGAAAGCACACTCTCCAGCTCAGCACTGCCGCCATGTCCGCCGCCAGTACCGTCTTGAATGGGTTCTAAGAAAGGTTGATGAAGTTCGTTATTTTGGGACTCCATTTTTGTGAAAACAGATGGTTGGCTTTGGCTTCTCTTTTTATAGAGGAAAAACAATTTCTTATGCCTCTCTCTCTCTCTCTTATATATATATATATATATATATATATATATATATATATATAGGGTTAAGTTCAAATGAGAACACTATTTAATGTGAGAACACTACTTTATGTTATTATTCTACTATGAATTTAATATGTATAGTATTGTAGTAATTATAATATAAATATATTTAATTTTATATTGCTATTATATTATAAAATTTATAAATATGTGTAGTAATTTAGTAAATTCTAATGTGAATGTTAAATATGTGATTGTTCATATATTCGGTGATGAATAATGTCATAAAGTTGTACATACAAAATTTTAATGTGAATATTAATGTGTGATTGTTCGTATATTTGTTGATGAATAATGTCATATCGTTGTATATACAAAATTCATAGTAGAATAGTAACATAAAGTAGTGTTGTCACGTTCTCACATTAAATAGTGTTCTCATTTGAACTTAACCCTATATATATTCAAATGTTCCTAACAACTATTGTGTGAATGTATTGATGAGAATTTAGAAAATAATAAAATAATTAGACAAAACTGCATTTTTCATCCTGTGGTTATCCAAAAATTGTGGATAAGGTCCAAAATGTTTTCAAGTCGCATGGTTGGTCCAAAACATGAAACTTCTTATGGTTTTGGTCCCTGGAGTTAACTCCCGTCTATTTCCTTCCGTTTAGTTTAGCACGTGCCCTCCATGTGAGTGTAATTTCGTCTTTTCATCTATTTGTCCTTGTGGTTTGAAAACTCCTTTAAGACCCAACCCACAACGTCCCTCTTCTCTTTCATCTTCATTCATACAACACAACTTTCTCTCTTACTCTTTCTTGCTTGATCGATTTCTTTGTTCACTCACAATGGTGCAACAACTGTGTTTTTGTGGAAGAGATGCTGTTGTGCGAACCTCCTGGATAGATTTAAACCCTGGTCGTCGTTTCTTTGTATGCCCTAAACAGGTAACAATGTGCAAAATTAGGTCAACGATTTTGATTTAATAATCCATCCACTTTTCTATATAATTGTAGGATTCAAAATGTGGATTTATTGGGTGGGTTGACTCCCCCATGTGTCCAAGATCGACAACTATAATACCAGGATTGCTGAGAACAATCAACAGGCATGAGCTGGATTTGGGGAAAATGCAACGTGATTCAACAAAACTCAAGATGTATTTGGTTATAAGCTGGGTTCTGCTTCTTTTGGTTATCTACTTTAGGAATTAGGGCTTACATGTTAGGGTGTAGTTTTTGGAAGATTGTTGTAATGTTGTGTTTTGGTGTTGGTTTTTGTAAGCTGAAAGTGTTAGTTTTTGTTATAAATTGTAAGCTGAAAGTGTTAGTTTTTGGTTATCAATGGTAACTTGTTTTAATGAAAGTGTTAGTTTTTGTCATAAATTGTCTCAGTTGAAATGGTTATGATAATAGTGTATGGTGTAATCCTGAAAATGTTAAATATTAACTATGATGTTAACCATAACAGAATACCAGAAAATACATTACCAAAAGCTGCTTTAACAAAACAAAAACCAAACATTACCATTAAGCAGTACCAAAATTACATAGCTATTGCATAATCATGTTTAAAAGTGCATAACCATTACATAACCAAGTTCAAAAGGGCATAAATATTACTTAATAACTATAGTTTTAAAACATTACCAACTATTACAACCACAAATAAAACAAAAAATCTAGTAGCCTACCCTTGCAACACTTCAAACTTCATTTGCTTGACTGGTACCTCCATTCCCCCCTTACCCTTGCATGTCCTGGCATTATGGCCCTTGTTCTTACACTTACTACATGTAACACTCACAAATTTCCTACTTAGCTTCTGACTTTCACATTGACCTTGTTGTGGGTTCTCTTTCTGACTTTGGCTTACATTCTTCTCATCAACAGTCTGCCTCCTTTTCTTTTTTGGTCTTCCTGGCTACTTGTGGTGTGGTGGAGGGGTAAGGGTTGTTGGACAATCACTCTTAGGCCACATGCTCCTTCCTTTGATAGGGTCGACTGTGAAAGAGTACATGCTTTTCCATGTTTCTAGCGAATACACCTTATGCACATAGGTGTACAATTCTCCTACTTGCTCACCACTGTCTTCCATTTCATTGATTGTTGCAATTGCATGCTTGCAAGGAATGCCTGTTAACTCCCATTTCCTACAACTGCAAGTCATCTACCCCATGTCCACAACATGTTGATCATGCCATGGCCCTTTAACCTGGTACTTACTCACTCCATTCCATCTTGCAGTGTATTGTGAAGCACTTGATATGTTTGCCTGTAACAACCTTTCACCAGTAGGTGTTAGTGGACCTGTGCACTTGTTTATCACCTTCATCACATTACATACTCCTTTCATAAGATATTCCTTATGAACTCCAAACAGGTTATTATTGGTTTATCCCTTCCTTTTATGAGCTTACTTTTGAAAACTTCACACAAATTATTCAACAACATATCTGACATTGCCCTACCTGTTATTATATAGTACATGTTGGTAAGTAAAATCAATGAGAAATAATGAAAATATATAAAATTATACAAATAAGTAATTACCTGAGAAATGGCTTCTATCCTAATGATGGGGAGGGATTTTCATAAGCCATTCATATGCTTCCACATCATAGGATCTGAACTCTCTCATAAGTGTTTCAAACTCCTGGATGGTTGTGGCTTTAGCATAATTCCACAAATGTTCCTTGTACTCCGTAGTCCTCCATACTTTTCTCATATTCTCATAGATATGCCTTAGACAAGATTTATGTTGAGCACAAGGAAACATGTGTGCAATAGTAGGCATGAGACCCTGTTTACATGAAGTAAATAGCTAAATTAGTATATAAGTATAAGTTAGTTGTCTAGCAAAATATGTTAACCATAAAAGTACCTTTTTTCTGTCACTGATAAATGTGAAGTTTGAGTTAGCATGCATGTACAAGTCATCTCCAAGACATTCCAAAAACCATTTCCAGCTATCAATGTTCTTAGTCTCCACAATTGCATATGCTAGGGGATAGATTCCATTGTTGGAATCAACCCCAACAGCTGTAAGAATATGACATGGGAATGGTCCTTTCATGAATGCACCATCCAAACCCAAAAAATCCCTCATCCCAATCTTAAACCCTTTCTTTAAAGATCCTAAGCACACATACATCCCTTTGAATTGCGTGGTTGAGTTGTTACAGTTAGGCTCAGACTCCACTTGAATTTTTACAATTGTATCCACATTTGTTGCTTGTAACTCTAACACATAATCTCGTAAAACTGCATGTTGTTTAGTATAGTCTCCGACCACCATTTTTGTTGCGAGAGCTTTAGCCCTAAAAACTTTGTCACCCAAAATACTAACCTCATACTTCCTCTGTTGCTCCTCTTGAATTGCACGAATTGGCACTCCAGGATTTGATTCAATCTGATCCATAATCTGTGTCGAAATGAAGGTGGCACTGTAAGATTTGATTTTTCGGGACTGAAGGAAGATGTGATTGTGATTATATGTCTTTACAACCTAGTACGCATTATCATTTACCCTAGATGTGTGGAGTCTCCAAGTACGCTTGGCCTTTTCTTCAATTACTTCTTTTGCCCTTTACCTTTTTTGTGGTAGGTCCACCAACCCCACTTGCATTGATTACCACAGTTCCCTTACAAACAGATGTCAACCTATGTTTGTCATTTTTTGTAAAACAAATATTTCTTCTAGTCTCCAATGCATGCTTATCAATTTTTTCCTTTAGTTCTTTTTTTGAGTTATATTTTTGTCCTACATGGAAGGCCACCTTGTGCGCTTCACCATGGGAACACACTCTCTCCTTGCCTAACTGTTTGATGATTTCCCTTCTTTTCCTATCATTGTCTGAGTCTTCACCCATAGAATCCCATTCATCATTGTTAATAACCTCTATATCCTCTACTTCCTCTTGAACATCATTAACCTCATGAAACTTATACTCACTCCCTAAGTACTCTGCATCTGTGTCTATACTCATGTGAAAATTCTCCATGTCTACTTCAATATCCGGAATTAGGTTATCTTCATCAACCATAAAGTCACTATCTTCACTATCTTCACTGTTGTCTTCACTGCTCTCTGAATCATCATCACTACTTGCATCTATATCAGCTATGTTGGATGATTTTTTTGGAATACTTTCATTAAATTCAACCGCATAGAAAGGGTCAAAATCTTCCAACATTTCCTCTTCTACAATATATTTTCCTTCAAAAGGGACTTCATTTGATTGGTGTTGCTTATTCATAGCAGTACACCCCTCCTCTACACCCTTATTTGCAATAGGTTGCCCCTCATCTACACCTTCATTCACTGATTTTCAACCATTTCTACATCAACATTAGTAGTCACAAGGTCAACTTGATCACCTTCAACAACACCTATTCCTCCTTTGTCTACCCAATCCAAGCAAAGCTTGTTACTACATGATGAGCTAGTTTGGGTAGGTTTCCAACCTCTGCCCCTACTCAAATCAGGTGTGAAAGACCCATACCTTGCCAAGGTCAACCCTACTTTACCCTTACAAACTTCATATTCCACCAAGTGAGGACCAACAGTAGGGGATACGGGTTGAGGTGGTTCCTCATCTTCTATCTCTTCTAGTATAACCCTTCTAGGACCATTTGGGGACATGAAATAGGTAACTAACGTTGTTTCTCCATGCTCTGTACACTTTTATCAGTTTGTTATCACTCACATATTTTGATAGGTTACGTACATCATCATCATTACCTAGAGCTCTTAGTCCAAAATCCAAACCCTCATTGGGCAAACGGAAATGGTAGTAGATGACAGGTGGAACAACATACCCTAAATCTAACGTGATGGAGTCCATTTCGTGTACTGATAATTCTTCTATATCGACCATGTCAATGTATGCTACAACCCCTTCAATATACTTGATGCCTGGAAACTTTGTGAACTTCCCACCATGATGAAGTTCAATACTAAACATGGTGGGATGTCCAGCTTAAAAAAAACAAAAAATAATTTTTAGATTTCAAAAGTGTAAGAACATGATCAAATACAGAGCATCTTACCATAAATTTATTGGGATCAATTTATTCACCGTGTGCTCTGATGGACCACATTATGAGAACCATTTGCGAAATTTCACCTACAGATTAAAGCTCGATCAGGAAAAGGGTTTGTAATTAGGTTTTTTTTTTTTTTTTTTTTTTATCTTCACGTCGTCAAAGGTGGGTGAAGGAATAAGAGTAGCCAACTGATAATTAGGGATGATATACACAAATAACCTGTAGAGCTTTCAATTGGCGGTAATGTGTAATACAGATGAAAGGACGAAATTACCCTCACATGGAGGGCACGTGCTACACTAAACGGAAGGAAATAGACGGGAGTTAACTCCAGGGACCAAAACCACAAGAAGTTTCATGTTTTGGAATAAACACTACAAAACCTGCATCCCTTTATCAATTGTGGACTAAAATATAATCTCATATCCCTTCTCAAAACTCTATTCCCCTCTATTGAAGGTCTGAAATTACAGAGATTCGTGGTCGAAGTTGTCACACCCCAAAACCAGGATCGGCGAAAACGTTCTGCGGCAGAGGACGTCATGTACAGTATCACAACAATGAATAGTAGTAAACAAGCAACAACATTATCCATTGCATTAATAATATAATTATAATACAAGTGTTCTGACATGTTTAATAGACACTAAAGTATGAATAAAAAATGAAAGATGAGTCTTGAACGAGCTCCATCTTCTCTAAACCTTGGATCGGTACTTGTCTACTTGTGACCTGAGGATACAAGTTATTTTGAAAGAGAGTATCAGCTTTAAAGCTGGTGAGATCATAAGTATTTTAGTGTCTATATTTGTAGTAATGTATTTGTAAGAATGTATTTGTAAGACTGTATTTGTAAGTATGAGTATGTAAAAGTTTTGAATAACCTAGAAAACCCTATGCTTCCTACTGAAAGTAGCCTTCTACCCAGGCATCTAGTATCTGACTGTGTCTCATAGAAGAGTGTGTATTTTCCCAAAATCTGACTATCATTAACCAAAAATATAGTATTTACATTACTGTTCATCACGTGAATGTAATGGGGAAATAATATAGTATTGTAGTATTATAATAAGTGACTACTGTTGTACTAACTACCTTAAACCAAATGAAATTTAAAGTACCATGTGATCAACCTGTATCCTGCTACCGAATCAATAGTAAAACGACGATGTAAGACGCCGTAAGAAATGACATTTGGCACCCGTAGACTTGCAAGTCCCACTGTAGCGAGCAGCAAGGTGTAGGATAGTTAATCCAGTATAGATATATAAGCAAACTCATACACTCCCCAATTGAGGAGATTCTGGATACAAAAATGGTCATGGTAGGTAGTGCCATGTCCCGTTTAGCGGCTCACAAACTGCATGAATGGATATGTAATGTGTGTGCTAGTTGTATTGTATGTTCTCTCTCTATCTAGCATGTATAGTAATGTACTGTGTGTACTATCTGTATTGTGTGTTCTCTCTCTCTCTTTCTCTCTATCTAGCATGTATAGTAATCAACTGTGTGTACTAGCTGTATTGTGTGTTCTCTCTCTATCTAGCAATTAGTGACTCGTGTATGAACTGACTCATTGTATGATTTATTGTTCTAGTAATAGTATTAGTAACTTCCTAAACTACGCCTATTGTAGTTTACTAGTAATATGACTTGCACTTATAAACATGAACGTATACCCTTGCTACCCAAGGGTATTGAACTGACTAATAGAACTTTTATTTCTATATATGTATACATAATATATAACTAATATTTAGATGAACTTCGGACAGATAACCGATTCCCTAAAGCCACATCCCAACGAGGAAAGGAGATAAAGCGAGCTAGCCTTCCTAAGTCCTTTAAACATTACTTATATAACTATACATACATAGGCATGCATTTGACAATATAAAAGTATAAAAGAAGTTTTGTAAAACCTTATAAAAGTTTAAGAACTAAGAAAAGATGAATTGATGTCAATTTGTAAAACGGTTTGAAAGAAGTTTATTTGATAAGGAATGTAACATCCGAATTCCCAGGTATATTATTTATTCATTTAATTTTTGGAGTTTGTGGAGGAACTCGGCGAGTTGGCGCCAAGACTCGCCGAGTAGGGACGCGAATGTTCATTCTAGTTCATGTCCGGACTCGGCAAGTCCATTTGTGGACTCGGATGCTGTTTAGTGAAGCCCTAATTTCTAGGGCTTGGGACCTATATAAAGGCCCTTATAGTCATCCTTTGCGGCTACTACCCCCCCCCCCCACCCGAGAGAGAGTCTCAGATCGTTTGAGAAGCAAGGAGTGACCATTGTTGATCTTTGTGGTGTCATTTAGTAAGAAGAAGGAGGTTCTAGCTAAGGGAAAGCAAAGGAGGTTGCTATTCTAAGGACTAAAAGCTAAGATCATTCATTTAAGGTATTATTTCGACTCTTTTTTTGTTTTGGGAAGGATATGTGGTTTTAGGGTTTCTTGTACCCTTGACTAAGTTGATTTGAGGTCCAAATAGTCCCTTCTGGAGATGAGGATTTGTACCTGGACCCATAGTGGTCCAAAAAGCCTTATTCTTCAAGCTTTATGAAGAACAATGGAGGTCATGACTTTGGGTTAAGGTATTTGGGACAAAATCACCATTTGATGCCTATTGATTGAGTTATAAGCATCAAGATTTAGACTTTACATGACATTTATGCTTGGGAAGGCCAGATCTATGGATTAGGGGCATAGATCTGACCACAGGAGGTCAATAGAGTATGTGCATGGCATGAACTCGCTAAGTTGTTCTTAAGACTCGGCGAGTAGGGTTAAGGTCCACGCAGATCACTCACTGAGTAGACTTGCCGAGTTGGGGGATAACTCAATGAGTCAGAAGGGGGTTAAAAGACTGGAGTTCAAGGCAGTACTCACCGAGTTGTTCTTGAGACTCGACGAGTTGAGTCGGGGTAGCCCCGCGATTCATGCCAGGTATGACTCGTCGAGCATAGGGTAGGACTCGATGTACCAAGTGGGACAGAGAGTTAGGGGACATGTGTGTACTCTTCGAGTCACCGGAGTGCACTCGGCGAGTTGGGTTAAAGTTGACCATTGACTTTTGTTGACTTTTAGGGTTTGGTCAACAATGGGGTCCTTGAGTCAAGAGGAGGGTACAATAGTCTTTTACCCTTCTGACGGTGACAATAGAGGGTCGAGTCTAGCCTCAAGTGTTATGTTTATAAGGGTATTTACTTTGTGTGAATAGGCGGAGGCTAGGCAATACTTCTACCGAGTCAGAGATTTACGAGATGTCTGAGGTGAGTCTTCTCACTATACCTTACCCGATGGGGTAATTATATGTGACCGAAGGGTCTTATGTGTATGATGTATATGTGATGTAAGTTATATGTGATATGTTATGTGATATGAGCATGATGTGGGCCGGAAGGTCAAGATGATACAGACCAGAAGGTCAACAGAGTCTGGGATGGAAATCCCATGAGACACTTGGATCGGAAGGTCCTATGGCCTGGAAAGGCGTATGTGGTATATGTGGTATTTTGGGAAACTCACTAAGCATTTATGCTAATAGTGTTATGTGTTTCAGGTATTAGCGATGATCGCGGGAAGGCGTCGGCATGACTCGTACACACGCATATTGGAGTTTAAACATTTTGATCTTGGGGTTTTGTACTAATACAATGTTGATACAATGTTTTTTATTTATGAATGCAAACTATATTTCATGGTTTTTCAAAAGTGAAAAATTGTTCAAATTTTTACGGTGTTACAAGTTGGTATCAGAGCCTTGGTTTGAGGGATTCGGATATATCTTTAGACGTATCTGAACTCAAACTAGGGATTTGAGTAAATTTTTAATAATGAAGTAAAATTTTTGAAAAAGAGAAAAAGGGTTTTGAGACAAACGTAGCAGAGCCGTGTGTACGATCAACCAACGCCCGAACGGTGATTTCCCAAAATACTCTCATAATAAGTGTTATCAGACATGTTGTGTTATGCTATATGATGAATTAAGATATGCATGCTAGAGTAGACTAGGTATTCTTATTAGGACTAGAGTGTCCTGATATATGATACCTTAGTCTAGGAGTTTTGCTGCTAGAAATGCTTAAGAGTGTTTAGGTAGCAGCGAGGTGCTTATGAGAGAATTGCTAGCAAGTAGCACATGATAGTAAGAGTAGAGCACGTGGGATTTGGGGATCAAGGAGGAGGACTTGTGATGAATGCCGATGGGGTATGGACGGTAGTATTGGGCCCGTACTACTGAAGATACCGGGTTGGTGCGCAGTCCAAGTAAGAATCCTTAGGGCGCTAAGGAACTAGTGGGGTGGAGTTATCGAGTGTGATTATACTCGAGTGGGTCCCTAATATTCTTATGTTGTATTTCAGAGGGAGATCATGGTTGGGACACGCCACACACCAGAGGTTAACGGGACGAGTGATAAGGAGATCCGTAGGATCATCTACGAGGAGGTGGTTGCAGCCATCAGGGCTGAGATTCTAGAGATGTTCAGGTCTATTAAGACCACTTTGATTGAGTCTTTTGATGAGCGGTATGCTGTTCTTTCGGATGTTGCTGTTGATGCAACCACTGCGGCCGTTGCTGCTGCCAGGCCGCAAGGGGGTGACTCGTTATTGTATCGGGAGTTCAGCAACATGAAGCCACCAGAATTTGACGGAACTCAGGATCCGATAGCCGCGATGAGGTGGGTTTCTAACATAGAGGGGTGCTTCTACAAATGTTCTTGTCTGGAGCATCTGAGAGTTCGGTTCGCGCTGAACCAGCTTCACTTGGGAGCGAAGGACTGGTGGAAGTTTGTGACGGCACACTACACCCTTGCTGAGCTTGTTGCAGTAACCTGGGAGAGGTTCACTGGTATTTTCCGAGATGAGTACGTTCCTCAGGTGGAGAGGGAGCGATTGGCACAGGAGTTTCTAACCCTTAAGCAGGGTACTGAGTCGGTTACAGAGATTACACGAAGGTTTCAAGAGAGGGCGATGTTCTGCCCTGAGCACGTGTCGACCGAGCAGGCACGTACGAGTCGATATCTGAGCATTTTGAGGAGATACATTCGTGAGTTTTTGGCAAACTCATCATACCGGACATTTGCTGAGCTTCAGGAAAATGCTCGGAAGAGGGAGATCGAATTGGAGACGCAGGCCAAGGAGGAGGCCGAGTCTCAGAGGATGGATCGGCAGCCGGTACGGTCTCAACCGGCACCCAAGCGGGCCAAGCCCGCTGATTCGAGGACTGGGGGTCAGAAGGGCCGCACTTGCGGAAAGTGTGGCAAGGGTCATGACAGAGTTTGTAGGGTTGGTGCTTGCTACAAGTGTGGCAAGGAGGGGCATATCGCCAAGGATTTCCCCAAGGGATTCATGGTCTGTTTTCACTGCAACCAAACCGGGCACCGGAAGGCGGAATGTCCACAGTTACGAGGGACGACGTAGGGAGCACCTCAGGGATCTGCCCTACTGCTGCAAGAGCTAGTGAGAGTCGGCCGGTGAAAGCCGAGGCGCCAAAGGCGCGAGGGAGAGCATTTCAGCTGACAACGGAGGAGGTCCGTGCAGCACCTGACGTCATAACTGGTATGTATTCTATCATGTATTCATTTTATGTTGAGATATTGTGCTTATATTATGTTATGCGTAGGTACTTTTCTTGTGAATTCTGTACTTGCTTGATATGGGCATATTTAGTTATAAAATTCATGCATGATCTTAATACTTTATGTTGATTTTGTCTCATTTAATGAACAAAAGGTGCTTAATTAGATTAAATATTTCATTTTCAGGAACAAAGACATGCTCGAAAGGAAAATGAAGCGGAACTAGCTATTGGAAGCTTGGATCTTGGATTTTGAAGAAAGAAGGATGTTGCTGGACAACTTGACCCCTCGTCAGTGTTTTGGCCATATCTCATGAACCGTAACTCCGATTGATGAGATTCAAAATGTTCTGAAAAGTAGACACAATTTCGGACGACTTTCATGTTTTGAGAAAATGCTGATTCGAAACGTACTCGGCGAGTAGGACCGATTACTCGGCGAGTTGTATCGAACTTTCGCGATTCTGGACGCGCTGACTTGCCGTACACGGGTTTTAAGTGACTGACTCGCCGAGTAGCCTCTGTTTTGTGAAAATCTATATAAAGGGACTTTCAGATCGATATCATAGCATATAGATGAACCCTTGGAGGCCAATTGTCAACTAAAGGTGCTGTTGGAGCGTGGGAAGCAAGGGAATAAACCCTACATTCAATTTTAAGGAGAATCAAGTCAAAATCAAGTTTACTCTTACCTAATCTCTTTTTTGAACTATGTTTTTACCAATTGATTTCGTTTTTGTGCTTGTTTCTGCTGTAATCATGAGCTAAAAACTCATAACTTCTGTTTAGGTAGATGAATTTGTGAACATGGATTGATTATTTGATTAGGATTAATTTTAATTGTTGATTATGTTTTATTAAGCTTGTTAAAGAACCTTATGTGTTAACAATAACTATTCTTCTGTTAATAAATCAATAATTAAGTTGTATGAACATCTCTTAGTTATTAATTTCATATGATTTATTGTGACCACATAGTTGTATGTCTAGGAATAACGAATGTGAAACTAGAATTAACTAGAAGATAGGTAAGTTAATGTGTGAGATTGTTTGATGAACATCAGCAAGAGGTTAATTGAAGGGCCAATTTAATTAACCATTACAAGTCTTATTTAATCCGAATCAATAACTAGGAAATTCGTTAATTTAGACAACTGGCCACTGCTTGAGTTAATTTGTTTCCTAAGGATTAGTAATAGCAAACGTGAAACTAATCATCTTAGTCGGTAGCCAATGAAGAATTAATCCGATACATTGAAATCATCCATGGGAACAAATGAGTCGAACCTAAACAGAAGTCCTCTTTATTATTGAATTTAGTTGATTTTTATTTGCTTAGCTCTTAGTTTCTTAGTTTAAGTTTTAGTTAATTGTTTAAGTTTCTAGTCTTGCAAAACTAGAGAAAACCCCCTTTCTATTACTTGTTTCATTTAGATAATATTAGCATCTATTATAATTGTTTACCGTTCCCTGTGTTCGATACCCTACTTACCTGAACTACACTGCTAATCGATAGGTACACTGCCTTTCGTGTGTTTTTCTTTGTGTTTAAGTTAGTAGGATTAAAACTAGTTTGTTTCACATACATCACTACTCTAGTGTTATTTGACTCGGGTGCGAGTCGATCTTTTGTATCGTTGGCATTTAGCTGACACATCAGTATGAGTAGAGAGGTGTTGAGTCAACCTCTGAGAGTTTCCATAACGGATGAGAGAGCAGTCTATGCCACCGAGGTGATTCGAGGTTGTGTGCTTGAGATTTTTGGGGTTGAGTTTCCGATCGATTTGGTCCCCATTGCGATGGGGGATGTTTGTGTCATCGTGGGTATGGACTAGTTGAGCAGATTTGGAGCGCTCATTGACTGCGAGCGATAGCTGGTGACCATGTGAGACCCTATTGGGGGAGATCTTACAATGTATAGCGAGTGTACACGTTTTGGGTCGGCGTTTTGTTCAGCCGCCAGGGCGAGACAGAGTCTTCAGCAGGGATGTAAGGGATTTATAGCGTATGTGATGGACGCGAGGGTTGATTCAGAGAGACCGGGGTCAGTGGAAGAGGTCCCAATAGTGCGTGAGTTCCCGGATGTATTTCCGGAGGAGTTGTTGGGTGTGCCTCTCGCGAGGCAGGTAGAGTTTAGTATCGATCTGATCCTGGGGACTGCGCCTATCGCCTTGCACCTCCCGAGATGCAGTAGTTGTCCTCACAGCTTCAGGAGCTGCTAGGGAAGGGATTTATTCGGCCGAACAGTTCACCGTGGGGAGCACCTATCCTTTTCGTCAAGAAAAAGTATGGTTCACACCGGATGTGTGTAGATTACCGCGAGTTGAACAAGTTGATGGTCAAGAACCGTTATCCGTTGCCGAGGATTGACGATTTGTTCGATCAGTTGCAGGGAGCATCTTGGTTCTCCAAGATCGATCTGAGGTCTGGATATCATCAGGTAAGGGTGCGGGATGAGGATATCCAGAAGACAACGTTCAGGACTCATTACGGGCATTACGAGTTCATGGTGATGCCTTTCGGGCTCACTAACGCATCAGCGGTGTTCATGGATCTAATGAACAGGGTGTGCAGACCGATGTTGGATCGCTCGGTGATCGTATTCATCGACGACATTTTGGTGTATTCTAGATCTAGAGAGCAGCATGAGTAGTATTTGAGGGAGTTCCTTGGGGTTTTGAGATCAGATAGGCTTTATGCCAAATTCTCCAAGTGTGATTTCTGGTTGCGAGAAGTCCAATTCCTGGGACATCTCATTAACCAGAAAGGGATATTGGTCGACCCGACCAAGATTGAGGCGGTGATGAGTTGGGAGGTGCCGAGGTTACCAACGGAGATCAGGAGTTTCCTAGGACTGGTAGGCTATTATCGGAGGTTTATCAGGGATTTCTCCAAGATCGCCGTGCCACTCACTAAATTGACCCGGAAGGGTGTAGCTTTTGCTTGGGGTCCAGAGCAGCATGCCTCCTTTGAGACACTTCACCAGAGGCTATGCGAAGCCCCGGTGTTATCCCTTCTGGAGTGAATGGAGAATTTTGTGGTATATTGTGACGCGTCGATATCAGGTTTGGGAGCAGTGCTTATGCAGAGGGGGCATGTGATAGCGTATGCATCGAGGCAGCTGAAGCCTCATGAGGCGAGGTATCCTACCCACGACTTGGAGTTGGGGGCAGTAGTGTTCGCCCTCAAGATCTGGCGTCGCTATCTGTATGGAGTCCGATGTACCATTTACACGGATCATAAGAGCCTGAAGTACTTGATGGATCAGCCCAACTTGAATATGCGTCAGAGGAGATGGCTGGATGTGGTAAAGGATTATGATTGCGAGATCCTGTATCAATCGGGTAAGGCTAACGTGGTAGCCGATGACCTGAGTCGTAGGTTGGAGAGCGTTCCGATGCAAGACGTTTGTATGAGATTAACAATGATGACTCCGGTGTTGGACACCATCCGAGGAGCCCAGGCCGAGGCTGTGAGACCGGAAAACTAGAAGAGGTAGCGAGTTATCGGTCAAGTATCGGAGTTCGTTACCGATAACCGAGGGCTTATGACTTTTCAGGGACGGATTTGGGTATCGTTTGTGGGCCGAATGCGTACCGTTTTGATGGAGGATGCGCATAGAACGAAGTTCTCAATCCATCCCGGTGCCACTAAGATGTACTTGGATCTGAAGAGGGAATATTGGTGGCCCTGTATGAAGAGGGACGTCGCGTGGTTCGTTGAGAGGTGTCTAACTTGTCGCAAGGTTAAGGCTAAGCACCAGCGTCCGCATGGCAAGTTGCAGCCATTGGAGGTTCCCGAGTGGAAGTAGTAACAAATCACCATGGATTTTATCACCAAGTTGCCGAGGACTGCTAGGGGTGTCGATGCAATTTGGGTGATTGTGGACAGGTTGACGAAGAGCGCTCACTTCCTTGCCATCAGTGAGAGCTCTTCTCCTGAGAGGTTGGCAGAATTGTACATGAGAGAGGTGGTATCGTGACATGGAGTGCCAATCTCAATTGTCTCGGATCGAGATGTGCGTTTTACTTCCAGATTTTGGAAGAAATTCCATGATTAGTTGGGTACGAGGTTACATTTTAGTACTGCATACCACCCGCAGACTGACGGACAGAGTGAGCGGACGATTCAGACGCTCGAGGAGATTCTTCGAGCATCTGTGCTAGATTTAAGCGGGAGCTGGGACACGTATTTTCCCTTAGCAGAGTTTTCCTACAACAACAACCATCATTTGAGCATTGGTATGCCACCCTTTGAGCTGTTGTATGGGAGGAGGTGTCGGACCCCCATTTGCTGGGGAGAAGTAGGGGAAGCGTGTGATGGGAAGTACATAGATCGTGCTTCAGACGACTGAGCAGATTCAGCGGGTCCGACAGAGGTTGCTAACCGCTCAGAGTCGCCAGAAGAGTTATGCGGATAGGCGACGATTTGAGCTCGAGTTTCAGGTTGGTGACTTCGTGCTCCTGAAGGTATCTCCTTGGAAAGGAGTGATTCGATTCAGGAAGAGGGGCAAGCTGGGGCCCCAGTATACTGAGCCATTCAGAGTGATCGCGAGGGTGGGCAGGGTAGTGTATCGTTTGGAGTTACCTACGGAGTTGGACCAGATTCATGATACCTTCCATGTGTCGCAGCTGAGAAAGTGTATAGCCGACGAGTCCGCGGTGGTGCCATTCGAGGATATTCAGGTCGATGTGGGCCTGAACTACATTGAGAAACCAGTGGCGATTCGGGATCGAAAGATCAAGGTCATGAGGAACAAGGAAGTGCCTCTGGTGCAGGTCTAGTAGCAGCATCGGAAAGGGTCGGAGCTTACTTGGGAGCCGAAGCGTGAGATGTGTGAGCAGCATTCAGAGTTGTTTTCAGAGTGAGACTTCGAGGGCAAATTCTGATTCTACTGGGGGAGAATTGTAACATCTGGATTCCCAGGTATATTATTTATTCATTTAATTTTTGGAGTTTGTGGAGGAACTCGGCGAGTTGGCGCCAAGACTTACCGAGTAGGGACGCGGATGTTCATTCTAGTTCATGTCCGGACTCGGCGAGTCCACGCTGTTTAGTGAAGCCCTAATTTCTAGGGCTTGGGACCTATTTAAAGGCCCTTATGGCCGTCCTTTGTGGCTACTACCCCCCTAGAGAGAGTCTCGGATCGTTTGAGAAGCAAGGAGTGACCATTGTTGATCTTTGTGGTATCATTTAGTAAGAAGAAGGAGGTTCTAGCCAAGGGAAAGCAAAGGAGGTTGCTATTCTAAGGACTAAAAGCTAAGATCATTCATTTGAGGTATTATTTCGACTCTTCTTCTGTTTTGGGAAGGATATGTGGTTTTAGAGTTTCTTGTACCCTTGACTAAGTTGATTTGAGGTCCAAATAGTCCCTTCTGGAGATAAGGCTTTGTACCTGGACCCATAGAGGTCCAGAGAGCCTTATTCTTCAAGCTTTATGAAGAACAATAGAGGTCATGACCTTGGTTTAAGGTATTTGGGAAAAAATCACCATTTGATGCCTATTGGTTGAGTTATAAGCATCAGGATTCAGACTTTACGTGACATTTATGCTTGGGAAGGCCAGATCTATGGATTAGGGGCATAGATCTGACCACAAGAGGTCAATAAAGTCTGTGCATGGCATGAACTCGCCGAGTTGTTCTTGAGACTCGGCGAGTAGGGTTAAGGTCCACGCAGATCACTCAGTGAGTAGACTTGCCGAGCTGAGGGATAACTTAGTGAGTCATAAGGGGGTTAAAAGACTGGAGTTCAAGGCGGTACTCGCCGAGTTGTTCTTGAGACTCGGAGAGTTGAGTCGGGGTAGCCCTGCGATTCATGTCAGGTGTGACTCGTCGAGCATAGGGTAGGACTGGACGTACCAAGTGGGACAGAGAGTTAGTGGACATGTGTGTACTCGCCAAGTCACCGGAGTGCACTCGGCGAGTTAGGTCAAAGTTGACCGTTGACTTTTGTTGACTTTTAGGGTTTGGTCAACAATGGGGTCCTTGAGTCAAGAGGACGGTAAAATAGTCTTTTAACCTTCTGAGGGTGACAATAGAGGGTCGAGTCTAGCCTCGAGTGTTATGTTTATGAGGGTATTTACTTTATGTGAATAGGCGGAGGCTAGGCAATACTTCTACCGAGTTAGAGATTTACGAGACGTCTGAGGTTAGTCTTCTCACTATGCCTTACCCGATGGGGTAATTATATGTGACCGAAGGGTCTTATATGTATGATGTATATGTGATGTAAGTTATATGTGATATGTTATGTGATATGATCATGATGTAGGCAGGAAGGTCAAGATGATACGGACCGGAAGGTCAATAGAGTCTGGATGGAAATCCCCTGAGACGCTTGGATCCTAAGGTCCTATGGCCTGGAAAGGCGTATGTGCTATGTGTGGTATTTTGGGGAACTCACTAAGCATTTATGCTTACAGTTTTATGTGTTATGTGTTTCAGGTACTAGCGATGATCGCAGGAAGGCGCCGACATGACTCGTACACACGCACATTGGAGTTTAAACATTTTGATCTTGGGGTTTTGTACTGATACAATGTTGATACAATGTTTTTTATTTATGAATGCAAACTATATTTCATGGTTTTTCAAAAGTGAAAAATTGTTCAAATTTTTACGGTGTTACAAGGAAGGAATTGGAAGCACTTTGGCACCCAAATTAGGGTTTACGGTCCAAGAAGATCTTGGGCCGTAAAATCCTTCTTGTGAATCTTGAGTGATTTTAATGACATCTAAACATGTATTAGGCTTTAAAACACTCTTGGGTAGAAGCACTTACAGTTTGGGTCGAAAGATTGAAGATCCTTGGGAGAGAATCGGGTTTTTCTCTAGTTGAAAATGGAACAAATGAATATAAATGGTTAAGGGCCATATATATACCCCATGAAGTTTACAACCTCAAACTCCATGTTTGGATTGTAAACTCCAATTTCTTGGAGTTTTGACACAACTATGATGTACAATATGCCCTGGATTATACGTCCTATGATTACCACTTGAAGGATTTAAGCTCAGAATTTCTCAAACGGACACCAAACGTGCTAAAAGGTAGCAAAAATGAGTTTAACTCTCTATGAAGCGTTTGACTGTACAGTATGGAAAATTTCGGGTTGTCACAGAAGTTTGGCATTTTTAAAACTCAAAATACCACATATGATGTTCATATCTCTGATTCAGATGATTTTCTTCAACCTAAAATCAATATGAGAAGTTTTTCTCCATCCCTCCTTCATTCCCGTTCCTGTTATGGTACGGCTCTGAAGAAACATTAGTTTATCCAATGAAATGCCCAAATCGATCCTTTGGCTGCCATTTTAGAAGTTGTGGATGTAGTATCGGGATTTATGGAAAATGTGAGCCTTGTTCTCTCATTATTATAATTTCTATTTTTTTTCCTGTAAATCTAATTGTTTTTGACATGTGTTTCAACCGAGGTTTTCAGTTAGTTCTTACACATGTTTTTTTACATGAATTTTGGCTTGTTTGATGATAATACCTAACATGTGTTTGTTGAAATACCTGAAAGAGAATATAAAGAATATAACCATCAGTATGGATTCTGTCAGAATTACTAGCAATGAGTGTTTTATTTCTAGTTTTCTATATATAAATCTAATTGTTTTTTACATGTGTTTTAACTGATGTTTTCAATCAATTTTTACACTTGTTTTTTACATGAATTTTGGTTTGTTTGATAATAATGCCTAACAAGTGTTTGTTGAAATACCTAAAAGAGAATCTAAAGAATCTAACCATGTGGTATGAATTTTTGAATTTTAATATGGTAAAGAAAGAAAACATGGTAAATGATAGTATAAGAATTGATTGAAAACCTTTTAGCAAAGCATTATGGGGATGATTTCTAACCCTAAACATGACTTTAGGGATGAAGGAAAAAAGAAACTAGATTATGAGGTTAATTTCTAACCCTATAGTTTGGTTGGAACTTTTTTTTTTTTTTTTTTGTTTATGTTTTTAGTTTTCTCTCTAACAAGAAATTTGAAGGCTTTTGCTCCAATAAGAAGTTCAAAAAATTAAAAGTATAATTTTTATGTACAGAGTAGTGGTTTTGATTGGATAATTACCAAAAAAATTTATTATGGGTGTATCTGACATCAATTGTACCGGAATGGAAGATCAAGTTCTAATTCTGTCAGAATGGGATCTCGATTTTATGGCATGGAATCTCAAATTACTCGTTAGTATTTGAAGGTATACACTCTTTTATTGTAAATTTAGTCACATTCATGTCTTTATTAGTTACATATGTTGTATGTTTCATCAAATGGAGTGTAAAGATCTGAGCATCCGATTTTGCCCGCCAATTATTTGCTAAAATGCTTGAATCAAATATTTCAGCCAATTTTTTTTGTAATTTTTGAACTATCATATCTCTCTCATATTATCTTGGAATTATTTGAATTTTTTTTCTGCATGTTCTCCTTTGTGTTAGCTACAAGTTAGGTTCTGAAGTCATTTTAATTAGATTAATATTAGCTGAGTTACAGTCCTTCGAACATTGGATATTACAACTAGATTTTTAGCACTTTTACTCTGTTCAGAATTTTTTTGTGATCTTTGAACTGTCATATTTCCAACATTCTTTCTTGTAATAATATGACCTTTTTCAACGTATTGTCCTCTTTGTTGGCTGCAATGTAGGCTCTAGAATCATTGTAATTAGATTAAGTCGATTATTTGGATCAAGTGACTTGGGGAATACTTGATCAAGTGACTCGAGTATTACATTTTGTTAGAATAAATTAAAAGTCTTTAATTTCTAACACATTCTATTAGAATTTATAGTTTTATTCTTTTAGATTATACTAAAAGTTTTAATATTTTAAAGTTGATTATGTTTTCTTTATGGATATAGATTTTGAAGAGGCTTCCATTGATGTGGAAAAAAAAACATTGAGAACGAGAGTATTCTAGCAAAATGTATTCTGCCATAATGTATAAAGTGTTTTTGTTAGATTTTGAGGTTTTTACTTTTATTTTTTTTAACCATTATTAGTTTTAATCTTTAAGAATAAATGTAATTCTTAAACCATTAGTAATCATTTTTTTTTTCAAAATGAATGTAATAATTGTTTATTCTTATTCTTTACGAACTAATGTAATTAGTAATTCTTAAAAAATAAAATTCGTATTCTTTAGAAAATGTTATTCTTGATAATATGTTGTATAATTCTTTAAGCATGTTAATTATAAAAAATATATTGAATGAATAATATTCTGCAAAAATAAAATCGAAAATATATTTACTAATTTATGTTTGACTCTCAGTCATTCTGACAGAATAAAATCAGTTAGTATTTGAAATTATAATAGAATTAAATTTGAATTAATTTAAAAAATTCAGATTTAAAAAAAGGAAATTAATTATCTCTTAAACCTTTTTTAATATAGGTTAATTGACCAAAACACCATTCTGCTGATATTTGTGTGATTATATAGTACATGTTAACCTATTGTAATATCGTAGACCCTCAGATCATGTCCATTGATTTTATTCATCTATTGGTCTAGAATTGTGCTTACGAGCACACAATAGATGTAAGAAACAAAATAACCTAGCCCTATATATATATATATATATATATATATATATATATATATATATATATATATATATATATATATATATATATATATATATATAGGTGAGATCGGTTGAGAACTCATATTCTTTCGAGAGCCCGAGAACTAAAAGTGGAGGGTTGGATCAAAAGTAATTTATTAAGGACATGATCGTCATCTTACCAATCTCATTTAATGTTTTTTTTTTTTTTTTTTTTTTTTTTTTTTTTTTTGTGTGTGTGTTATTTAATATATTAATATAAATGTCTAAAAATTTACATCATAAATCAAAATATCAGATTTTTCTAAATATAGTATTTATTATTATTATTATTTAAATGCAGATTTTTTAATTTTTTATAGAAAACATGTATTTTTGAAAAAAAAAATTAAAAATATCTATTTTTTTAAAAACTGCAATTTTTTCAAAAAAACTGTATTTTTTGTTCAAAAAAAAAAACAGTAGTTTTTCTAAAGAAAACTGTATTTTTTTTCAAAAAAAAAATTGCAATTTTTTTAAAAAAAAAATTGCATTTTTAAATAAAAACTGCAATTTTTTCAAAAAAAACTATATTTAAAAAAAAACTGCAACTTTAAAAAAAAAACTGCATTTTTAAATAAAAAATTGCAAATTTATTAAAAAAACTACAATTTTTTTTAAAGAAAGTTACATTTAAAAAAAACTATAATTTTTCAAAAGAAAAAAAACTGTATTAAAAAAAAACAAAATACATTTTTAGGTGCATATATGCATATTTTTTCAAATGCATATATGTATATTTCTTATACTATAATATTCGTAAGTAAATCATAAAAAATGTCACTTTTATTAATTAATCTATAAGCATAATAGTATAAGTATTTTATTCGATACAAAATAAAATATAAAAAATAAAAAATGATATAAATTTCAAAGCGTTTTCATGTCTTCATGTCAATATTTCCTTATTTTTTCAATTTATCATTTTTCACCTCTTCAATATTCACCACAATTAATTTCTTTCAAATCTACAAGAAAATTAAAAAAAAAAATGATTGATGAAAAACATACATATGTGATTTTCATGTGATTAACTTATGAATCACATGCGATTCACATATGAATCACATGCGATTCACATGTGAATCATGTACAATTTACGTGTGAATCGCATGTGATTCATATGTGAATTACATGCGATTTACATGTGAATCACGTATAAATGTGATTTACATGTGAATCATATGTGACCAACTTGTGATTTATATGTGAATTACAGGTTATTCATATGTGACTTACATGTGATTTACATGTGAATCACGTGTAATTGTGATTTACGTGTGAATCACATGTCATTCATATGCGATTTACATGTGAATCACGTGTAATTATGATTTATGTGTGAATCACATGTAATTCATGTTGGATTAGGTGTCTAAGACTATAACTATAATTGGTATGTACTTGAATTAATAGTAGAAATGTCCTTTTGGGTTGCCTTCAAACCTGACAATTGAATATGATTATTGTTGGAGAGAGAAGAATGATTTATTAATTTATTACTTGGTTAATAAATTAATTTATTAATGTATTATGGATATAATATATTAATTAGAAATCATATTGTTTAATTAATATTTAATCATAAATTATTTGGAATTAATTTTGGGATTAAAAGAATTAATTGAAACTGTAGGGACTAAAGGTGACAATGTTTAATAGTTGAGCATTCTAGAACCTCCCTCAGAGGTATGGAATGAAATCTAGAGTTTCTTAGGATTTCCTTGGGCCTTAAGGGTGCCTTGGAAGCCTTAGGGAAGAAGTTAATGGATTAGGGTTATCTAAGATACACCTGCCTTATCCTAAACCTTCCTTATCACCTATATAAACCCCTATAGGGTTGGATTTTGTCTAAGGGATCTCCAAGAGAGGCTAGGGCTGAATTTTCCACTTCCCTTCTCTCTCCATAGTAATCATTGGTTGCTAGGTTTGTTTGTAAGCCATTAGAGGCGCGACACTTGTGACGCTTGCTACCAAAGTTCAAGATCTTTAAGGATTTGATTGTTATTACAATATAACAATAAAGGTATGTATCCTAACCTTAATTATATGTTAATTTCGAAAATAACATGTGCCTCCCAGGGTTTCTAGTTTTTTTTTGTTCAATGCTTGTATGTTTAATAGTGAAAACATAGATCCTCAAATTAGGGTTGCATGCACACATATGATTGTTTGTTTTGTATAAAACCCATCAATTCATATGTGAATTACATGTGAATCATATGTAATTCATAGATTCTGCATTAAAAAAATTATAGTTTATGAACGGAAGTAACACTGACATTCAAAACAAGTAATGGCCTAAATTACCAGTAGATAACACCAAAGATAACAGAATCATGATGCCAAACAACCCTAAATTAGAGCTAAATTCGGCAGCAAAATAGCGAACTCTCGTCTCTCAGCAGATCTCCGTTTTTTCTTTTTTCAAAAAAATCACAACAGATCTCAACGAAAAAAAATGAAGATGAATAATGTACCCATCGAAACGCTTCCTTTCAGTCAAAATCTCCAAAAGCAGCACTCCAAACGCATAAATGTCCCTTTTGGTTACCGGTTCCAAGTTTCGTGTGTTCATAAGAAATGCCACCAGTATCCGTTTCTGAAGCCTAATTAAATCATCATCACCATTAAGTAACATAATCAGAAGAATATAAAGGGAGAAGAATTGTTGTGGGAGCCAGAAACATGTACCTAAGCTCTAACACTGCTGATTGTTACGGGCTTCAAAACAGCGATATAGCAGTCGGAGATCCGAGGCGTTAGATCTTCATCAAGTAAAACATTAGCATCCTTTAAATTTCTGTGAGCTAAAGGAGGCGCACATGTTGTATGCAAGTAGCTGAATTAAACAGCAACAAAATTGACATTCAAAATTATCGAATCAACCCTAGATTAAAGGAAAAGGAAAATCGGAATTTGTGAGATGCTTACTTCAAAGCTCCATCGATTCCAAGAGCGATTCGAAGATGAAGCCCCCATGATATTATATGCAAATCTTTTGATTCCTATTATACCTGTTCACTGTCGACACAAGCGTCGGCAACATTACCCTAGCTCAAGAAAAATCCGGTAACAGATCTAACGTTGGTGAGCCATGTGATGTCCCTCCTTCTCTTGCTACTTTTGATTCTGCTTCATGTTCTACTTGAGCTTGTACTTCAACTCTTTTGGGAGAGAATTGATGGTTGAGAGATGACAGAGAAGACATAGTTGACATCTTCAGGTGATCTAGCCGACAGAGAATCAAGATAGCTAACAGAGTGAGGAAGATGAGATAGTTTCTTTCTTTATCGGTTCATCATTGATTTTTTACTCGGCCGGTGGGGACACCGCCTGGGATCTAGGCAATGGTGGTGATGGAGGAAGGTGAGAGAGAGAGAGAGAGTCCATGGGTTTCTTAGTTCTATCATAGGCAGAGAGAGAATAGATAGAAGGTATTTAGTTTTTTACATATCTAATTTATCGTATTATAAATTTAAGAAATAATAATTAAATTTTTGATTCCTAAACTAGCCCTATGCTAATTTGATTAAGTTACCTGAACTTTGCTATAATTGATTAGGTACACTAGTACCTACTTTGCTATAATTGATTAGGTACACTAGTACCTAGTTTCGTATAGTTAGGTCTAGCTTAGTTGGTACTTAAAACTAGTATTTAAAATACGTATCACACATCATGCTCCATAATGGTGTAACCTTCTCTGGAATGGCACATCCACCTATTGAATGACATATCTTGTCATTAGGTATCATATCCTGTCACTTGGTGGGCATATCCTGTAACTTGGTGGCATATCCTATCACTTGGTGGGCATATCCTGTAACTTGGTGGCATATCCTATCACTTTGTGGCATATTCTGTCACTTGGTGCCATATCATGTTACTTGGTGGTGCACTTGTTTCCCAAAGCGGCACATCCATATCATGGATGGCACACCTTCATCCAGAATAGCGCATCTAGAACAATAGTGGTACATCTTGACTTCTAAGTGGCGCATCCAGGCATAGGATGACACATCTTGATCCTAGATGGTGCATCCATGCACCAGGTGCTCCATACCCCCTTTTAGAAGATTCGTTCCTTTGTCAAGAGATATGTTCATTTGTCTGGAGATCCATTCCCTTCTTAAATGATATGTTCATTTATCACATGTTCCATGAATCCCAAATGCTAATTAAGTTCCAAGTGCTCTATGTTACACAAGATTTTATACCCCAATAGCTAGGAGCATCTGTCATGGGAATGGTAGAAATCTTCCAAAATAACAAAAATGTAAGAGCTTTTTTAGAAAGAAAAAAACTTGAGGTTTAATATATATATATATATATATATATATATATATATATATATATATATATATATATATATATATATATATATATATTATATATATATATATATATAAAGGCCAAACCGAAATAATAAATTTTATAATGGTCAAATCCAATGGTAGTAGGTGTTGTCATCATTTTTTAAGGTTGAAGGTTCAAATTTCGTAGTAGATATAGAGAGAATTATTTAAAAGCAGTAAAAAAAAAAACATTCTATTTAAACATAACTGAGTTTTTTTTATTTATTTGCAGTTTTTGTAATTTTATTACGAACTGATATTTGTTTTTAATAAATTCTAATTGTGCAAACGAAATGATTTTTTTATTGCAACCCAACATTTTCACATTTTATTAAAAATATTTCTTGACGGGACATTAAAACCTTGTCTTGGAAGAAACAGATACGGCAAACGGCACATTTTTAAAAGCTACCCCAGATTTGCATATTTAATCAAGATATCTTGATGGAACATTGATAAACATACAAAGTAAAAAAGACAAAATTTGGTATCTTTAATTTGTTCATATACAAAATATTGAAATTCAGTATTAGAATTTAGAGCCTCCATAAGCCTCCATATGGTTTCATTCGTATGTTTCAAGTAAAATACCCCTGTGATATTAATAGCGCTATAGCCGTGCTATAGCGTTTTGCGGTGTTACAGAACTGCTATTTTGAAATAGCGTTTACGAATAGCGGTGACGCTATTAGCGGCGCTATTGACCGCTATTTACCGCGAACCTCATCAGCGCTATAGCGGCGCTACACCCGCTTTTACAATTTCGTACATATTAAGCTACTTTGACAAAGAAAAAAAACAATTGTGTGTTATTTCAATATTAAATCCTTATTTTTTTAACTAATCCACTACATTTTTTATTTTAACAAGTCCAAATAATAAATATAGTTAATTACAAACTACATGACAACTTCCTTTTTTCATCTGTTTCAGTACTTTGAAACTACGGATGACTTGAGTTGTGATGACATCTACATATTTTTTCAGTTTCCATATTACTATATTAGAATATTATATATAGATTATGTTGTGTTTTTATATGATTTTTTACGATATTAATTCTATACAGTATTAATAATCTGATATATAAATTTTGTATAAATATATAATATAAATTATACATAATATTAATAAACCGCTATATCACTGTTATACCACCGCGATAACCACGATTTCAAATAGCGGCATGTGACCGCTATTGAAATTTCAACCGCAACAACTGCTTAGAATACTCCACGTACGGGCAATGAGGCATGCTTTCCTATTAAGAACATGATAACATTAATTCTTAAGCTAAAACACCACACGTCCACACTGGATACCCACCAACCATACCTCCCCATTCACATTAGAGTTAGAACTTGCAAAATATTTTCTAAAATTAAAAGCAATTTTATGTCTTTTTTGAAAAATAGGTCAAAAAGCCATCTTCATTAGGACAAGGGGTTGCCCCCCCCCCGCGGCTTTTTATTTTTATTTATTTATTTATTTAAGAATTAGTCCCTTTACTTTTACATATTAGACCTTAAACTAAAAAAATTGACTATGGCCCTCCTATTCTCTACTTTTTCTACGTATTTTATTTTTGGCCCCCCCAACTCGAATGTTCAAGTTCCGTCACTGAAAAAGCCGTTTTATATTCTATTTTTTTAGTTTTTCTTAAATGTCTTTCGGGGGCAGAACTTTATTAGGAATTTAAATGAGTAATAATGATTGTTTGGCCTTTCTATTGCTTTTATTATTATTTTTATTCATTTTATTTAATTTTTTTAATAAAAAATAAAAGACAAAACTTCAAAAATGGTCTATGTGGTTTCCAAAAATATAAAGTTTAGTCCTTAAGTTCAAAAAACCTCACAGATGGTCCCTGTGGTTTCAAAACTTTTAACAAATGGTCCTTCCGGCTCACTCCATTAGTATTTCACCGTTAACTCATTTTTTTAATAAAGTATTGCAGGGTTAATTTCATCATTTCAGTTGTAACCTTTTCTCTTTAATATGAAATGATTACCTGTTGCTTGCACATCACTACCCGTCCCTCTCCCAAGAAGATAACCAGTTACAGGTTTAGTCCTCGGGTTCATTCCCTTCGTAGAAGCAAGAACAGAAATTGGGATTTAGGGTTTTAAGCTGCAGAAATTGCAATGGTGCTATCAATATGGTGTTTTCGAAAAAAAATTGTAACCGTGAAGGACTTAGGAAAAAGATACGGTACAATACTACAACAAAACTTGTGTTTTCTTGGTCTATTGTGTTGACGTAAGGAAATCATTGATTTTACTCTTTTTTTTTGTGTGTTTACAGAAGGTTATGACAATTATTTCACGTTGAAGATACACTACAGTGGTGTCTTCACCAAAGCACCTGGAAGGAAATACGTTGATGGTGTTGTAGCATATGTAGATGATGTTGAGACTGATTTATTTTCAGTTCATGAGCTTGACGAGATGGTTCGAGAACTAGTGCACAAAATTGAGCAAACCCTTTACTACCATTTCTTTATACCTGAATACCCTTTGGACTATGGATTAATTCCTTTAGGTAATGATCAAGATGTACTTAAAATGGTATCATATGTCCCTAAACATAGACTTATTAGGGTGTATATTGAAATTGGTCAGACAAGGGTAGCTACTTATTACAAATCTCCTTCTAAAGTTGTTATTGAAGAGTTGGAGCCTGATAGTGTGTCACCTGAAATGAATAGAAAGAAACCTTGTAGGAGAGAAGCAGGATCATGTAGTAGAAAGCTTGATCTAAACAAGTCTATGAACCCTGATTATGAGTAGTCACAAGTGTTAGACGTTGATGAAGGCCATGTTTACTCAAAGAGTATTGTACCATTTATAAGGTCACAAGGCAAACAAAGTCATGTCATTCAAAAGGAATTGGTGAATCATGAAATTGAAACTCAAGAAGAAGTGATCACTAGTGCAGTTGAAACTGAAGAACCATTGGGAACTTACCATGTACAGGAACCAAGCTGCCAAGCTGATGATGGAGCTAATACTACAACAGTTGATGATTATGAACCATTTATAGAGGATTACTCACTTTATGCTGATTATGATGCTGAGTTTAATGTTGAGACTTCATTTGAAAAACAAACAGAAGTGGATTATCTAGAGGGTATGGTGAGTGATGATAGTGGAGAAGCTTTCTACTCTGAGAGTGGCCATGGTTATGAGGATAGTGGAGATGATTCTGATGACAGTGAATACAATGTGGATGAGTCTAACATACAATTTGATGTAGATGTAGACATGATTGAATTCCATAATGATGTTGATGTAGATGAACATGGAATCTTGAACAATCATTCAAAAGATGAAGGGATTGACATGGTTGATGAGGAGTTGGAAGTTATTGCCACTGATGATTATTAATTTGCAGGATTTCATGAAGATGATAGGAAGAGACTGCTATAAGAGTTGAGTAAGTCAAGTACATGCTCACATGGAAAGGTTCATGTTAAACCATTTCAGATTGGCCAGGTCTTCAAAACCAAGCTTGATGTTAAAAACTACATGAACTCACATGTTGTAGCAACAAGGAGGTCTTTATACCTAGCCAAAAATGAAAAAATCCGGATTAGGGTGAAATGTAAAGGTGTTGTAAGTAAGCCTTCTACAGGAGTTGATGGTGGTGGGCCCTCAACTAGAAGCATGGCAAAGTGTAAGGGTATAGATGTAATTGCCAATAAAGGTACATATCCATGGGCAGTCTAAATATCGAGGGCTAATGAAAATCAGGATTGTTGGTGAAAACAATACAGGATGAGTATAAATGTTTGCAAACAAGGGCGGTTAAAGCTTGCACTTCTAGATACATAGCAAACTTAATTGTTCAACAAATACAGAGTAACCCTAAAATTCCAGTGAAAGCTTTACAAGAAGAGTTGTGCAAGAAACTGGAGGTAGGAATGTCATTGCAAAAGGTTGCTAGGGCAAAGTCAATGGTTGAGCATATCATTAGTGGGGACTACTAAGTACAGTATGGATTTTTGAGGGATCATGTGTTGGAGCTACTCAACACTAATCTTGGTACAACAGTTCGGATTGATGTGTATCCAGAAACCTCCATGTCTATTACCACAAGAACTTTTAGAAGATTATATGTCTGTTTAGGTGCATTAAAGTTAGGATTCAAATCTGGTTTAAGAGATTTTCTAGGTGTGGATGGTACTTTCATGAAGGGCCCTTACCCTGGGCAAGTGTTAACTGTTGTAGGGTTGGACTCAAACAGTGGCATATACCATGTAGCATATGTAGTGGTAGAGACAGAATCAACAAGTAGTTGGACCTGGTTTTTGGAACTGTTAGGAGAAAATCTGGATCTGGGACCAAATTCAAACTTTACCTTCATTTCAGATAGACAAAAGGTGTGTATCACCTAAATTTTTTTATTACCTTTTCTAAATACATTTGGTTAACTGATGTTGCATACATTAACTTTTGTTTAGGGAATAATACCAGCAATGGAGAAGGTATTCCCTAGTGCAGAACACAGGTTCTGTTTGAGGCATATCCAGGAAAACATGAAGAAATCGTGGAAAGGAAAAGACTTAACTGACCAGATTTGGGAGTGTGGTAGAGCAACAACAGTCAATCATTTTAACAGAGCAATGGATGAGTTGAAGAAGATCAATGCAGAGGCTCATGCTTGGGTGTCTAAGATCCCAGCAAACACTTGGGCTAAATCTCACTTTAGTGGTAAGTTTCTAGAATTTTATTGAGAAATGATAATCTTCCCTATTGTGTCTTTACTATATGTGTAATTGTCTTATCTTAATATCTATTATTCAAGAAGGGCACATACCGATTGTTTGTTGAATAACCTTTGTGAGGTATTCAATTCTAAGCTTGATGAAGGTAGGGATAAACCTATTATCACTTGCTTAGAGTATATTAGAGAGTATCTCATGAAGAGGTTATGTGTGGTGAAAAAGGAAATAGATAAGTGTGAAGGACTTCTAACCCCTACTACAACTACACTGTTTGAAAAGATTAAGACTGATGCATCAAAGTATGTGGCTAAATACAATGGGGCAGGAAAGTTCCAAGTGGCAAGCACATGGTAAGACCAATATGTGGTAAACTTGAATGATCAAAGTTGCAGTTGTAGGTTTTGGGAGATTACAGGTTTCCCATGTAGACATGTTGTTTGTGCTATATGGGACAAAATTGAAAATGGTGAAAATGCCCCACATGTTGATGAATGGGTCCATCCTTGCTATAGGTTATCAACATGGAAAGCCATGTATTTCAACAAAATTGATCCATTGAATGGACGTACAATGTGGCCTAAAAGTGACTGCCCATTCACTTTACTTCCACCAAAACATAAGACACATGTTTGTATTTAAAGTACACCAAATATATAGTATACATGTGAACATGGAATGAATTCAATTTTAACTATAGTATATCAATATGTGTAGGTTGGTAGGCCTAAGAAGAAGAGAAGGAGGGGTGTTGATGAGCCAAACAGCCAAGCTGGTAGATTGAGCAGGAAATATTTGGTAGTCACTTGTTCAAAGTGTCATAACAAAGGGCACAATTCCAGAACATGTAAAGGGAAGGGAGGCAGTGGTGAAGTTGGAGGGGGCTGAAAATTATTTTTAGTGGTTATTAGGATGCCGGTATTGTAAGTATTTAGAAACTTAAGTCATGTGTACTTGTTTGAAGATGTGTTAAGAACTTGAAAACTTTGCATGTAATGCTTGTGTTGTAGGTCTTTTGAAAACTTTGCATCATGGTTGTGTTAAGAACTTTATAACTTTGAATGTAATGGTGTGTATGCACTTTTCGTAATGAATTAATATGTTTAGTGTACTACCCTTCACGGATCAATTAATAACATTCTATATTTCAATTGCAAATGAAAACCATCTTCAAGATGCATTTACAATACACTTAACAATTGCATTTCAAAAACATTCAAGAAGTTGAACAATGAACTATAACAAACAATATTCCATTACCATTACCATTACCACTGCATTACACATTAATCCGATGCATAAACCAAATACAACAATACCAATTCCAAAACTACCTACATAAACTGAAAGCAAAAAAACCCTATCCGATTAAAAAAAAACCCTACAATGGTTACAAACCAAAAACCAAAACTCCATTACCATCCAAACCTTCACAGGATACTTAGAGATTAAAATAATACCAAAAAAACACCCATGAACAAAAAAAAATCAGTTGGTAGTTCCACAATTGTGCAGTTACAATGGCGACCCTCTCTTCCAATCGATTCTTTGATCTTATCAAACTTGGAATCACCACCAATGACCTAGCACACATAGGAGGATCAGACCATCGAATGAAACCACATCTTCTACAGTTCCAAAATTGTCTTCCAGGGTTACGATTCGTCCATGAAGTGATCTTCGTTGCTTCATTCCCACACCTGCAAGTCACCATCTTTGAATCAGAAGGGATTCGATGTCGTGAAGGGTGAAACGGTTGGTCGAGCAACAGTGGAAAGGAGGAGATGAGAGATGAGGATTGATAAAGCTAAAGGGGAAACCAAAAATTGAACATGCAATTTCTTTTAAAGAGAAAAGGTTACAACTGAAATGACGAAATTACCATTGTAATATTTTATTAGAAAATGAGTTAACGATGAAATGCTAACGGAGTGAGCCGGAAGGACCATTTGTTAAAAGTTTTGAGACCACAGGGACCATCTGTGAGGTTTTTTGAACTTAGGGACTAAACTTGATATTTTTGGAAACCATAGGGACCATTTTTGAAGTTTTGTCAAAATAAAATAAAAGTTCATATCCCTACCCTCTCTCTCTCTCTCTCTCTCTCTCTCTCTCTCTCTCTTTCTTTCTCTCTCTCCAATTGTTCTCCTCCCTTCTTGGTTTGTTCTTCATGGTTCTCAAGAACCTTTCATAAAGCCCAGAAACGAAAAATATTAAACACAGAAAAAAAAACCAAAAAAACCAACCCCATTCTTTGCAAGTTAAATGGTGGTGGGTTGTTGTAACACCAACAATGGGCAAGTCAAGCGAATGAAGAAGACGGTGGGCTGAGTTTTTCTTATACCGATAATAGGATAAAGAGTGCCCTGGTTTCTTTGAGATACGATAACTGACCACCATTCATCTGTTCTGAACCACCACACAATCCCAGTTATCACGTCTCCGATATCCACCTCAGACGAGTCGCCTTCGAGTCGAACATAATGGAGATGAAGTCGCCTGTTAAAGCAAGTCCTAGTGTCGCCTCCTGTTAAAGCAAGCCCTAGCGCACACGATGCATCACCCCTAACGAAAAATCTCTTCATCACCACCACCAGAAACGCTAGTTGCGTTACTGTCCAAACCATAACGCCGCCATCAGATAAGAACAATTACTAAGAAACCCTAGCCACCATGAACATCTCATATTTATGTTTGAGGTTGTAGCGGAGGAAGCATAAGGTAAATGAAGAAGCACAGGTTGTCGGTGGATTTTCCATTGCTAAGTTGAATCAAATGCAAATCCACCACCATCTCCGGTTGGATGAACGAATGTGATGGTGGCGGAGTTGGAGGACACTGAATGTCACCAAAAAAAATTTGTGTAGGGGTTTCCGACGAGTGGAGGGATTTCTTTCTTTTAATAGGAAGTCAATTTGAAAGTGCATGTGTGTATGTGTTACTGTTCATTATTTAGTGTTAAATTTGAACCGTGACTTCTTGATCGAAACTCATAAATGAGCTTCAGTTCTAATTTGTTGTTAAGGCTTCCATAAGCCTATTACTAATCCGTGATGCATATGGTTACACATGGAGTCTCAATTTTGTTTTTCCATTATCGATCAGAATTCATCAAAACCGATCAGGTCCAAAGTTTTTTTGTTTCCAAGAAATTCAGAGAGTGGGGGGGGGGGGGGAGAGAGAGAGAGAGAGAGAGAGAGAGAGAGAGAGAGAGAGAGAGAGAGAGAGAGAGAGAGAGAGAGAGAGAGAGAGAGAGAAAGAGAGAGACAGAGAGAGAGAGAGGGAGAGAAAGAGAGTGGTATTTTCTTTTTTTAATTTTTGTAAATAAAATAAAAAAAATATAAATTAAAGAGGAAAAATTTTCATTTTTAATGTTTCAAATAACTTTGGACCAAATTCACAATAAATGAATCTTTTTGAACCACTGGTGCAACTCCAAAACTTTTTGGACCCAATATCCAATTTTTGACATAACATAGCTACCAAACTTGCAATTTTGTCTAAAAGTAACAATCATCTTTGTTAATTATGTTGGATAAAAGACAACATTTCAAAAATGGTCACGGTGGTATGTATTTCTCTGAGGTTTAGTCCAAACCTTGACTTTTTTGGCTTTGTGGTCCTTTTGAGCTAGTTTCGTTGTGAATTTGGTCACACACTATAATAAAATAACTGTAATACCCTTGGGTTATTTATTTTTCATTGTTCTTTCATTTTTTTAAAAATCTAATAGTTATATATTTATTTTAATAATTAAAAAATAGAGGGCCTCACCTCTTTAACTCTCTCTCTGTCTCTCTCTATGTGTATGTGTGTGTGTCACTCACTCTCTCTCTCTCTGTCTCTCTTACTCTCTCTTACCAGCCACACCCTCCATTGAAGCTACGAGCAATCATCATCATTAGTTCATGTTCTTTATCTTCTTCCCCCGTTCACCAAAAGTCATATCCATATCTGATGAACCTCCAAGAATAAAAATTGTATCTGGATTTGATGAATCTAAAGCAACCCCTTCATACACAAACTCACCTGTTCAATTATGATTTTGTTCTTGAAGAAAAGAAAGAGAAGAAAGAAAGTTCAGATCCACCAAAAAACACCTTGACCTAAATATGTTCTTAAAATACACACCCATATGTTTGTTGAAACATCCATAAATATAGTCCAAAATTTTTGTTTTTAATTTGTAACACCTGTTTCAGGTAGTGACTAATTTATATGCTTTTATTTGGGTTTTGTGCATGGACTTGGCGAGTTGGGATGCTCCAACTCATCGAGTAGAGACTGATATAAGTACGCGGGATTCGGGACCTACTCAACGAGTCGGAAGGCCCCGACTCGACGAGTAGGAGCTGTAAAAAGAAACCTTAATTTTTAGGGTTTGCACCCTATTTAAAGAACATAATCCACCTCTTGTGGCCTCCTTTACCACCCTATAAGCCACAGAAAACCCTAGTTCGTCCTTGCACCTCCTTGAGTGAGATAAAGAGCTTTTGTGAGTAATTTTGGGGTATTTGTGAAGGATTTTTGAGCTTGGAGAAGAAGGAACAAGGTGACTCGGTGACTTGACTCGGGATTCAGTGGAATGAAATCAGGAGGAATTCGACTAGTTTTTGGATGCATTCAGCGAGTTGAGGTCAACATGGCTTGTTGACCTTGACTATTGACCATGGTTGACTTTGAGTGTATTTATGGGGTCATGACAAGTTAATCGCATAATGACTAAAGGTAATTAAGGAGGAGCAGTGTGTGGGATATCTGATCTCAGCTTATCATGTAACATCTCAATTTTCAAGGCCAAAAATTTCATTTTTAATTATGATATTCATAACATAGTTTACCAAACATTGCCAATGTCATATCAATTTATAAAAATCATAACAACGTGTCTGAAAACCATGTCATCAAAAGTAATAACAGTAAGCACAATCCTAGAAATCTCCACGTGAAAACCATATGTGTGTGTGATGCGTTGCTACACCACCGACTCCTTCCCCTTAGAAGAAGAGGTACCTGAAACCAAAATTGAAATAGTAAGCACAAACCTTAGTGAGTTCCCCCATCATACCCATACCAAATAATTCATATTCGTCGGTATCTTCCAACAGGTAACTGAGAACTATCCTCCCCTTCGGTATCTTTCAACTGATAACTGGGAGCTACCCTCCCCTTTCGGTATCTTTCAACTAGTAACTGGGAACTACCCTCACCTTTGGTATCTTTCAACCGGTAACCGGGAGCTACCCTCCCCTTCGGTATCTTTCAACCGGTATCCGAGGACTATTCACCCCTGCTATTACTAATACATATCAAGCACAACAAGCATATCAAATACAATGATCATATCAAGCATAGTAATCATATCGCACATCAATCCTAGATGATTATCACAAAGACAACCATCTATAAAATGCCCTTGCTACTGGGTCAGCATTGTGGTTGTAAAGCCATCCCTACTAGAAGGAAACTCACCTCCAAGTTGTGTAGTGTCTACACTGTCCTCAGTGTGAAAGTCGGCTCTCCTCGCCTCCTCAATCCGTACATGACAACCCCCTTTAATTTATCAACTTGTACTCACAACCCCTACAAGGGTCAACTCGAATCCACGTCAAAGTCAAAGTCAAACCTTGGTTAAGTCAACTCTTTGGTTGACCAGACTCGCTGAGTTGGTCCGCCAACTCGTCGAGTCCCTTCATCCACAGAATACTATAAACCCGTCCCCACTTGTCGAGTCTAGCAAGAGCTCGACGAGTTCACCTTCAACATCATTTCCATCAATCCTCAACCCATTCACCAAGTTCTTCCTTGAACTCGTCGGGTTTGTCTTTAGCATATGAATGTGTTTGGTCTATGACTCACCGAGTTGTATGAACAACCCGTCGAGTCCATCTTCATGGTTTGGGAGATTTCCTTGGACTCGCCGAGTCCCAAGAACAACTCACCGGGTCCAATGATTCCTAGGTCCCTTATGATTCTAAAGAACTGAGGGACCTTCTATCATAACATCTGGCCCAACACCATAAAGCACTTGGTGGTCATTACACCCTGACTCGTTGAGTCCCAAGAATGACTCGCTGAGTCTATCCTTGACCATTACTATACAGTCGATTTGAATTGGTCTTAACAAATCAAAAGCATTAATCTGACCTCCTAATATCCATTTTACATGTAAAGCTTCGAACTTAGTGTACATGCATTGGGCCTTTGGCTTAAAAAGCCATGAAAGAAGGTATATAAGATGCATGGGGTGTTTATGGAAAGAAAGTTGGCATCTTTATGCCATAAAGACCCCCAATGGCCCCATATCTGAAGTGCAAAACTCACTTCCACACTCAAACCAGAATACAACCTCACTAAGGCTTAGAAAATTTTAGAAAATGGTCCAAAATCAAACAAGCTGGAAATGTGCTCAAAACTCTGGATCTTCTTGTTTCCCCTTGATCTCACAAGCCTCCTTCTTCACTCCAAGCTTCAACCACACAAAATAACACCACAAGGCTCACAAACACACAATAAATGGATAGGGTTTTGAGTTAGGGTATGCTTTGGGTGATGGGGGCCGAGTTGGGGCGATATAAGGTGTTTAAATAGGGTACAAACCCTCAATTTAGGGTTTCACTCAGCAGCACCTACTCGTTGAGTCGGTGTTCCGACTCGTCGAGTAGACTACTTAAACTTCCCATGGATCATGATCCTAGTCAACGAGTTGGGCCTCCAACTCGTCTAGTCCTAGAGAAAAATAAAGCTTCTTTAATTAAATGCATACCAAGAATCAGGTGTTACATATCAGTTCAACATTCAAGAGGTGAGTCTCGTCAGCATACCAATGGGTTGAAGGCACCAAGGTCGACCCATTTATTTTATGTGATACTCTATCTTAAGTTATATTAGGAGACATGGTAGCTGGTTACATTCTAGGATTGTATGCTAGTTGTATGCTTATATGGAAGACCACGGAAGAGCCCATGACACCTGGATGTATGACTATGTGGACATCCCATGGCAATAGGATGTAAGACCATGTGGAGAGCCCATGGATTTCATATTAAAGACCATGGGAGAGCCCATGGCACTTAGATGTAAGACCATGTTAGGAGCCCATGGCATTCTGGAGTAAGACCCTAGGGATGAGCCCACGACATCCTTATATGTTATATGCATGGATTATGTGGTATATGTAGCTTTTATAGCTGGTATGATATGTTTATATGTGGATTATGTGTGAGGTATGCTCCAGGGAACTCACTAAGCATTAGCTTATAGTTTGTTGATTTGTTTCAGGTACATCTGAGCCCAAGGGCAAGGGCAAGGCTTGATGGCACAACGTGCACTCTCTCATGCATTTTCTTATGGGACGCTTTGAAAATTTGAAATAAAATTGTACTTAATATGAATTTTGGAAAGTGGTTGTATTTGGTATTTCATGACTGTGGACAGTATTTTGGTTAATCAAAAATGAAAAAAATTTCTTTTGAAAATTGAGTCGTTACAAGTTGGTATTAGAGCCTTGGTTTGAGGGATCCGAGCACACCCTCAGGTGTGTCAGGATTTAGACTAAGGAAATGGCAAAACTATTTTCAAAAATAATAATTAAAAGTTACAATTTTTAAAGTATGGAAAAGAGGAGAGTGCAAGGCGCGTGATCAACTGAGCCAAGTAAGTGTGGTCCCAATGTGTTAGCCATGTTATACTAATATTTTAGGTATGATGATCCTATGGAACTTGCTATGTGTATGTTTTTAAAATTGTATACGGTTAGGAGCTTACAGCCTTAGAATGATGTTTGGCCTTATTTCTTGTTCCTTTTTTGGTTGTGGTCCTAGGGTAGAATCTATTATTCGAAATCCTATTTGATCCTTTTCTGTGTATAATTTGCATGCATAAAGGCAACCTGTTATGATTGGTATGATTGATATGGGTAGAAAAAATCTTAGGACAACCTAGGATTTGAGTTATACGGTAGACTATGAAATATCGTTTGTTTTGGGACGAATTAGAGTTATCAGTTATAGCCTTGGGAAAGGCACAGGTAGGTGTGGAAGGTAGTATTGGGTCCATACTACTACAAGCACATCACCTGTACCCGAACCAATGTTAGATATGGAAGCTCTAAGGAGGAACGATGTGGGAGGATCCCCTCTATTGACATCCTTATCATTACATTTTATGATATTGCAGCTCAGTATGGTGGCACCCGATTTGGAGGAGGAGGATCAGGATCGGGGTCAGGATCTGAGTCTGGGTCAGGCGACACTACTGAGCCCATTGATGAGAGGTTGCATGAGCTCATTGCAGTAGAGGTTATGAGGGGCATCCTTGATGTTACCCCGGTTATATTTGGGACGGTCAAGGAGGGTATGATGGAGATCATGGAGGAGAGGCTCAGGGCATTCAGAGTCGATATTGTTGCGGGCTAGGTCGGGGCCCAAACTACCTCATTCCAGGAGTTCAAGGCATGTGGGGCGTCGGAGTTCTTCAGGGCTAGGGACCCTATTGGCAACCAATGCTGGGTGGCGGATATAGAGAACGCCCAGCTCATGAGTTCTTTCCCGGATGCGACAAAGGTGGCTTTTGCTTCATGTATGCTAAGAGATAGAGCCCAAGATTGGTGGGGAGAGGTAACTAGCCATGTGGGAGCAGCCGGTGTGGCTGAGATGACTTGGGCTGAGTTTGTTAGGCGGTTTGATTTGGATTTTGCACCACCAATTGAGGTGTAACGGCTTGTGAAGGAGTTTCATGACCTGCAACAGACTACCGAGACTGTGGAGGAGATCACCGCCAAGTTTCGGGAACGAGCATTGTTGATTCTATAGTGTGCTACCAATAAAGAGATGAGGAGGACACGGTATCATTCCATGTTGAGGGATGACATCCATGAGTTCGTGAGCTTCACAGGATGTAAAACCCTGAATGAGATGGTATAGAAGGCCCGCGAGTAGGAGATGGAGTTGGACTTTCGCACCAAGCGGAAGCCTGAGCAGGCCCAGAGAGTAGTAGGTCAGGCTAAAAACCATAAGACCTCGTATTCATCTAGTAGGGGCCATCAGGTTCAGGGCCGGTGTGTCAAGTGCGGAAAACCTCATAGTAGAGCTTGTCATACGGGCTGTTTGGGATTTTATGGGTGTGGCTAGTCAGACCACGTGATCACGGATTTCCCTAAGAAGGGCTTGATTTTTTTCACTACAACTTGACTGGTCATAAGCAGGCCGATTGTATGAGGTTGCAGGGAAGGGGAGGAGTAGTGGCGATGCCTGCGCCTGCCACAATGAGGATTACTTATGGCCACCCTTCTAAGGTGGATGCTCCGACGGTAAAGAGCCGCGTATTTTAGTTGACCACCGAGGAGGATTGGGCAGCGCCAAACGTTGTGGCTGGTATGTACTTATCTACATGCTCTCTATTTATTTAATTGCATTGCTTATGTCTACATTGTGCTATAGGGACCTTTTTGGTCAATGGTATGTATGCTCGCGTATAGTCATTGCACTTAGCAAGAAGTTTCGGGATGCACCTGGGACTTTGGATTCCCCTCTTGAGGTTGATATTACAGATGATCACACTGTGAGTATAGCGAGGGTGTATTGGGATTACATTCTGAATGTGCTTGGGGAGAGGTTCCATGTCGATCTAATCCTGATACCATTGCGAGGGCTGAAGGTGATTATTAGGATGGATTGGTTGGGGGCCAATGGGGCCATGATTGATTGTGAGCACCATTTAGTGAAGGTTTGAACCCCAAGTAAGGGAGAACTGGTTATTCATGGTGAGAAGGCCTTGTAGGGGCCAAACCTTTGTTCAGCTGGAAGGGCTAGGAGATTTTTGCAACAGGGTTGTATGTGATTTCTAGCATATATCTCGGATATGAGGGATGAGACCATGACAGATGTGGGCAGTGTGCCAGTCGTACAGGAGTTTCAGGAAGTTTTTCCCGAGCAGTTACCGAAAGTTCCTTTGGAAAGGCAAGTGGAGTTTCGCATTGATTTGGTGCCAAGTGTTGCTCCGATATTGAAGGCACCGTATCGGCTAGTACCGCCCAAGATGCAGGAGCTATCTACGCAACTCCATGAGTTGTTAGACCGAGGGTTTATCCATCCGAGCAGTTCCCCGTGGGGAGCTCCAATCATGTTCATGAAAAAGAAGGATGGATCGCACAGGATGTGTATTGATTACCGATAGCTAAAAAAACTAAATGTGAAGAACTGTTATCCGTTACTGAGTATCGATGATTTGTTCGATCAGCTGCATGGTGCCTCTTAGTTTTCCAAGATTGATCTTCATTCGGGATACCATCAGATGAGGATTCGGGAGGAGGATATATCGAAGACAACCTTTAGGACTCGGTATGGGAACTACGAGTTTGTGGTGATGCCGTTTGGGTCCACCAATGCCTCTGCATCATTCATGGATCTCATGAAAAGGGTGTGCATACCGATGCTGGATCAGTCGGTGATTGTTTTTATTGATGATATTTTGGTCTATTGTAAGACCAAGGAGCAACATGAGCAACATCTAAGAGAGGTATTGGAGACTCTGAGGGCGAAGAAGCTTTATGCAAAGTTCTCCAAGTGTGATTTCTGGCTGTGAGAGGTACAATTTCTGAGGCACATCATCAATCAGGAGGGCATTTCGGTTGATCCAGCCAAGGTGGTGGCTGTGATGCAGTGGGAAGTACCGAAGAACGCATCATAGATTCGTAGTTTCTTGGGTCTAGTGGGGGTACTATCGGAGATTCATCCAAGATTTCTCTAAAATCGTTGTGCCTTTGACCCGCTTGACTAAGAAGAATGTGACATTTCGGTGGGGCCCCGATTAGCAATTAACTTTGGAGACCCTGAGACAGAGATTATGTGAGGCTCTGATTCTTGTAATACCCGAGGGACTGGATGATTTGGAGGTGTACTGTGATGCATCAATTTCAGGGTTAGGTGCAGTACTGATGCAGAGGGAGCATGTGATAGCTTACGCCTCGAGGCAGTTGAAGCCTCATGAGGCACACTACCTGACTCACAACCTGGAATTGTGGGCAGTGCTGTTTGCCCTCAAGATTTGGAGGCACTATTTATATAGGATGCGGTGCATAGTTTTCACTGATCATAAGAGCCTGAAGTACTTGATGGATCAGCAGAACCTCAATATGCGGCAGAGGAGGTGGTTGGATGTGCTGAAAGATTTTGACTGTAAGATCTTGTACCATTCATGGAAGGCCAACATGGTGGCCGATGCCTTAAGCCGCAAGATGGCAAGTTCCTCGATTGGAAACGTTTGTTTGAGGATGACGGTGATCTCCCTATTGTTGCATACGATCAGGGTGGCTGAAGTGGAGGTTTTGAAGAAAGAAAATTGGAATTGGGAGCGGATCCAAGGGAAAATTCCTTTGTTCGTCCGGAATGGTCATGGTATTTTAACCCAGTGTGGTCGTGTGTTGGTCACGATATCTGGGAGTGTGAGGAAGAAGATATTGGAGGAGGCACACAAGTCTAAATTCTTTACACATCCAGGGGCTACGAAAATGTATAAAGATTTGAGACCGAGTTACTGGTGGCTCTTCATGAAGCGGGAGATCGCCTGGTTTATGGAGCGGTGCCTGACCTGCAGGAAGGTCAAGGCTGAGCATCAATGGCCTCATGGAAAGGCTCAGCCGCTACCCATTCCCATGTGGAAGTAAGAGGAGATCACTATGGACTTCATCACAAAATTACCAAGGACAACGAGGGATGTGGATGCTATATTGGTGATTGTGGTTAGATTGATGAAGAATGCCCACTTTATTCCGATCTCTGAGAGTATCTTTGCTGAGAAGTTGGCGGATATTTATGTGTGAGAGGTAGTGGCAAGACATGAGGTGCCGGTATTGGTAGTCTCTGACTGAGATGTTCGATTTACATCTAGATTCTGGAAGAAATTCCATGAGAAATTGGGCACTCAGTTGCATTTCAGCACATCATACCACCCCTAGACGGACGGCCATAGTGAGAGGACGATCCAGACACTTGAGGATATGCTGTGGACATGTGTGTTGGATTTTGGAGGGAGTTGGGATGCGTAACTCCTACTGGCAGAGTTTTCATACAATAACAGTTACCACGCCAATATTGACCGAACTCTATTCGAGATGTTATATGGTAGGAGATGTAGGACCCTGGTTTGTTGGGGGGAGGTTGGACACCGGGTCATGGGGAGCAATGAGGTAGTGATCAAGACCACCATAATGATTCATCAGGTACACGACCGGTTGCAGGCCGTGTAAAGCCGTCAGAAAAGTTATGCTGACCGGAGGCGATCGGATCTTGAGTTCCAGGTGGAGGACCTTGTGCTACTAAAAGTGTCACCATGGAAGGGGGTCATTAGGTTTCGAAAGAGGGGAAGGAGAGGACCCCGATATATAAGCATGTTCAGGATCACGACCCGAGTCGGCAAGGTTCCATATCATTTGGACTTGCCAAATGAGCTTAGGCAGGTCCACATCACCTTCCATGTGTTATAGCTTCGGAAGTGTATCACGGACGAGGCCGCAGTCGTTTCGATGGACGACATTCAAATGGATGAGAGCCTGAACTACATTGAGAGGCCGAATGCAATCTTAGATAGGAAGAACAAGGTTCTTCGGAACAAGGAAGTGAAATTGGTGAAGGTGCAACAGTAGCACTGTAGGGGCTCCGAGTGGATTTGGGAGCCGGAGGACGAGATGCGAGACCACTAACCAGATCTGTTTGATTCGGCAGACTTCAAGGACGAAGTCTAGTTCAACTGGGGGAGACTTGTAACACATGTTCCCGGTATTGACTAATTTATATGATTTTCTTTGGGTTTTGTGCATGGACTCGGTGAGTTGGGATGTCAACTCGTCGAGTAGAGACTGATATAAGGACGTGGGATTAGAGACCTACTCGACGAGTCGGAAGGCCCCGACTCGACGAGTATGATCTGTAAAGAGAAACCATAATTTTTAGGGTTTACACCATATTTAAATAACATAATCCACCTCTTGTAGCCTCCCATACTACCCTATAAGCCAGAGAAAACCCTAGTTCATCCTTGCACCTCCTTGAGTGAGAGAAAGATCTTTTGTGAGCAATTTTTGGGGTATTTGTGAAGGATTTTTGAGCTTGGAGAAGAAAAAGCATGGAGAGGAGCCAAAAAATTGACATCTACTATGTAGTAGCCATTATTTTGAGGTATAAATTTGTCACATTGACCTCTAGTTGATTAGATCCCTTCTCTTGCAAGTAAATGACCATTTATGGGGCAAAATGGAGTCAAACTCGGATCTGGACCTGTGACAAGGATATGGTTCCAGATCTGGACCTCTCTAGGTACCCAATGACATAAAATTGCTCACTTTATGTAGTCTAGCCCCTTTCCATGCACAACAACCTTATAAGAAGCCTGGTTTTGATGTTATGGCCTTGAAGGGCCTTGAATGCATGTGAAGTTTGCAACTTTACGTGGTATCTGCTTTATCGGAGGTTAGATTTGAAGTTTGGGACCTTAGATCCCACTAGAAAGGGCGGAACATGAAAGGGACTATAGGAACTCGTCGAGTCCCTTAGTTGACTCAATGAGTCGGGATGGGGTTTTCCCGTTTTTGGGTTTCTGATTGAGTGCAGTGAAGGATTAGGGTTTGGTTAGAATGGACTTTTGTCTTTCTGGACATTCAATGGACTCGAAGAGTCAGAGAGGTGACTTGGCGAGTGACTCGGGATTCAGTGGAATGAACTCGGGAGGAACTCAACAAGTTTCTAGATGCACTCAGCGAGTTGAGGTCAACATGGCCTGTTGACCTTGACTGTTGAACAGGGTTAACTTTGAGGGTATTTATGGGGTCATGAAAAGTTAATCACATGATGACTACATGAAATTAAGGAGGAGCAGTGTGTGGGATATCTGATCTCTACTTATGAGTTCAACATTCAATAGGTGAGTCTCCTCACCATACCAATGCGTCGAAGGCACCAAGGCCAACCCTTTTATGTTATGTGATACTCTAGCGGAAGTTATATTTTGAGACATGGTAGTTGGTTACATGCTAGGATTGTATTCTATTTGTATACTTGTATAGAAGACCATAGGTTAGCCCATGGCACGTGGATGTAAGACCATGTGGAGAGCCCATGGCATTCCTACTAAAGACCATGTGGAGAGCCTATGGCAACAGGATGTAAGACCATGTGGAGAGCCCATGGATTTCCTATTAAAGACCATGGGAGATCCCATGACACTTAGATGTAAGACCATGTGGGGAGCCCATGGCATCCTAAGACCTTGGGGATGATCCCACAACATCCTTATATGTTATATGCATGGATTATGTGGTATATGTAGCTTTTATAGCTGGTATGATATGTGTATATGTGGATTATGTGTGTTGTATGCTCTGGGGAACTCATTAAGCATTACCTTACAGTTTGTTGATTTGTTTTAGGTACACTTAAACCCAAGGGCAAGGGCCAGGCTTGATGGCACGACATGCACTCTCTCAGGCGTTTTCTTATGGGACACTCTGAAAAATTCAAATAAAATTGAACTTAATATGAATTTTAGAAAACAGTTGTATTTGGTATTTCATGATTGTGGATAGTCTTTCGGTGAATAAAAATTGAATAAAATTTGTTTTGCATATTGGGTCGTTACATAATTATTCATAAAAACCATAAATACCAGTCATCATCTCATAAAAACATAACTAATGTATTTCAAATCTTCACAACAAAATAGTGTATCAAAATCATTTGTCAAAATATCAGAGTCTAGACATCCTAGGCTGAATTAATGGTGTGTGCACTGCAATCTTCCTGAGGTCTTCCCATTGCTTCAGGAAGTACCTGAAACCAAAACTGAAAACTATAAGCACGAAGCTTATTGAGTCTCCCCAAACTACCACATATAACATGAAACTAGGAGATATGAGCCCCCACACATACTCATGGAGATATGGGCCCCACCCACAGTCAGCTAACTGGGAGATACGTGCCCCACCCACACTCCGTTGGCTATGAGATACGGGCGCTGCCCACACTTAGCTACTATGAGATACGGGCCTTGCCCACACTCAGCTACTGAACATACACACAAGTATCACACAGGCAGAAAGTATAACTAAATCTATCAATCAGTCATATATCCATACTCAACTAAAGCTATGAGATACGAACCCCTCCCACACTCGGCTAACTGGGAGATACGCGCCTCTCACACACTCGGCTACTAATCATACATATACGGGCCACCCTTGGTGCCTTTGACCCTTTCTACTAGAGGTACACCCACTTCTCAATCTGGCTGTTGAAATCTCATGCGAGGAATCTTTGATGGCTTCTCCAATCGACTCCACGACTATCATCATCACACTAAAGACTTAGTCAAAAACTGATAACTCTTCTAAGGGTAAAATGACCGTTTTACCCTTGGTAAAAGTCAACATTATGGCTTGACCAACTCGCCGAGTCGACCTATTAACTCGTCGAGTTCTTTAACTCAACAGTCCTGAAAATCATGACCCAACTCACCGAGTCTTCCCCCCAACTTGTTGAGTTCTATCGGGCTGCTCATAGTCGTGATTTAGCGAATTAAGTTCCTCGAGTCATCCACAGACTCATTGAGTTCTACCATACTCAGAAACAGGACAACATGACTCAACTCGTCGATTTCCCCTGTGGACTCGATGAGTTCTTCTATCTGCTAGGGCCATCTTAATGGGTTAAACCCTTACTCTTTAGATCTAAGCTTCTTATCCCTCATGCACACTAAGAACATCCGTTTAAGGGTAAAGTTTCTAACTTTACCCATTAATACCTCTACTTCATGGGTTTAGCTCAACCCTAACCCTTTAGGAGATTTTGAGTCCACTAGCCATCCATACACCAAACTAATGAATATTAACATAGATCTAGATCGAAAACATTCAATGAACACATAAAGATTCTGCCTTTTTCCTCCATGCATGGCCTTTTGGGCTTAAAAGGCCAAAATGAAACTCTATTGCTTGTATAGGGACTCCTATGGCATAAAGTTTGCACCTTTATGCCATAATAGCCCTTCAAGGTCCTAGATCTGGAAGAAGACCCACTTGGGTCTTCCATTATTCACATGCTAAAATAGTTGGACCAAAACCCTTATAAAGATGAAAAGAAGAGATCAAATAAACCATTAAGCAAGGTTGGGAATTGCTTACCCAAAAATGTAGCTAATGATGTATAGTTTCTGGATCTACTCTCTCCTTCTTGAGCCCTCTAGCTTTCTGTTCTTCCATAAGCTTGAAAAACACACAAAGATCACTCAAAATGGCTCACAACCTCAAGCAAAGGACTAGGGTTTCATGGATTAGGGTTTGGGACTTAGAGGTTGTAAATGAAGCTGAGGCATGGGGATTAAGATGCTTAAATTGGGTGAAAACCCCCAAATTTAGGGTTTTATCCTGGCAGCCATACTCATTGAGTTTAGGTCCTCAACTCGTCAAGTACGTAACTTAAGATATTGCATCAAATTTCATTTCTAGTCAATGAGTTTGAGGCTTCCAACTCGTCGAGTAGCTCTACAAAGTCAATCAAGTATAATTAAATGCATACTAGGAACCAGGCATTACAATTCTCCCTTACTTGTCTTAGATTTCATCCTTGAAGTCTGCTGCATCTGGGAACAACTCCGAGTAATGCTCCCTCATTTCCTCATTGGGCTTCCATGTCCACTCTAAGCCCTTGCAGTGCTGCCACTACACCTTCACTAGGTCAACCCTCTTGTTCCTCAGCTCCTTTATCTTCTTATCGAGAATAGCTACTGGTCTCTCGATATAATTCGGGCTGTCATCAACATGTATATTCTCTAGGGGTATAACCACTATGTCTTCCACTAAGCACTTCCATACCTGAGACACATGGAAAGTGTTGTGGATCTATCTGAGCTCTACTGGAAGATCCAAACAGTAAGCAACCCGGCCCACCCGAGCCAAAACTTTGAATGGACCAATGTATCTGGGACCCAGCTTACCCCGCTTCCTGAACTGGATGACACCTTTCCAAGGTGACACCTTCAGGAGGACCATCCCCCACCCAAAACTCCAAGTCTGAACGCCGCTTGTCGGCGTAGCTCTTCAGCCAACTCTGAGCAGTCTGGAGCCTACTCTAGACCTGCTGGATCCACTATGTAGTATTCAGTACTACTTTAGTACTCCCCATGACCCTCTTACCGACCTCTCCCCAACATATTAGGGTCCTACACTTCCTCTCATAGAGAATCTCGAAGGGAGGTCAGAGTATGTTGGCGTGGTAATTGTTCTTATACGAAAATTCCGCTAAGGAAAGATACGTATTCCAACTGCCACCAAAATCCAAGACACATGCGCATAGCATGTCCTTAAGATTCTGAATCCTCCTCTTGCTCCATCCTTCCGTCTCAGGGTGGAAAGCGGTGTTTAAGTGAAGACGAGTACCCATCCCATCGTGAAACCGCTTCCAAAATCTAGAAGTGAAATAGACATATCGGTCTGACACCACCGAGACAAGCACTCCATGTCGTGCCACAATCTCATGCATGTAAATCTCGGCCAACTTCTTGGCTGATATGCTCTCCTAGATCAGGATAAAATGAGCACTCTTGGTCAATCGATCCATGATAACCCATATCAAATCTACTCTGTGTGCGGTCCTAAGAAGCTTCGTAATGAAGTCCATGGTGATATCCTCCCATTTCCACACGGGAATATCTAACAGATACATCTTGCCATGATGCCTATGGTGCTCTACATTAACCTTCCTACAGGTCAAGCATCTCTCAACATACCATGATGCATCCTGCTTCATGCAGGGCCATCAATAATCACGACGAAGATCCCGATACATCTTCATCGCCCCGAGATGGATGGAGAACCTCGTCTTATGTGCCTCATCCATAAGAACCTTCCATACTCCTCCCTAGTACGAAACCTAGACCCTCCCATGTAGGGTCAACAACCAATGACTGTCATAATCAAATGAGGCCACCTGGCCGATGATCCGCTCGTACTTCTGGTGCTCCTCCTTTAGGCCCTCGACCCATGCCTCCTTGATCTGCTCTAGCATGGAGTAATCACTATCATCCTCAAACAGATGTCTCGAATCAGAACCGCTACCACCTTGCAGCTCAGGGATTTGGCCACCACATTGGCCTTGCCCGGGTGGTAAAGGATCTCATAGTCGTAATCCTTCACCACATCTAACCACCGACGCTGCCTCATGTTCAGGTTCGGCTGATCCATAAGGTACCTCAAACTCTTTTGGTCTGTGTAAATGGTACAATGGACCCCATAGAGGTAATGTCGCCAAATATTGAGGGTAAAAAAATTAGCCCCCAACTCTAGATCTTGTGTCGGATAGTTAGCCTCGTGGGGCTTTAACTGCCTCGAAGACTGCCTGCTGCTCAGGCCCGCAGCGGAATGTCACCAACTTCTTGGTTAGTCGGGTCAAAGGAACAACGATCTTGGAGAAGTTTGGAATAAATATCTAGTAATAACCCGCTAGACCGAGGAAACTCCATATCTCAGTTGGTGACCTCAGAATCTCCCACTGCATCATGGCCTCAATCTTGGCCATATCAACCAGAATATCCTTCTAGTTGACAAGGTTTTCGAGAAACTGCACCTTGTGCAACCAGAACTCACACTTAGAGAACTTAGCAGAAAGTATATCCCTCCTCAATGTCTCCAACACTTCCCTTAGGTGCTCCTCATGTTGCTCCTGAGTCATGGAATAGACCAAGACATCATCGATTAAGACTATCATAGACCGATCCAACATTAGTCTGCACACACGGGTCATGAGGTCCATGAACGCGGTTGGAGCATTGGTGAGCCCAAACGACATCACTAAAAACTCATAATGATCATAACGAGTCCTAAAAGATGTCTTCTGCATGTCATCATCCCTGACTCGCATCTGGTGATAACCCGGACGCAGATCAATCTTGGAGAACAAAGATGCACCCTGTAGTTGGTTAAACAAATCATCAATCCTCAGGAGGGGATAACGGTTCTTCACCGTTAGCTTATTCAGCTCATGGTAGTCTATACACATGTGATGTAACCCGTCCTTCTTCTTCACAAACAGGATCTAGGCTCCCCATGCCGAACTACTCGGTCTGATGAATCCCTTGTCTAACAACTCCTGCATCTCAGTGGGAGCCAACTGATATGGCGCCTTGGCTATTGGAGCCGCACCAGGGACTAGGTAAATCCTAAAATCAATCTATCTCTCCAGAGGTACCGTAGATAAATCCTCCGGGAATACGTCTGGGTACTCTCGCACTATCGGTAAATCATCGACTGTCGCCATACCCTTATCTTGGGTATCTATGACATAGACGACATAACCTGCGCAACCCTGCTGAAGGTAGTGCCTCGCTCTCTCTGATGAGAATAGAGTCAATCTACCATGCGCCCTGTCTCCCTGAATCACTAACCCTCCCCACTTGTAGTCCGAACCCTTACTAACTGCTGCTCGCAGTCAATCACTGCCCCATTGGGGCTCAACCAGTCCATACGCACGATGACCTTATTCCCTCGCAGGGGAATAGGAACCAAATCTACTGAAAAATGCTCATCGAATGATTGTGGTGTACAACCTCCGTGAAACCTTGCAACCCTAACGGTCCTTTCATCTGCTATCTCCACATCAAGTGTGCAATCCAGCTCCCCCGAAGCTCCTACGAACCTCTTACTGAGCGCTAGCAACACAAAAGATTGGGTAGCCCCCAAATCAAACAATACCAGAGCAGATATAATGTTTACAAGGAACGATCCTATAACAAAACACATAAACATAAGTAATAATTAACATAAACAAAAAGATATAGAGAAGATACATACCTGCAACAACATTAGGAGCTGCACGTGCCTCCTCTACTGTTAACTGGAAGGCGTTACTCTTTGCTACTGGTGCCTCTACACAGCCCTATCGGCCATATGTAATCCTCAATGTAGCAGGAGTGGGTGCCGCCACCTATCCTGCTGCTGCCAAGCTCGGATACTGGGACTTCTTGTGGCCCTTCTGATTGCATTGGAAGAAAATTAGACCAGATGCTATCATGGTGGTGTTGGTAGCTGTACAGTCCCTGCACAAATGACCAGTTCTGCCGCACTTAAAGCAGCCCGAACTACCCGCCCCGCACGTCCCCTCGTGCGACCTATTACATTTACCACAGCAGCCTCGGCCCTGCTGGCCTTTCCCTCAAGAATCTGTCTTGGGCTTCTTGTCCGAGCCCTCCATACCAAATGTCGCATTTGGTTTCCTCTTCCTCTCCATCTCTAAATCAATAACTCTCTCTAGCTTTGGCAATCATATCCTCTAGTGTTTTGGAGATGGATCGACTCACAACCTGCCGAATGTCACTCCTCAACATCTCATGATGTCGGGCCTTTTTCATCTCCTCGTCTGCCACATACTGTGGAACAAGAAGGACCCTCCCCCTGAATTTGGCAGTAATCTCTGCCACTGTCTCATTCGTCTGCAGGAGGTCCTAGAACTCCTTAGCAAGCTGTTGCACCTCTATCACAGGTGTAAACTTAGCTCTGAACCTTACTGATAAATCACTCCAAGTCATATAATCAAGAGTTTCATCATCACAAATGGCTCGTCCGACCTCCTCCCACCAGTCACATGCCCTGTCCTTCTAAAGATAGGATGCAAGTCGAACCTTGTCCCCCTCGGGACATCTTCTGGTGTGAAATGCATTGGGGACATCCGCCAACCATCTGGTACTCATAATAGGGTCCTAAGCCCCATGGTAATCAGGAGCTCCGTAAGCTCTGAACTCCCTGAATTTCAATGTGTGCCACACCATCATGGCCGCCACCTTGGTTCGGAAGGCACTCAATCTCTCATCCGAAATCTCTTAAATTCTCCTTAATCATGCCAAAAATCATAGGGGCCTGATCCAGAATACTGCGCATAATCTCAGAGGAGATGAACTCTCTCGTCTGTTTATCTAACTGCCTGGCTCCAGAGCCTAAGCCCGATTCCTCACTGGTGCCTGAATTACCGACTCGTCTAGTGCGTAATACTACCATTCTAAAAAACAACATCATAACAACATCAGAGTACTAATCATATATCGAGGGATCACGTATACTTCATGTTCCTTGGATTCATCTCAGCCTTCCTTGATTTGAGTATGGATCCTCTGCTTTCAGTAGTAAGGGCACATACTACTTTCCATATCTATCCGTACTTCCCTCAAGAACTACCTTGACTCCACCAAGTCCCTTCTACTATTGCTTCACACGCTACTCTCATTCTAGGCTCGCCCTAGGGTAATCACCGACCCATTCTCCGCCATCAGCTGCATAAGAAGACCCTGCTATCTCCCCCTAACTAGCTCGCGAATACCATTACATATTACCAAGACTAGATAGTTCTTCGAATGAGAGGTCCGACCCTAATATGGTTAGACTCAAACAAGAGCTGCATAATAGGGCTAGATCTAACCTTCTAAAATTATTTAGTCCTCACAATATGTAACTTAACATATTCATTTACTAGTTAGTAAAAGATAACTAGCTAGAACTCCTAAAAGAACAAAGAAAGCAAACATTTGAGCATCGAGTAAACATAATCAAGCATAACTCATTCAGGCCATCCCTGACTAATCTGTACTAGCATGTAGTTCAATAAGCTGAGATACATATAACATGCATATAAGGCATCCTTCCTAGATCCTTAGCCCTAATTTGGCATGCAGTTCTCATAAAGTTGATATACATATAACAAGCACCATAAGGCATCCTTCGTAGATCCTTAGTCCTACCCTAACATGCAGCTCTCATAACATATCTTAACATAAACTTGTATGAGTAATTTGGGAGTACTTACTTGAGCTTAGTTGATTGCATGCACCACACCCTTTTCTCTTTTCAAAGTTCTTTTCTCTTTTAAAAATGTTTTTCATAAAAATGATTTTCTTTTAAAATTTTCTTACCAATTCCTTGGTTTGAGTTTAGACACACCCGAGAGTATGCCCGAATCCCTCAAACCAAGGCTCTAATACTAACTTCAAACATCCAAAACTATAGTCCAAAATTTTCATTTTTAATTATTCATAAAAACCATAAATACCAGTCAACATCTCATAAAAACATAAGTAATGTATCTCAAATAATCACAAAAAAAATAGTGTATCAAAATCATGTGTCAAAATATCAAAGTCTAGACATCCCAGGCTGAATCAATGGTGTATGCACTGATATCATCTTGAGCTCTTCCCCTTGCCATCTGAGGTACCTGAAACCAAAACTGAAAACTGTAAGCACGAAACTTAGTAAGTCTCCCTAAACTACCACATACCATACATATATAACATGCAACTAGGATATATGGGCCCTACCCAGACTCAACTAACTGGGAGATACAGGCCTTACCCACACTCAGCTACTATGATATACGACCCCCGCCCACACTCAGCTACTGAAAATACATATAAGTATCACACAGACAGCAAGTATAACTAAATCTATCAATTAGTCATATATCCATACTAAACTAAATCTATGAGATACGGGCCCCGCCCACACTCGGCTAATTCGGAGATACGGGGGTCAACCACACTCAGCTACTAGTCATACATTTACAGGTTGGCCTTGGTGCCTTCGACCCGTCCTACTAGCGGAACACTCACATCTCAATCTGGGTGCTGAAATCTCACGTGAGGAATCTTTGATGGCTGCTACAATCGACTCCCCAACTATTATCATCACAGTAAACACTTAGTCAAAAACTAATAATTCTTTTAAGGGTAAAATGACCATTTTACTCCTATTCAAAGTCAACATTCTTGGTTGAACAACTCGTAGAGTCGACCTATCAACTCGCCGAGTTCTTTAACTCAACAGTCCTGAAATCGCAACCCAACTCGCCGAGTCGTCCCCCTGAGTTGTTGAGTTCTATCGGGCTGCTCATAGTCGCGATTTAGCGAATCAACTTGTCGAGTCATCCTCAGACTCATCGAGTTCTACCATACTCAGAAATGGGACAACACGACTCAACTCTTCGAGTTCCCCTATGGACTCGATGAGTTCCCCTGTCTACTTGGGCCATCTTAATGGGTTAATCCCTTACTCTTCAGATCTAAGCTTCTTATCCCTTATACACACTAAGAACATCCTTTTAAGAGTAAAGTTTTCAACTTTACCCATTAATACCTCTACTTCATGGGTTTAGCTCAACCCTAAACCTAAGGACTTACATTTTAGGTCCACTAACCATCCATACACCAAACTAATTCATACTAACATAGATCTAGATCCAAAACATTCCATGAACACATAAAAGATTATGCCTTTTTCCTCCATGCATGGCCTTTTGGGATTAAAAGGCCAAAATGTAACTCTATTGCTTGTATAGGGACTCCTATGGCATAAAGTTTGAACCTTTATGCCATAATATCCCTTCAAGGTCCTAGATCTGGAAGAACACCCACTTGGGTCGTACATTCTTCACATGCTAAAATAGTTGGACCAAAACCCTCATAAAGATGAAAAGAAGAGATCAAAGAAACAATTGAGCAAGGTTGGGACTTACTTACCCGAAAATGTAGCAAATGATCTATAGTTTCTAGATCTACTCTCTCCCTCTTGAGCCCTCTAGTTGTCTCTTCTTCCACAAGCTTCAAAAACACACAAAGATCACTCAAAATGGCTCATAACCTCAAGAAAAGGACTAGGGTTTCGTGGATTGGGGTTTTAGACTTGGAGGCTGTTAATGAAGCTGAGGGGTGGGGATTAAGATGCTTAAATAGGGTGAAAAACCCTAAATATAGGGTTTCATCTTGGCAGCCCAAGTCGTCGAGTCAACACCCTCAGCTCGCGAAGTAGGTGACTTAAGATCCAGTGTCAAATCTGATTTCTACTCGGCGATTTTGGGGCTTCCAACTTATCGAGTATCTCTACAAAAGTGAATAAAGTATAATTAAATGCATACCAGGAACCAGGCATTACATTTATTTTCCAGAATCGACTAATACACACATATACCAATACATGTTTGCGTTTTTAGATTCGAATTCACGCATACACACAAAGTTTTTTGATTTGATTTCACATACCCACACACAACGAAGTTTTCATTTGAAGAGAGAGAAAAGAGCTCAAGAACATACATGCATATCTGCAAGTACATTTTCAGATTTGACTAAGTTTTCAGATTCGATTTCTTATTTGATTTCGGGGTCGATTCTTGGGAGTTCAAAGTAAGAAAAACCAACCCCATATATTTGTAACTATCGATTTGTGTGTGTGTGCATGCGAGTTATTTTATGAAACATATATGATTGTGAGTTCGTTTACGAACCAGAAAAACTGATGATTCACCTGAAGAAGGAAATATGGAGATATATGTGTGAGTTCATTGAACAAGAAGATGGAATCAAGGTGGTTTTGTTTGTTTGTTTGTTTTACTTTTATATTTGTTGAAAGATGAGAGGGAGGGGATGAGTGGTGATTTTTGTATGTTTCTTATATGTTATAATGTCGGATATGCAAGTGTGTGTGAACGTTCATGTGACCAACCTAAGGCTTAAACAGATACGAGATGAACAGATCTGAGAAGGGTTTTGCTATCCGTAAATGGAGAAGGAGAGTCTTCAGATCTGGTGACGGATATGAAGTGGTGGAAAAAAATAAGTGTTAGGTGGAGATGGAAGTGGCAAACAGAGGTGGTGGCAGATGGTAGTTGAACGGTGGTGGTGGTAGAGGATGTTCTTGAGTTCACGAAGATGTTCTTGAGCTTATGAAGATATTCTTGGGTGATTATCTGAGAGAGAGAGAGAGAGAGGTGGGCCCTCAATTTTCTAATTAATATAACTTTAAATTAGATATAAAATACATAAAAAGTATTACGAAAGGGCATTTTAGTCTTTTTAGTTTTTCGATGGACTAAAATCAGAAAAAAAACATGGTCAAAAGGACCATGAAATCAAAAAATTCGAGGTTTAGGCCCTATTTGATATGCGTCTGAGTGAGTCACGTCAGACATTTTTTGCTGACTCGGTCAGCTGAAGGTGTTCATAAACAAATTTTGGGCATCTCACTCGGAAATCAGGATTTGGTTGTGAAAGAACTGGGTAAGTGGCTGACCGAGAAAGGAAGAAAGGTTTCCAATCTTACCCTTTCTCTAACGTATCTCTTCTAGCGCTTCTGTTTCTTCTCCTCTTTTAGCGGCTCGTTTCTCCCACACCTACCATCGACTCCTTCCACTCCTTAGCAACACCAACGACGACACAGATCATTGGCGTCTTCATCGACCATTTCTATAGTCCCTCTTCTTCATTGCTTCTTTCTCATTGGTACATCTCTACTCTTCCCAATCACAAAACCAATTCCAGTAGGTGTTTCAATAGCTTTATTATTCAAAAAGGCATTAATATTTTGATGATGCTATTCTCAAGATATTATGTCGATTATATGCTCTATTCTTAATGATGTCTTAGTTAAATACTATGTCGATTATTGTTTCATCAAATATATAGTTCAGGTGTTTGATGAAAAGCCTAAATGAAAATGATTTCTTTTTTATCAAGCTTTACTTACAATCGTTTCTTCTTTAAAATCAGTAGGTTCAAGTTGCTTATGAATTTTTGTGTGTATATGACATTTTCTACATTGTTAGACATTTATATATATATATATATATATATATATATATATATATATATATATATATATATATATATATATATATTATTGTTGGTGGTTTGTGGAAATTGCATTGCAGCTATTTAATCTTAAAGTCATGCAATTGTTATGCATATGCAGGAACAAACAAACTATTTGCAATTGATATGTATATGTAGGAACAAAGATTTTTCACTCCATATATATTTAAATTAATTTGGAATTGTTATGTAAATGCAGGAACAAATAATCATTTGTATTCATATGTAGGAACAAATATTTAGGTTTCAGTGGCTGGATTAATAATGAGAAAGGAAAGAACATATCAGATTGTAAGCTCAAAAAAGATAGATCTTGGAGCAATGAGCAACTTATCAAGTCGGTGAAGCAACATCAAATTGATAAATATAGGTTTTCATGAAATTAATGATGTGAATCTCATTAGAAAATCAATATTTTTGTTTTGGATTACTATCATATTTGTGTATAAATTAGTCAAAAGTTGTATAATATCGATCCCAAAAAACTTGTACATATTTCTTGATTAAAATTACTAAAATACCCATTTCCTTATAATTTCACAAATAAATGTTATTTTCTTCGCCAATTGTCATACCACACATGTTCTTTCTCCTCCTCTCCAATTTCACAAATTACTAAAATATTTGTATGACAATTTGTAAATTTTTATAATTATTCAGCAATTTTATCCATCAATATAGAGTAACAGGGGTAAAATAGTTATTTTTCATCGATCAGCACATTCAGTAAAATGTACAATCAAACAACATGCTTTCTTACTCAATCAGAAACTTATTACTCAGACAGATTTTTCGCAGTCAACACTTTTTCAGTCTGCAACTATCAAACGGGATTTTAGACTAAACCTTAGAAAAAATGCATACCATATGGACTATTTTCATAGTTTTGTCCGGATAAAATTACTGTATTTCCTTTTTATCAAAATTTTAAGCTAAATTACTTGATTGCCTATGTAACCATATATCGTAATTTAATTAAAAGAGCAAAATTTAAAACTCAGATAAATAAAAAACTAATTAACCTTTTTATCAATCAAAAGTACACTTATAAGAAATATAATATCAATAATTGCAAAATAGCTACTCCCACTTTCCGAGAACATTTTTATCATAAGATGCTAATTATGTGAAGACAATGAACTACAATTCAAATTTTTGATGGTTAAACTAGTAATTAGTTCTTGAATAATTATGATTTATGCGAAGAGAATGACGTGTATACCATCAAAAAGTTTGTATTTTTATCAGGAGCGGAACACCTCAAATTCGTCGGAAAAGCTGTAGAACAAAGATGCTTGAAGAGAGGAGTCGTGAGGTTGTCAATAGAGTATAGGCACGTTAACAAATTGAGTGGATATGGTCGTTGGGATACAAGTAGCACATGCTACCCTATCTAAACTAAGTTTTTTTTATACGTATATTACAAAGTAAAAATGAAATAATTAATTTTAAATATATGTTATCATTATTTGTTTTACTCCCAAAAATAATATATAATTGTTACTGTAGGTAAGTAGGTTTGTTTGTGTGACGTACCTAAAAAAAAAGTAAAAAAAGTAAAGTAAAAGTTTTAAGTTAAAATAAAGAATAATTAATTCAATTGATATGTTAAATGAAAAATCTTTTGATTTCATACTAAACTAAAAATCTTTTGATATTTTGACAATTAGATAGCAAGTACATTCATTTTTTGAATCTCATTTTTAACACGTTTATTTTTCATTTTTTATTTTGGTAATTCTATATGCATTTTCATTTATTTTTATTATTTTTGTTTTGTACTCTTTTATTTCTTTTTATTATTAGTTATTATTAGAATATTAAAATTATTGTTTTTATTATTTTATTGTTATCGTCTTTATCATTTGAAAGACAATAATAATAATAAAAAAAATAGTATGGAAAGATACATTTATTTTTATTAACTATCAAATATTTAAATTCTCTGAATATTATAACAATTGATGGAATGTGGACATTCAATCGAGTATTAATGCATTATACATAATTTTGCATTCGGCATAACCTCGTAATATATAGTTATATCATAATGGAAGCAAAACACTAGACATTGGATACATTGCAAAACTGTAGGCATTAAATAGGTTCAATTTAAATCAACTTTAAGATAATGGTCACTTTGAACATGGACAATAATAATAGTCACATGATTTGGATGTCTAGCAGACAAGTCGATATAGAAAGCTCGTCATTGAAACTTCTATGGTTAGATAATGAACGATTATACCATATGTGTTTGCAATAAAAAAAATGTCCACTACAATAAGACAATGTTTAGTTCCTACAAAATATGCTCCAAAGTAATTCAAATAATTGTTTTTATCGTTGAAATAGCCTTCAAAAATCAATGTGTATTGTAACATTCCAAAAATAATGATAAAAATTTTCATTTTCAAACTATCAAATCCATACAACATATGTTCAAAATCAGTCATGATAAAAATGTATCTCAAACATTAGATTAAAATGATAATGATCGGCATGGAAAAATCGTGTGGGATGTTGTGCATTCAAGCCGGACAGTTCCTTTTGGAACAGGAAGTACTTGAAAATATTTAAACCATAAAACCATAAACACAAAACTTAGTGAGATTCCCAAAATACCACATACAATGCATATTAGTGGCCCAACCCTACATGTGTATTTCAACCCATGCGAATGCTATGATCTAACCATGGTCTTATAGTCACTTCCAGACTACAACCCAATCGTAGTCTCTCTACCATGATCCAGCCATGGTCTTCCATGAAAGTCACAAATACAAACAAGTATTGTGATCCAACCATAGTCTTTCATATAAGTGTTGTGATCCAACTATAGTCTTTCATATAATAGATGTGATCCAACCATAGTTTTTCACTCAAATGTTGTGATCTAACCACAATCTTTCATCAAAGAGTCACATAGACAATGTAACGTCTTGTTTTGAATTGTTCCCATTTTGGTGATGATGATCAAGGATTGGGTATTAGCAGACATCAGATCCTTGAGGAATTGAGTTTTGGACCCAGTTGGAGTTGGATAATGTATTTTGGATGCTCAGGTATTCAGTTTCAATTTTGGGGTCAAAGGGCATTTCGATAATTTATTAGCTCGGGCTTTTATGGAAAGTGGATGTTCGTTCGGGATATCTTATGGCAAGTATGTGATGATAATAGTGTGGATCTTCTCGATACCTTTTCATGGATATATAGATAGTCGAAATCGGAGTTGTATCTAGAAAGTTATGGTCTTCGGAAGAATTAGGGTTTCGGAAAAACCCTAGTACGCGGGGTGTACCAAGGTGGTATGTAGGGCGTACTAATGTGAAGTCAGGTACACAAGGCATAGTGAAGAGTACGCATATCGTAGTGCGAAGATGGGTCGGGGTGCAAGACCTTGTACGTTGGGCGTACGAGGAAGTATGTAGAGCGTATGAGGGGCAGATGGAAACCCTAATTTTTAGGGATGTACCCTATAAAAGCTTAATGCTAGCCTCTTTCCTTCCTTCCTAAGTCAACCCCACCCTCTAAAAACCCTAAATTAACCTTGTAGCATCTTGGAGGTGTTCTTAAGCTATTGGGAGGCTTTGATGCTTATCTTTTCCCTTGGGAAGGAAGAAGAGAAGTTGGAAGTTGTTTGGTTTGGTAGGAAAGCTTTGGATCCAGAATCATCACATTGTGGGGAAGCTTTTTGAGATAACAAGTTTTCATCTTGGCTGATGTGTGATTAGATCTCTTCATCGCTAGCTATTGTGATTTTGGTCTTCTTTTTTAGATTATGGATGAGTTAGGTTGTTTATGGGTACATGATCCTTTAATATCTGAGTTTGTTTTGGTATCCTTAAGCATAAAGATGCAATATTTATGGGTATTATGGGGTTATGCATGCGTTAAGTCAACCAGTAAGTCCCTTTTAAGCTTAAAAGCTTCTTCTAGTCATGTATGAACATAAAGTTGGCAACTTTACGTGGTATTCCAGCTCAAGGAGGACAAATATGTGGTTTGGAAAGTTTTCTCTTAATGGAAGAAGTGAAAATCATGTTACGGTTGAATAAGGTGAGTAAGTTGGGCGTACAAGCAGGTACGTACAGCGTACAAGCCTCCAAGAGAGTACATTGCGCATACGTGCCTGTACGCGCCGCATACTTGGTCTGAGTGGGTTTTGTGTATTTAGGCTTCAGTTTGGGCTACCTTTTGGGCTTGACTACTTGGGGGTTTTTGTTGGGCCATCTGAGAATGTGTGTTTTAGATTAGGGATAAGTAATAGGCCTTCGGTTAAAGCCCAAGTAAGGGTTTGGGCACAATTTGGAAAATCAGTCCATGAGTGGGCTTTGGATGATCTTTGGTTTGTGGGCCTTTATGATTGAGAGTTTGGGCTTTACTCTTGGACCAAACTAGATGAGGGGTATAATGTTTTTTTACCCCATATATGGATTATTGGATTCGGTTTTGGAACCGAATTGTTAATTTGGTGTTAATTGTTTGATAGCGCGGTGATTTTAGCAGATCAACAGTCAGAGAGTTATTTGTAGGTTTAGTTGTCAAGGTGAGTCTTCTCACTATATCCATGGGTCGAAGGCACCAATTTCGGCCCATTACATGTTATGTGGTATACTAGTTGTCTCTATGATACTTGCATGGAGGACCCCGGGGGTAGCCCGTGGCACTTGGATACCAGGCCATGGGGGGACCCCATGGCATTCCAGATAAACACCATAGGGGAGCCTATGACATTCCAAATAAAGACCATGGGGGAGCTCATGGTAACTATATGGATGTATGTTGCTGTTGGGTTTTGAGCATTCTAACACTCCTAAGTGTACATGCAACCATAAATACCTTGGATCTATGTTTTCTCTAATTATATATACAAATAAGAACTTCCAAGGCTTTAATCCTAACTAGCATATTATGAAGCACTTATACTACAAAGTACTAGTTAGATGACATACCTTTTTGATGTAGCTTGATGTCTTCAAGCTTTAAGAGCTTAGCCCCAATAGTGTGGAAGCCTCAAATGGAATCACAAATCACCAAAACACCTTGGAAGACTTTAGAGAATATGGATACTTGGTTCTCTCTAGTGAAATTGGCTAGCCCTTTTTAGTGTACCACACTAGTGCCAATTTCACCAACCAAGGACATCTTTATATAGTGTGGAGGATTAGGGTTAAACCCTAATACCCATGACCTTTCATTTCCTAGGATCCATGGGTTAAACACTCCATGGACTATCCATGAAAGCTTAGCCCAACCTAAATGAACTTGGCCCATTCCATATATATAAGAGTCCATATTTAATTAGTTCCTTTTGATCACTTAATTAATTATAAATTAATTCTTGATCAATACTAATTAAATAATATGATTCCATAATAATATATTAGAGCTTATAATATATTAATATGTAATCATAAACACACTATTCTCAAAAGATTATCCATATAAATTGTGTCGGTGAAGTGCAACCCAAATGGACCATGCCGGGTCGGGTCAAGTACATACCAAATATAGTTATGGACTTAGACATTAATCCAATAGTCTCCCACTTGGATAAGTCTAAAACTATTATTGCGTATGGCTTCAAACCTAACTGGCAATCGTAGCTCTTAAAGCCGCTGTTGAACTCTGATCTTGTCAACGAACTTGTCCATTAGATAAGGGATCTTATATTCCTCCATTGTAGATATCATATGGACTGAGACATGGATTATAATCATTCTATCTGTCCATTTGTTGTTTCCCGATTTCCGATTTATGACGACTGACTAATTGAACAAATCAAATCAGTCCTGGCCCGGCCGAGCACTTCCATTTGTCATCATCAAATCATCGAGGGGCCCACAGATATCGCTTTCATCCCGAAGGTAAAAGGAATGGATAAACTTTGACTCATATGGCTTGTTCTACTACTTGTTGAATCATACACAAAGGCACGTTTTATAGCACCGAGTTACCAAATGCGTTTTCGTGCAATCAATGTACAACCAACTCATAGTAACAACTCATATCTCTAGGTTTAAAGAATATAAGATATTATTGTCTCATGATCACTCGTGATAAAATCCATGAAGTGATTCGAATGAGCGCGAGTTGAATCCAATACTCAGAACTTATGAGCACTCATGAGTGTTGTAGCCCTTTGTCCATCACCTTAGACCTCTACAAGCCAACCCATGACAATCTTAATTCATATCTACTTCCAACATATGACCGACTGTGGATGGTTTAAATAACTTAGTCATTCTGGAAGAATAACCTAGTTTATTCGGGAAGTCAAAACATGCAAAGTGAAACACAATAATAATTGAATCCAATATGGTCTTAGAACTTATGAATATAAATAAAACACCTTTTATTTATCACCATATGATTACACATTATTCATTGTATACTGTTTCAACTATCAACTTTATTCTTGAATTTAAAACAATAGTTGTCCCATGCTCCAAGCATGTACACTATGTTTTCTAAACACTAGTCATGCCATACACCAAGTATGCATACTATGTTTGTCTATGATCTTTACTTTGTGAACTAGATCAATTGAACATAACTTCAATGATTCTCTTTTCACACTACCAAATCCTTACTGCAAATGCAAGAATTCCAAATTCATGCCATTTACTGAAATCTGTTAGATTCTAAACTTATATTCATTGATCCTCTTGTAATGATTATGCACAAAGTCATAAAGACTTGACAACAAACATTACAGAGCATTCCAAAGGAGATCAACTTCTTGGAAATATCCTTCTTGCATTAAGTTTCCTAATTTTAAACAGATTGAAAATTCTAACTTTGAAACATTTCCAGATTCCATTTTGACTATCACTTCTGAATAAGAGTTGTCTCCTTACAGATTATGTCAATATGGTCCTTCCAGAATTATCACTATACTTCCAACTGTCCTTGAGCAACCAATCTTTGGTAAACCTTAGATTGTCCTCGACAATTGTTTAATCCTTTTAGTCATATCCAGTTCTAAACCTTTTCCCTTCTTAATGCCCTAAGCATTTGGAAAATTTTAGAAAGGATGAATATAGCACATGTAATCAATCCTATATCCGAAGCATATGGGACACGATTCATGATGTCTCACATAAAGACTAAACCAGTCTTTTGCCATAATATTTCCATTTCAATTTGCCAAGTTCTCATAATTCAGATTATGAAAAGGGATGTCGTAATCATAATCGAATTTTAAAACGCAAATAATGGACCCATATACAGAATTTCTTTATGTTGAGCCATTCCAAAATGAAATTCATATATATATATATATATATATATATATATATATATATATATATATATATATATATCCTTGACTAAATGATTAAAACCTCACGATCTAAGCTTATAGATTTGAGATGAAGTATAATTTCCTCTCCCTTAATTATAGCAAAACAACTTTTCCCAATTGAAACCTTTTGTTTTCTATAATTAACATTGCTAGCTTGCAATACTTATCATAATTATCATGCTCCCACTAACATGATGATTATTAGCATAACACTTATGCTCCCACTAGTTTTGACATGTACTCAAAAATCAGCTAACTTTCTTACCAAAGTTCAGATTTTTGATACTAGATTGTTTTGATTAAATTTTATCAAAAGCATACACCTTCCCTTAGATAGCACACTTGTGTGTCTAAACAATTATGAAGAGGGATGCCGTAATCATAATGGTTAGACCTTTTTGCTACTTCTCACAAGTCCAGGTTAGTGTGACGGTAAACCACACACGCTCCACTAACGACTTTGAGAATGCAAATATCACAATTGATATCTAGCTAAAATCTACTTAGTGAAAGTGTTTCCTCACCATCATTTTCATGAATCGGAGTGAAACCTTATGACACTTAGATTTTCTGGTATATGTGTTCTTATCCATGTGAATTATCAAAACCATAGTCACAAGACAAGGATAATGACAACTCCAAAACCATTTGGATTGAACTCAATCTTAATTTCTTGCCACCTGGCAGCTCAAGGGCCTACCATTGCTTCTAAGTTGTTGTGCAACAAATTGAGAACTCTAAGAACTCATATGCAAAGCCAACTTTAACTGGAATGGGCACATAATATGTCAACACGATAGGTTATTAACCGCAAGTCGTGTGCTAGTGAAGAACTTCAGATTCTATTCTTGATTAGTTCTTGAGACTTTCAAGACCTTTAAGACTCCTACTGTCCTCTTGACCTATAAGACTTTCTTGTCAAATATCCAAGAGATAGTGTGGATTCTAATCAAGACAAACACTTCACACAATTGGCCTAAGTTGGTCTTTGTTTTATCCAAAACATCACAACTTACCAATTTCAAATGTACAAGGGTAGGAAACTTTTGCTCTTACATTTGACAAGTGTTTTAAACCTTCTTTAAGACATGTCACTCAAGTTACAATATTGGAGTATGACTCTAAGACTTGTATTAGAACGAAGTATGACTCATCTTCTTGATTTAACCATTTCAACAATTCAAGATCCCTCTTCTTAGTCATAAGAATGCACTAAGATTTCCTTAGAGAACTAACTTTGATATGGTTTCTTAATCATTAAGATGATCACAAAACTGATACTAAAGTACTCTCCTATCTTTTCAGATTTGAGAAGCTTTTATCCTTCTGCCTAATTTGATTCTTCTTATTCGCTCTGTCATACATTGGAACCTTTTTTCCAATGTCTCAGAATTACACTTAAGCTTGTAAGTATAATCATATTTACTGAGCTTTAGTAAACTATGATGAATAGTTTTATCAATCTTTTGTGGTGGACTTGACCAGTGCACAAGAATGTGTACTCGATCCCTTAGACCTTCACTTGACTCACACATCCATGTGAGCAAGTAATTAGTCTTAATTTTCCAATACTTGAAAGTTCTCATTCATCATGATTCCAAGTCCCGATCCAAATGAAACTTGGGTGATGAGAATCTTTCCTTATTTGGTAAATCTAGACACTACCACAAATGAAAGAATCAAATTCATATTTCCACTCTTGCTCTTAATGGAATATTTATAAGCAACAATTTTTCCTCAAATGCCATTGTAAGGATATCTTAAAATAAATAAAATCAAATTTTTTCCTTTTATTTTAAAAACTTTGCGGAAGAACTTGTCCTTACAATTCATATGAAAACTTGTTGTTATCTATTCCTAAGCAATATCTCATAACTCCTAAGAAGTAGCTCAAGAATCCGATCTTCAAACTATGCGATAGAAAACCATCTACGCCATCAGATTCAGCGTATTCTTTCTTTAAGTTTCTTCACTTTTCTTTGATTCTTAAAACATCACCATGTGACCCAGTCACATCATGTATCAAGAATCTCAAAATAGAAACTTAACAGAGTTAGATAGTGGACTTTACTTGAAGTAGAGTTAAACTTATTGACTTTAACATCCTTAGGTAAATTTGGCAGCTTCGCAACTAATGACCTGACCCTTCCTTTGGCAATATAAACATATGGACCCTTTGATAAAGGTACACGGGACTATCACAGACTTAGCTTTTCTCTTTACCATTTGGTCAACCGAGTTGACTATGGCCGATCCCTTTCAATTGGGAAGAGAATGCTTTACTAGATATCCAATGTCATCATTGTCAATGTCCATAAAGTTTTAGGAAGGTGATCTTAGCAAATAGATAAGATCGTTAAGGGTCTTGTCATAGTCTGTTTCATAGGTGTTCCAAAAGAACTCACTATGTGACTTAGAAAGTAGTTGAACCAACTTTCTCAAGACTTTGACACCCAACTCTCCCGGCTTGTCAATATGTGACTACATCTCCAAGATGTAACCACACCTAGACCTTGCCTTGCCAATAGGGCTTGAGTGACCTTAACCTTTTTCCAGAACTTGTGGGTTAGGGAGAATAATCGGAGGAGGTGAAAGAAGTATGATTTCCAAGGGACATCATCTTTATTTAGGAAAGCTTGTTTCAGGAGATTTGGGAAGATCATAAACGTCTAAACCAGACATGTTATGGGAGATATTCAAGATAGTTGATTTAAAGTCCTTAATATGACACCCAATATGAAATATTAAGGCTAGGACCCAACAAACTATTTTATAACTTAGAAGAGGGATGCCGTAATCCAAGCTATAAAATATTTGAAGGTAGGTGAATAACGATTCACCAATTTCCACCAAGATAAACGAAATGTATTATTAGGTTTTAATTGGTTTTGAAACTCCTAGATCTTTGAGATTCATTGAACTGTTCAATGGCATGTTTCAATCTCGAGTGTGCCCTTCAGGTTTTGTGACTGGGATGCCGAGGATCACAAAACAAGGTGTGAAGTAACCATGCAAATTACTTGGTACCCTTAAGTGTTTACCCCTCAATCGATGTGTCGGTTAACCACACACGCTCCATCGATACTATGATAAATATTAAGTCACCCTTTACCTACCTTGTTAAGTCCAAGTTAGTGTGCTGGTTAACCACACACGCTCCACTAACGACTTAGACAAAGTGTAAAGTGTAATTTCATGGATTAGCACCTTATTCACATTTTCCTAAGTAACTAAGATTGGGAATTATTAAGAGTTTAGTTACTTAGTATTTATCATTAATACTTTTAATGAAAGGAGAATTATAGTCCTGTCAAACCCGTTCGGCTAACGACCCTCCACCAGTCAAGCAAGCGTGGGTGAGAGTGGACACCCATTAAGTTGCCATTTTATAGGCAACAACCTTATACCCACCTTATAGACCGGCTTCGTGAATGAGGCGTACTAGCGGTAAGACTGACTTTACTCTTATACATATATATTATTAACTTATAGTATTATAAAGTATAAGGGTTGAATTTTAACTCTTAAAATTCTAAGGGCTAACTTGGAATTAAAGTATTCATAAGAGAAAACTTTACAAATTCCAAAACTTGAGGGCAAGTTTTGAAACTATTCAAAACTAATTAATTCCATAACTTATGTGTTTAAAGTAGTTTTAATCCAAAAACTCTTCAAGTTCCATAACTTGAGAACAAGTTATGGAAGACTTTAAACTAATAAAATAATTAACTTTTCTTTATTTTATAACTTATAGAATTAATTAAGGTTACACTTTTTTATTTATTTATTATTTAATGAAGAGACTCTTGGTCCTCCATAACTTGAGGACAAATTATGGAGTCATAACTCCAATTAATTAGAATTAGACTCTTCATTTTGTAACCTTTGCCAACTTTTATGAGTTTTATGAAACTTAAATGTGACTTTTCATATAACTTGAGGACAAGTTACAAAAACACATTTTAGAATCAAATCTTAGATTAATTTGGATTGAAAACAACTATTTCACTCAACTTTTCTATTAATCTAAGCAACTCATAAGAACAAGATAATTCAAATCAAACTTTTTCATGTAATTAGTCTAAACCTTAAACTAATACAAAACATGAATCTATTGACAATTATCTTTGAAATTGGATTAGCATGAACATTACCTCTTCAAAAAACAAGTTTATAAGTTCAAAACAACTTAGGATAATGTTCCTAGTCCATTTCTAGCCAAAAACCTCGAAAATATGTTGTCTGGGGGTCCAACTCGTCGAGTGCATGAACCAAATCGGAGAGTTGGATCGATTTGATCACTTTTTAGGCATGGACTCGCCGAGTCCCTTGATGGACTCACCAAGTATGATGATCAGACAGCAACAATTTCGATTTTTAAGCAGTTTTGCAAGTATAAGAAGAAAACAAGCCTAGGCTCTGATACCACTGTTGGGTTTTGAGCATTCTAACACTCCTAAGTGTACATGCAACCCTAAATACCTTGGATCTATGTTTTCTCTAATTATATATACAAATAAGAACTTCCAAGGCTTTAATCCTAACTAGCATATTATGAAGCACTTATACTACAAAGTACTAATTAGATGACATACCTTTTTGATGTAGCTTGATGTCTTCAAGCTTTAAGAGCTTAGCCCTAATAGTGTGGAAGCCTCAAATGGAATCACAAATCACCAAAACACCTTGGAAGACTTTAGAGAATATGGATACTTGGTTCTCTCTAGTGAAATTGGCTAGCCCTTTTTAGTGTATCACACTAGTGCCAATTTCACCAACCAAGGACATCTTTATATAGTGTGGAGGATTAGGGTTAAACCCTAATACCCATGACCTTTCATTTCCTAGGATCCATGGGTTAAACACTCCATGGACTATCCATGAAAGCTTAGCCCAACCTAAATGAACTTGGCCCATTCCATATATATAAGAGTCCATATTTAATTAGTTCCTTTTGATCACTTAATTAATTGTAAATTAATTCTTGATCAATACTAATTAAATAATATGATTCCATAATAATATATTAGAACTTATAATATATTAATATGTAATCATAAACATACTATTCTCAAAAGATTATCCATATAAATTGTGTCAGTGAAGTTGAACCCAAATGGACCATGCTGGGTCGGGTCAAGTACATACCAAATATAGTTATGGACTTAGACATTAATCCAACAGTTGCATGATAATCTATGGTTGTATGATGTATGGTAGTTTGGGGAACTCACTAAGATTTGTGCTTACGGTTTTCAGTTTACATTTCAGATACTCCAATTTTCAATTGGAAGGGCTCAGGGTGATTATAGAGCACACACCGTATGTTTCCACTTTCTATGAATTACTATGATTTGTCGATGTTTTGCTAAACCTTAGTTATTCTGGTTTTATGGTAATGATATGTATTAACGATTTATTAATCTAAAAACAAAAAATTTCATGTCATGATTTTCGAGACGTTACAAGTTGGTATCACAGCCTTGGTTTGAGGGATTCATACATACTCTCAGGTGTGTCTGAATTCAAACTGGGGATTTGGTAAAGTTTTCAAAGGAAAAGTATTTTCAAGAAAATAGTTTTCTAAGATAAGAGAAAGGTGTGGTGCATGCAATTAGCCAAGCTTAAGTAAGTTTTCCTAGAATACCCATACATGTTCTCTGTTATGATTTTATTTATGAATCTGTGAATTGCATGCTAGTTAGGGCTAAGGATCTGCACAGTTCTTGCATGATAGAATTCTAGGAGAGATGCCTTTGTATATATATTGTATGAGCTGGTAGAGGTGGCAAATCGGGCCATGGTGTCTTGTTTTTGTTTGACATGACACGACACGACACGATAAAGTTTTTTGTAACACGAACACGACACGACACGATGTCGTGTTTTTTCGACTACCACGAAAACGAACTGATTAAAAAATAACATACACGACACGAAAAACATGACATAATATAACAATTAATTAATTTAATTAATAATTAATCATACATAACGCAACAAACACGAAAAAGACACCTGACCAATGCTAAATCGTGTCAATTTTGTGTCGAATTTTGAACACGAACAAGACACGACACGACATCGTGTTTTTGTACTTAACACAAATACGACACGAACACAAATTTGAATTTTAGTTTTATCCCAATTTCGTTTTGTTTCATGTATTTTTATCGTGTCATGTCATCAATTGTCACCCCTATGAGCTGGTAGGCGTGCATGCTAGGGCTGAGTAGTTAGTGGTAGATTGGCCTGATAGGTGATGCTTTGTGGCTTTGGGTGTATTAGATTTTATGTAGAGAAAGGAATATCTATTGGAATCAGTAATTGCTAAGTGTATGCTTTAAAAAATTGTATACAGTTAGGATCTTATAGACCTATAATAATTGATTTGGCCTTATTTCCTATTCCTTGTGTGTTTGTGGTTCTAGGGTAGAGTTTATTATTTGGTAGTCTATTTGATTATGTTTTGCGTATTATTTGCATGCATGAGGCAACTCGCAATATGAGTGAAATTTCTAGCATGAGTTGTGGTGTGTGGGCTGAGTGTTCTATGATCGTTTTATGGATTGGAGTGTTGTTGCATGAATGCTGCTTCTTTTGTGCTTTGTGGAACTCTTAGATGATGAGAGTCAGCTACTAAGTGAATATAATGGTATTCATGAGCTGGGTGACTGGAATTATGGGGGAGTTCTTTAGCAGCTGATGGAAGGGTGAGGTCGGGAACCTAAGAGAGCCTAGGGAGTGCTGCAGCGGGTGTAGTCGCATTGTTTAGTGAACTTTTGTGACATCCCCAAATTCACGGCCAGAAAAGACCGATTTGTTTATGCTTTATTTTAAAAATCAGAGTATCATTTTAAAGAAAAATGTTGTGGAATTTTTCCCAGAAAAATATGATAAATACAATATCAAAGCATTTCCGAAGAAATGTATTTTAAAACATTGGGATGTCATTGTCAATATAGAAACATAAGCATAAACAGACCTTACTTTTATTTACACTAGTGATCTACATCTCTTCTAATCTCTCAGTGTAATATAGCTTCGTATCGACACTAGTGATACAAATAAACTGACACTTGTGATACAAATAAACTGAGTGGTCAGGTTGTGAAACCTGGTGAGTAAATAGGGATTTCAATCCCACAATGTTATATCATATATATATATATATATTAGAACTCACAAAATATACAATTTCACCATATATAAGCAACTTTACCCCACCCCGCCGATCCTCACAATGAGACAATCTATACTCTTGGATCTGAAATTAACCTCATTACCTAATCCATACTCCCGAATCGGGTATATCTAATCCATACTCCTGGATCAATAATTGTGCCCATTCCATACTCTCAGACTGGGGGCAATTAATTATGTCTTAATCCATACTCCCAGATTAATAACAAATAACTATGTCTTAATCCATACTCCCAGATTAATAACAAATAACTATGTCTTAATCCATACTCCCGAATTAATAAAAAATAACTATGTCCTAATCCATACTCCGGGGTTAATAACAAATAATTATGTCCTTTCCATACTCTTGGACAAAGGAAAATTGAATAAGTCTTAATCTGTACTCCCAGATTAATAACAAATAACTATGTTTTAATCCATACTCCTGGATTAATAACAAATAACTATATCTTAATCCATACTCCTAGATTAATAACAAATAACTGTGTCCTATCCATACTCTCGGACTAATGAGAAGTTTTAAATTTATTCCCTCCGTGTATATCTCACTCATACTCACAAGGAGATACTACCCAATATCCCTCTTAATTTATTTAGGTCTACTATGTATCCTAAATCATCATACATTTATCATGTCGTGAGGATCAATGCTCACGTCGTGAGCCATGGCTGTATCACCTCGTAGCTTCACCTCTATATTTATAGCTCCAAAACGTGTCCGGACGACTTCTCACATTGTGAGAATCACATGCTCACGTCGTGAGCTTCCAAGAGTCATCCTATAGACTTCCAAGGTGTTTTATAAGATCTATTAGTGTCCGTTTTACTCCTCACATTGTGAGAAATAATGCTCACGTCGTGAGTCCAGTCAGCTTAGGGTTTCTGGCGCGTGTCATGCTCTTAGACAACCGAATATTTGGAAGGTCATAACTTTTGCATACGAGCTCCATTTTGGTCAATCTTTACATTCACTCATAGGTGGAAACATACTCTAAAACTTTCATTTAGACCCCTAATGCTAAAAGGTACTTTATCGTAAACTTACTTTTTATGATTCACGGTGTCGTGCTGGTTTTGTCGTGAAACTTCGATAGGTCATAACTTCTTTGTTAAAACTCGGATTTCGGCGTTCTTTATATGTACGGAAACCTTGTGACATATACTAAAACTTAGTTAAGATTATTTATTCTAAATAATCATTTATTAAAAAATTCATTTTTGATGTTTATCGTCTTTAAATTGACTAGCCCGCATCTGCAGGCGTTACAGTTATCTCCCCCTTAGGATGATTACGTCCTGGAATCATCAACGAAACTGGGCTTGTATAATGACTCCATAAATTATCTCTTCATCCTAGGTAATAACTGTAACTTCTATGTTCCTTCGAATGAGTATCTAACTCTTGGACTTCTTGACTGCATACGATGCTCAATCTTGCACCCACTCTCTATCTCGTTTTGGACTTTCAATCATAACCTTCGAGTTACCAAATTGATCCTTATTAGAGACTCATTCTTCTTCTTAAACAGACTAATTTTAAGCGAAGTTCTTTACTTCGATTATCATAACAGACCGATGAGTCATATTCTAATGACCTCTCATCGTATGATGCAAAGCTTAGACTCATGTCTCTTAAAGTCAAATTCCAAAATGGAATATACCTTCCTTCATGTTGTAATGTGATATAATCACATCTAAGCATGTAGAATTTCTAGCTATAGAGTTCTTACATAAACAATGGTCGCGATACTTCTATTGATCACTTCGATTATCTTTCACTTTAATCTTCTAGCTTAAGTCAGATGCTACATTGAGCTTGGTTCTCTGAACCATGTAACATACTTGTCTTAGTCAGACTCTATTTGATATGACCACTAGGGTCGAAATATCAATCATCTTCTTAGTCTTTACCGAAATGATGGTAACAACATATTTGAACAAAACAGAATCAATTACTAGCTTCTTGGTCACCTTGTGACTTTCCCTGATCCAAGTGTGAGTCTTGTGCTTCCGGTAGTATAGGCCTCTACTACCTTTCACACCTACTCATACTCGTCCCAAGTATTGTCTCGCAGCTCTCCAAGTCAATATCACAAAAACAGTTTTAACACATAAAAATGTGTCCAAACAATCATTTAATTTTCCCTAGCCTCTACTAGGACTTCTTCCATGTGTATCTTCAATCATCAATTCTGTTTCAACATGGATGGTGATGGAAATGCCAGACAATGGGATAACTTCATGGATTATACCAAAAATCTTTCTTTCTGCTAATCGAAACTGTACTTCTCCCATACTAGACATATTATTTATTAGATGCATTCTAAAGGCAAGATACATCTATTATGACATCTTCCGATATGTATCACTATCGTAAGCCTTCTTATTTCCTCCATTTACTCAGTTCACTATGACTCTTCACCATGAAATTATGTTCACGGAAGTAGGCGTTCAACATATTGGAATGAAAATATAGATAGATAAGGTTCCGATCAAAGATAGCATAAAGCATTACAAATCATTTAGCACATAAAAGCATTTTAGGCATCTAATTGTAACAACCTAATTTTCAAGACCAATAATTTCATTTTTGATATAACAATTTAGAAAATTGTTTATAAGAAAATATCATCAAGTCATATCATTTCATCAAAACCACAATCACATGTCTCAAAGTCATATCATGAAAAGAATAATAACATCAGATTACAATCCCAAGAATGTCATAGTGCGGAAATCATGTGTGTGTGATGCATTGCTACCATGCCTACTCCTTCCCATTCGATGAAGATGTACCTAAAACAAAACTGAAAATTGTAAGCACAAAGCTTAGTGAGTTCCCCCATAATACCACATACCATACATAACACTACTGAATATCATAACTGGGTACTAACTACCCCTTCAGTTTGGTCGACCGGTACTTTGCCTAGTAAATCCAGATGCTGGCCTCCCCTTCAGTCTGGTCAACCGGTACCTTGCTTAGCATATCAGGGTGCTGGCCTACCCCTTCATTCCTTTCGATCGGTACCTTGCCTAGTATATCAGGGTGCTGGCATACCCTTTCGGTCCTTCTGAACGGTACGGGTGGACTATTTCAACCCTACTCTACCACATAGCATCCCAGTGCATAAACATACAAGTCATATACTGCCCAACTTATCTGGGTGTTGGCATACTCCTTCGGCCCTATCGACTGGAATTGGGGTTTATCCTACCCCTTCTATCTCATATCACATAACATCATATCATACTAGCACATAATCATAACATATAACAATATACCAGATAATTATCACAAAGATAATTATTTCTACTATAACTCTTACTAGTGGGCCTGCCTTGGTGCCTTCGACCCATTTCTGTTGGAAGGTAACCCACCTCAGTGTCGTGAAGTGTCTGAACTACCCTTGTTTCCGGGATTAACTCCTCTCCATTCCTACACATAATAATCTTCTTTAATTACAATTTCATACTCTTAACCCCCTTTGAGGGTCAATACAGGTCAAATCAAATTCAAGGTCAACACCTTGGTCAAAGTCAACTCTAGGTCAAAGTCAACATCTGGTTGAGTCAACTCGTCTTGTTGACCCACTAACTCGCTGAGTTCCATAATCCTTAGAATGCTAAAAGCTTCGACCCTACTTGCCGAGTCGTTCAAGAACTCACCAAGTTTTCCTTCATAAAAATTAAGGACCTTCCACAACTGACTTGCTGAGTTCATCCTTGAACTTTTTGAGTCCTGCATCATGCAAGATGGCAAGTCTAGTCCTAGACTCGCCGAGTTCCATATGAACTCGTCAAGTTCTTCTTCATGCAGTTGGGACTTAGTCTTAAACTCACTGATTCCCATGATCTTTAGGTCCACAATGAACCCTATTGGCTGAGTCTTTTTACAACTCAACACATTGCTCATTATCAGAAGAGGTTTGGGGGAAACTGCTACTCGACTTGCCGAGTCGTATGAGTGACTCGTCGAGTCCCTCCATGACCAAAAATATTCAGTCGATTTCAGTCAGCCTTAATGCATTCAAAACATAGATCTAACCTCCTAGGGTCCATTTTACACGTAAAGTCACAAACTTTACATCCATGCATGGGTCTTCAAGATCAAAAGACCCAAAAATGAGGTTCACAAGGTGCATGGGACTCCCATGGCCATAAATTTGGCACCTTTATGCCATGGGAATCCTTAATTGTTCTAGATCTGAAGTTATACCCCCCCCCCTTAGAATCACAAAATCCCGAAAATGGTTCTGTTAAAGCTTAGAAAAGGTAGAAACTAGCCCTAACTAGAGATCTAAGAGATAGATGGTCAAGATTGAAACTTTTTACCTTAAACAAATTGGGAATGTGACAAAACTCCTGGGTCTACTAGCCTCCTCTTGATCTCCTAAGTCTCCTTTTTCTTTTCAAACTTCTAACACACACAAAATGGCACAAAGAGCTCAAAATCACTCAAAAATCGATTAGCGTTTCGTGAGGATGGTCTGAGGGTGCTGGAGGCTGTAAAGGAAGCCAGTTAAGGTGTATAAATAGGGTACAAACCTTTAAAATTAGGGTTTCATCCTGACAGACCTAATCGTCGAGTCAGGGCATCCGATTCGGCGAGTAGGTCCTTCCACCCGCGTCCAAGTTTCACCTCGACTCAACGAGTTGGGGCCTTTAACTCGCCGAGTCCCAGAGTAAAAATGCAAAAATTCATATTTAAAATATGTACCAGGAACCGGGTGCTACAAATCTCCCCAACTTATTTTAGACTTCGTCATCGAAGTCTGCTACTGCATCTGGAAAAAGCTCGGGGTAGTACTCTCTCATCTCGTCCTTTGGCTCCCAAGTTCATTCTGAGCCCTTGCGGTGCTACCATTTCACCTTCACCAGCTCGAGCCTCTTGTTCCTCAAATCCTTCGACTTCTTATCGAGGATAGCTACTGGCCGCTCAATGTAGTTCAGGCTGTCATCCACCTGAATTTCATTAAGAGGCACTACTGCTGAATTGTCTACCAAGCACTTTCACAGTTGGGAGACGTGAAAGGTGCTGTGAATCTGGCTAAGCTTGGATGGCAGGTCTAGTCTATACGCCACCTTGCCCAACCTGACTGCAACCCTGAAATGCCCAATGTGTCTGAGGCCCAACTTGCCCTGCTTCTTGAACTGGATGACACATTTCCAAGATGATACCTTTAGGAGGATCATATCCCCGACCTAGAACTCTAAGTCCTAATGGCGCTTGTCGACATAACTTTTCTGCCGAATCTGAGCAGTGTGAAGCCCGCTCTGCACCTGCTGGATCCTCTTCGTCTTCGTGAGTACCACTTCGGTACTCCCCACGACGCTCTATCCAACGTCGCCCCAGTATATCAGGGTCCTGCACTTCCTCCCGTATAACATCTCGAAGGGAGGACGGTCAATACTCGAGTGGTAGCTATTATTGTAGGAAAACTTTGCCAGGGGAAGGTAGGTATCCCAGCTACCACCGAAGTCTTGAACGAATTCCCACAACATATCCTCCAATGTATGGATGGTCTGCTCGCTCTGACCATCCATCCGTGGGTGGAAAAAGTGGTTTTGAAGTGCAGACGAGTACCTAACTCGTCACAAAACTTCTTCCAGAATCTTGAAGTGAACCACACGTCTCTGTCAGAAATCATGGAGACTGGGACTCCAAGTCGAGATACTACCTCTCGAATGTAGATGTCGGCCAACTTTTCGGCCGAGTTGCTCTCCTGGATCGGTATGAAATGGGCACTCTTGGTCAACCAATCCACGATGACCCATATGGAATCCACTCCCCACGCGGTCCTGGGAAGTTCTGTGATGAATTCCATAGTAATATCTTCCTATTTCCACATAGGGATATCTAACGGCTGCGTCTTGCTGTGAGGCTGCTAGTGCTCTACCTTGACCTTCCTGCAGGCCAGGCATCTCTCGATGTACCAGGATACATACCGCTTCATGCAAGGCCACCAGTAGTCAGGACGAAGATCTTTGTACATCTTCGTCCCCCCAGGATGGATATAAAACCTAGATTTGTGGGCCTCATCCATCAAAATCTATTGTACTCCTCCCCAGTACGGAACCCAGACCATCCCATACAGGGTCAACAGCCCACGACTTTCATAGTCAAACGAGGCCACCTTGCCTATGATCCGCTCGCACTTTCGACGCTCCTCCTTCAGGCCCTTAACTTGCGCCTCTCGGATCCGCTCCAAAAGTGGAGTCACAGTTGCCATCCTCAAGCAAATATCTCTAATTGGGGCTGCCTTGCGACAAAGCACATCAGCCACAACATTGGCCTTCCCCGGGTGGTAGAGGATCTCACAATTGTAATCCTTCACCATATCTAGCCACCAACACTGCCTTATTGTAACATCCATAAAATTCAAGCCAATTTAAAACCTTGTTAAATCATTTAAAACAATTCAGTTATTATAATTTGTTTTCAAAATAGTTTAAACATCAGAGTTCCCAGATATCATAATCATTAATCGAGGAAGTGTACGGTCATGCCTTCGCCTTCCCGCAGCCATCCGCTGAACTTGAAGAATAAACTGAAACTGTAAGTCCGAGAGCTTAGCGAGTTACCCCCAAAATACCAATGCCATATAGATATAACCATATCATATACAATATAAGCAAACAAAATGCATATAGAGTCTACAGTAAGACTGAATTGCCCCTACCGGGTCTGTAATTCTCACTGGCCCACTCTCAGAACCTTCAACATGTCTGGTCCGCCCACCAGGGCCTTCTGCCTATCAGGACCGTTCTCCGGGCTTTTGGCCTGACTGATATGCCCCTAGGGCCTGCAGTCTATCCGGTACACCCTGGGTCTGTTGGCCTTCAGCACAAAGCATGACCGCCTCAACCCAACCAAACACAATATGTCGACATATAAACAATCATGATCAAGTAGGTATACAATACAGGCAACAACAATCATACAACTCACTACTGCCTACTAATCATCAACCACATACAATCCTGCTACCAGCTAACCCCCTCCCCATAGAATGCATAACTATAAGTAACCAGAGGTGAGATAGCCACCCGAACAGATAGTCCTACTCTAGAGCCACAACCAAACAAGGAACATGCAAGAGAGCTCGGAACAAGAGTTCTCAGGCTATCCTACGTAGCAGTCCCTAAGGGCACTCCATGGATGATAACCAGCCAACACTGATAACATACAAATCTACGGATCACTAACATAGCAATCATCCTATAACCACGATACTGATCTAATCGATCTCTAACATAGCAACCATCCTATAACCAGGAGACTGATCTAACCAATCAATAGCATAGCAACCATCCTATAACCCAAATACATATCATAAAGCATAGCATGCAATGAACTTGGATGCAAATCCAAAAAGGGCCGACATTGGTTTCTTAGACCGTGTTGATATAGTGAGGAGAACTCACCTGAAGCAACAAAACATAATGAAACCACTAAAATGGCTAAGACATCTGTCCAATTTGTTAAACACCTATAACCACATTAAAAACCATTCCTTTGTTCATATTTCAAATATCACCGTTATGGAAATCAATATAATTACGCGAGCTCCCATACTATAAATCTGATAATTTAGAAAACTTATATATTTATTTTAAAACATAACTTCTTGCACCTAATCTCATAAATCCGATATTATTAGACTAAGTTCCATTAGTTATATGATTATTAACCATGCCACTAATCAGTTATGAATTCTTTACATCATAACTTTGAAATCGGACCATACGGAAGACTATAGTTCATGAAGCTTGCATAATATTAAGCCCAAAATAAGGAAAGCCCACATTTAAACATTTTCTTGAGAGATTGAGTCTAGTAAAAGGAAAACCCAAATACAATATATAACCCTACCCAACAAACTAGGCCCAAGAATGTAACCTAAAAGAAACGCTAAGCAAGGCCACCTAGGGATGAGCAGTTTTTCCTAAATTCCGATCCCGTACCGGTACCATACCGAATTTAAAAATACGGGATGGTACTTGGTACTCCAAATACATGAAATTCGGGAATCGGTACCGCTGGTACCAGTACTATTACCGAGTACTGGTACCATTCCCGGTATCGGTACCGGTGATGTTAATTCGGTTTAGTACTCGTGATTAAATTTTGATCAAATTCAGTATTTAAGAAATCGGGAACGGGACGGGTCGGTACTGGTTCCGTCCCACGCTCATCCCTAAGGCCACCAATGTCTCCTTCTCCGGCAGCCAAATCCCGCCTCGAGCAGTAGAATCCAACCACAAACACAGCCTTAACCTCTGCCACCGGTGCTAGCCCTGAACCTCGCTCTTACCCCACGATGACTTGTTTGCTCTCTCTCTCACTCTCTTTCTCTCTCTCTGGATTTCTTTCCACTTGTCGAGGTTGTCCGGAAAACACACACACACACATCAGCGCTGGAGAAGATGAAGCTACCCCACCTCTATTTTGACCTCATTCTCCTTCACAACCTTTTCTCTATCTAACTTCTTATCGTGATTCTATTGGAAAACCATCAGAACTGCATGTCACACCCCCAAACCAAGGATGGCGGAAACGTCCGGGGGTGGAGGACTTCATGTAGAGTATCACAACAATGAGTATAATAGTGCTCAAAGTAAATACAACCAACACAAATATAATTGAAAACGTCACATCAAAGCACATGTTTACATGATTCACATCAATTACATTATAATACAAAATGAACTGTTTGACGATTTATCGTCCCATCCTCAAAACGTTGTTGATTTCCTGTTTTCACTGAATTCCTGAGAATACAAGTAGTTTTGAAAAGTGTCAACACAAAGGTTGGTGAGTTCATAAGAGATTTCGCTAGAAAAGTAAATCGTTTTCCTTGTAAAAGCGTTAGAATATGTATCGAGAAAATCCGATATTTTCTTTAAAATTTGTGTAATGTAGTCTTATGACTGAAGACCAAAATGTATAATTAACCTTTCTTATTAATAGAAAATGTTATGTGCTTAAATGGACATGGACGCGTTTGAATTAAATGAAATTTCTGTATGTTCTCATGTTCGTTAATACTTTATATATATGTAGTCCTAAATTAGAGGACCGAGAAATAACAAGTATTGACCATACTTAAAAGTATAAATGTGGTTTCAAATGATGTGTAGTCGTAACTACCAAAACCAAAAGTATACAGTAATATCTGTACTCATAGAGATAAAAAGTGATTTTAAATCGACATAAAACTCATTTAGGTTTTAAAAATAAAATCCCGTAAACTTATGGATTGTTATATCCCTATGTGAGTCTCTATAATCATACTATGACTATGTGAACCTGCCACGACGTTCTCAGGCGTCACGAAAAATAAAATGACATTTGTCACCCGAAGACCTGCAGGTCCAACTGTAGCTAGCAGCAAGGTGTGGGGTGTCAAACCCAATATAGATCTATATACAAGTATCACGTTCTCCCTCAAGGAGATTCTGATTATAACTACCAAGAATTATATCCCGTACTCGGACGTACGGGGAGAGAGAGAGTGAGAGAGAGAGAGAGAGAGAGTCTCACAATATAGGTTAACAAGTTTACGTGAAATGTGTGTAAATATAAATCTTTCTTGTATGAATGTACCCTTTTTGTACGAGTGTGTTGAGTGATGTATCATAAACTATACCTATTATAGTTTATCTAAAATGTATGTAATATGTATGAACTCTTTTATGGAAATGTATTAGTGTTATGAATTTATCAAACTATAAGTTAACAAGTTTATGTGAAATGTGTGTGAATATAAATCTTTCTTGTATGAATGTACCCTTTTTGTACGAGTGTGTTGAGTGATGTATCATAAACTATACCTATTATAGTTTATCTAAAATGTATGTAATATGTATGAATTCTTTTATGGAAATGTATTAGTGTTATGAATTTATCAAACTATAAGTTAACAAATTTACGTGAAATGTGTGTGAATATAAATCTTTCTTGTATGAATGTACCCTTTTTGTACGAGTGTGTTGAGTGATGTATCATAAACTATACCTATTATAGTTTATCTAAAATGTATGTAATATGTATGAATTCTTTTATGGAAATGTATTAGTGTTATGAATTTATCAAACTATACTTTTTATAGTTTAATATACGTGTTCTAAAATGAATGAATAATATTTATTATGAATGACTTAGTTTCAGTTCATGATGATAAACTAATAAGGAAACACATTCAATAATTAGAACTTATGATTATACACTTTGCTCAACATAATACAAAGTGTTATGATATTTACATGCTGTTGGCTAACTTTAGCCATTCTGCCCTGTTTTGGAAAAATCATAGAAAAATCATACGAAGTCGAAAACTAGATCCGTAAATTCTGAGAGTTCAAAAAATATGTCTAGTTTATTCACGATTTTTAATCACCTCCAACTTGGGTGAAAAAGTCCATAATCACATACTGGTCAGGATTGTTGTTTGAAATGATAGGCAGTTTTGTAAAAATCACCATAAATTGTATAAAAATCGTACGGAGATGTGCAAGTAGTCATTTTAAAGCTAAAAACTTTAACTATTTGCACCTTGTACAGTTTTGAAAATAAAAATGTTTAAGATGCCCAAAACAGTCCGTGAATGGAGTTGAACTTTTCTGATGAAGGCTGTTAGAAAAATTTAGTTATGTTCTTGGTGTTTTAACTTGTATTCCCCCCCCCCCCCCTGAAAACTTGAGAAAACATGAAAATGTATGGGTATGAACTCACCTTGAGTGATTTCAGTAGATAAGTGTTGAAGAAGAGAAGTGTTCAACCCAAGAACACTTGAAGAATCACTTGAAGATTCGAAGCTCTAACGCTAATATGATGGTGTTTGTGTAAGATATTCATGATTTGAGTGGAAATAAGTGAGATAATCATAAGGAGAATGGATTATGCTTACCAAATGTGGAAGATCACTTGATAATCAGCCTTGAATCTCGAGTTTGGTGGAGAAAAAGTTTGAGAGAAAAGTGGTGTTTGTTACTTAGTGAAATGAGAGAAAATGAGAGAAATGAGGAGAGAGGATGTTTGTTCTAGCTCTAAAAACGTGGGAATGGGTGGAAAATGAGTGCAAGGGACATTGAAGTGACTTAGGTAAGGTGGGGAGGTGTGGTTAGTCAAAGAGTGGGTGTGGGGTGGTTGCTTGTGACATTGGATAAGGCAAAGTCAACACTCCACCTTTAATAATTCACCCATTTGATTTTTATTATTTAAATAATGATTTTCATCAAAATATGTTTAAATTATGAATATTTAGAGTTTATTATGTTAAAATATAATTTCTGGAGAAAATCCCGCTTTAAAATCACGAAAAACGGGCTTAAAATGTTAAAAATATCAAAAATGGGCTAAAAGTGACAAATTTCCGAATTCTGGCCGATGTTCGGCCTTCTGATGCTGAAACCGAGAGGAGGGAGGGTAGAAACCGAGAGGGGAGAAGGGAGAGGGTAGGAACCGAGAGGGGAGAAAGGAGAGAGAGGGAACCGAGAGAGGAGAAGAGAGACCGAGAGAAGAGAAGAGATAGAGAGGAGAGAAGGAGCAGAGACCGAGAGGAAGGAAGAGAGAGCAGAGACCGAAAGGCGGGAAGAGACAGCAGAGACCGAGAGGCAGGTAGAGACAGAGAGTGAAGAAACGACAGAGAGGAGAGGAAGCGACAGAGAGGCGGAAGGCGAACAGAGAGTGCGAGAAGCGAACAGAGGCAGAGGCTCGGTCCTCGCGTGCCACAGCCAACAGAGGCTCGGTCCTTGCGTGCCACAGCCAACAAAGGCTCGGTCCTCGGTCCTGGGGCCTTTTTGGTTCCTAGTTTCGGCCTTAAGGAGCTTCGGCTCCTTAAGAAGGGTTTCGGTTCCTAAGGTCCCGTTTTCTCGTTTTTACCCCGTTTTAAGCCGTTTTTGACCGAGTTAAGGGTCAGAATGACCCGAATGATTCCAAAAAGGTATGGGAAACTTTTGAGAGAGATTTGGGAGAGATTTCTCACACTTGGAGAGATTTGGGAGAGATTTGACATTCTTGGAGAGATTTCTCATACATAGAGATATTTGAGAGAGATTTCACATACTTAGAGGGATTTGGGAGAGATTCGACATTCTTGGAGAGATTTCTAATACAGAGAGATATTTGAGAGAGATTTCACATACTTGGAGAGATTTGGGAGAGATTTGACATAAAGAGAGATAGAGTGAAAACGATTGAGAGAGGTTCCATGTGTGACAATTGTGAGTGTCCGGCATCGCAATGCATGGTTCGTAAACCCTTTTAAGCCTTGTTTAAGGATCTTACACACTCCCGATGAGTATGCATCATTGTTTTATCGGTTTGGCTCGCCACGTACCACAGTTTTAGGTTAAGGAGATCTAGATGTTCGCACTTTTTGCTTTATGATTTCTCATTAGAATAGGGAGTTATGTAGAAGTTTCATAGTGTAAATTTTAGTACCCAAGGGCAAATTGAGTCAAACGGTTTGACTTGCTGACTTTAGTTGACTTTGACTTGACCGGAATTTGACGGTTGTCACATCATCCCCCCGTTAGAGGGAATTTCGTCCCGAAATTTGAATTTAGGCAAGGAGTAGGCATGAATAATCAAGCCGAGAAGTGAGGATACTTCCTAATCGACTGACTCACGCGCTCCCATGTGACTCTAGGTCCTTGGTTAGTATTCCAGCGAACTTTTACTAATGGGAAGTGGCGTTGTTTCATCCGCTTGACCTCGATCCATGGTCACCATGGTTCTTCTAAGAAGGTGAGGCTCTTGTGGAACTCGATCTCGTCGAGGGGAATTGCAAGAGTCTCATCGGATAGATACTTCTTGTAAATTTGGGATGTGTTGGGTAGAGTGTACTTTACCAAGCTCGCGGGAGTAGATTGAAGGAGCGAGTTACAGGGCTGATTCTGACAAGAATCTCGAAAGACACAATTATTTGGGGTATTGGCTTTCCACGCTTTCCGAAGCGTACTAAGCCTTCCCAGAGTGAGTGTCTCTAGAGGAATTTGGTCGGTTATACCGGCGTTCTAAAGGTTTCTTCCTCTTGCTTCTCTTCCTGTCAAGGGTTGCTCCCTTTAGGGTCAAAGTTGGGAGGGGGGTTCGTATTTTTCGAGAAGTTCCAAAGGAATTAAGACGGTAGGTCAGCGAGACCCAGAATCTTAGCGTGTTTCTGCTAACACCTGCGGTGCTGACTATTTCTCAACGGTTTTGATCAATTGAAAGGGTCCTTATGAATTTCCACCATGGTAACGATGTGTCTTGAGAATTAAACTCCTCAATTCCAAAACTCGTATCTAGAGAACTTCAGGTAATACTTCTTTGATCATATTGCTTCCGTGGTTTGTTGTAGCTGTTCTCCTTGGTTTCCTTCTTACTACGAGGGTAGATAAGTAAGTCATTTGTAATGACGATGATGAACTGATCCTAGCAAGAATGGTATATCCTATTTATTACGTTCATGAATCCAACGAGTGGGTCTGGTCCTATCCGAGGGTTATCACTACAAACTTTCAACATCTTCATCGAAATTGGAGGATTGTTCTCGGACATCCTTCTTCAATACTCATGACTGGTGATATTCAGATCTCAGGTCCAATTCCTGAAGGGTACCTCGTTCCTCTAGGTTGGTCGGCCTATTCGTCAATGCGAGGCAGATAGTAAAGGTTTTTATTAGAGATGTTGTCGGGGCCTCTGAAATTGATGGAATTGTGAGCAATTTGTCTTTCTAATTTGAAGAATAAGACGAGAGCTTTTCAGGGTGAGAAACTTGGTTCTTCAATTTCATTGTTGAGTAGTTCGACAGGTTTTCCCTGACAGCTCTTGTAGCTGGGTAGGAAGTATGTGGGTTTGGTACATGCGACTATGACTTTTTGAATGGTAGGACATTTACTCGTCCTTCTGGGCAACCTTAGCCCGAAGCTCATGGCAGGACTCGTACCCTATATGTCCCAAGCTTCTATGCTTGAATCTTGTCTGCTACATGCGCGACATTCCCGAAGGTCTCCCGTATATACATGTGATAAGGCTTCGGTAAGTATAGCACTCCTCTGGTGCGTGTTTTGGAGTTCCACAGCGAGAGATGACCCAAAGGTCTATGCTGGATGTTTATGAGAGACGATAGTTTTGATATTCGAGGGGTTAGGCGAAGGGCCCTTTTGTAGTCGTTTAATCAGGAAGACGAGGGCAATATCAATCAAAATTGGAATACGACAACGCTATCTTTTTAGATAACATGAGATAAGTTGTATTCAAAGGAAGAGATCACTAGAGTGATAGAGTGTCCTGTATTTCTTTTCTGTGTGTTCCGTTTTGTTTGATGTTATGATTATTGTAGATGATTCATACCACAATGTCTAGCGCTGGTAGTGGGTGTGTTTTCAATAGACAGTAATGATACTTGATATAATGATTCCTGATAGGTCTCTTTACGATCGAGCGGTATATGATCGTCGTATGTAAATTGATATTGTGCGATCGTCGAGTGGGTGACCCCACTCAACCCCTAATACTAGACATGGAATCGGAGTCAGGATGGAATTATCTATTTCAAGACTTAAGTATTTTGATTTTAAATTAACCCCTATGTATGGACAAGGTCATCACAACTTACAGGTAATGCTCCTAAGGTCACATATGAACGTCTTTGATTTGATTTGTATGAGAGAGAAAATGTTTCAACTACTTTTTAGAAGGAAGGTTACTTTAGTAAGCGTACCAAATTCATTACAAACATATAGTACTTAAACGTTTTGTCGTTGGGAACATTACAAAAGTCCTAACATGGTTCCCTTGCTGCTCCTGTTGGTGTGTTCATCACATTCCTCCTGTTCCTTCGTCATTCTTCTCAGTTGGACATTCTCTCTTGAAGTGTCCCATTTCACCACATAGGTAGCATACTGGGCCTACCTTGGTGCAGTTGATTGAAGGGAGGTGATGGGCCGAGGCCCTACAGAAACGAACGGTATGCCCTTTCCTATTGCAGTTTTTACAGTGCATCTCCCGGCAAGCCCCATGGTGATGAAAGCCACATTTGTTGCACTTTGGGAGTGATCCCTCATATGGTCTGGCATGCATTTGGGTGGCAGACCCCGAGGCTAGTGTCGAGGCATGTGTCATGACTGCTATTGTAATGGTAGGGGCGGCCCTAGGTTGTTGTCTTTTAGTGTATCCTTTAGATTGGTGGCGCTCTTTCATGTCCCAAAACTTTCTCTTCTTGTTCGTAGGTTCGTGGCCTGAGGTATTTTTGTTGGTAGGTGCCCATTGGTGTCCCTGATTGTTACCACAATTTGTATTGTTAGTACCGCTTCCACCCCTGTTGACGTTGTTAGTATTGAAATGCACCATGACGGCTGCCACGGCTGCCGTGACTGCAGCTTGAAAAGTAGCAGCGTCTATCTGAAGTGTTGGCGCCTTGCTAGTTGGTTTGTTGCCTCTTGGTGAAGACATAGATCTGTTTCATGACGAAAAACGACTTCGTTAGTGGAAATGATTGTCTTAAGTGCATCCTTACAATTTATATTTACGCATATAAATTTTTGCACATTACTGTACTATCCTTAGTGTTTCTACTAACGCTCCCGAGATGGAGTTATGGCAGTAGGTAAGAGTAGGTTTCATACGGACGTTAAGCTTTACTCCTCTTAGAATCATGTTTGTCTGAACACACTTGGCTGAGGAATTTTGATGGGATCCAGTGCATTAGTGCTGGTATGATCGCACCCATAGGTCTATGAAGAAGAAACTTCTCAACAAATGCTTAAAGGTGAGACGATAATGAGTTTCTAGGATGGCTATATGTTGCGAGTTTTCTAACTAAGTTTATCTCATATCGATTTGTATCAAAGTTCAGTTGTTTAGGGTGTTCTGAAAACAATTTATAATGAGATTCTTTGTATAATAAACTCATGTATTTTAGTAGTTCTGTATCCAAGTGAAACCTTATACTTGACCCAAGCTAGGTGCTTATCACGACCTATTGATGTATGCTTAGTTATATAATTAAGGCTAGATAGTCCTTCGAGTCTGTTAGGTACATCCTAAGCCCATCTTGTTAATATGGCTCTAGAAATCATGGTTTCAGTGAAAATTTTGACCTCGATGCAGGTCTACTTCACATTTGTGCATGGGCGGGCTCTGATAGTAGATAGCTTTTTCGATTAGTATGACCATTTAGTTTGTAGTGTTGTGATTTTACTTACAATAGAGTAGCACCAACGCATACTTATGAAGCTAATTTACCAGGTCTGGTGAGCGGCATGAACTCTACTTACGATGATCCATCCCTTGTGATGCCTGAGGCAAGGTCGATGCAATTTTGTAGCTTTTCCAATCAACGCTTGGCTACAATCATCCTTTCTTTGAATGTTGTGTGTCCTACCATGTTACTCTCTTTCCTCTTCACGAGTGGCGATAAGCTCCTAAAAAGAGAGTTGGTCTCGGGAATAGTAGTATAATTCTGAGTCACTGGTACATGAGATGGTGGGGTCTATAGTAGTGCGCAGTTTTTTGAACTCAGATTGTAGTCTTCCTGTTTTAATCCCCAATGATCGCGATCCACCAGGTCTTTGCCGGGAGGGTTCTGTTCGTCAGTCCCCCGTGGTTGAGGTCATAGCACCCTCGTTGGTCTCCACATAGTGGTTGTTTTCATTGTTGTCGACATTCAACCCTCTATCACGATTGCCCAACGGTTCACGGGTTCGTTATAGTCGAAACGGTTCACGGAACCCTTGCTATGCATGGAGGATTGATTACCTCCGGTCCCGCTTATGATTCTTCTCATAATCATTCACCATTCCTCGAGTTCGGATTAGGAAAGTAAGGGTCGTCCGGTAAGTAGGATTTTGCTATGCCGTATTTGCGAGAATAGAAGTGGAGGAGATAAGTACTATGCGTCTAACTCTATTATCACTTACTTATTGGGGGTGATCCTTATTAGTTACTTCTATAATGACATAGTGCATACTAATTACATATAACAAGATACGATAGACCTTTGAATAAGTGATCCCACTCTAGGTCCACATCCAAAAAAGGAAAAGGAAGTAAAGTAATGACCACAAATTCTAAGTCTATAATTTCTAAGTTATATATAACCTTAAAGTATCCCCTTAGGGACTATAGACCTATTAATAAGGATCTATTTAGTTTTCATATAAGTTATGATATTACAAAATACTCCTATAGTATTTTAAACTCATGTTCTGTTCTAATGTTCTCATTGTGGTAGTGTTGGTAAGTTTTTAGACTTGTTGCCATATCATAACTATTCTCGGGCATGTGCTAATCACTCCTCGGACCAGCATAGTTGATCAGGCTATGCCACTCCCAAGACTGACCATACATCCCCGAGCTTACCTGGGATATTCAACAATCATTACTTTTGTTTTGTTCTAGAGTGGTGCTGACCTTAATATGTATGTATGCATGTATACCTTTAATAAGAAACTATTTATTTCTAAAAGTATAGTTGTTTTGAAAATTTAAATCAGAGACTTAGTCCCAATGCATTTATAGTTTGTATATCTTATGTGGTTTGATATACTGAGTTCACTATAAACAATGCTCTGATACCAATCTGTCACGCCCCCAAATCAAGGATGGCGGAAACGTCCGGGGGTGGAGGACTTCATGTAGAGTATCACAACAATGAGTATAATAATGCTCAAAGTAAATACAACCAACACAAATATAATTGAAAACGTCACATCAAAGCACATGTTTACATGATTCGCATCAATTACATTATAATACAAAATGAACTGTTTGACGATTTATCGTCCCATCCTCAAAACGTTGTTGATTTCCTGTTTTCACTGAATTCCTGAGAATACAAGTAGTTTTGAAAAGTGTCAACACAAAGGTTGGTGAGTTCATAAGAGATTTCGCTAGAAAAGTAAATCGTTTTCCTTGTAAAAGCGTTAGAATATGTATCGAGAAAATCCGATATTTTCTTTAAAATTTGTGTAATGTAGTCTTATGACTGAAGACCAAAATGTATAATTAACCTTTCTTATTAATAGAAAATGTTATGTGCTTAAATGGACATGGACGCGTTTGAATTAAATGAAATTTCTGTATGTTCTCATGTTCGTTAATACTTTATATATATGTAGTCCTAAATTTGAGGACCGAGAAATAACAAGTATTGACCATACTTAAAAGTATAAATGTGGTTTCAAATGATGTGTAGTCGTAACTACCAAAACCAAAAGTATACAGTAATATCTGTACTCATAGAGATAAAAAGTGATTTTAAATCGACATAAAACTCATTTAGGTTTTAAAAATAAAATCCCGTAAACTTATGGATTGTTATATCCCTATGTGAGTCGCTATAATCATACTATGACTATGTGAACCTGCCACGACGTTCTCAGGCGTCACGAAAAATAAAATGACATTTGTCACCCGAAGACCTGCAGGTCCAACTGTAGCTAGCAGCAAGGTGTGGGGTGTCAAACCCAATATAGATCTATATACAAGTATCACGTTCTCCCTCAAGGAGATTCTGATTATAACTACCAAGAATTATATCCCGTACTCGGACGTACGGGGAGAGAGAGAGAGAGAGAGAGAGAGAGAGAGAGTCTCACAATATAGGTTAACAAGTTTACGTGAAATGTGTGTGAATATAAATCTTTCTTGTATGAATGTACCCTTTTTGTACGAGTGTGTTGAGTGATGTATCATAAACTATACCTATTATAGTTTATCTAAAATGTATGTAATATGTATGAACTCTTTTATGGAAATGTATTAGTGTTATGAATTTATCAAACTATAAGTTAACAAGTTTACGTGAAATGTGTGTGAATATAAATCTTTCTTGTATGAATGTACCCTTTTTGTACGAGTGTGTTGAGTGATGTATCATAAACTATACCTATTATAGTTTATCTAAAATGTATGTAATATGTATGAATTCTTTTATGGAAATGTATTAGTGTTATGAATTTATCAAACTATAAGTTAACAAATTTACGTGAAATGTGTGTGAATATAAATCTTTCTTGTATGAATGTACCCTTTTTGTACGAGTGTGTTGAGTGATGTATCATAAACTATACCTATTATAGTTTATCTAAAATGTATGTAATATGTATGAATTCTTTTATGGAAATGTATTAGTGTTATGAATTTATCAAACTATACTTTTTATAGTTTAATATACGTGTTCTAAAATGAATGAATAATATTTATTATGAATGACTTAGTTTCAGTTCATGATGATAAACTAATAAGGAAACACATTCAATAATTAGAACATATGATTACACACTTTGCTCAACATAATACAAAGTGTTATGATATTTACATGCTGTTGGCTAACTTTAGCCATTCTGCCCTGTTTTGGAAAAATCATAGAAAAATCATACGAAGTCGAAAACTAGATCCGTAAATTCTGAGAGTTCAAAAAATATGTCTAGTTTATTCATAATTTTTATCACGATTTTTAATCACCTCCAACTTGGGTGAAAAAGTCCATAATCACAGACTGGTCAGGATTGTTGTTTGAAATGATAGGCAGTTTTGTAAAAATCACCATAAATTGTATAAAAATCGTACGGAGATGTGCAAGTAGTCATTTTAAAGCTAAAAACTTTAACTATTTGCACCTTGTACAGTTTTGAAAATAAAAATGTTTAAGATGCCCAAAACAGTCCGTGAATGGAGTTGAACTTTTCTGATGAAGGCTGTTAGAAAAATTTAGTTATGTTCTTGGTGTTTTAACTTGTATTCCCTCCCCCCCCCCCCCCTGAAAACTTGAGAAAACATGAAAATGTATGGGTATGAACTCACCTTGAGTGATTTCAGTAGATAAGTGTTGAAGAAGAGAAGTGTTCAACCCAAGAACACTTGAAGAATCACTTGAAGATTCGAAGCTCTAACGCTAATATGATGGTGTTTGTGTAAGATATTCATGATTTGAGTGGAAATAAGTGAGATAATCATAAGGAGAATGGATTATGCTTACCAAATGTGGAAGAACACTTGATAATCAGCCTTGAATCTCGAGTTTGGTGGAGAAAAAGTTTGAGAGAAAAGTGGTGTTTGATACTTAGTGAAATGAGAGAAAATGAGAGAAATGAGGAGAGAGGATGTTTGTTCCAGCTCTAAAAACGTGGGAATGGGTGGAAAATGAGTGCAAGGGACATTGAAGTGACTTAGGTAAGGTGGGGAGGTGTGGTTAGTCAAAGAGTGGGTGTGGGGTGGTTGCTTGTGACATTGGATAAGGCAAAGTCAACACTCCACCTTTAATAATTCACCCATTTGATTTTTATTATTTAAATAATGATTTTCATCAAAATATGTTTAAATTATGAATATTTAGAGTTTATTATGTTAAAATATAATTTCTGGAGAAAATCCCGCTTTAAAATCACGAAAAACGGGCTTAAAATGTTAAAAATATCAAAAATGGGCTAAAAGTGACAAATTTCCGAATTCTGGCCGAGGTTCGGCCTTCTGATGCTGAAACCGAGAGGAGGGAGGGTAGAAACCGAGAGGGGAGAAGGGAGAGGGTAGGAACCGAGAGGGGAGAAAGGAGAAAGAGGGAACTGAGAGAGGAGAAGAGAGACCGAGAGAAGAGAAGAGACAGAGAGGAGAGAAGGAGCAGAGACCAAGAGGAAGGAAGAGAGAGCAGAGACCGAGAGGCGGGAAGAGAGAGAAGAGACCGAGAGGCTGGTAGAGACAGAGAGTGAAGAAACGACAGAGAGGAGAGGAAGCGACAGAGAGGCGGAAGGCGAACAGAGAGTGCGAGAAGCGAACAGAGGCAGAGGCTCGGTCCTCGCGTGCCACAGCCAACAGAGGCTCGGTCCTCGTGTGCCACAGCCAACCGAGGCTCGGTCCTCGGTCCTGGGGCCTTTTTGGTTCCTAGTCTCGGCCTTAAGGAGCTTCGGCTCCTTAAGAAGGGTTTCGGTTCCTAAGGTCCCGTTTTCTCGTTTTTACCCCGTTTTAAGCCGTTTTTGACCCGGTTAAGGGTCGGAATGACCCGAATGATTCCAAAAAGTTACGGGAAACTTTTGAGAGAGATTTAGGAGAGATTTCTCACACTTGGAGAGATTTGGGAGAGATTTGACATTCTTGGAGAGATTTCTCATACACAGAGATATTTGAGAGAGATTTCACATACTTAGAGGGATTTGGGAGAGATTCGACATTCTTGGAGAGATTTCTAATACAGAGAGATATTTGAGAGAGATTTCACATACTTGGAGAGATTTGAAAGAGATTTGACATAGAGAGAGATAGAGTGAAAACGATTGAGAGAGGTTCCATGTGTGACAATTGTGAGTGTCCGGCATCGCAATGCATGGTTCGTAAACCCTTTTAAGCCTTGTTTAAGGATCTTACACACTCCCGATGAGTATGCATCATTATTTTATCGGTTTGGCTCGCCATGTACCACAGTTTTAGGTTAAGGAGATCTAGATGTTCGCACTTTTTGCTTTATGATTTCTCATTAGAATAGGGAGTTATGTAGAAGTTTCATAGTGTAAATTTTAGTACCCAAGGGCAAATTGAGTCAAACGGTTTGACTTGCTGACTTTAGTTGACTTTGACTTGACCGAAATTTGACGGTTGTCACCCTGCAAGACGGGCTTTCAAAACATCTAGATACTTCTCATACACCTGAAAACCCAATTCATCAGTACCACCCTAAACACAAAAAATTTCTGAAATAGTAGGTTGCCTTCTGTTTTCTTTTTAAGTCCATTGAGACCTCTGTGGTCCCAACCTATCTGGAATACCGAAGTCCCGTACGGTTACTAAGCCGTTGTGAAAGAACCTGGTTGGGTCAGCTACTATTATCTTCTTCGTATGAAAGGTTGAGACAGATGAGAGCACATCATCCTTCATGATCGGAATCTCAAGAGAGTTTATAACCCTTCGAGCAACGAGACACCAAAAACAACCACACAAGATTTCTGAATGCTTCGTTGAGGAGTTCAAGCTCTGCACCAGTTGGGTCCAGATCAATGAACCATGAGTCAAATTCACAAGAGGTTTACTATGATCTTGATCGTTCACTGTCTTTCACCTAAATTCCAGGATGTCACATACACAATTTTGAGCTCATTTCTTCCATGTTTTGACCTAGTTCGGAAGAGGCATGCATGTACATAAAGCACCAATTTTTATGATGATTTGGGTGTAGGAAATCCTTTTAGAAGTTATGGACTTGTGACGTTGGTGATTAAGTGCTTAATTTATTAGTTCATGCCTTAAGTTTTCATTGGCGACCTAGGTTTAGAGATCTTGATTTATTGGGATGTCTATTCACCTCAAAAACTAAATAAAGTTCACAATACCTTCCACGTGTTAAATCTTAAAAAAAATGTTTCTCTATTAAGAACCTTGTCTTTCCTCTCGATCAGATCCAGGTCAGCACTAAACTTCACTTTGTGAAGAAACCGGTGAAGATCATAGATCAAGAAATGAAAAAACTCAAGAAAAGTTGAATAACTATAGTAAATTCCCGATGGAGCTCTTTTAGAGAGCCGAAGTTTACTTGGAAATGTGGGGATCAAATGAAACAAATCCGCAATTTTTTAGCGGCGCTCCCTCCACTAATGGAACAAATATTTTAAAACAAAATAATTTTGGGACAAAATTCCCTTAATGGGGAGGTAACGTGACATCCTGAAATTTAGGTCAAAGACTGTGAATGGTTAAGATAACAATAAACCTCTTGTTAATTTGACTCATAGAGTTTTAGTGCATTTAATGTAAAGTAAATGAGTTATTTCATCTATTATAAGATACCATATGGTATCTTACTTCCAAATATGTAATATAACAAACAAATCAAACAGCTAAAAACTGCAACCTAAAGAATGCGTCTGAAAAACTGAAAATTCTTATTAAGTCTTTTGAGAAAAACAAACACTATAGTCTCGTAGTACATATTTCTCTGTTTCCAAAAATATAAAAAAAAGTCCAAAACGGAGTTCGTATACAAAAGATACGACCGTCTTAAGAATCCAAAACAAGTATAATACTGATTTTCTTAAAATTGCTAAAACCGTTTCTATCCATTGAGGGACTTGCACACCTCAAATGGAATTTCCGAAAGCATTTTTGGATTCAAACTATAACTTAATATTTAATTTCCTATTTGAAATATTTTTAGTAAAAATATTTATAAAAATTTAAAAATCAGACATTTTCAGATTTATTAATTACAAAACCTTAAACTAATTTGACGTGCATTCTATTAGTGGTGATGTATCCCGAAGAGGATATAAAGGCCCAATACGACTGATGTGAATTTTAAAGACAGAAATAAGACAACAATTCTAAAATCATTTGCAACTATATATAGATGGCTGGGACATGTTTGACGGTCAAATGCAAGTAATATTATTAAAGTTTTGTAAAATATACAATGTATGACAATCATATAAATTCAATGCATAGATGTTATATAATTAAAATTATATAACACTAAATATATTTAAATTTATATTTTTCATATAAATTTCCAAATACCAATTAATAGTATATATGACAAATTTAAATACTTGTTATGTATAAATCTTCAATTGTTTATATATATCTCTTAAACGAGCATTATATATGTGTTACTTGTGGAATTAAGAGACCAATGTTTACAAATAAACAATTCTACAATTCCTAACTTATAAGATATATATATATATATATATATATATATATATATATAGAGCATGAATAAAAGCAAAAAATTTCTCAACAATACATATACAAAAATTCGTACTTAATTAAATCAATACACTCATTTCATACAAAAATAAGACTATTACAAATACAAAATATACAATTACTAAATACATCTACTATAATAAATGAATTTTTTTTTTACCATGTGTCGTCTTCACATTCATTTGAACACATGGTATTTTCTAGAATTTTTAAATTTTCTATTTTCCACTTGTCATTTTGTTGTATTTTTCATCTATTATAATAAATGAAGGTTTTTTTGTCACATGTCCTCTTCTCTTTCATTTGGACACATGACATTTTCTAGAATTTTTAAATTTTCTATTTTCCACATGTCATTTTGTTGTATTTTTCATTTTATAAAATTAAAATTTCACATTTAATATGTAAGGTAATATATATGTAAAATATTCATTAGAAATGGTTTATATATGTAATTTATTTAATACATTAAAGTCTCATTAATTTCAATAATTCAAAAAATTTCTTCTTTTTCTTATAAATTCAAACTATTTAAATTATTAAAATTTTATATTTATTTTTTTAATTAAATCCATGTAATATATGAGTCTCACACCTAGTACTTACTAAAATCAATACACACATTAAATACAAAAATGCACATTAAATACAAAAATGCAACTATTTACTATACAAATTATACAAATTATTGTACAACCCTTATTTCATACAATACAAAGATACACACAAAACAAACCATTTTTTACAAAAATACACCCAAAACAATTTAGTTAGAAGGTATTTCTTATTGTGAGCTGTCAATGGTAAAGGAAACGTGTTTCGTTCCTCAATCAGAGCTGTCAATGAATTACCCAAAACACAGCACCCATTTCCTTCATTCTTCTTCTTCATATCAGTCAAGAACACCTACAATGTTGTTCTTGTAAAGCCTCAGTGATTCTTTTCTTTCATTCCCTGTAAAACAGCAAAACCAAAAGCACCATCTAAATATATTGATTAAATTTATCTTTTTCAGTCAAATATCAAACCAAAAATGCCCCTTTATCTTCAACAGTCTTATTCAGAAATCACAGAAGCAGGAAAAAAAAAAGACACGGAAATACCTTCTGCGTTGAACTCCAAGCACAAAACAATCAATAATCGAACTTTTTCTTCCTTCCATGGATCCTTGCTACCAAGCCGTCCCCACCCGAGATATGGCAGCTTGCCTTACCCCATCAAAGAGCTCCTTAAGATTCTGCCTTCGTTCTCCTTGGCGACCGGCCAAAGACCGAGACCTCTGTCCTCGCCTACTCCCTCCTCGTGTTTCCCCATCAACACCACCGAAACCTCGTATTTTCCCTTTTCGTGTACCGCTGCTGGAACCGGATAAAAAAGCCGAAGACCCCAGCAGCTTCGCTGCTTCTCCCCTTCGGCCTCGTCGAACCCTAGAGACGGCGGAAGCGCTGCTACCCCTGTATGCCTCTTCCCCCGCTACTTCGTTCGTGTCCAACTTTCCCCTCCCTCGTTTCTATGACGATCCCGTTGGGTCGTATTCTCAATCAGTTGAAATCGATGTCGATTCCTTTCCCCGATCAGACGAGGATCGAGTCTTTTCCCTCCCAACTGATTTGTTTCCGATTCCTCATTGCCTCAGTGTCTTCCTTCGCATCTGCCTTGTGTTCGAGTTTGTGCCTCTCTGGTTTTGCCCGATCATAAAACGAAGACGGGCACAAAAAGCCCTAAGTCAGTTTTGATTTATGAAATGACCAAAATGCCATTGCTGTTAAATTTTTTATTCAAATTAGGTCCCAATTCCCAAAAGAAGATTCCATTTATCCACAAACAGCCACTCATTTGGTTATTTTTAACATAATAAATCCCAATCTTCAAACTTTGAATAAAAATAATCATTTTAGCCCCTCCTTTGAAGTTATTTTTACAAAAGCAGTCCCACTTTGGTTAATTAAATTACCAAATAACTCTTTATCTCTAGTAAAGTTACAAATCAGTCCCCAATAGTTCAAACTTGTTACACAATGGTCCTGAGAGTATTTCAAAGTTCAAGAATTGTGGATTTACGTTATTCTACATCAAGCTTCTCAAAGAAACCGAATTCAAATGATTGGAACTCACACTATGAAAGTGAGTGCTTACGGCACTTTTTAAATTTTAATTATATTCGGTGGGTGTGTGTGTGTGTGACATTTCATATTATAACAAGCACGTTATGAAACCATGTAGTATTTCAAGGATTTAAGTTAATACTATGCATGTTTATTTATATGTTTTAGTACACAACATTTATTCATTAATTTGAAACATTCATTTTTTCATAAAAGCGAGCATACCATACTTTTGCAGACATGTCAAACATACTTGGCTTTTTTAAACCTCATACGACGATATTCATTATGCCTAGAACTTACCAACAAGTAAGTTAGGGATGAGAGTTATTCAGAAACTTTTTAGTTAAGGGTTTTTTAATGAGACGTTGCGTTATTCATTAGCTGAGTTTAAAATTTAGCATACCCACACTAGTGTAACCGTTAATCTTCGCAACGAGATACATATGTATAGATCTATACAGGATTGACAACCCCGCCTGCGGTTACTAGCTACAACCCTCGACTGATCAATCGAAGCGGGTGATAGGTGTGTACAAATTTTACTACAACATCCAATGAAGCGTTGTAAGGGGTACACTCAGTGACATAGCTCGGTTATAGGACTCACTAAAAACATTAACTAGAATATATATATATATATATATATATATATATATATATATATATATATATATATATATATATATGTATATATATATATATATATATATATATATATATATATATATATATATATATATATATATATATATAACAACCATGAGCTTGGTTGCTTTCACAACTATTTTAAAGTATGGAATTACTTATGAAACATAACAGTTTGATTTTCATGGTTATTCAAAGGTTTATTACGAACAAAGTTTGAAGTGTGGATTTACTTATACAAAAGTTACATTTTGGTTTTCAAGGATTTATTACAAGAACAGTTTAAAGTATGGATTTACTTATACCGAAATACATTTTGGACTTTTTGCAAACACTCTTTTAACTATTTTTATACGTACAAAGATAATACTTTTTAGACTTATTAAAAGTATTAATGATTTCAGTAGAAAACCTATAACACTTGCCCACCTTGTGTCAACCCTCAAAAATACATGTATTATTAGGAAATCTTTAAACATATATTCAAGACGGATTGGATTACAGGTGACCTAGTTACCTAATGTGGTATTATATGGCTATCAGTTAAGGCAGTTCATGTATTATTATTATTTGTAAAAAATTTGAATTCAAACATCAAGATGGAATGTAAATGATATTATGTTTTTTGTTGCAATTGTGCTATATATTCAGTTTTACCTATGATCCATGAACTAAGTCGCACAGCACGATGTGTTTCGCCACCTTGACCAGGGGTGTGAGAGTGCATGAGACCAAATTCACCACATAACCTTAAATCTGGAACATATAACCCAAAAGGACCTCAAGGATTCATAAAGTTGCCAAATTTATGGAATTCATTCCTCCAAACTTTAGCAACATGAAGAAAAAGGGACAAGGAGCCTAGATTTAGAAGCATGCAACATAAAGCTTGGATCTTGGACACTTAAAACGGTCTAAAAATGTGCTAGAGGATGATGGCATGGCTTACAAGCTGAATCTAACTGCCAAAGGGAGCTTCCTTCGCCTTCAAGATGCGAACAACACCAACAAAATCCTCAAGGACTCAAAAATGTAGGTGAGATCTGATTAGGGATGGAACGGAAGGTGTTGGAGGCTGATGTTGTGCAAACCATAGCTCCCACTTTCCTTATATAGGGCCTAAAGGTGTTTTTTCAAATGGTGGCCACACCAGGACCTAATATTCACCACATCGTAGGGCATAAAAATGATCCACGACCACTTTGGCCATGCCATGTCATGGGGGCACATATCCTACGTCATTGCCTAAAAACTCAAAATTAATTTTTGAATTAATTATACCTGGAATTCTGAATGTTACAACTCTCCTCCACTTGAATCGGTCTTCATCCTCGAAATCTGCCGATGCAAATAACTCTAGGTAATGATCCCTCATCTCCCCCCCAGTTCCCCATGTCCACTCCGAACCCTTCTGGTTTTGTTGTTGCACCTATACCAAACCCACCACCTTGTTGAGCAAGGTCATCATCTTCATGATGAGGATTGCCATCGGTCTCTCCACATAATTCAGGCACTCAACAACCTGAATTTCATCCAAGGGTACCAATGTGGAATCATCAACTAAGCAGTTCCATAGCTAAGGGACATGGAAAGTGTGGTGGATCTAACTAAGTTCATCAGGCAAATCCAACCGATCTTCAATTTTAAATTTTATGTACTCTAACATCACTATGGTGCACATACAACACTAATGCTTTAGATCTATGTATTCTCTAGTTATACATGTAATAAAAAAATCCAAAGCATGAAGCCTACAACTAGCATACAATTTGATACTTTAATCATAAAAGTAGATTAGATGACTACCTCTTTGTTGTAGCTTGATGTATTTGGCCTTTAAGAACTTAGCACACCAAGTGTGATGCCTCAAATGGTTCACAAGACACCATGAACAAAGGAGGACTTGAGAGAGACGTTTGGAGACACAAAATCGGTTATGATTTTATTACAATACTTAGGTCAACTGATTTTGGCTAAGGGGTAACATTTATATAGTGTAGGATACAAATGGTCATGTGTAAACCCTAATCCATACATATAGGCTTATGATACATAACTCATGTGGACTAACTCTTCATGGACTCTTACATAAACTTAGTCCATCATGGATCAAAAGTCCAAATAATATGTATCACTAACTTACATAATTTGTCCCCGTTAATTTGATTAGTCTCTTTTGATCATTAAATTAATTCCAAATTAATTATTGATCAATACTAATTAAATACTATGATTTCTCAATTAATATATTATACTTATAATATATTAGTAAATCATAAATAACCTCTTTCTCAAGTATCCACCTTATCTGATTATCTTGGTGAATGCAACCCAAATGGACCATGATACTCTCGGTTCAAGTACATACCAATTACAGTTATGGGCTTAGACACCTAATCCAACACAAGCTTCCCTACCCGATTGACAATTGTGAAAGGACCAATACACTTTGGCCCAATTTTCTCCTCTTACAAAATCGAATGAAACCTTTCCAAGGTGACACCTTTAGAAACACGTAACATCCGACCTCAAACTCAAGGTCTGAATGTCGACAGTCAACATAACTCTTCTAGCAACTATGCACGGTCTACAACCGATCATGCACCTGTTGTATCAAGTCAGTGGTCTTGTGTACTACCTTATTACTCCCCATAAATCAATGCTCGACCTCGCGCCAACAAACCGGGGTCCGACATTTACTCCCGTAACTCATGTCGAAGGGAGGTTGATCAATCCTGGAATGATAACTGTTTTTTATGAGAACTCATCTAATTGAAGAGAAGTATCCTAGCTCCCACTAAAGTCTAACGCACATGTCATTAGTATATCCTCGAGTGTCTAAATAGTCCGCTCATTCTTTTCGTTAGTCTGAGGGTGGTATGCGTACCTAACTCCTTATGAAACCTCCTCAAAAACCTGGAGGTGAAATGAACATTGCAATTACAACCACTGAAACTAGAACCCCATGTTGAAATATTAGCTCCTTGATGTAGACTGTAGCCAACTTTTCAGCAAAAATGCTCTCAGAAATAGGGATGAAATAAGCACTCTTGGTCAATCTATCAATAATAACCCAAATAGAATCAACTCCACGTTCCATCATTGGCAAATTTATGATAAAGTCCATGGTGATTTCCACCTATTTCCATATAGGAATAGATAAAGGATGCATCTTTTTGTGGGGTCTCTAAAGTTCAGCCTTGATTTTCTAGCAAGTCAAGCACCACTCCACATACCATGCTATCTCTATTTTCATGAGGGACTACTAGTATCTCAATCTCATGTATCTATACGTCTTTGTGGCCCCTGGATGGATCAAAAATTTCGAATTGTGATCTTCCTCCAATAATGTTTATCTAAACCCACCAATAATTGGGACCCATAATCTGCTGCACCAAGTCAATAATCTTCTAATCTTCGCATCATTTCTGGCCAGACTCTCATGATCTATGGCGATAAACTAGGTTCCAATCTTCGCATCATTTCATGCATCAAACCTCAAAAACTTCTGTGAAAGGAGTGTTACGCATTCCTAGCTCATGTAATCAACAAGAAACGGGAAGTTAAAGACCTCGAGAGCATTCCCGAAGTCTGCAACTTTCCTGATGTCTTTCCTGAAGAGCTCCCAGGAATTCCTCCCGAACGCCAAGTTGAGTTTCGCATTGACCTAATTCCCGGAGCTACCCCCGTAGCCAAGTCCCCAAATCGCTTAGCTCCGGCAGAAATGCAGGAGTTATCCAGTCAGCTCAATGAGCTACTCGACAAAGGGTTCATCAAACCGAGTTCCTCACCCTGGGGAGCTCCGGTATTATTTGTGAAGAAGAAAGATGGATCCTTTTGGATGTATAGACTATCGTGAACTGAAGAAATTGACCGTCAAAAACCGTTATCCTCTTCCTCGAAAAGACGACCTTTTCGATCAACTTTAGGGAGCAGTTACTTCTTGAAGATAGACCTTAGATCAGGGTACCATCAGTTTCGAGTTCATGAGAATGATGTTTCCAAGATAGCATTCAGGACTCGATACGGTCACTACGAGTTTGTAGTGATGCCCTTCGGTCTAACCAATGCACCGACAATGTTCATGGGCCTGATGAACCAGGTGTGTCACCCCTTTCTGGACAAGTTCGTCATCGTGTTCATTGATGACATACTTGTCTGTTCCAGAAGCGAAGAAGATCACAAACAACACTTGAGATTAGTGTTGGAAACTCTTAGATCGAAGAAGCTGTACGTGAAATTCTCCAAGTGCGAATTCTGGATTCGGAAGGTAGCTTTCCTTGGTCACGTGGTAAGCGAGGAGGGTATACACGTGGACCCGTCCAAAATCAAGGCGATATAGAATTGGTCGGCACCGAAGACACCCACAAAAATCCGTCAATTCTTGGGTCTCGCTCGCTACTAACTTAGATTCATTCAGAATTTTTCAAGAATCGCCAAACCCCTAACCACTCTGACACAGAAAGGTGTACCCTTTTGTTGGAGTGAAAAGCAAGATACCACATTCCAAACATTGAAGCGAGCCTTGTGCAACACACCTATCTTGTCGCTGCCCAAAGGGACAGAGGATTTCGTTGTCTATTGCGATGCGTCCACTCAGGGATTAGGATGTGTGCTTATTCAGAGAGGAAAAGTTATTGCTTATTCCTTGAGACAGTTGAAGGTACATGAAGTCAACTACACAACTCACAACCTGGAGTTAGGAGCAGTGGTCTTCGCACTAAAGATTTAGAGACATTATCTCTACGGAACCAAGTGCACGATCTTCACTGACCATAAAATCCTACAACACATCTTCAATCAGAAGGACTTAAACATGAGGCAACGACGACGGATAGAGCTACTCAGTGACTACGAGTGCGAAATCCGCTACCATCCCGGAAAGGCTAATGTGGTGGCAGATGCCCTTAGCTAAAAGGAAAGCTCAAGCAACAAGGCGAAGACATTAACGACGACCATCCAGTCCTACTTATCCGCACAGATCCGAGAAGCTCAGCTGGAAGCCTTAAAACCAGAAAACGTGTCGAACGAAGGCTTGAGAAGAATGGATAAGAAACTTGAGATCAGATGTGATGGAGTCAACTGTTTCATGGATCGAATCTGATCTCAAGTTTCAGGGAAGTTGTCATGAACGAAGCTCACAAAGCTCAAGTTTCTTATCCTTCTTCTCAAGCCTTCGTTCACCTAGGTTCAGATAAGATGTACCTAGATCTCAAGAAACAATACTGGTGGCCAAACATGAAAGCCGAAATTGGTGCCTTCATGGGCAGGTTTCTGACTTGCACCAAGGTAAAGATCGAGTACCAGAAACCCTCGGGTCTGCTCCAGCAACCCGAGATACCTGAGTGGAAATGGTAGATGATCACTATGGATTTCATCACCAAGTTACCTAGATCTCCGAGTGGGTATGATACCATTTGGGTAATTATCGATCATTTGACAAAATCTGATCACTTCCTTCCGATTAAAGAATCATTCAAGATGGAAAGACTCACGCGAATCTACATCCAAGAGATAGTCCGAATGCACGGTGTGCCTGTGTCCATTATCTCCGATCGAGATAGCAGGTTTACCTCAAGGTTTTGGCAGTCCCTTCAGAAAACTCTTGGAACTAAGTTGGATATAAGTACAACTTATCATCCTCAGACAGAGGGGCAGAGCGAGAGAACTATCCAGACCGTGGAAGACATGCTAAGAGCATGTGTCATCGATTTCGGAAAGTCGAGGGACACCCATTTACCCTTGATCGAGTTGTCATATAACAATACCTACCATACCAGTATCAAGGATGCCCCGTTCGAAGCCCTTTACGGTTGTAAGTGCAGATCCCCTCTGTGTTGGGCCGAGGTAGGGGACACACACCTAGCTAAGAGTCGAATCCCTGATAGTGCTTTCACTGGTCTTGAAATTATCCGCGAAACCACCGAAAAGATCATCCAAATTCGAGAACAACTGAAAGCTTCACAAGACAGACAAAAGAGTTACGCCGATAAACGACGAAAACTCTTGGAATTCCAGGTTGGAGATCATGTTCTGTTGAAGGTCTCGCCCTGGAAAGGTATGATACGCTTTGGAAAGTGCGGGAAACTTAACCCGAGGTACATAGGACCTTTCAAGATCCTTGCTAGGATCGGTCCCGTAGCCTACAAACTCCGACTACCTCAAGAGCTTAGCAACATCCATCCTGTCTTCCACGTCTCTAATCTTAAAAAGTGTCTATCCGATGAAACCCTCGTGATCCCTCTTGATGAGATCGAGATGAACGAAAACCTGAATGTCAAGCGGGGGCCCGAATTCACTTGGGAGCGCGAAGACTCGATGAAACAGAAATATACGCATCTTTTTCCAAATCCATGTTTTGTATCTTAATTCTCAATTTCGAGATGAAATTCCCTCTAATGGAGGGATAATGTGACAACCTGAAATTATTCCGTCACTGTAACCCGATTCCCTTAATAAAACCCGTTTGTATTTCAATTTTTCCATTAACTTTTGGATTAAGTTAATTAAATTGAGACTTTTATTATGACTTCATGAGTGTCCAAACACATTAGAAACACGTGAAAACACCCTCGATATTCTATCTAAAAAGTTTCTAATTCACGACCACGTCGGCTTACGACAACTTAATCGGGTACGACCATAAGCCTCGTTTAACGTCGGTATCGGGTAGATTTCCACCGAGCCTTAAACTCAAACCCTATAAAAGGGTGAGTGGATTTCATTTGAAGCTTTTTCACTCTCTCACTACTCTCTCTCTCTCTCTACAATCCAAATCTTGATCCAAAATCACCCATTTCAAGCTCCAAATTGGTAAGTAATCCATCATAACTTATAGTTTAGCTTGTTTAGCATTCAAATTCGCGTCTAAATCATCCAAATGTTCCAAAAACATGTGTTTACGGCCCAGGAACAGCCCCAAACCGCAAAAACCCATAAATGGGGATTTGAAGCCCTATTTATAGGGATGTCACAGTTGACATAAATCAGCAGCTCAAGGAAATGTTTCAAGAGCAAGTTGAGCAAGAACGGTTCAAGATCGTCAAGTCTCTCATGTCATGTAAACAACAAGAGGGAGCCTCTATATATACACACGTCTAAAATATGAAGTCATACATAGACATATTTTGGGATCTACGTGTTGATCTGCCAAAGGAGTTGACCATTTATATGGTCTTGAAATACTCACGGTACGGGGAATCTAGTTTGAAGGGCCACATAGGGTTGTTTGATTTTAGAAGTGTTATAATGCCAAAATGGTCCTGCCCTCCGGTGTTTCATGTTTGGTCCTTGTCTGTACATAGTGGTTGAAAAGTATTGTTTAACACTTATAAAATAATATCGCTTATAAATAGTCACTATAAATATTAGACTAAAATCTAGTAGTAATCATACTAGGTTTTGCCGAAGGAAAATAGAATTGTTAAGGGAAAAGCACTGCCCGAGTTTGGAATCATCACTTTCACAAGTGAGTGTATAGTTACTTTCCTCCTACACATAGATATGAAGTATTTAATATAAATTAGTTTCTAGATGTGCATATTATCTGTGTTCTTGATATATATGTTGGGTGAACAAAATATAAATGTTTTATATGTTTTAAATTGTATATGTATTTTATACCTATAAAAATATTGGGTAAAGATGGGTAGATGAATGATGAGAGATGAAAAATGATGTAGATGAACATTGGTAGCTATGTACATAGTTCCGTAAAGATAAACCATGGCATCTATAGACTTAGTGCCAAATAGATAAACCTTGACAACTATAGACTTAGTGTCTTGCATATGAACATTGGCAGCTATAGACTTAGTGTCTTACAAATGAACGTTGGCATCTATGGATATAGTGCCCTATAAATGGATATTGGCAATTATGGATTTAGTGCCTAACAAATAACATCTGCCGCTATGGACTTAGTACATGTTGGATGAACCGTGGCAGCGATGGACTTCGTGCCTATTCCTTAGGATGATCCTTAGGAATGAATGAATGATGAATATATGATTCTTAGGGTAGATCCTTAAGAATAAAGAAAATAATGGGGATGGGAAGTTGGGTTAATTGTTTAACGATTAAACATAATAATTACATTATTGTGGGTTGAAAACCCTATGTACTCAGTAGGTTTCCCAGCCTGACTCACTCATTGTATTTGTATCACAGGTACTGATACGAAGACACATTACACTGAGATATTAAATGAGATGTAAATCATTAGTGTAAAGGAATGAAAGGTCTGTTTATGCTTAAGTTTCGGAATTGACGATGACATCCCGAAGTTTTAATATAAACAAAAACATTTCTTCGGAAATGCTTTGATAATATATTTATCATTTTTTCTGGGAACAAATTCTTCAATATTATTATTTAAAATGAATAATCTGATTTTTAAATAAGCATAAATAAAATTGTTGTAATGACTGTGAATTTGGGGATGTTACAGTTGGTATCAGAGCATTAGTTTAAGCGAACTAGGAATTTGTTGGAAAATAGACTTAAACTTAGAATGCTAAGCGGTGATTATGATTTGAGTGTGTCTAATATAATTTATGTATCTCTTCATATTACATAGGAACCTCGTGTGTATTCAAGCCCTGAACTAACACTTAGCATCCTAACCGACACATTTCTCGTCAGGTTAGTTCATACCCCTACACCTTTTTCAGTGTTTTTCAATGTTTTAAGGGGGGAATACAAGCAAAAGTACAAGGAAATCTTGTACTCAAACTTACTATTCCATATGAAATGTTTCATATTCCGTATGCTTTTAACACTGGAAAACGTATTAACCAACCATTTAACTTGCAGAGTTAGTTTTAAACTATTTGTGAAACTCATTATAAAATGCTATATTTTATATTTCATAAATGTGTAACGACGTAAACTTTAAAACCAATTTTTCATTTTTGTAAACATCAAAACATCGATTAATATTTCAAATTCAAATGTAAACAATATGATCACAACAGAATACATCCCAAAGATCATAAAAATAGTTTTCCCCCGATAATGTGTACGATCACGCCGGCGCCTTCCCATGGTCCTCGCTAGTACCTGAAACACATAACACAACAAGTGTAAGCATAAATGCTTAGTGAGTTCCCCAAAATACAACTTACGCACATACGCCTTTCCAAGCCCTGACCTTCCGGTCCATGTGTCTCAGGGGACTTCCGTCCCGACCAGGTAAACCTTCCGATCCTACCTACGTCAACCTTACGGTCCACATCACAACGCCTTCCGGCCCATAACATATTTGCCTTCCGTTCAATAATATAATGCCTTCCGGCCCATAATATAATGCCTTCCGACCCAAACGACGGCTCTACCTCGCCTAAACATAAAAATATCATTTAATACACAAAGACTTCCCCCACAAAAACCTTACCCCTTATCATCATTCCTCAGAGGGTAAAAGACCATTTTACGCTTCCTTGACCTAAAGTCCTCATGTTGACCAAAACCCTAAAAGTCAACAAAAGTCAACCCTGAGAGTACGCGGGGCGTACTGCTAGATGTACGCGGGGCGTACATCGCCAACCCCCCTGTGTCGGGGTCTCCACCTAGTACGCTGTGCGTACTGGAAGTTACGCCCAACGTAACCACCAGAATCAGCCACTCTCCATTTCTGGTCTTAATCGGTTAAGCCATTACTCCAACTTCTAGATCCGACTCTTTTAGTGTGTCTAAACCCATAAAGTCGAGACCTTTAAGCCTTGGCATGGCTGTAAAGGCTCCAACATCACATAACAACATTCTTTTCCAACTCAAGGACCTAGATCTCATGCATGGTGCAATACCCACGTCCAAGATGCCATTTTTATGAGTCTACAACTCCAATAGATCAGAAATATGAAGTATCTAAGCTTATGGAGTCCATTTGCACAAAAAGTCTCCACCTTTGGGACTTAAACCCTAGAAAATGACATCTTAAGCATATAACATGAACCAAGTGACAAGATCCGAACTTTTTACCTGAAAATGAAGCTTTAACCCTTGCAAAGCTCAAATCTACACTTGAGCACCACTTCTAGCCTCTCCAAGAAGCTCTTATTCTCCTTTGCAACCTTGGAATGGCACCACCAAGCTTATAATACACACACAATGGCCAAAGAACAAAGGTACACTCTTTTTAGGGTTTCACTCTGAGGGATGGTGGCTGAGAAGTCCAGCCACACATTCCTTTTATAGTCCCTCCAAAGGAAATTAGGGTTTGGATCTGAATAAGTTACGCCGGGCGTAACCTTGGGTACTCCCCGCGTACCTGAGGGTGAACGCGTCCAAATGAGGCGCGCGAGTACGCGCAGCGTACACCTTGTACGCCCAGCGTACTCACCTACCATGAAAACCCTAAATTAACAATTTAATCCAAAACAGAAGAATACCTGGATTTCGGGTTGTTACTATTCTCTCCCACTAGAACCAGACTTCGCCCCTGAAGTCTCATACTGAAAACAACTCTGGATACTGATCCCACATCTCAGATTCGGACTCCCATGTCAGCTCGGACCCCTTCCGATGTTGCCACTGCACTTGTACCAGGGGTACTTCCTTGTTCCTCAGAACCTTAACTTTCCGATCCCTGATCGCCACTGGCTCTCCACATAGTTCAGGCCTGCATCCACCTGAATATCATCTAATGGCACCACTGCCGACTCGTCGGCAATGCATTTCCTCAACTGCGAGACATGAAAGGTATCATGGATCTGCCCCAACTCAGCAGGTAGATCCAACCGGTAGGCTACCCGGCCTACCCTAGCAATTACCCTGAAGGGTCCAATATACTGGGGCCCCAACTTGCCCCTCTTCCTAAATCGTATCACTCCTTTCCAATGAGAGACCTTTAGGAGCACAAGGTCACCAACCTGAAACTCGAGCTCGGACCGACGCCTGTCCGCATAACTCTTCTGGCGACTCTACGCGGTCAACAACCTCTGCCTGACCTGCTGAGTCTGCTCGGTCGTCTGGAGTATAATCTCTGTGCTACCCATCACCCTCTGCCCCACCTCTCCCCAGCAGATGAGGGTGCAACACCTTCGCCCATACAATAGCTCAAAGGGTGGCATACCAATGCTCGAATGATGGCTGTTGTTGTACGAAAACTCTGCTAAAGGTAGATAGATGTCTCAGCTCCCTTCAAAATCCAAGACACATGCTCGGAGCATATCCTCAAGCATCTGAAGTTTCATACCCAACTCCTCGTGAAACTTCTTCCAAAACCTGGAAGTAAAACGCACATCCCAATCTGAAATAATCGACATCGGAACCCCATGCCGCGATACCACCTCCCTCACATATAACTCTGCCAACTTCTCCGCAGAAGAGCTCTCGCTGATGGCTAGAAAATGAGCGCTCTTCGTCAATCTATCCACGATCACCCAAATTGCGTCGACTCCCCTCGCAGTCTGCGACAATTTGGTGATAAAATCCATGGTAATCTGTTCCCACTTCCATTCGGGAATCTCTAGCGGTTGCAATTTACCGTGCAAACGCTGGTGCTCGGCCTTAACCTGTCGACAAGTCAGGCATCTCTCAACAAACCATGCAACATCCCTTTTCACACAGGGCCACCAATACTCCTTCCTTAGATCCAAATACATTTTCGTAGCCCCGGGATGAATCGAGAATTTCGATTGATGCGCTTCCTCCATCGAAATAGTACGCGTACCGCCCATAAATGGTACCCAAATCCGACCCTGAAAAGCCATAAGCCCTCGACCATCCGTAACGAATCCTGATACCTGACCTACAACCCGCTCCCTCTTCTGGTTTTCTGGTTTCACAGCCTCAGCCTGAGCTCCTCGAATAGTATCCAAAATCGGGGTCATTACCTTCAACCTCATACAAATATCTCGGATCGGGCGCTTTCCGCCCTACAGCTCAACGCGTCGGCTACCACATTAGCCTTGCCCGGGCGGTACAGGATCTCACAATCGTAATACTTCACCACATCCAACCATCTCCTCTATCGCATATTCAGATTTGGCTGATCCATCAAGTACTTTAGACTCTTGTGGTCTGTGTAGATGGTACACCGAACCCCATAAAGATAATGCCGCCAGATCTTGAGGGCAAACACCACAGCCCCCAATTCCAGGTTGTAGGTGGGATATCTCGACTCATGAAGCTTCAGCTGCCTCGAAGCATACGCCATCACATGCCCCTCTGCATAAGCACTGCCCCTAAACCCGATATAGATGCATCACAGTACACCACAAAATCCTCCATCCCTTCCGAGAGTGCAAGCACCGGAGCCTCGCACAATTTTTGACGAAGGATCTCGAATGAGGACTGCTGCTCCGGTCCCCATGAAAATGCAACACCCTTTCGGGTCATCCTAGTAAGTGGCACGACGATATTGGAGAAATCCTTGATAAAACTTCGATAATAGCCGGCCAATCCCATAAAACTCCTGATCTCAGTGGGCGATCTCGACACCTCCCATCTCAACACTGCCTCAATCTTGGCCGGGTCGACCAATATCCCTTTCTGGTTAACAAGGTGCCCAAGGAACTGGACCTCTCGTAACCAGAAATCACACTTGGAGAATTTGGCATACAGCCTCTTTGATCTCAATACCCCAACAATTTCCCTCAAATGCTCCTCATGTTGCTCCCTAGACCTCGAATATACCAAAATATCATCAATGAATACGATCACCGACCGATCCAGCATCGGCCGGCACACCCTGTTCATAAGATCCATGAACACAGCCGGGGCATTGGTGAGCCCAAAAGGCATCACCACAAACTCATAATGTCCATAACGAGTTCTGAAAGCAGTCTTCTGAATATCTTCATCCCGAACCCTCATCTGATGATAACCCGACCTCAAGTCTATCTTGGAGAACCAAGATGCCCCCTGCAACTGATCGAACAGATCGTCGATCCTAGGTAACGGATACCAGTTCTTAACCGTCAACTTGTTCAACTCCCGGTAATCGATACACATCTGGTGTGAACCATCCTTTTTCTTGACGAACAAAATCGGCGCTCCCCAAGGTGAGCTACTCGGTCGAATAAACCCCTTCCCTAACAGCTCCTGAAGCTGCGAGGATAACTCCTGCATTTCTGGTGGAACGAGACGATAAGGCGCCTTGGCGATGGGCGTCGCTCCCAGAACCAAATCGATACGGAACTCCACTTGCCTTTCCAGAGGCACACCTGGTAACTCTTCGGGGAACACATCCGAAAACTCGCATACAACAGGAACGTCATCAACCGAATTGGGCCTCCCCGCGGCCACTCGAGTATCCATCACGTAGGCTATGAATCCATTGCAGTCCTGCTGCAAACTCTGCCTCGCCCTGGCAGCCGAACAAAACGCCGACCCACACCGGGTCCCCTCGCCATACACCGTAAGCACTCCCCCACTAGGGTCTCGAATCGTTACCAGCTGTCTCTCGCAGTCAATGACTGCCCCAAACTTACTCAACCAGTCGATGCCCACGATGACGCAGACATCCCCCATCGCTAAAGGAACCAAGTCTATAGGGAACTCGACCCTAAAAATCTCGAGCACACATCCTCGAATCACATCAGTGGCATATACCGCTTTCTCATCCGCTATAGAAACTCACAGGGGTCGACTCATCACCTCCCGATCAATACTGATGTGCTGGCTAAAAGCCAACGATACAAAAGACCAACTCGCACCCGAGTCAAATAATACCAAAGCAGGTACAGAATTCACAAGAAAAGTACCTACACATATCATAATATAAGCACAGTATCTTAGCATAAAGGGAAATACACGAAATAGTACATACTAGCTACGACATCAGGCACCGCACGGACCTCCTCCACAGTCAACTGAAAAGCTCTCCCACGAGCCTTCGGAGCCTCGGGTTTCACCGGCCGAGTCTGGGTAACCCTGGTAGCAGGCGTAGATCCCGGGAAAAGCTGGGGGCACTCGGCCTTCCGATGGCCATTCTGGTTGCAATGAAAGAAAACCATGAATCCCTTGGGGCAATCCCTAGCAAGGTGCCCCTCCTTTCCACACTTGTAGCAAGAACCCGATCGACATGCCCCCTCATGACCCTTGCCGCACTTTCCGCAAGTGCGGCCCTTCTGACCTCCCGACCTCGAATCGGCGGACATGGTCCGCTTAGCTGCCGGCTGAAACTGAGCCGGCCTCTGATCCACCCGTTGAGATTTGTCCTCCTCCCTGGCCTGGGTCTCCAACTCGATCTCACGCTTCCTGGCATTCTCCTGAAGCTCAGCAAAAGTCTGGTATGACGAGTTCGATACGAACTCCTGGATATCCCTCCTCAGCACACCCAAATACCGGCTCATCCAAGCCTGCTCCGTGGACACTTGCTTAGGGAAAAACATCACCCTCTCATGAAACTTCCGCGTGATCACCGTGACAGAATGATTACCCTTCTTGAGGGTCAAGAACTCCTGAACCAACCGTTCCCTCTCCACCGGGGGAACGTACTTGTCTCTGAACATAGTAGTAAACCTCTCCCAAGTCACAGCTGAAACCTATGCTAGAGTGAAGTTCGTCGTCAAAAACTTCCACCAATCCTTTGCTCCCAGGCGAAGCTGGTTCAAGGCGAACTGTACCCTTAGATGCTCCGGACATGAACAAGTGTAGAAGCATCCCTCGATATCATCAATCCATCTCATCGCAGCAATCGGATCCTGCGTCCCATCAAACTCAGATGGCTTCGTGTTGCTGAACTCCCGGAACAGCAATGAGTCACCTCCCTGTGGTCTGGCAGCGGCCACAGCTGCGGTAGCTACAACGGCTGCGGCCTCAGTCACCGCGGCGTACCGCTCATCAAAAGTCTCCATCAGTGTGGTCTTAATAGACCCAAACATCTCCGGAATCTCATCCCGGATCGCTGCAACCACCTCCTCATGAATCATTTGACGAAGCTCCTCGTCACTCACACTGCTCGTACTAGGTCTGTGGCGTGGTCCAACCATGATGCCTCTGAAATACAACATAGAAATATCAGAGACTCTATCGAGCATAATCGCACTCTATAACGCAACCCTACTCAGTCTCTGATACCCAGGGATTCTTACTTGGGTTGCCCACTAACCCGATGTCTTTAGTAGTACGGGCCCAATACTACCAACTACACCGCATCAGCATTCACCCCAAGTCCTCCTCCCCAAACCCTGGATCATGAGTACTCTATTCTTGCCATGCACTAGCTACCCACTCACTCTTAAGGCACCTCATAGAAGCAGATTTCCCTAGACTAAGGCATCACAAATCAGGCCACTCTAGTCCTAATATGAATACCTAGTCTACTAGCATGCGTATCATATCATATCATATCTCATAATACATATTGTAAGAGTATTTTGGGGATTTTACCGTTCGGGCGCTGGCTGACCGTACACACTTCTTCTTCCTTGATTGTTTCAAAATCTCTTATCGAATTTTTATTGATTTTATTAATTAAAAATTTCTCAAATCCCCGGTTTGAGTTCAGTTACGCCCGAAGGTGTATCCGAATCCCTCAAACCAAGGCTCTGATACCAACTTGTAATGATGTAAATTTTAAAACCAATTTTTCATTTTTGTAAACATCAAAACATCGATTAATATTTCAAATTCAAATGTAAACAATATTGTCACAACAGAATACATCCCAAAGATCATAAAAATAGTTTTCCCCCGATAATGTGTACGATCACGCCGACGCCTTCCCACGGTCCTCGCTAGTACCTGAAACACATAACACAACAACTCTAAGCATAAATGCTTAGTGAGTTCCCCAAAATACAACTTACGCACATACGCCTTTCCAGGCCCTGACCTTCCGGTCCATGTGTCTCAAGGGACATCCGTCGCGACTAGGTAAACCTTCCGGTCCTACCTACGTCAACCTTACGATCCACATCACAACGCCTTCCGGCCCATAACATATTCGCCTTCCGGCCCATAATATAATGTCTTCCGGCCCATATCAAGCATATCATACATGGCATATATAACGAATAACTCATCATACATAATACATATATCTGATAGCATATCCGACCTTCCGGTCACACAGTCAACCCTTCCGGGTACAGTATAGTGAGAAAACTCACCTCATGGAAAGTCTAAGATCTCGCGTCCTCGCTATCATCGAATCCAAACGACGGCTCTACCTCGCCTAAACATAAAAATATCATTTAATACACAAAGACTTCCCCCACAAAACCTTACCCCTTATCATCATTCCTCAGAGGGTAAAAGACCATTTTACCCTTCCTTGACCTAAAGTCCTCATGTTGACCAAAACCCTAAAAGTCAACAAAAGTCAACCCTGAGAGTACGCGGGGAGTACTGCTAGATGTACGCGGGGCGTACATCGCCAACCCCCCCTGGATTGGGGTCTCCACCCACTACGCTGCGCGTACTGGAAGTTACGCCCAACATAACCACCAGAATCAGCCACTCTCCATTTATGGTCTTAATCGGTTAAGACATTACTCCAGCTTCTAGATCCGACTCTTTTAGTGTGTCTAAACCCATAAAGTCGAGACCTTTAAGCCTTGGCATGGCTGTAAAGGCTCCAACATCACATAACAACATTCTTTTCCAACTTAAGGACCTAGATCTCATGCGTGGTGCAATACCCATGTCCAAGATGCCATTTTTATGAGTCTACAACTCCAATAGATCAGAAATAAGAAGTATCTAAGCTTATGGAAGCCATTTGCACAAAAAGTCTCCACCTTTGGGACTTAAACCCTAGAAAATGACATCTTAAGCATATAAAATGAACCAAGTGACAAGATCCGAACTTTTTACCTGAAAATGAAGCTTTAACCCTTGCAAAGCTCAAATCTACACTTGAGCACCACTTCTAGCCTCTCCAAGAAGCTCTGCTTCTCCTTTGCAACCTTGGAATGGCACCACCAAACTTAGAATACACACACAATGGCCAAAGAACGAAGGTACACTCTTTTTAGGGTTTCACTCTGAGGGATGGTGGCTGAGAAGTCCAGCCACACATTCCTTTTATAGCCCTTCCAAAGGAAATTAGGGTTTGGATCTGAATAAGTTACGCCGGGCGTAACCTTGGGTACGCCCCACGTACCTGAGGGTGAACGTGTCCAAATGAGGCGCGTGAGTATATGCAGCGTACACCTTGTACGTCCAGCGTACTCGCCTACCATGAAAACCCTAAATTAACAATTTAATCCAAAATAGAAGAATACCTAGATTTCGGGCTGTTACAAAATGATTTTCCACATTATTATTGTTAAAAGCATTAACCTTAAAACTTTTGATACGTCCTTGGTAACACTCCCATAGATACGAGAGTGAAGGACCAATAACATTAATCTTAAAAACTGGAAACATAGACTTGGTAACACTCCCCTAGATACGAGAGTGAAGGACTAATAACATATATCTTAGAACCGGAAACATGTCCTTGGTAACACTCCCCCTAGATACGAGAGTGAAGGACTAATCAAACAGGATTTTCCATATGATTTCTTTTAAAAATTTCATCAATCTTAAGATTGGATACACGTCCTTGGTAACACTCCCCCATATACGAGAGTGTAGGACTACCCCTATAACCAGAATCTCCTGGAGGGAGAATGTGACTTGAGTGTATAGATCTATACGGGATCGACTACCCCACACCTGGCTGCTAGCTATAGTCGGACCAACTGGTCTACAGGTGACAAAAGTCATAAAACGATATTGGCCCCGTTATGAGCCTTATTTAGTCTATTGTATGGTTATGGAACTCGCAACTTAGATTATGAAAACCGTTCTACTTACTTATTAGTTTTATATACGTGTTAAAAATAATGTACTTTTCAAGGATAACCAGGATTTCAGGATACTTCTCTTAACGCCACAAGTATGGTAGATACTTGTACACTACATTCCGAATCGATAACCAACCACAAACTTTAAAGGAAAATAAGGGTTTTTACTGGGATAATTGAACTGTTCTTAACCAAATTGTGTAACGAACAGATAACTAAACCTTTCTTATTAGAAAATATGGGATTTTATTGGATAAAAACTTTTTCAGAAAACCAAAGGAAACTTGTTCTTTCATAGAAACAAACCGCTTATGAACTCACCAGCTTTATGCTAATATTTTGAAATTGCTTGTATTCTCAGGTTCACGTTAGACAGGTATTCTGCATTCTTTTGGAGAAGATGGAGTATTTTAGTAGTCTCGTCTTTACTTTTGTTATACTGATGTATATATTAACATGTAACTTTGCTTTCAAACAAATGTAAATATTCCTAATGTAATGTAATGTTTTGTGTTTACTATGCTTACTATGTACATTGGTTGTGATACTTTACATGACGTCCTCCGCCCCGGAACGTTTCCACCGTCGGTTTCTGGGTGTGACAACATGTAACATTTTGGAGTGATAAGGGGATTTATACGTTTATTGTAAATAAATCTTTCCCTATCTAAATTCTCGTCACTACACATCGAACTTCTGATTTGGTGTATAGATCGACAGGGTGAGAACTCGAAGCAGATTAGAAAGTGGTAACCAGCAACTTAAGCCATAAGTGATTGAGCGTGCACCAAAAGTATAAGCTGCACCTGAGCCAATCATGATGACGGGAGAATAAGCGATGATGCAGATGATGTTGGATCATCGGATGGAAGAGACAAGGAGTTTACTTCAACAAAATAAGGATGAACCTACTATGCCGATAAGTCAGACACCTACTAGTGAGGAAGCCATCTGGGTTGAAGTTGGCAATAAGAGGAAATTTGAGGGGTCTTGAAGGTCCAAGAAGAACAACATGTTCTCAAAGTATGGAGGATGAAGAGGTAAACAAAAATGGTGTGAGAAGTGCAAAAAGAAACACTCTAGAAAATATGACAGGAAGGTAACTTGTTTCAAGTGCCGGAAAACTGGGCATTAGGCCAATGGGTGTACATCTAACAAGAGGGTATGTTACGAATGTAAGCGAGAGCGAATGCGCCTCCAAAGCCAAAGACAAGAGCATCTCAAATGATCCTTGACGAAGCAGGTGACAATGCAAGGAATTAGGAGTGAGGACTTTATATCTGAAGATTAAATATGAAGTAGCCATTCGGATAGTATCATGTGGTGTAGCCTATTAAAGGCATATTCTAGGTTGAACTTGAACATCATTGTAATTGTTCCAATAATAATAATAAGCATGGTTATGTTCCCGATGTTGTTAAATGACTATGTTAAATTCTTATGTGGTGACTTGGAAAACTGCGAGATAATATTTGGGATGAGTATGAGTAGGTATGAAAGGTAGTAGAGGCCTATACTACCGGAAGCACATGATTCACACTTGGATCAGGGAAAGTCACATGGTTACCATGGTGCTAGTAATTGATGTATGTCATTACCATCGTTTCTGTAATGACTAAGAAGATGATTGTTATTCCAACCCTAGTGGTCATATCAAATCGAGTCTAACTAAGATGAGTATGTTACGTGGTTCAGAAGAACAAGATCGATGTATCATTTGACTTAAGCCAAACAATTGAAGTGAAGGATAATCGAAGTGATCAATAGAAGTATCATGATCATTGTTAAATTAAGAGCTTGTAGCTAGAAGTCCTACATGCTAGAATGTGATTATATCACATTAGAACATGAAGGAAGGAAACTTCCATCTGGAATTTGACTCAAAGAGACCTGAGTCCAAGCATTGCATCATACGATGAGAGGTCATTAGAACATGATGCATCGGTCTGTTACGATAATCGAAGTAACGAACCTATCTTAACTTAAGTAGGAGTCTCCAATAATGATTTATTTTGTAACTTGAAGGTTACGATTGAAAGCACAACATAGGATAAAGAGCGAGAGCATGATTGAGCACCGCCAACAGTCAAGAAGTCCATGACTTAGATATTCATTTGGAAGAACATAAGGGTTATGATTATTACCTAGGATGAAAAGATAATGTATGGAGTCATTATACAAGCCATGTCTCGTAGATGATTTCGGGACGTAATCATCCTAATGAGGAGATAATTGTAACGCCCGTAGATTCAGATTAGTCAATTTAGAGACAGTAAGCATCAAAAATAACTTTTTGATAGATGATTATTTAGAATGAATAATCTTAACCAAGTTATAGTATATGTCACAAGGGTTCCGTACATATAAAGAACGCTGAAATCTGAGTTATAACAAAGAAGTTATGACATGTCGATGTTTTACGGCTAAACCAAAACTACGATGCGTGACATAAAAAGTGAGTTTACGATAAAATACTTTTTAACCTTAGGGATCTAAAAAAAGTTGTCATACATGTTAAACCGAGAGTGTGCATAAAACTAACGTCCAAATCTGACTTTGTATGAGGAAGTTATGATTTTTCTAAGATTTAGCATAACAATATGCATATTAGAATTCAAATTTTACATCAATTGATTTATGGCCGATACAAACTAAATGATAATTGAAGATCTCATTAATAGGAGCTCAATGATATAAAGAAACGGACGTCGGATCACAAAGTCATGAATTTTTAACGGACCTTAACTGTCTAAACATGTTAAAAATATAACTTTAAAAATAAAGTCAAAATTAGCCGACAGAGTCTAAACGAAAGTTGTAGAGTACGTCGCCGCCTACGCGTGGATATAAGGAACGTAAAAAACGGAGCTATTATGCCAAAGTTACATATTTTAGAAGATAATTAGTTTTTGGAGTAATCTGCGAGTGTCACGGGGCACCAGATGGTGACACTTGGCACTCAGCAAGGATTGGTCCGGTGACTTACAAACTCAATTCACCTCAAAAACTAAATAAAGTTAACAATACCTTCCACTTGTTAAATCTTAGAAAAATGTCTCTATATTAAGAACCTTGTCTTTCCTCTCGATCAGATCCAGGTCAGCACTAAACTTCACTTTGTGAAGAAATTGGTGAAGATCATAGATTTAGAAATGAAAAACCTCAAGAAAAGTTGAATAATTGTAGTAAATTCCCGATCGAACTCTTTTAGAGAGACAGAGTTTACTTGGAAATGTGAGGATCAAATTAAACAAAAGTATCCGCAATTTTCAGCGGTGCCCCCTCCACTAATGGAACAAAATATTTTAAAACATAATCATTTTGGGACGAAATTTCCTTAATAGGGAGGTAAGGTGACATCCTGAAATTTAGGTCAAAGACTGTGAACGGTTAAGATCACAGAAACCTCTTGTTAATTTGACTCATAGAGTTTTAATGTATATAATGTAAAGTAAATGAGTTATTTCATCTATTATAAGATACCATATGACATCTTACTTCCAAATATGTAATATAGCAAACAAATCTAACAGCTAAAAACTCCAACCCAAATAATGCGTCTGAAAAACTAAAATTTTATATTAACTTGTTTTGAGAAAAACAAACACTCTAGTTTCGTAGTAAATATTTCTCTATTTCCAAAAATATAAAGGAAGTCCATAACCAGTACAATACTGATTTTCTTAAAATCGCTAAAACCGTTTCAATCTGTTAAGGGACTTGCACACCTCAAATGGAATTTCCGAAAGCATTTTTGGATTCAAGCTATAGCTTAATATTTAATTACCTATTTGAAATATTTTTAGTAAGAATATTTATAAAAATTTAAAAATCAGATGTTTTCAGATTTATTAATTACAAAACCTTAAACTAATTTGACGTGCATTCTATTAGTGGTAATGTATCCCGAAAAGGATGTAAAGGCCCAATACGACTGATGTGAATTTTAAAGACAGAAATAATACAACAATTCTAAAATCATTTGCAATTATATACAGACGGCTCGGACATGTTTGACGATCAAATGCAAGTCATATTATTAAAGTTTTGTAAAATATACAATGTATGACAATCATATAAACTCAATGCATTGATGTTATATATTTAAAATTATATAATACTAAATATATTTAAATTTATATTTGTCATATAAATTTCCAAATACCAATTAATAGTATACATGACAAATTTGAATACTTATTATGTATCTTCAATTGTTTATAATATATATATATATATATATATATATATATATATATATATATATATATATATATATATATATTAAACAAGTAATATATATATATATATATATATATATATATATATATATATATATATATATATATATGTTAATTGTGGAATTAAGAGACCAATGTTTACAAATGAACAATTATACAATTCCTAACTTATAAGTTAAATTTATATATAATAGCATGAATAAAAGCAAAAAATTTCTCAACGATACGTATACAAAAATTCGTACTTAATTAAATCAATACACACATTTCATACAAAAATAAAACTATTACAAATACAAATTATACAATTGCTATATACATACTTAAATCAATACACACATTAAATACAAAAATGCGACTATTTACTATACAAATTATACAAATTATTATACAACCCTTATTTCATACAATACAAAGATACACACAAAACAAACCATTTTTTACAAAAATACACCCAAAACAATTTAGTTAGAAGGTGTTTCTTATTGTGAGCTATCAATGGTAAAGGAAACGTGTTTCGTTCCTCAAGCAGAGCCGTCAATGAATCACCCAAAACACAGCACCCATTTCCTTCATTCTTCTTCTTCATACCAGTCAAGAACACCTCCAATGTTGTTCTTGTAAAGCCTCAGTGATTCTTTTCTTTCATTCCCTATAAAACAGCAAAACCAAAAGCACCATCTAAATTTATTGATTAAATCTATCTTTTTCAGTCAAATATCAAACGAAAAATGCCCCTTTATCTTCAACAGTCTTATTCAGAAATCACAGAAGCAGGAAAAAGAAAAGACAAGGAAATACCTTCTGCGTTGAACTCCAAGCACCAAACAATCAATAATCGAACTTTTTCTTCCTTCCATGGATCCTTGCTAACAAGCCGTCCCCACCTGAGATATCGCAGCTTGCCTTACCCCATCAAAGAGCTCCTTAAGATTCTGCCTTCGTTCTCCTTCGCGACCGGCCAAAGACCGAGACCTCTGTCCTCGCCTACTCCCTCCTCGTATTTCCCCATCAACACCACCGAAACCTCGTATTTTCCCTTTTCGTGTACCGCTGCTGGAACCGGATCAAAAAGCTGAAGACCCCAGCAGCTTCGCTGCTTCTCCCCTTCGGCCTCGTCGAACCCTATAGACGGCGAAAGCGCTGCTACCCCTGTATGCCTCTTCACCCGCTACTACGTTCGTGTCCAGCTTTCCGCTCCCTCGTTTCTATGACGATCCCGTTGGGTCGTATTCTCAATCAGTTGAAATCGATGCCGATTCCTTTCCCCGATCAGACGAGGATCCAGTCTTTTCCCTCCCAACTGATTTGCTTCCGATTCCTCATTGCCTCAGTGTCTTCCTTCGCATCTGCCTTGTGTTCGAGTTTGTGCCTCTCTGGTTTTGCCCGGTCATAAAACGAAGAAGGGCACAAAAAGCCCTAGGTCAGTTTTGATTTATGAAATGACCAAAACGCCATTGCTGTTAAATTTTTTATTCAAATTAGATCCCAATCCCCAAAAAAGATTCCATTTATCCACAAACAGCCACTCATTTGGTTATTTTTAACATAATAAATCCCAATCTTCAAACTTTGAATAAAAATAATCATTTTAGCCCCTCCTTTGAAGTTATTTTTACCAAAGCAGTCCCACTTCGGTTAATTAAATTACCAAACAACTCTTTATCTCTAGTAAAGTTACAAATCAGTCCCCAATAGTTCAAACTTGTTATAGAATGAGTATTTCATAGTTCAAGAATTGTGGATTTACGTTATTCTACGTCAAGCTTCTCAAAGAAACCGAATTCGAAAACATATGCCTAATTATGTTTATACAGATCAATTCTCTTTTTATACGAGAATACAATAAATCTAGTTTATAAAAATATTATTATTTAACAATTTACCTTACTGTTATGAATAAACCAGTATCAAATTTTCGTATACATATTAGGGTTATTTTATTGTGAAATAACCTTTTCAGATAACAAATAATACACAATACAAAATTATATGATTTTCATGTGACATTTCATATTATAACAAGCACGTTATGAAACCATGTAGTATTTCAAGGGTTTAACTTATTACTATGCATGTTTATTTAAGTACACAACATTTATACGTGTACCTATGTTCATTAATTTGAAACATTCATTTTTTCGAAAAGCGAGCATAACATACTTTTGCATACATGTCAAACATACTTGGCTCTTTTAGACCTCATACAACGATATTCATTATGCCTAGAACTTACCCACAAGTAAGCTAGGGATGAGAGTTATTCATAAACTTTTTAGTTAAGGGTTTTTTAGTGAGATGTTACGTTATTCATTAGCTGAGTTTAAATACTTAGCATACTCACACTACTGTAATCGTTAATCTTCGCAACGAGGTACATATGTATAGATCTATTCAGGATTGACAACCCTACCTACGGTTGCTAGCTACAACCCTCGACCGATCAATCGAAGCGGGTGATAGGTACAAATTTTGCTACAACGTCCAATGAAGCGTTGTAGGGGGTACACTCAGTTACATAGCTCAGTTATCGGACTCACTAAAAACATTAACTAGAATATATATATATATATATATATATATATATATATATATATATATATATATATATATATATATATATATATCACACTAACAACCATGGGCTTGGTTGCTTTCATAACTATTTTTAAGTATAGAATTACTTATGAAACATAACAGTTTGATTTTCATGGTTACTCAAAGGTTTATTACGAACAAAGTTTAAAGTGTGGATTTACTTATACAAAAGTTACATTTTGGCTTTCAAGGATTCATTACAAGCACAGTTTAAAGTATGGATTTACTTATACCGAAATACATTATATATATATATATATATATATATATATATATATATATATATATATATATATATATATATATATCACACTAACAACCATGGGCTTGGTTGCTTTCATAACTATTTTTAAGTATAGAATTACTTATGAAACATAACATTTTGATTTTCATGGTTACTCAAAGGTTTATTACGAACAAAGTTTAAAGTGTGGATTTACTTATACAAAAGTTACATTTTGGCTTTCAAGGATTCATTACAAGCACAGTTTAAAGTATGGATTTACTTATACCGAAATACATTTTGGACTTTTTGCAAACACTCTTTGAACTATTGTTATACCTACAAAGATAATACATTTTAGACTTATTAAAAGTTTTATTGATTTTAGTAGAAAACCTCTAACACTCACAAACCTTGTGTCGACCCTCAAAAGTACATGTATTATTAGGAAATCTTGAAAAAGATATTCAAGAAGGATTGGATTACAGGTGACCTAGTTACCGAATATGGTATTATATTCATATCAGTTAAGGCAGTTCATGTATTATTATTATTTGTAAAAACTTTGAATTCGAACATCAAGATGGAATGTAAATGATATTTTGTTTTTTGTTGCACATGTGCTATATATTCAGTTTTACCTGTGATCCATAATCTAAGTCGCACAGCCCGATGTGTTTCGCCACCTTGACCAGGGGTGTGACAGTGCATGCGACCAAATTCACCACATAACCTTAAATCTGGAACATATAACCCCAAAAGAACCTCAAGGATTCATAAAGTTGCCAAATTTATGGAATTCATTCCTCCAAACTTTAGCAACATGAATAAAAAAGGACAAGGAGCCGAGATCTAGAAGAATGCAACATAAAGCTTGGATCTTGGACACTTAAAACGGTCTAAAAATGTGCTAGAGGATGATGACGAGACTTGCAAGCTGAATCTAAGTGCCAAGGGAGCTTCCTTCGCTTTCAAGATGCCAACAACACCAACAAAATCCTCAAGGACTAAAAAATGTAGGTTAGATCTGATTAGGGATGGAACGGAAGGTGTTGCAGGCTGAGGTTGTGCAAACCATAGCTCCCACTCTCCTTATATAGGGCCTAAAGGGTTTTTTTTTTCAAATGGTGGCCACGTTAGGACCTAATATTCACCACATCGAAGGGCATAAAAATGATCCACGACCACTTTGTGTGACATCCCCAAAATCACGGCCAGAAAAGACCGGTTTTGTTTATACTTTATTTCAAAATCAGAGTTATCTTTTAATAAAAGGGTTGCGGAATTTGTCCCAAAACAATAATATGATAAAGATTTATCAAAAGCATTTCCATAGAAATGTATTTCATTAAAAGACTCGGGATGTCATGTTCGTACAGATCAAAAGTATAAACAGTACAATATAAGCCTTACTACATTATTTCATATCTACAGGCCTATATCCGTAATCCCTCGTCCAAAACATCACACCTATGCTCATGCGCCACTACCTGTAATGCATAAAACTGAGTGGGTCAGGCTTGGGAGCCTGGTGAGCACATAGGGTTTTCAACCCACAATAAGTTTATTAATTTCATCAATCAACAATAACCCGATTACCCGTTCCCGTTATCCTCACTTTACGTCCCTAAACACCTATCATAAGGGACCTAGCCTAAGGATCATCATCGGGACGGACACTACTACTAAGGGGATTCCTCAGCAATAAATGTCCTAATAGGCAACCATGTGGGGGATGGAGTACACCGGTGAACACATCGTTCACAACACCTACAGGTTGCGAGCCTGCTAGTGTTCCACTGGACTGTCTAGAAGAGTCCGTGGTCGTCATCTATACTCCGCTAGATGACTGGATCAACAACAACAACATCGAGGCCTCTCATCATTTTATCACACATCACCTATTACATCTACCCATGTTTTACCCCAACATTTTCGTAGATATAAAATACATATACAGTTTAAATCATTGAAAACATGTATAACAACGTTCATCTAGCATAGATAGCAAGTATTCAGATAATATGCACACATAGCACGTAATTTATATAAAATACTTCATATCTATGTGTAAGTTGAAGGTAACTATGCACTCACCGGAAAAGGTGGTGATTCCGAACTCAGACAGCGCTTCGCTTCTTAAAAAGAATTTTTCTTCGACGAAACCTAGTATTATTACCACTAGAGTTTAGTTTATTATTCGTCGAGACTAATTAATAGTCTAGCTATTATTATTATTATATAAGCGTCAAAAAAATACTTATATAACCCATAATAATAGCCCAAGTATTTATTATAAGTTCCTAATAACGTTACTATAATTAAATAAAAGTTATATTAAAAATAGCGTAGGCGTAGCTCACTTACAGCGGGTTTTATAGAAAACCGGGCTTTGCTTGGAGCAGCGTTCCCGAGCCGAAAAGCTCTTCTTATCAGAGCCTTCGAGCACTCCGGGGCTTCCGCCTCGTGCTAGGGAGGTTCCCTAGGCTTTTCGGGGGATTTCGGGGCTAGAGAGAGGTTCTAGAGAGAGAGAGAGAGTAAAGAGAAGAAAGAATGGGAAAGGTGTGAAGAAAATGAGGGTGGGAGAGGTGGTATTTATAGGGTGAAATGTGGCTGAACTTGGTGCCACATGTCACCATCTGGTGGCAAGCCTTGGGGAGAAAGCAATGGCCAAGATTGTGCTACATCACCCATTTTCGCACAGCACACTTCCGACTTCTAAAATCCGTAACTTTCACATACGACCTCCGTTTTTGACGTTCTTTATATCCACGCGTAGGTAATAATAAGATCTACAACTTTCATTTTGACACCGTCAGCTAATTCTCGACCGATCTTAAATTTAACAGTACAAGGAGATTATACTGTTAAACGTCTACGTAAAATTAATAACTTCTACATACGGACTCTGTTTTTGTCTGTCTTTTTACCGTTGATTTCCTATTAATGAGATCTTCAACTCTCATTTATGTTGCGTAAGCCAAAAACCGCTCGAACTAAAATTCGAGTTTCAGGCCGTGCACTGCTAAGCCGAATCTTAGAAAAATCATAACTTCTTCATACGAAGTCAGATTTGGGCGTTCTTTTTATCGATGTTCTTAGTTTAATATATTCTACGACTTTTGTTTATATTGCTAAGGCTAAAAAGTCTTCTATCGTAAATTCACTATTTACGTCTCCCGGTGTCGTGCCGGTTTTGTCGTAAAACTTCGGCGGGCCATAACTTCTTCTTTATAGCTCGGATTTCGGCATTCTTTATATGCACGGAAACCTTGAGACATATTCTACACCTTTATGTAGAGATATCGGGATTATCTCACACTTTAATTTTGACGCTCATTTTTATTCTTTATTAATTATACATTTATAATTAAATAATAAACACATAAACACACATAATTCACATAATACTCAAATATTTCATATTTATTACTTCAAAAAGAGTTACAATAGTTGACCTAGACTATTACATTGACAAAAATGCTTAGCCCTGAAAACCCGGGCGTTACAATTCTCACCCCCTTAGGATGATTCCGTCCCGGAATCATGCATCAGCAAACAGATGTGGATAGCGACTCATCATGTCATCCTCTGTTTCCTAAGTGAGATTCGGCCCATTCGAATGTTTCCATCGGACTAGCACCAAGTCGACCATCTTGCGTCGTAACTTCTTAGTCTTATGGTCAATAATTGCCTCAGGCTCTTCGATCAGCCTTTTATTCTCATCCATCCTTAATTCCGAGATTGGAATTATGTCGGGAACATCTCCCATGAATTTCCTCAAATAACACACATGGAAGGTGTTATGAATACCATTGAGTTCTTCGGGCAATTCCAGCTTGTAAGCTTGGTTCCCAATCCTCTGAAGAACTTTGAATGGTCCAATAAACCTTGGACTCAACTTTCCTCGTTTCCCAAATCGTATAAGTCCCTTCCACGGTGAGACTTTAAGTAAAACGGAATCCCCAACTTCGAAGGTTATCGGTCGTCTTTTCTTGTCGGCATAGCTCTTCTGACGATCCTGAGCTGCTAACATTCTTTCCCTAATCACCTTCAATTTCTCAGCAGTCTCATGGACTATCTCGGGGCCCATAAACTGCTTCTCTCCGGCTTCAAGCCAACAAGACGGCGTACGACACTTCTGCCCATACAAGGCTTGATAAGGAGCCATCTTGATGCTCGAGTGAAAACTATTGTTGTAGGAAAATTCTACCAGAGGTAAGTGCTCGTCCCAATTCCCTTGGAATTCGAGGGTACATGCTCTCAGCATATCTTCCAACGTCTGAATCGTTCTTTCACTCTGACCATCAGTTTGCGGATGGTAAGCAGTACTCAAACACAACTTTGTACCCAACTCCTCTTGTAGACTCCTCCAAAACATTGACGTGAAACGACTATCACGATCTGACACAATCGTAAGAGGGACACCGTGAAGTCTTACAATTTCCTTCACGTAAGCATTTGCGAGCTTATCCATAGACCACTTCTCGTTGGCTGCTATGAAGTGTGCACTCTTGGTGAAACGATCCACGACTACCCAAATCATGTCGTGACCATTCTTCGTTCTGGGCAGTTTAGTCACAAAATCCATGGTGATGTCTTCCCATTTACCCATGGGTACAGGTAAGGGTTCTAAACTCCCATACGGTTTTTGATGTTGTGCCTTAACCCTCGCACATGTTACGCACTCAGCCACATACTTCGCAACATCGAGCTTCATCGTCGGCCACCAGTAGTAGGGTTTTAGGTCCCTATACATTTTAGTGCTACCGGGATGAATCGAGTACATGGTCTTGTGTGCTTCTTCCATTAGAAGATCTCTTATTCCTCCCGTCTTAGGTACCCAAATTCGATCTTGGAATACCTTCAGTCCTCGACTGTTCGTACCGAACACTAACGTTTTTCCCAAATGTTCTTCCTTTCGGTCATTCTTTTCTAAGGCTTCTTCTTGAGCTTTCCTGATACTTTCCACAATCATCGAGACGACTTCAATTCTTAACGCTCTTGGCCTTCTTCTTTCAAGATTGACTTTCCGACTGAGAGCATCAGCAACAATATTTGCTTTACCTTGGTGGTAAAGTATCTCACAGTCGTAGTCCTTGAGAAGTTCTAGCCAGCGTCGTTGCCTCATGTTCAACTCCTTCTGATTAAAGAGATACTGGAGACTCTTATGATCAGTGAAGAGCTTGTACTTCGTGCCGTAGAGGTAATGCCTCCATATCTTTAAGGCGAATACTACCGCTCCCAACTCCAGATCATGAGTGGGGTAGTTCTTTTCGTGCTCTTTCAATTGTCGAGATGCGTATGCTATCACCTTTTCTCTTTGGGTCAGAACACAACCTAACCCGACTCCAGATGCATCACTATAAACTGCGAAATCTTCGACTCCATCGGGTAGAGAAAGTATCGGCGCTTCACATAACTTCTTCTTTAGCTTCTCGAACGCCTCATCGTGTTTCTCACTCCATGTATACGTAGCTCCTTTATGGGTCAAAGCTGTTAATGGAGCAGCTATCGAAGAAAAGCCTTGGATAAATCGTCGGTAATATCCGGCTAATCCTAGAAAGCTTCGAATCTCCGTGGGATTCTTCGGACGTTCCCACTTCATTACAGCCTCGATCTTGGCGGGATCAACCATTATTCCCTCTTGGTTAACAACATGACCCAAGAATTGGACTTCCCGTATCCAAAAGTCGCATTTGGAGAACTTTGCAAAAAGCTTCTCCTTCTTTAACACCTCCAACACTTCTCGTAGATGCTTGCCGTGCTCCTCCTGGCTTTTCGAGTATATGAGAATGTTATCGATGAACACTATCACGGATTTATCGAGGAATGGTTTACAAACCCTATTCATCAAATCCATGAATGCTGCGGGAGCATTGGTTAGTCCGAACGACATAACCAAGAACTCGTAGTGTCCATATCTTGTTCTGAATGCAGTCTTCTCAATATCCTGCTCTCTCACCTTCAGCTGATGATATCCTGACCTAAGATCGATCTTTGAGAAGTAGCTCGAACCTTGCAGCTGATCGAATAGATCATCAATCCTCGGTAATGGATACTTGTTCTTCACCGTTGCCTTATTCAACTCTCGGTAGTCTATGCACATCCTCATGCTTCCGTCCTTCTTCTTCACGAATAACACCGGAGCTCCCCAGGGTGATGAACTAGGTCGAATGAAACCGCTATCCAACAGCTCCTGAAGTTGCATCATGAGCTCCTTCATCTCCGTCGGTGGTAATCGGTAAGGTGCCTTTGCTATCGGTGTTGTTCCTGGTAATAAGTCTATATGAAATTCTACTTGCCTATCAGGTGGTAATCCAGGAAGATCTTCGGGAAAGACTTCCGGATAATCGCACACAACCGGTATATTCTGCACCTCTTTCTTTTCTTTCTTAGCATCGATTACGAATGCCAAGTACGATGCACATCCCTTGGACAAAAATTTCCTAGCTTTCATCAAGGATATGATTCCAGAACTCACTCTGCGTTTGTCCCCGTACACCATAAATGATTCTTTTCCGGGTGGGTTTATCCTAACTATCTTCTTTCGGCATAATATCTCGGCATCGTTGGCACTAAGCCAATCCATACCCAAAACGATGTCGAAACCGTTTAACTCTATGGGTAATAGTTCCTCCTGGAATTCGTTTCCGTTTAGGTCAATGACGATGTTCCTAATACGATTACTAACAGGTACGAATTTGCCACTGGCAACTTTTACAATTAGGGCGTTATCAAGTTTTTCTACAGGTAATGCTAATTTCGCACTAAATTTATGCGACACAAAGGAGTAGTTGGCTCCGGAATCAAACAGTATATTTGCAGGCAAACCATTTACAAGAAAGGTACCTGAAGCGACGTCTGCTGCCTCCTTCGCAGCCTCGAGCGTCATCTGGAAGGCTCTCGCCTTCGGCTTTGGTGGTATGTTGAGTCTTCCTGCCTCCTTCTTCTTTGGGCAGTCCTTCAAAATGTGCCCTTCTTCATTACACCCATAACAGGCCTTCTGGTTGAGGGTGCATTCGTTGGCATAGTGCCCAGGCTTTCCGCATTTGTAACAAGTGACTCCTCCATCACACTTCCCAAAGTGCTTCTTCTTGCACTTGTCACACCACTTTGCTTCTGATCCTCCTCCTCTCGAACCAGACTTCGAGAATCTTCCTTTCTTATCGGACCTCGAGGATCCGTCAAATTTCCGTTTCTCTCCCACTTTCGCTCTCTCCAGACCCTTTTCTCGTATCTGGGTCTCCACATTCTTAGCAGCCCAGATGGCAGCTTTCAGAGTGGTAGTTTGCTTGACCATTGGACCGAAGTCCGCTGGTAATCCGAGGGCAAATTTGTTAACCTTGGAGAGTTCAGTTGGGACGAGGTGAGGAACAAGCTTCATTTTCTCAGTAAAGCTTGCAGCGTATTCAGTAACGCTCATCCTTCCCTTCTTCAGACTCTGGAATTCGTTGTTGATCTCCAGAAGATCCTGCTCAGAGCAGTATTGCATCTTCAACTGTACCAGAAAATCCTCCCACGACATTTTGCTTGCTTCACCTTTGGGCATTGAATCAGCTAATAGCTTCCACCAGCTTAGTACTCCAGATTTCAATAGAGGAACTGCAAGAGCAGTCTTCTGCCTATTGCTACACTCGCAACTCTCAAACATTGTCTCCATCTCAGAGATCCAGTTCATGACTTCCACCGGCGTCGGGCTTCCGGATAGACTCGGTGGCTTGGATGCCATGAAATCCTTGTATTTGCATCCACGTCCATCATTTCCTCCATCCTGGTGGTTTTGCCTAACTATCGGTGGGTTGGCTTGACCAATAGTCCCACTGTAGTTTCCTTCTTCAGTCTGCCCTTCGTTCAACTCGGGCTGTTCGAGCTGAATAGTCGCTTCCTCTCGATTTTGCTGGAGCAAACGCCTGGTTTCCTCCATTTGACGATCCAACATTTCCTGGATCATCGCTTGCACTCCGGCCATCGTTATTGGTCCGGCAGCGGCTTCCACAACTAGTATTTGCTCGATCACGGGGGGTTGGTGTCCGTTCCCATTTGCGTTTACGTTTCCGCTACGGGTCCTTACCATCTTGATCTATATACCGAATAAGGTGGATTTAGATCTTTATTTAGGAGAGACGTTTTAAATCGTCCTTATCACTCCGACACGTTTACATGCTAGTTCTAATATCGTAGTCGTACGTTTAGAATCCTAAACACATAAGGTTCCAGATCTGGTCGGCAACAGACCATAGATCCCGAACAAAATAACAGCATATCATGCATAAAACATTTAGCACATAAAAGCATTTTAGGCACAATTCCTAAAATAAGCTAGTGCTCACACCTCACAATCATCGCTTAGCATTCTAAGTTTAAGTCTAGAAATCCTACAAATTCCTAGTTCGCTTAAACTAATGCTCTGATACCAACTGTGACATCCCCAAAATCACGGCCAGAAAAGACCGGTTTTGTTTATACTTTATTTCAAAATCAGAGTTATCTTTTAATAAAAGGGTTGCGGAATTTGTCCCAAAACAATAATATGATAAAGATTTATCAAAAGCATTTCCATAGAAATGTATTTCATTAAAAGACTCGGGATGTCATGTTCGTACAGATCAAAAGTATAAACAGTACAATATAAGCCTTACTACATTATTTCATATCTACAGGCCTATATCCGTAATCCCTCGTCCAAAACATCACACCTATGCTCATGCGCCACTACCTGTAATGCATAAAACTGAGTGGGTCAGGCTTGGGAGCCTGGTGAGCACATAGGGTTTTCAACCCACAATAAGTTTATTAATTTCATCAATCAACAATAACCCGATTACCCGTTCCCGTTATCCTCACTTTACGTCCCTAAACACCTATCATAAGGGACCTAGCCTAAGGATCATCATCGGGACGGACACTACTGCTAAGGGGATTCCTCAGCAATAAATGTCCTAATAGGCAACCATGTGGGGGATGGAGTACACCGGTGAACACATCGTTCACAACACCTACAGGTTGCGAGCCTGCTAGTGTTCCACTGGACTGTCTAGAAGAGTCCGTGGTCGTCATCTATACTCCGCTAGATGACTGGATCAACAACAACAACATCGAGGCCTCTCATCATTTTATCACACATCACCTATTACATCTACCCATGTTTTACCCCAACATTTTCGTAGATATAAAATACATATACAGTTTAAATCATTGAAAACATGTATAACAACGTTCATCTAGCATAGATAGCAAGTATTCAGATAATATGCACACATAGCACGTAATTTATATAAAATACTTCATATCTATGTGTAAGTTGAAGGTAACTATGCACTCACCGGAAAAGGTGGTGATTCCGAACTCAGACAGCGCTTCGCTTCTTAAAAAGAATTTTTCTTCGACGAAACCTAGTATTATTACCACTAGAGTTTAGTTTATTATTCGTCGAGACTAATTAATAGTCTAGCTATTATTATTATTATATAAGCGTCAAAAAAATACTTATATAACCCATAATAATAGCCCAAGTATTTATTATAAGTTCCTAATAACGTTACTATAATTAAATAAAAGTTATATTAAAAATAGCGTAGGCGTAGCTCACTTACAGCGGGTTTTATAGAAAACCGGGCTTTGCTTGGAGCAGCGTTCCCGAGCCGAAAAGCTCTTCTTCTCAGAGCCTTCGAGCACTCCGGGGCTTCCGCCTCGTGCTAGGGAGGTTCCCTAGGCTTTTCGGGGGATTTCGGGGCTAGAGAGAGGTTCTAGAGAGAGAGAGAGAGTAAAGAGAAGAAAGAATGGGAAAGGTGTGAAGAAAATGAGGGTGGGAGAGGTGGTATTTATAGGGTGAAATGTGGCTGAACTTGGTGCCACATGTCACCATCTGGTGGCAAGCCTTGGGGAGAAAGCAATGGCCAAGATTGTGCTACATCACCCATTTTCGCACAGCACACTTCCGACTTCTAAAATCCGTAACTTTCACATACGACCTCCGTTTTTGACGTTCTTTATATCCACGCGTAGGTAATAATAAGATCTACAACTTTCATTTTGACACCGTCAGCTAATTCTCGACCGATCTTAAATTTAACAGTACAAGGAGATTATACTGTTAAACGTCTACGTAAAATTAATAACTTCTACATACGGACTCTGTTTTTGTCTGTCTTTTTACCGTTGATTTCCTATTAATGAGATCTTCAACTCTCATTTATGTTGCGTAAGCCAAAAACCGCTCGAACTAAAATTCGAGTTTCAGGCCGTGCACTGCTAAGCCGAATCTTAGAAAAATCATAACTTCTTCATACGAAGTCAGATTTGGGCGTTCTTTTTATCGATGTTCTTAGTTTAATATATTCTACGACTTTTGTTTATATTGCTAAGGCTAAAAAGTCTTCTATCGTAAATTCACTATTTACGTCTCCCGGTGTCGTGCCGGTTTTGTCGTAAAACTTCGGCGGGCCATAACTTCTTCTTTATAGCTCGGATTTCGGCATTCTTTATATGCACGGAAACCTTGAGACATATTCTACACCTTTATGTAGAGATATCAGGATTATCTCACACTTTAATTTTGACGCTCATTTTTATTCTTTATTAATTATACATTTATAATTAAATAATAAACACATAAACACACATAATTCACATAATACTCAAATATTTCATGTTTATTACTTCAAAAAGAGTTACAATAGTTGACCTAGACTATTACATTGACAAAAATGCTTAGCCCTGAAAACCCGGGCGTTACACTTTGTCCATGCCACGTCATGGGGGCACATATCCTACGTCGTTGCCTAAAAACTCAAAATTAATTTTTGAATTAATTATACCTGGAATTCTGAATGTTACAACTCTCCTCCACTTGAATCGGTCTTCATCCTCGAAATCTGCCGATGCAAATAACTCTAGGTAATGATCCCTCATCTCCCCCCAGTTCCCCATGTCCACTCCGAACCCTTCTGGTTTTGTTGTTGCACCTTTACCAAACCCACCACCTTGTTGTGCAAGATCATCGTCTTTATCATGAGGATTGCCACCGGTCTCTCCACATAATTCAGGCACTCATCAACCTGAATTTCATCTAAGGGTACCAATATGGAATCATCAACTCACCAGTTCCATAGCTAAGGGACATGGAAAGTGTGGTGGATCTAACTAAGTTCACCAGGCAAATCCAACCGATCTTTAAGTTGTTAGATTTTATGTACTCTAACATCACTATGGTGCACATACAACCCTAATACTTTGGATCTAAGTTTTCTCTACTTATAGATGTAATAAAATATCCAAAGCATGAAGCCTATAACTAGCATACAGTTTGATACTAGAATCATAAAAGTAGATTAGATGAATACCTCTTTGTTGTAGCTTGATGTATTTGGCCTTTAAGAACTTAGCACACCAAGTATGATGCCTCAAGTGGTTTACAAGACACCATGAACAAAGGAGGACTTGATAGGGACGTTTGGAGACACAAAATCGGTTATGATTCTATTAGAATACTTAGGTTAACCGATTTTAGCTAAGGAGTAACATTTATATAGTGTAGGATACCAATGGTCATGTGTAAACCCTAATCCATACATATAGGCTTATGATCCATAACTCATGTGGGCTAACTCTTCATGGACTCTTACATAAGCTTAGTCCATCATGGATCAAAAGTCCAAACAATATGTATCACTAATTTACATAATTTGTCCCCGTTAATTTAATTAGTTTCTTTTGATCTTTAAATTAATTCCAAATTAATTCTTGATCAATACTAATTAAATATTATGATGTCTCAATTAATATATTATACTTATAATATATTAGTAAAACATAAATAACCTGTTTCTCAAGTATCCATACTATCAGATTGTCTTGGTGAATGCAACCCAAATGGACCATGCTACTCTCTGGTCAAGTACATACTAATTATAGTTATGGGCTTAGACACCTAATCCAACACAAGCTTCCCCACCTGAGTGAAAATAGTGAAAGGAACAATATACTTAGGCCCAATTTTCGCCTCTTACAGAATCGAATGAAACCTTTCCAAGATGACACCTTCAGAAGCACGAAATATCCGACCTCAAACTTGAGGTCTGAATGTTGACGGTCAGCATAACTCTTCTAGCAACTCTGCACAATCTACATCCGATCATGTACCCGTTGTATCAACTCAGTGGTCTTATGTACTACCTTATTACTCCCCATAAATCAATGCTCGACCTCGCACCAACAAACCGTGGTCCGACATTTACTCCTGTAAACCATCTCGAAGGGAGGTTGATCAATCCTGGAATGATAACTATTGTTTTATGAGAACTCATCTAATTGAAGAGAAGTATCCTAGCTCCTACTAAAGTCTAACACACATGCCATGAGTATATCCTCGAGTGTCTAAATAGTTCGCTCACTCTTTTTGTTAGTTTGAGGGTGGTTTGCGGAGCTGAAAAGTAACTAAGTACCTGACTCCTTATGAAACCTCCTCCGAAACCTGGAGGTGAAACGAACATTGCGATTGAAAACCACTGAAACTGGAACCCCGTGTTGAAATATTAGCTCCTTGATGTAGACTTCAGCTAACTTTTCAGTGAAAATGCTCTCAGAAATAGGGATGAAATAAGCACTCTTGGTCAATCTATCAATAATAACCCAAATAGAATCAACTCCACATTCCATCATTGGCAAATTTATGATAAAGAGTAATACGAGTTTCTTTTTGGTGGCTTTAGCTAAAAGTCAACCATTATCTTCGTAGTTTTTTATATCATACATTTATTGTGTGCGACTGACTTTTATATCTTATAAAAATCATACCTACTTCATACGGAGTCGGATTTCTTTGAAATTTATATTTTCATTATCGAGAAGACATGTACTTACTAAATATTATATATATATATATATATATATATATATATATATATATATGCTTAAGTTATTCAATTCTAACTAATTATTGTGTGGATGTAGCAATGTTTGTAGGCCAATCATTTTACTTATTTTTGGAAAGTGAATAATACATATGATTAAATTATAGATAACTAAAAAAATATAATCTAATTTCATTCTAAGGGTATTTTAGTCATATAACATAAATTTAAAAAAAAAAAGTAAAATTTCATATTTTAAGGAAAATAGATTCTATTAATTTTAAAATTCTGATTGTAAGGATGATAATTCTCCTAATTCGGAAATTCTGACGTAATATGTTTATCAATATATTGAAAAATAACAAATATGATTGAACCATACAAGAATACATATTCTGACATAATATATATTTTGATTTAACGAACTTCTTAAAGAATAACAAAATCTTGGATACAAGTATAAAAAAAATTCATTGCATTCTTAGAAAAGAAAAAAAATTATATATACTATTATATAAGAATGTTACACATTTTAATAACAAAAAAACACAATATATAAATCATTCTACCAGAATATACTGTTACATATATATTTTCCATTATATTGTATATTATTCTACTAGAATAATCCATTCTTTTTGGAAGATTGGAGATCATTGTTCATCTTCATCCCATACAATGTTCATCTTCAAGAATCTATTATGACAGAATCGGAATTCAAGATTCCATTCCAGTAGAGTGTTGTAAGTTTCATATTTACCATGTTTTGCTTTGATATCTCTCATTTCATTCCCATCCAAGAAAATAAGAACATTTTTGTTCTTGATTTCATGTATACTTGAAAATGAGAAATACAACCACTCATTGTTATTGCTTAATCTTCTTTCCATGGCAATTTCAAGCAATAAACACTACATCAAATTCTATCAAGAAAAAACAAAAAATTTCATGTAAAACATTTACCCCAGAAATCCATTCCATTTATCCATTTCTATCAAGAACAATCAAACCCAAAACTCATCAACACTCCACTGAATATTTGTCAAAACAAAGGAAAGAAAAACAAAATCAAAGGAATATCCATGGCCACATTTGGTCTACTGCTACTCAGATGACATATCCTTCTAAATGTCTAGTCTTTCTATGCTAACTAATATGAGTATTAAGGCTTAACATTTACAACTCCAACCATGTAGAACTCAGTCTTTTTTCTAAGTTTCTATATGCCATTGTATTTTTTTGATTTAAAATACTGAGGTAATTGTCATTCTGTATAATCCATATCTGGTTAGAGGTTATTATATATCTATTTCAGAATTGAAAGTTGAGCTGTTTTATAGTTCTTATCAAGAATCTGATTACATTCTCCACTTTTTATATAATAAAACCGAGAAGCAAAAGATCAGAACATTCTTACCTTTCTATAAATTTGTTGGATTAGATTCTTAAAAGTAAAATTGTGTTGTGGGATCCTTAGGGTAGATGTTGGAAAACCGTTGTTTGTAACATTTTCAACAATACATACTAATAAGTAAATTGTGATAATTCAGAGTAATGGAAAGTAGAAGACAAACCAAGTGATTGGATCTTTGAGGTGATCTTAACCAATTCGCTTCAAATTGCATGAGAATCATCAGATCCGACTGCCACTCCTTCAACGACTCTAATCTGAGTGAAAATTAGGGAAAAACGAATGGAAATAAGAGGGCACGGAGCTTGGAGATCGCTATGGATATGATCTAGACCCAAACATAGAAGCAAAAAACATAGAACTGTAGTCGTTGAAGCCACATAGGGGTTGAGGCGTGGGGCTCTTCGATAAAGCGATGATGGTGGGGGGTTGGGGTCTGCGCTGTTTCCTTGCTTTGACAAGGGGGATACAAACAACATCAATAAGTCGACGATTGCTGGAGGAGTAAAAATCGGGAGGGACGAGTTGTTGGTGATCTCGATTGAAGTAAGAGGCACTAATGGAGTTGTTGACCTGTTGGTGGCATGGTCGATCATTTGAGCACTAGATTCAGACATCAAGGTCGATTATTTAACCATAAGATTATAGTGCGACTCTAAAAGGAAGAAGCCTGGTGGTTAACGAGATGATGGTGAGGGATGAGGTGTAGATGTCCTGTAGCGTTTTAAACTAAATTTCAAATTCAAAGGATATCAAATCTTTTCAATATTTACTAAAACTAAATAGGTTAAGATTACTATTGTGCCCCTTAAACAAGTTATTAATTATTTAATATTTCTTAAAAATTGATTGGTCCACAATGATTCATACATTCATTCAACACTTAGTTAGAATACTTGAACATAGTTCTCTCTCTCTCTCTCTCTCTCTATATATATATATATATATATATATATATATATATATATATATATATATATATATATATATATATATATATATATATATAGAGAGAGAGAGAGAGAGAGAGAGAGAGAGAGTTAGGTTCAAATGTTTCTAGTAAGTATTGCGCGCCTAAATGCACCAATGAGAATTCAAGAAATAATAAATCATTAAAGGGTATTTTGGACATTTTGTACCTTTAATTAAGGAAATCATTTAATTTAAATCTTGTAATTAAGGAAATAAAGTAATATATTTGACCTAGTCATTTGTATTCTCGTTTATAGGTGTGCATATTGTTCTGTTCCAACCCTAGCACATCTCTTTATTTTTCGCGGCCTTCTTTAGCAACCAGCGAGAAAAGAGGGCGAGATCGGGAAACTCTCCAGAGCTACCTGTCGGAGTTCTAGAAGAAAACCGAATAGAAGAAAGGCTGGAAGGTCTAAGGCAGATTACTCATTTGGTAAGTCTATTATGTCCCTGTTTCTTATTCTGTCTTCTACCTCTTTCTTTTCTGCTGGATGTAGCATAACCACAAACTACCGGCAGCCTCTTGTTGCCAATGTGCATTCTTACCAACTCCGGTGATTGACTCTACGCAATTGCATTGTCTAATCGACATTGTCGCACGACTGTCGCCGTTGAATCTTTTTCTTTCGACCATATAGTTGATTCTCAATTTCATCCGCTTCTTCCCCAAGTTCTTTTAATGGTACGTAAAAATCCTAAATTCTGATTTTTTTTCTTTTTAAATCTGTTAATTTCAATTTTTTATGTTCTAAAAGAATTCATGAAATTTCATCCAAATAAAATCACACTTGCGTATATATGTAATTGGATTTGTGGTTGTAAAGTTAATTAATTATAATATCTTAGAAATATGAGGTTATCTTAGACCTAACTACCTACAATTGCTCTTGGTTAAGGTACCTCTCTGATTCTTTATTTTTTTTCGATTTTGGTAGTACTTGTTGATACTTTAATTGGGGCAAATAAAATATTACAATAGTAAAGGTAAGAATATTCAAAACCATTTTGCAAGAATAGTTTATTATGTAAGAATATTTATTGTTGTATTTTAATAAAATTGTAGTTAAGTATTTATATGTTTAATGTGTAATTGTTACAAGTGTATCACTACTAAATATTTGGCAATGAATTTGCGATAGAAATGACTTGAAGAATGGCTTGAAGACCTTATGGGAAAGGCTTGAAGAATGAATTAAAGAATGACCACACTCATACAATGTAATTAAGAATGTTGTTATTTTTTAGGAATTACACTTACTATTCTTTTAGAATGTTGTTATTATTCAATGATTCACAATCATACAATGTAATTATTTGATATATTATTAATTCAAGAATCGATTTTGTGTATTCTTTCAGAATGTATTTAGTAGTTTATGATTGACATTCTATTATTCTAACAGAATAAAATTGAAAATATATTTACTAGTTCATGGTTAACATTCTTTCAGAATGTATTTAGTAGTTTATGCTTGGCATTCTGTCATTCTAACAGAATAAAATTGAAAATATATTTACTAGTTCATGGTTGACATTCTTTTATTCTGACAGAATAATATCGAAAAATATATTTACTAGTTTATGGTTGACATTCTATCATTCTGGCAGAATAAAATCTGATTTTTAAATTTGAATTAATTTAAAATATTCTGATTTTTAAAAATAAAAAAGTTGATTATTCCTAAATATCCTAAAATTTCCTTTTTTAATATAGGTTAATTGACTAAAATGTCTTTATGCTGAAATTAGTGTGATCATATGATACATGTTATCCTATTCTAATATCACAGACCATCAGATCATTACATTTGATTCTATTCTATCCGGTGGTCCAGATTTGTGTATTCTAGCATACAATAGTTAGTAAAAACAAAATAACCTAAGCATATATATATATATATATATATATATATATATATATATATATATATATATATATATATATATATATATATCGAAAGTACACATCTTCCCGATAACGAAAATATAAATTTCAAATAAATCCGATTCCGTATGATTTTTCCTATTTTAATTATATTATAATAATCATGAAACACATAATATTCATATAATTCTTCTATATTACGTCAAATAAGATATATTTGTTGACCATAACTATTACCTTGGTTAAGATTATTTATCATAAATAATCTTCTATAAAAAATCATTTTTAACATTTATTATCTTTAAATTGACTAGTCCGAGTTTGCGGGCGTTACAATTTGTAACGTCCATTGATTCGGGCTAGTCAATTTAGACACAATAAACATCAAAAATGATTTTTGATAGAAGATTGTTTAGAATGAATAATCTTAACCAAGTTATAGTATATGTCACAAGGGTTTCGTACATTTAAAAAAAAACGTTGAAATCCGACTTATAACAACGAAGTTATGACATGTTGATGTTTTACAACTAAACCAACACGACGCAGTGAGACGTAAAAAGTGAGTTTACGTTAAAATATTTTTTAGCCTTAGGGATCTAAATGAAAGTCATAGTATATGTTAAACCGAGAGCGTGCATAAAAGAACGGCCAAAAGAGATTTGAAGCCGACATAACAATATAAAGACAGATGAAAACGGACGCCGGATGACAAAGTTATGAATTATTAATGGACTCTAACTGTCTAAGCCTGTTAAAATATAAATTTAAAAATAAATTCACCATTAGCCGACAATGGCTAAATGAAATTTATAGAGTATGTCGCCGCCTACGCGTGGATATAAAGAACGTCAAAAACGGAGCTTGTCAGAGAAGGTTACGGATTTAAGAAGATAGTTAGTTTTTGGAGTAATTTGCGAGTGACACGTGGCACAATCCTGACCATTGCTTCCTCCGCACACCTTGCTACTAGATGGTGACACTTGGCACTCAACTCGACGAGTTGGAGGCTCAGAACTCGTTGATTTGGGCCATTTTCCTGTTCCATTTTCTTCACACATCTCCCGTTCTTTTTCTCTTAAATATCTCTCTAAACCCCTCCCAAGCCTTAGTACTTCCAAATGCTAAAAGGCGAATCCCGGAGCACCGGAAGGCATCGAGAAGAAGACCTTCTGGCTCGGAAGTTCTACTCCTGCAGAGCCCGGTTTCTAGCCAAACCTCCTAGTATGTGAGTTATTCTTACCCTACTTTAAGTATAGCTTATGTTTAAGCTCAATACCGTTATTATGAACTTATAAATAATAAACATATAGTAAAATATAATATAAAAAGTGTTATTATAATATCTTTTAACTACTCATGGTACGGAGAATCTGGTTTGAAGGGTCCCATAGGGTTGTTGGATTTTAGAAGTGTTATAATGCCAAAATCGTCCTACCCTCCAGTGTTTCATGTTTGGCCCTTGCCTATACACAGTGGTTGAAAAGTATTGTTTAACACTTATAAAACAATATCGCTTATAAATAGTCACTATAAATATTAGACTAAAATCTAGCGGTAATGATACTAGGTTTTCCCGATGGAAAATAGAATTGTTAAGGGCGAAGCGCTTGCCCGAGTTTGGAATCATCACTTTCACAAGTGAGTGTATAGTTACTTTCCTCCTACACATAGATATGAAGTATTTAATATAAATTACTTTCTAGATGTGCATATTATCTTTGCTCTTGATATATATGTTGGGTGAACAAAATATAAATGTTTTATTTGTTTTAAACTGTATATGTATTTTATACCTATAAAAATATTGGGTAAAGATGGGTAGATGAATGATGAGAGATGAAAAATGATGTAGATGAACATTGGTAGCTATGGACATAGTTCCTTAAAGATAAACCATGACATCTATAGACTTAGTGCCAAATAGATAAACCTTGACAACTATACACTTAGTGTCTTGCATATGAACATTGACAGCTATGGACTTAGTGTCTTACAAATGAACATTGGCATCTATGGATTTAGTGCCCTATAAATGGATATTGGAAATTATGGACTTAGTGCCTAACAAATAACATCGGCTGCTATAGACTTAGTACATGTTGGATGAACCGTGGCAGCGATGGACTTCGTGCCTATTCCTTAGGATGATCCTTAGGAATGAATGAATCATGAATATATGATTCTCAGGGTAGATCCTTAAGAATAAAGGAAATAATGGGATGGGAAGTTGGGTTAATTGTTTAACGATTAAACATAATAATTACATTATTTTGGGTTGAAAACCATATGTACTCACTAGGTTTCCCAACCTAACCCACTCATTGTATTTTTATCACAAGTATCGATACGAAGATACATTACACTGAGAGATTAAATGAGATGTAAATCATTAGTGTAAATGAATGAAAGGTCTCTTTATGCTTATGTTTTTGTATTGATGATGACATCCCAAAGTTTTAAAATAAACAAAATACATCTCTTCGGAAATGCTTTGATAATATGTTTATCATATTTTCTGGGAACAAATTCTGCACTATTATTCTTTAAAATGAATACTCTGATTTTTAAATAAGAAAAAATAAAATTTTTATAATGACTGTGAATTTCGGGATGTCACAGTTGGTATCAAAGCATTAGTTTAAGCGAACTAGGAATTTGTTGGAAAATAGACTTAAACTTAGAATTTTAAGCGATGAAAATGAGTTGAGTGTGTCTAATATAATTTAGGTAGTAAACCTGAATAGACCCAAGCCCGGCCCTAGCGTATTCAAGGTAGATGCCTAAATTGGTTTTATATGCTAAAATGATTTGTGATGCTTTATCTATCATTTGATCGGATCTATGGTTTGTTGTCGACCAGATCTAGAAACTTTATGTGTTCAAATTTCTAAATGTTTATTTCGGTATTAGAAATGGCATATAACATTTCGAAGTGATAAGAAGATTTATACGTTTATCGTAAATAAATCTTTCCCTATCTAAATTCTCGTCACTACACACCAAACTTCTGATTTGGTGTATAGATCGACAAGGTGAGAACTCGAAGCAGATTAGAAAGCGGTAACCCGCAACCTGAGCCATAAGTGATTGAACGTGCACCAGAAGTAGCAGCTACACCGGAGCCAATCACGATGGTAGGGGAACAAGCGATGATGCAGATGATGTGGGATCATCAGGTGGAAGAGACAAGGAGTTTAGTTCAACAAAATGAGTATGAACCTACTATACCGGTAAGTCAAACAACTACTCTTGAGGAAGCCATCCGGGTTGAAGTTGGCAAGAAGAGGAAATTTGAGGATTCTTCAAGGTCCAAAAAGAGCAACATGTACTCAAAGTCTGGAGGAGGAAGAGGTAAAGAAAAATGGTGTGAGAAGTGCAAAAAGAAACACTCTATAAAATATGATAGGAAGGTGACTTGTTTCAAGTGCAGGAAAACTAGGCATTAGGCCAATGAGTGTACATCTAACAAGAGGGTGTGTTACGAATGTAAGCGAGAGAGAATGCGCCTCCAAAGCTAAAGACAAGAGCATCTCAGATGATCCTTGACGAAGCAGGTGACAATGCAATGAATCAGGAGTGAGGGATTTATATCTAAAGATTAAATATGAAGTAGCCATGCAGATAGTATCATGTGGTGTAGCCTATTAGAGGCATATTCTAGGTTGAACTTGAACATCTATGTAACCGTTTCAATAAATAGTATAAAGCATGGTTATGTTACCGATGTGTTAAATGACTATGTTAAATTCTCGTGTGGTGACTTGGAAAACTACAAGATAGTATTTGGGACGAGAATGAGTAGGTGTGAAAGGTAGTAGAGGCCTATACTACCGGAAGCACAGGACTCACACTTGGATCAAGGAAATTCACATGGTTACAAGGTGTAACACCGTAAATTTCAAAACAATTTTTTTCAATTTTTATAAAACATAATTCACTTAATATTCATAAAACAACCATGTTTGAAATTCAATCCAAGTAATACAGAAATCCCAAGATCTCAAAATCATAAAATCCCATGCGTGTGTACTGATCAAGCCAGCGCCTTCCTACGGTCGTCACTAGTACCTGAAACAAATAACACCAAACACTGTAAGCACAAAGCTTAGTGAGTTCCCCAAAATACGACATACAACACATATTAGCCACTCGAGGCTATAACTTTGTGGGTCCGTGCACCCAAACTCTATGAACCCTCAGGTTCTAACTCTGTAAACATGCACAGCATAAATCACAAAGAATAATGCAGCGCAACACATAACACATATATAGCATACAAGCATTGTATCACATAACTCTAGTTACCTACTCAAGGTAAAGTATAGTGAGAAGACTCACCTCGTGTATCTCGATAGCTCGCAAATCCTTGAACCCACTCGTACTCGATCCCCCGAGCTATAACACTATTATAATACAATACATCTCCAATTAACATTTTCACAACTAAGGTTGACTAACCCCACTAACTCAACACAGGTCAACTCTGGTCAATGGTCAACGGTCAACTTTGACCGGACTCGGTGAGTACATAAGAGCGACTCGGAGAGTCTACACGTGTTCGCTAACTCCCTCGGATTCTCTCTTGGCACGTCGAGTACTCCTCTAACTCGACGAGTTCCACCTGGAATGAATCGCGGGGCCACTGCGACTCAACTCGCCGAGTCTCAAAACAACTTGGCGAGTTCCAGCTTGACTCAGTCCACCTGTCAACCCTCTCTGACTCTCCCTGACTCACTGAGTTAGCCCCTTAACTCGGCAAGACCACTCATTGAGTGGTTATAGACAATCTTCATGCTACTTGTCGAGTCTGTTCTTCGGAGTCGGCGAATCTACGCCATGTATGAGCTCAAACTCACTCCTGAGGTCAAATCCGTTCCAATAACTCCTAGATCCAGTCCTTCCAAGCACATTCATCATGTAAAGTCACAATCTTGGTGCTCATGTAAAGGTCCAAAGGCCTTATTTGATGATATGATCTCTAGAATGCTATTCTAAGCTCATGGCCTCCATTAACACACATAAAGCTTGAGGGAAAAGGGTCTTTGGACCTCTTTGGGTCCAAATCTAAAGTACTAACACAAGAAGAGGCCAAATACTCCATGGATCTCTTCCACAAAGAAACCCTAACTCTAAGATTCACAACAAGGACTGAGAAAGGAACGAATGGATACCTCAAATGAAGTCCCTGAGCTCAGAAATCACTAGATTAGCACCTTCTCTGGTCTCCTCTTGCCTTGATCCTCTTCTATATGCAAAAATACCCACAAATAGCCAAGGTTCCTCCTCTCTCTCTCACAAAGTGCTCACTGGTTCTTTAGGGTTCTCTCTGGGGTTGGTGGCCGCAAATGACGACCATAAACCCCCTTCAATAGGTCTCACACCCCGAAAATTAAGGTTTCATTAAACAGCGTGGACTCGTCGAGTCCACTCCTTAGACTCGCCAAGTCCAGACGCGAACCCGCGTCCAAAATCACGATCGTACTCGGCGAGTTTGAGCTCCAACTCGTTGGGTCCACTCACAATTCTCCAAAAATACAAATCATAATAAATACTTGGAAATCCGGGTTGTTACACAAGGTGCTAGTAATTGATGTTGTTTTATTCATGTATGTCATTACCATCATTTTTGTAATGACTAAGAAGATGATTGTTATTCCAACCCTAGTGGTCATATCAAATCGAGTCTGACTAAGATGAGTATGTTACGTGGTTCAGAGGACCAAGATCGATGTATCATTTGACTTAAGCCAAACAATTGAAGTGAAGGATAATCGAAGCGATCAATAGAAGTTTCGTGATCATTGTTAAATTAAGAGTTGTAGCTATAAGTGCTACATGCTAGAATGTGATTATATCGCATTAGAACATGAAAGAAGGAAACTTCCATCTGGAATTTGACTCGAAGAGACCTGAGTCCAAGCATTGCATCATACGATGAGAGGTCATTAAAACATGATGCATCGGTCTGTTACGATAATCGAAGTAACGAACCTATCTTAACTTAAGTATGTTGGATAAGGTGTCTAAGTCCATAACTATTTCTGGTATGTACTTGACCCGACCCGGCATGGTCCATTTGGGTTGCATGGCACCATGCAATTGGATAGACTAAATGAGAGAAATAACACTTGGAGATTATTAATATATTATAAGTTCTAATATATTAATAATATTATTTGATTAGTTTGATCAAGAATTAATTTAGAATTAATTAAGTGATCAAAAGATAACTAATTAAATATATGGGTTGATTAAGTAAATCATCCATATCTTGTATAGTGGGCTAAAAGGCTCCATGGATCATCAAGTTGGGTTCCACCCATAGGATGCTCCATGGATGCTCCATGGGAGTTACAAACCCATGGGTCATGGAAATGAAGAGTCATGACACATTAGGGTTTAACCCTAGGTGTGTGAACACTATATAAGTAACATGATCTCCTCCCAAATCGGCTACACTAAGAATATAGAGGGCTTGGCCGATTTTGTGAAGTGAGTATTCTCTCATAAGTTCTTCCAAGAGCATTTGGTGTTGTGTGAAGCATTTGAGGCATCACACTTGGGGTGCTAGGCTCACAAGGTTTCAAGGAACACAAGCAACAACAAGGTAAGTTATTCTATCTATACTTTATGTTAAAATTGTTCCCCATGTATGCTAGATAGGAATATAACCTTGGAATTCAACTTTGCATGACAAATTAGACAAACATAGATCCAAGGTTATTAGGGTTGCATGTACACTTAGGAAGTGTTAGAATGCTCAAAACCCATCAAAGTAGGAGTCTCCAATAATGATTGATTTTGTAACTTGAAGGTTACGATTGAAAGTACAACATAGGATAAAGAGCGCGAGCATGATTGAGCACCGCCAACAGTCAAGAAGTCCATGAGTTAGATACTCATTTGAAAGAGCGTAAGGATTATCATTATTACCTAGGATGAAAAGATAACGTATGGAATTATTATACAAGCCCTGTCTTGTTGATGATTTCCGGACGTAATCATCCTAATAGCGATATAATTGTAACACCCGTAGATTCGGACTACTCAATTTAGAGACAGTAAGCATCAAAAATAACTTTTTTATAGATGATTATTTAAAGTGAATAATCTTAACCAAGTTATAGTATATGTCACAAGGGTTCCGTACATATAAAGAGCGCTGAAATCCGAGTTATAACAAAGAAGTTATGAGATGTCTAAGTTTTACGGATAAACCAACACAACGATGTGTGACATAAAAAGTGAGTTTACGATAAAATACTTTTCAGCCTTAGGGATCTAAAAAAAGTTGTAGTATATGTTAAACCGAGAGTGTGCATAAAAATAACGTCCAAATCTGACTTCATATGAGGAAGTTATGATTTTTCTAAGATTTAGCATAACAATATGCATATCAGAATTCGAATTCTACATCAATTGATTTCTAGCCGATACAACCTAAATGACAATTGAAGATCTCATTAATAGGAGCTCAACGATATAAAGAAACGGACGTCGGATCACAAAGTCATGAATTTTTAACGGACCTTAACTATCTTAGCCTGGTAAAATATACCTTTAAAAATGAATTCAAAATTAGCCGACGGAGTCTTTACGAAAGTTGTAGAGTACGTCGGCGCCTACGCGTGGATATAAGGAACGTCAAAAACGGAGCTTGTATGCGAAAGTTAGGTATTTTAGAAGATAGTTTTTGGAGTAATCTGCGAGTGACACGGGGCACAATCTTGACCATTGCGTCCTCTCCACACCTTGCCACCAGATAGTGACACTTGGCACTCAGCAAGGATTGGTCTGGTGACTTACAAACTCAATTCACCTCAAAAACTAAATAAAGTTCACAATACCTTCCACGTGTTAAATCTTAAAAAAAATGCTTCTCTATTAAGAACCTTGTCTTTCCTCTCGATCAGATCCAGGTCAGCACTAAACTTCACTTTGTGAAGAAACCGGTGAAGATCATAGATCAAGAAATGAAAAACCTCAAGAAAAGTTGAATAACTGTAGTAAATTCCCGATGGAGCTCTTTTAGAGAGCCGGAGTTTACTTGGAAATGTGAGGATCAAATGAAACAAAAGTATCCGCAATTTTTTAGTGGTGCTCCCTCCACTAATGGAACAAATATTTTAAAACATAATAATTTTGGGACGAAATTCCCTTAATGGGGAGGTAATGTGACATCCTTGAATTTAGGTCAAAGACTGTGAACGGTTAAGATAACAGTAAACCTCTTGTTAATTTGACTTATAGAGTTTTAGTGCGTTTAATGTAAAGTAAATGAGTTATTTCATCTATTATAAGATACCATATGGTATCTTACTTCTAAATATGTAATATGGCAAACAAATCAAACAGCTAAAAACTGCAACCCAAAGAATGCGTTTGAAAAACTGAAATTTCGTATTAAGTCGTTTTGAAAAAAACAAACACTCTAGTCTTGTAGTACATATTTCTCCGTTTCCAAAAATATAAAGAAAAGTCCAAAACGGAGTTCGTATACAAAAGATACGACCGTATTAAGAATCCAAAACCAGTATAATACTGATTTTCTTAAAATCGCTAAAACCGTTTCTATCCGTTGAGGGACTTGCACACCTCAAAAGGAATTTCTGAAAGCATTTTTGGATTCAAGCTATAGCTTAATATCTAATTTCCTATTTGAAATACTTTTAGTAAAAATATTTATAAAAATTTAAAAACCAGACGTTTTCAGATTTATTTATCACGAAACCTTAAACCAATTTGACGTGATTTCTACTAGTGGTAATGTATCCCGAAGATGATGTAAAAGTCCAATACAACTGATGTGAATTTTAAAGATAGAAATAACACAACAATTCTAAAATCATGTGCAACTATATATAGACGTTTGGGACATTTTTTTGTCAAATGCCAGTCATATTATTAAAGTTTTGTAAAATATACAATGTATGACAATCATATAAATTCAATGCATAGATGTTATATAATTAAAATTATACAACACTAAAGATATTTAAATTTATATTTGTCATATAAATTTCCAAATACCAATTAATAGTATATATGACAAATTTGAATACTTGTTATGTATAACTCTTCAATTGTTTATATATATCTCTTAAACAAGCATTATATATGTGTTAATTGTGGAATTAAGAGACCAATGTTTACAAATGAACAATTTTACAATTCCTAACTTATAAGTTAAATTTATATATATAGCATGAACAAAAGCAAAAAATTTCTCAACGATACATATACAAAAATTCATACTTAATTAATTCAATACACTCATTTCATACAAAAATAAGACTACTACAAATACAAATTATACAATTGCTAAATACATACTTACTAAAATCAATACACACATTAAATACAAAAATGCGACTATTTACTTTACAAATTATACAAATTATTGTACAACACACAAAACAAACCATTTTTTACAAAAATACACCCAACACAATTTGGTTAGAAGGTATTTCTTATTGTGAGCTGTCAAGTGAAACACACGTCACCAACATCACTTGTACCTGCACATGACAACTTAACAGATTACGTGAAAATTTTTCTTCAACCCAATATCACACTCAATCAAAACCACACTGAAAATAAAACCTGTACAATGCTAAAGTAAACACTCAAACTCAAAGGAAACTTGTTTCGTTCCTCAAGTAGAGCTATCAATGAATCACCCAAAACACAGCACCCATTTCCTTCATTCTTCTTCTTCATATCAGTCAAGAACACCTCCAATGTTGTTCTTGTAAAGCCTCAGTGATTCTTTTCTTTCATTCCCTGTAAAACAGCAAAACCAAAAGCACCATCTAAATTTATTGATTAAATCTATCTTTTTCAGTCAAATATCAAACCAAAAATGCCCCTTTGTCTTCAACATTCTTATTCAGAAATCACCGAAGCAGGAAAAAAAAAAGACACGGAAATACCTTCTACGTTGAACTCCAAGGACCAAACAATCAATAATCGAACTTTTTCTTCCTTCCATGGATCCTTGCTAACAAGCCGTCCCCACCTGAGATATCGCAGCTTGCCTTACCCCATCAAAGAGCTCCTTAAGATTCTGCCTTCGTTCTCCTTCGCGACCGGCCAAAGACCGAGACCTCTGTCCTCGCCTACTCCCTCCTCGTGTTTCCCCATCAACACCACCGAAACCTCGTATTTGCCCTTTTCGTGTACCGCTGCTGGAACCGGATCAAAAAGCCGAAGACCCCAGCAGCTTCGCTGCTTCTCCCCTTCGGCCTCGTCGAACCCTAGAGACGGTGGAAGCGCTGCTACCCCTGTATGCCTCTTCCCCCGCTACTTCGTTCGTGTCCAGCTTTCCCCTCCCTCGTTTCTATGACGATCCCGTTGGGTCGTATTCTCAATCAGTTGTAATCGATACTGATTCCTTTCCCCGATCAGACGAGGATCGAGTCTTTTCCCTCCCAACTGATTTGCTTCCGATTCCTCATTGCCTTAGTGTGTTTCTTCGCATCTGCCTTGTTTTCGAGTTTGTGCCTCTCTGGTTTTGCCCGATCATAAAACGAAGACGGGCACAAAAAGTCCTAAGTCAGTTTTGATTTATGAACTGACCAAAATGGCATTGCTGTTAAATTTTTTATTCAAATTAGGTCCCAATCCCCAAAAGAAGATTCCATTTATCCACAAACAGCCACTCATTTGGTTATTTTTAACATAATAAATCCCAATCTTCAAACTTTGAATAAAAATAATCATTTTAGCCCCTCCTTTGAAGTTATTTTTACCAAAGCAGTCCCACTTCGGTTAATTAAATTACCAAACAACTCTTTATCTCTAGTAAAGTTACAAATCAGTCTCCAATAGTTCAAACTTGTTACAGAATGGTCCCGAGAGTATTTCAAAGTTCAAGAATTGTGGATTTATGTTATTCTACATCAAGCTTCTCAAAGAAACCAAATTCGAATGATTGGAACTCACACTATGAAAGGTAGTGCTTACGGCACTTTTTAATATTTTAATTATTTTCGGTGTGTGTGTGTCTAGGGGGGGGGGGGGGAGGGGGAATACATGTGCCTAATTATGTTTATACAAATCAATTCCCTTTTTAAGCGAAAATACAATAAATCTAGTTTATAAAAATATTATTATTTAACAATTTACCTTATTGTTATGAATAAACTGGTATTAATTTTCCGTATACGTATTAGGGTTATTTTATTATGAAATAACCTTTTCAGATAACAATAATACACGATACAAAATTTTCATGTAACATTTCATATTATAATAAGCACGTTATGAAACCATGTAGTATTTCAAGGATTTAAGTTATTACTATGCATGTTAATTTATATGTTTAAGTACACAACATTTATACGTATACCTATGTTCATTAATTTGAAACATTCATTTTTTATAAAAGCAAGCATACCATATTTTTGCATACATGTCAAACATACTTGGCTTTTTTAAACCTCATACGACAATATTCGTTATGCCTAGAACTTACCAACAAGTAAGTAGGGATGAGAGTTATTCATTAACTTTTTAGTTAAGGGTTTTTTAGTTAGAAGTTGCGTTATTCATTAGCTGAGTTTAAAATTTAGCATACTCACACTAGTGTAACCGTTAATCTTCGCAACGAGATACATATGTATAGATCTATACATGATTGACAACCTCGCCTGCGGTTGCTAGCTACAACCCTCGACTGATCAATCGAAGCGGGTGATAGGTATGTACAAATTTTACTACAACATCAAATGAAGCGTTGTAAGGGGTACACTCAGTCACATAGCTCGGTTATAGGACTCAGTAAAAACATTAACTAGAATATATATATATATATATATATATATATATATATATATATATATATATATCACTAACAACCATGAGCTTGGTTGCTTTCACAACTATTTTAAAGTATGGAATTACTTATGAAACATAACAGTTTGATTTTCATGGTTATTCAAAGGTTTATTACGAACAAAGTTTAAAGTGTGGATTTACTTGTACAAAAGTTACATTTTGGCTTTCAAGGATTTATTACAAGCACAGTTTAAAGTATGGATTTACTTATACCGAAATACATATTGGACTTTTTGCAAACACTCTTTTAACTATTGTTATACGTACAAAGATAATACATTTTAGACTTATTAAAAGTATTAATGATTTTAGTAGAAAACCTATAACACTTGCCAACCTTGTGTCAACCCTAAAAACTACATGTATTATTAGGAAATCTTTAAACATATATTTAAGATGGATTGGATTACAGGTGACCTAGTTACCTGATGTGGTATTATATGCCTATCAGTTAAGGCAGTACATGTATTATTATTATTTGTAAAAACTTTGAATTCAAACATCAAGATGGAATGTAAATGATATTATGTTTTTTGTTGCACTTGTGCTATATATTCAGTTTTACTTGTGATCCATGAACTAAGTCGCACAGCCCGATGTGTTCCGCCACCTTGACCAGGGGTGTGACAGTGCATGAGACCAAATTCACCACATAATCTTAAATCTGGAACATATAACCCCAAAAGGACCTCAAGGATTCATAAAGTTGCCAAATTTATGGAATTCATTCCTCCAAACTTTAGCAACATGAAGAAAAAGGGACAAGGAACCTAGATCTAAAAGCATGCAAGATAAAGCTTGGATCTTGGACACTTAAAACGGTCTAAAAATGTGCTGGAGGATGATGACGAGGCTTGCAAGCTGAATCTAAGCGTCAATGGAGCTTCCTTTGCTTTCAAGATGCCAACAACACCAACAAAATCATCAAGGACTCAAAAATGTAGGTTACATCTGATTAGGGATGGAACGGAAGGTGTTGGAGGCTGAGGTTGTGCAAACCATAACTCCCACTTTCCTTATATAGAGCCTAAAGGCTTTTTTCAAATGGTGGCCACATCGGGACCTAATATTATGCTAGATTAGTGTCTAAGTCCATAACTATTTTGGTATGTACTTGACCCGATGGTGCATGGTCCTTTTGGGTTGCCTTCACCAAAGCAACTTGATAGGATGAATTATGGAGAGAAAGGATTAAATATGATTTATTAATGTATTATAAGAATAATATATTAAAGGAGAAATCATATTGTTTAATTAATATTAGTCAATAATTAATTAGTAATTAGTTTTGTGACTAAAAGAGATTAATTAAACTTAAAGGACTGGAATTGTAATTATAAGATAATTGCAATTTGGGCCATGGATTGCCTTATATTATAAGGTGGACGAATTCTATGGGGAAGCCCATGTGAAATCGTCCAAGACTTAAAGAAAGGGCTCCATGGGTTGCTTAGGGCTTAAGCATCCAAATTAGGGTTTCCTTGTTAGATAACCCTAATAGCCCAACTATATAAAGACCCCTTAAGGCTCAAAAAACGTGGCTAAGCTTTGTGTTAGGGTTTCACATGGGTTTAGGAAGCCTCCATCCTCTCTCCTCTTCATCCTCTTGCTTATGGTGTTTGTGAACCATTAGAGGAGTGACAATTATGACTCTAAGCTTTCTAAATTCAATACAAGGAGATTTGTGATTGTTATTGCTACATAACAATCAAGGTAACATTATAAACTTATTCTCATGTTAATATGATTATTTGAATGCTAGAATTAGGGTTTATAGTCTTGGATAACTTGCATGTACAATAGAGAAACCTAGATCCAAGCTTTAGGGTTTGTATGAGCACATAGGATGTTCTTAGGACCAAAACCCATAAGTGGTATTATAGACTAGACTGGTTTCAATTGTATTGATGCATTACATGTTCAAAAAATTCGATTTTTGATGTTCTGGAGGCTGGACTCGCCGAGTCCATGCTGACTCGGCAAGTCCAGGCTTGACTCGACGAGTCAACTCGTTAGATGGAGGGTATCTCGGGTTTTCATGCTATTTTTGCTTATGGATAGTTACCTTATCATGTTAGATCAATATTAATCTGATTATATGATGTATTTGACTATAATTTTGATCTAATTGAAGATATTTATCAATTAATAAGATAATTGTTTCCTTATATGATAATTGATTAATTATTTAGAGTAAATTGATAAATTGTTTTGCAAGAAATCATTAAATAAATCAAATATGGATAATTATGTGATTAAATGTTAATTTGAATTATTTTTTATTTGATCCTTGTTGTTATGAAAAGTTTCATATTTTGCCCTTTAGGTTTTATAGTTTAAATTTGAACCCAAAAGTTTTGTAGTTTTGAAATTTAAATAGTTAAAACCCTAATGTTTTGAAAAAGGTTTCAAAACTTGCCCTCAAGTTTTGGAATTTAAATTTTTGACTAAATAGTTTAATTTTGATGTATATTTAAATTCTAAACCCTAATGTTTTGAAATGTTTCAAAACTTGCCCTCAAGTTTTGGAATTTAAAAGTTGATTAAAAGTTTAATTAGGAATGTTAAATTCTAAAACCTTAGTAATGTTTTGAAAAGTTCAAATCACACCCTTATGGTTTTATTAATTAATTAAGGTGTATAAATAAAAGAAGTTTAATAAATCCATAAAAGTTTAGGTTTACAATTTAATTGAATTAAAAGTATAATTATTAATTTTTAACCACCTAGTATTTTAAAAGTGTAAAATACACCCTATACTATATATATAACATTAAAAGTCTAACATTATATATATGTATGAGTAAAAGTCACTTTTACCATTATTAGGCCTCATTCACGAAGCTGGTCTATAAGGGGTGTTTAAGGAAATTGCCTATAATATGGCGATTGAATGGGTATCCACTCTTACCCACCGCACTCTTGACTAGTGGAGGGTCGTTAGCCGAACGGGTAGGATAGGACGAAACCTTCCATTATAAGTATAATGAAATACAAAGTAACTAAATGTTTTTCAAATTCCCAATCTTAGTTACTTAGGCAAAGTGAATTGATGCAATTCCATGAAATTACACTTTGTGCCCTTGCGAAGACGTTAGTGGAGCATGTGTGGTTTGCCGGCACACTAAATGGTTCTAAGCAAAGGTAGCAAAGGGTGACTCAATGTTTGTCATAGTTAGGTGGAGCGTGTGTGGTTTACCGGCACATCGAATAGGTGACTGTAACATGTGAGGGCACCATGTAAGTTTGCATGGTTGTTCACACCAGCTTTGTGATCCTCGGCATCCCAGTCACAAACAAGAGGGGCATATTGAGATTTAAACATGCCATTGAAATGTTCAATGAATCTCAAAGGTTCTAGGAGTTTTCATAGATTTAAAACTTAAATTTCTTTTTCATTTTTCATGGTGGAAATTAGTGAATCATCATTCACTTACCTTCAAATATTATGCAACTAGATTACGGCATCCCTTTTCTAGGTTGTAGCGTATTGTATTGGGTTCTAGTCTTAGTATCTCATTTGGGTGATTTACTAAGGACTCAATCGATCAACTAACTTGAATTTGTTTTCTCCCAGTTTGTAGATGTCAAAGTTCGACAGCTATGGTCTTCTCAAATCCCGTGGAACAAGCATTCCACATGAATATGATATTCCACGATTCGATCGAGGAACAAGAAATCATGCTTCACTTCATCCTCATCCTCCACCAATTGTTCTCCCTAACCCACAAGATCGAAGAATTGAAAGGTTCAACATCACTAAGGCCCTATTGGAAATGAAACATGAAGATGGTAAATCCGTGTGTGCCCACATTCTAGGAATGAAATCACACATCGATAGGTTGATCATGTTGGGTGTGTCATTCCCGAAAGAGTTGGCTGTAAATTGGGTTTTGCAGTCACTTCCTGAATCATATAATGAGTTCAAAAGAAAGTATTATATGATGGATCATGACGATAACCTCATTGACCTAACTTACATGCTCATTGCTGCTGAATCAGAAATGATTTGGCGAAGCAATGGAGCGTATTTGTTGGGAAAGTCAGCCGACCATGATTTCGAGGATGTTCTAGGAGAACCGACCTGCGTTTGCTGCTGAGAGAAAGGGCGTTCGATACAAGTCTGCCCAGAGAGCCTGAAGAGTCCAGAAGATGGAAGAGTCAAAGAGTATGGCTGTGGTTCAGGTAAAATCCACTATCTAACTCCATTAAGTTCCTATTCGTTGATTCAAAATACATGATGTGATAAGATTGCATTTGAATGTTTTTGTAGGATTGATGAAAAGAAAGGAAGCTTGATGAAAGAGCAAGATGAGTCTAATTACAAAGAAATGGATCTCAATCGCATGGACTTGAAGATTAGATTTTGAGCTTATATATTTATGATAGAATTGTTAGGAATATTCGACTACATAGTTTTCGATGGATTTTGCATTGTAAGGACAAATGTTTTCCGCTGCTTTTATAAATAAAATAAATTTTGTTTGACTTATTTATTTATTTGTTTCCTTGCAATGAAATCGTTATGAAAATTGATGTTTACATATTTCTACAACGAATGGATATGATTCTTAGTTATATTATTTATGGAAATGTCTAGAATTTACCAAATAGGGAGAGTTTCTCATCGCCCAAATTTCAATTGGATAGAAATTTGGAATCACGCAACTTGGTTGCATGATGAATGAGAAATTTCATATTTGGAAATTAGACTAATTCATTGACAAAGTGTCAAGTGAAGGACTAGGAGATCGAGTACACAAAGTTGCGTGTTGATCAAGTCCACCATAAAAGTAACAAAGATATTTGTCATGACTTACTAAAGGTTTAGTAAATATGATTATACTTATAAGATTAAGTATAATTCGGAATTGATTAAAAAGGTTTAAATCAATAGCAAAACGAATAAGAATCAAGTAGGTAGAAAGATAAAAGTTTCTCCATTCTAAGAAGAAGGGAAAGTACCTTTTATGCTTTATGATAGGTCTTTATGATTAAGAACCATATCTTAATTGATCCTCTAAGTAAGTCTTAGTACAATTTTATGAAGAGGAATCAAGAATTGAAGAAATTGTTAAATCAAGAAGTCAACCATAGTTCGTTCCAATAACAAGTCTTAGAGTTAAGATTGTGACAATAAGTGACAAATATTAAGAAGGTTTATAACATTCATTAAATGTGGAAAGTTGTGATGTCTTGGATAAGACAAAGGCCAACTAGGACAAATTTATGAAGTGTTTTTGATAAAAACTACACTAACTCTTGAATATTTGTTTGTCAAGAATTGTTTATTGACAAGAGAATCTTATATGTCAATGAGTCAGTGGGAGTCTTAATGGTCTTGAAAGATTTCAAGAACAAATCAAATAAACCTTATCGATCATCATTAGCATACGAGTTGAGTTTTACAACCTATCGTGTTGACAATATTTTGATTCTGTGCTGTTCCAATTGAGTTAATTATGCATGTGAGTCCTATGAGTTTTCATTTTGAACGCATAAAAGGCAAAGCACCTTAATCAATGAAAGGTATATTGATAGGAAAATGTGAGCTGCTTAACTGCTTGGAAGACGTGGTGGGCAGCTATGCTACCATAAGGCAAGAAATCAAGATTAAAAAAGTTTGGTCCATATGAGTTTGAATTTGTCGTAAACTTTGGTTTTAACAAATTCACATGGATAGGAACACATACACCGTTTAAATCTAAGTGTCATAAGATTTCCTCCTTCATGAAAATGATTGTGAGGAAATGCTTTCACTAAGAAAGATTTTAAGAATATAGTGATTGTAAAGTTGCATTCTCGAATTCAATTATGGTTACGGTATCCCTTTCCATGATTTGAATTGTGAGGTTTGACAATTAGTCTTAATTGTTTAGTCACACATATGAACTATCTAAGGCAAAGGTGTATAAGCTTAAGAGGCCTTGATAAAAGATTATCAAAGAATTATGTATTAGAAACATGGACTTAAGAAATTCAATAGGTATTGTTTTTCTGGAAGTTAAGATGTTTTGAATACATGTCGAAGCTAGTGGGAGCATAAGTGTTATGTTTTTATAGTAATCATCATGATACTGGGAGCATAAATGTTATGATTGTATGATTATTAAGGAAAGTATTGCAAGTTGGCAATATTAATTATAGAAAACAAGAGTTATTCTTTGCAAATTTGTAAGGATGGAATAGTTGTTTTGCTATAATTTTGGGAGAGAATATTATGCTTCATTTCAAATCTAAAGGCTTAGGTTGAGAAATGTTGATAAATTTAGTCAAAGGTACATAGTGTGTTCTTATGATTATGGCATTCCTCTTCACAATTCAAATTTTGAGAACATAGCAAATAAAACATTATGCATCGTGTCCCATACGCTTCGGGTAAAGGATTGATTGCAAATGCTTTAATATTTGACCATTCTAAAATTTTCCAAATGTCTAGCACATTTAGAGGGAAAAAGGACTAGGATCGGTTTTGACTAAAATAAGTAAACAACTATCAAAGGACAATCCAAAGTTCGACGACGATTGGTTGTTTGTGAGTAGTTGGAAGTATGGTATTGAATGGACCATATCGACATTATTATGAATAAATAAGATTCTATTAAGAATAAGTTTTCATATGGAAAATATGGAAACGTGTCCATATTGGGAATTGAATATTGAAAATCTATGTCTAGATTAGAAACTTTTATGCAAAAGGATGTTCAAAGGAATGTACTTTGAGTGAGAGACATCATATCTAAAGAATTGTCTTGTAACAATCTCCGAATAGAAGATTTTGTAATATTATTGGCAATAGTCTTTGTGATTTTGGTGCAGTGACATTACGAAAGAATCATTGCATAGAATGTTAGAATCTAGCATATTCTATAAGTAGCAAGAATTTGATATTCTTTCACTTATGAAAAAGGATTTGGAGTTGTGAAATGAGAATGATTGGAAATGTGTTCAATTTGATCTATTTCACAAAGTAAGAACCATAGGTAAACATTTTGTGCATGCTATGAGCATGGGATAAGTGTAGAAATTCAAGTAAGAAGTTGATTATCCGAAACGACAAATAATGAGTAATCAATATGGTGATAAATAAAAGGAGTTTTATTTGTACTCAAAGGTTTGAGGCCATATGGGATTAGTATTATTCTTGTGTTTCACTTTGCATGTTTTGACTTCCTGAATAATTTAATTGGTTAAGAACAGTCAAATTATTCGAACGGGCCACAGTCGTTCATATGTTGGAAGTAGGTATGAATGAAGACTGTCGTGAATTGGTGTGTGGATTGTCCAAAAGAGTATTAGACATAAGAAAATGTTTGCTGCAACGTTCATGAGTGCTTATGAATATGAGTTTAAGCATTGGATTAAACCCACACTCACTTGGATCACTCAATGGATTGTATCACAAGTGATTGGTGAGACAATAAAATCTTATATTCTTGAAACCGAGATGTGTGAGTTGTATCTTGCTAATCGGTTGCACATTGATAATATGAAAACGCACTAGTAACGTGGTGTTATAAAACATATTGTTGTGTGTGATTCGGTGAGTGAGTGCAAGCAAGCATTGTATCAAAGTTTATCCATTCCTTTTATCCAAAGAAGGATAAAAGCGATATCTTTGGGCCCCTCGATGATTTAGTAATGACAAACGTAAATGCTCGGCCGGGCTAGGGCTAATTTGATTTGTTCAATTAGTCAGTTGTCATAAATCGGGAATCGAGAAATAGAACAAAGATAATGATTAGAAATCATATCTCAGACGATATCTAGAATGGAGGAATATATGATCCCTTATCTAAGGACACGCATATCTGATAGGATCAGAGTTGACAGCGGCTTTGGAAAGCTACGATTGCAGATCAGGATCTGAAGTCATACATAGAATAGTTATTAGACTTATCCAAGTGGGAGACTGTTGGATTAGTGTCTAAGTCCATAACTATTTTGGTATGTACTTGACCCGATGGTGCATGGTCCTTTTGGGTTGCCTTCACCAAAGCAACTTGATAGGATGAATTATGGAGAGAAAGGATTAAATATGATTTATTAACGTATTATGAGAATAATATATTAAAGGAGAAATCATATTGTTTAATTAATATTAGTCAATAATTAATTAGTAATTAGTTTTGTGACTAAAAGAGATTAATTAAACTTAAGGGACTGGAATTGTAATTATAAGATAATTGCAATTTGGGCCAAGGATTGCCTTATATTATAAGGTGGATGAATTCTATGGGGAAGCCCATATAAAATCGTCCAAGACTTAAAGAAAGGGCTCCATGGGTTGCTTAGGGCTTAAGCATCCAAATTAGGGTTTCCTTGTTAGATAACCCTAATAGCCCAACTATATAAAGACCCCTTAAGGCTCAAAAAACGTGGCTAAGATTTGTGTTAGGGTTTCACATGGTTTTAGGCAGCCTCCATCCTCTCTCCTCTTCATCCTCTTGCTTATGGTGTTTGTGAACCATTAGAGGAGTGACAATTGTGACTCTAAGCTTTCTAAAGTCAATACAAGGAGATTTGTGATTGTTATTGCTACATAACAATCAAGGTAACATTATAAACTTATTCTCATGTTAATATGATTATTTGAATGCTAGAATTAGGGTTTATAGTCTTGGATAACTTGCATATACAATAGAGAAACCTAGATCCAAGCTTTAGGGTTTGTATGAGCACATATGATGTTCTTAGGACCAAAACCCATCATATTCACCACGTCGTAGGTCATAAAAATGATCCACAATCACTTTGGCCATGTCACGTCATGGGGGCACCTATCCTACATCGTGGCCAAAAAACTCAAAATTAATTTTTGAATTAATTATACCTGAATTCTGAATGTTACAACTCTCATCCACTTGATTCGGTCTTCATCCTTGAAATCTACCGATGCAAATAACTCTAGGTAATGATCCCTCATCTCCCCCCAGGTCCCCATGTCCACTTCGAACCCTTCTGGTGTTGTTGCACCTTTACCAAACCCACCACATTGTTGCGCAAGGTCATCGTCTTCATGATGAGAATTGCCACCGGGCTCTCCACATAGTCCAGGCACTCATCAAACTGAATTTCATCCAAGGGTACCAATGTGGAATCATCAACTAAGCAGTTCCATAGCTAAGGGACATTGAAAGTGTGGTGGATCTAACTAAGTTCATCAGGCAAATCCAACCGATCTTCAAGTTGTTAGATTTTATGTACTCTAACATCACTATGGTGCACATACAACCCTAATGCTTTGGATCTAAGTTTTCTCCAGTTATATAGGTAATAAAATATCCAAAGCATGAAGCCTACAACTAGCATACAACTTGATACTTGAATCATAAAAGTAGATTAGATGACTACCTCTTTGTTGTAGCTTGATGTATTTGGCCTTTAAGAACTTAGGACACCAAGTGTGATGCCTCAAATGGTTCACAAGACACCATGAACAAAGGAGGACTTGAGAGAGACGTTTGGAGACACAAAATCAGTTATGATTCTATTAAAATACTTAGGTCAACCGATTTTTGATAAGGGGTAACATTTATATAGTGTAGGATACCAATGGTCATGTGTAAACCCTAATCCATACATATAGGCTTATGATCCATAACCCATGTCGACTAACTCTTCATGGACTCTTACATAAACTTAGTCCATCATGGATCAAAAGTCCAAACCATATGTATCACTAATTTACATAATTTGTCCCCGCTAATTTAATTAGTCTCTTTTGATCATTAAATTAATTCCAAATTAATTATTGATCAATACTAATTAAATACTATGATTTCTCAATTAATATATTATACTTATAATATATTAGTAAATCATAAATAACCTCTTTCTCAAGTATCCACCCTATCTGATTGTCTTGGTGAATGCAACCCAAATGGACCATGCTACTCTCGGTTCAAGTACATACCGATTACAGTTATGGGCTTATACACCTAAGCCAACACAAGCTTCCCTACCCGATTGACAATTGTGAAAGGAACAACATACTTGGGCCCAATTTTCTCCTCTTACAGAATCAAATGAAACCTTTCCAAGGTGACACCTTTAGAAACACGTAATATCTGACCTCAAACTCGAGGTCTGAATGCCGACAGTCAGCATAACTCTTCTAGTGACTTTGCACGGTCTACAACCGATCATGCACCTGTTTTATTAACTCAGTGGTCCTGTGTACTATGTTATTACTCCCCATAAATCGATGCTCGACCTCATGCCAACAAACCGGGGTCCGACATTTACTTCCGTAAATCATCTCGAAGGGAGGTTGATCAATCCAGGCCTGATAACTGTTGTTTTATGAGAACTCGTCTAATTGAAGAGAAGTATCCTAGCTCTCACTAAAGTCTAAAGCACATGCCATTAGTATATCCTCGATTGTCTAAATAGTCTGCTCACTCTTTTCGTTAGTCTGAGGGTGGTATGCGGAGCTGAAAAGTAACTAAGTACCTAACTCCTTATGAAACCTCCTCCAAAACCCGGAGCTGAAACGAACATTGCGATTGAAAACCACTAAAACTGAAACCCCGTGTTGAAATATTAGCTCCTTGATGTAGACTTCATCCAACTTTTCAGCGAAAATGCTCTTAGAAATAGGGATGAAATAAGCACTCTTGGTCAATCTATCAATAATAACCTAAATAGAATCAACTCCACGTTCGATCATTGGCAACTTTATGATAAAGTCCATGGTGATTTCATCCTATTTCCATGCGGGAATAGATAAAGGATGCATCTTTTCATGGAGTCTCTAAAGTTCAGCCTTGATTTTCCAGCAAGTCAAGCACCACTCCACATACCATGCTATCTCTATTTTCATGAGGGACTACTAGTAGCTCAATCTCATGTATCTACACATCTTTGTGGCCCCTGGATGGATCAAAAATTTCGAATTGTGATCTTCCTCCAATAATGTTTATCTAAACCCACTAACAATTGGGACCCATAATCTGCTACACCGAGTCAATAATCTTCTAAAAATAATGGAATAATCTTCTATCTTTTTGCTCTCCGGGGCAACCATTCCCGAACAGAGTAGTGCCAGGTCATCGAACCTGGAAGTGTAAGAGACAATATCGGAACCCTTCATCTTCAAGTTCTAGAGTTCGTGTTCTAACTTCTGCATTTCGCCCCGAGGGTAGTACTCAGCCAGCAGAAGTTCCTTCATGGCTTCCCAACCCATGGCATTAGCTACGGGTAAAGTTAGGGATTTGACTCGGCCGTTCCACCAAGTCAGGGCTTTGTCGATAAAGGTGCAGGCAGCAAACTTCACCTTATCAGATTCTGAGCAGGCACAAATTTCAAAGATGGATTCGATCTTCTCGAACCATCGGGTGAGGGAAATGACACCTCTAGTGCCATCAAAGGATGTAGGTTTTGCGTTCATGAAATCTTTGTAGGAACCCCCTCTTTGGTGTCCCTGACTATCTTCTTGGTTCTGGGGCTGGGGACCACCTCCTGAACTATTGGGGTTTCTTTGTGACATGGCGGCTACCATTGCGGCAGTAAGAACTGCCTGAAGCGATGCAAGATCAAATTGAGGAGGAGGTGGTGGCGGAGGAGGATTGTTGTTGTTCTTTGCGCTGGGTCTCTTTCTTGGAGGCATCTTGATCTAATAAGATTAGGAAAAGAGAGGATGGTAAGTCCTCTGGATTGAATCAAGAGGTGTGACAGATATATATTTCAAATAAGCGATAAAGCAGGAAAGAGTTAGCAAAACAGATGATTTATCGCTTGAGAAATGATCAGGGAAACAACACTCGACTGAGGATTTCTAACAAGGATTGGCTCGAGAAATACTCCCATAGTATTTCATGGTTTGCTTACGACACTGGCTCGGTGTTTGTGGCATCTGGGTAAGTTTTAGGCATGTTGCACACCACAGTCACTCCCAAGCACATGTTGGTCGCGTCTCGAATGAATATAGTTGGCCAGGCTATATTGATCCTAGACACGACTACATAACTACCCAGGTTTAACCGCAGTACACAACACCCATTTTCTTATGTTTTGTTCTACTTGTAGTTACGGATCTCGACGGTTCGATATACTTATATACTTTCGAAAATACTTATATTTTGAAGGATACTTTTAGTTCAGAGCACTTAGGCCCCTTAGTGTTTATAGTTTTATACCATGTAAGGTTTGTTATACTTAGTTCACTATAAACAAGGGCTCTGATACCAATCTGTCACACCCCGAAAACCGAAGGCGGAAACATTTCCGGGGTTGACTCCACGTTGAGTATCAAACCAATGCACATAGTAAACAAACACTACTAGAAAAAAGCCCTTTAATGACGCACAAATAATGACACTCGCTGATAGAGGACGCGCATTTGTGGGTGCCCTAAAAATAATGTTATCTCTCTTAAAATATAAAGGATTTAAAACACGCATTTTTGCGTGCCCTGGAATTAGTGTCTAAAAAAAACACGGAGGGCACCTATAATAAAATGTGTGTCGTCTAAGGCTGTCACTTTATAAATTTTAATAGCCGCGCGTTCCATCCGGAGGGAAAAATGAAATCCCAATTACTTAAAAACCCCGCCTCCCCTTTTTAGGGCTTTTTTCAAGAACTTGCCCCGCCTTCCTCTACTGCACGTTCTTTCTTCTACATCTCCACCGCCCGATCACTCTATCCTTCCCTTCTCTTTGCAAATCCTAAGTTGGCACCTTCACCATCGAACCCAAGGATCTGAGAGTCTGGAGTACGATTGATGATATCCAATCATCGGCGACTCTATAATAATTCTTTCTCATACTCAAACCCTAGATCTTGCCTCCTTCCATTCTACATCTCTATGGCGACCACGACTCAACAGAAACTCCACCATTCTACATCTCATACTCGAACCCTAGATCTCGCCTCCTTCTGTTCCTATATCCCTTTGGCACTTACCGATTCTTGTCCCTTCCCCGAGACAAACGTCGGTTACCTAAACTCAAATCCTCTAAGGATACCTGCTCCACCATTTTATTTAAGGTGATTTCATTTTCGAGATTTGATTATGTGAGCCCTAATTTGCATTCAGTTTTTATTTTTCTATCAAGATCACATGGTTTGATTTGTGTAAGAGTTTTTTCTGATTTGGGTAGTTTGTCTTTCCAAATTTTTGTTAAAAGTCATTTTATTTTTTAAATATACAATCAAGTACTTTCCCATAAGATTTTGAATACACAAGTTCTTCCAATCGCTGCTTGTTTTTATCGGAAGTTCAATCAAATATGTATATATCGCAAGTTCCTCCAATCGCTGCTTGCGCACGTATGAAAATAAATGAGAGGGAAGCACTTTTTCCTCTTTAAATCAGCAGAGCACGATTCCATCTTTTTCACCTGTTCGACACTTCCCTATGCTGCCACTTCTCTCCTCCTCACTGCGACCACAAGAGCATCATATCGTCTTCCCAATCACGCCTTCCTCATTGTAAATTTAGTTAAGAAGGTACAAGATTTCCTCAAGTAATTGATCATTCTCTTCATCTCTTTTTCAATCCAATTTTCTGTGGATTTTTTTGTTATGGTTTTCTAGTTCTTCATTTGGCCTTCATCTAGTGTTTTTTTAATTCGCTTCCAAATCTTCATTGTCTCTCATTATCTGATATTAATCCTCCTTTCCTTTCTTTCTATTTCTTTGTTGATGATTCCATTTGTGGTTTGTAAGTGCACATAATGTGTTCGATGTATTGCCTCATTGACATTCTTTATGGTTTTTGACTTAAATTTATGTTCTGATCCTTACCTGTCAGTTTCTATCTCGATTTGCAGCAGACCAACTTTTGGAGATGCAGAAATAGACAGAGCATCATTGAAGATTGGAGAAAAGATTGCATCTGGATCATGTGGTGATTTGTACGTGTACACTGTTTTTTTCCAATTGCATTCCTAATTCTTACAAGTATCTTAATATCAGTTATTTTGTTTGTTGAAAGATTCCATGGAGAGTACCTTGGTGAGCATGTTGTTGTCAAGATTCTTAGATATGAACATTTAAATGATGAAACATTGGGGAATGAATTCTCTCATAAAGTAGCAGATCCAGGCTTTATTTATTTATTTATTTATTTATTTGCATTTAAGCATAACTAATATAAGGAAGGGTAAAGGGTGTACCATGAAGCCTCATCTCTCTGTTTGAGTCTTGTCTCCATTTACATGTTAGGAAGCTGTTAATGGTAGAAAATGAAACATAATTAAATTTTATTTATAATTTTTTTTATTGTTTTATGACAGGTGTGAGTGTGAAGAAGGATGTGATCGTGACAATCTCTTCTTGTGCATGGGTTTGTTATGAATCAGATGGTGAAATTGAGGCTCTACATGAATGGCTGGAAGATGATGATGCAAAAGAGAAACAACTGAAAGAAAACATTAAAAAATGGCAAAGGAAAAAATCCAATGATTTAAATGATGATCACATTGTGGGTCAATTTGCACTTTAGTTCAGGTCATTGGTTCATTCCATAAATGTAAGGGCAGAAATGGAATAGAAATTTGGGGAAATATTTCGGTGTGAGTGCTTGGAATTAGTGGGACCTACTTGAAACCATTGTTTTTCATGCCACTACACATTTTCAACTAATGAGCAACTCATCAGTGTGAGAATGAGGGTATAATTGGAAAAAAAAAACCGTGTGAAGTTCATGGGGGTATAATCGGAAATAACTACTTGTCTTTACCAAAATTAACTGGGAAAGCTTATGAAATTCTTCAGTTTCTTAAAATAAATTTCGTGGATATTAAAGCTGCTCTTCCGGATGAATCTTTTAGACCTTTAAGAAAAGACCCCTTCAGGCTACGGATTTGGCGTGCGTTTCTGAAACCAGCTAAATAAATTAATGAGGTAAGCTTGTTAAAATTATCGTTTTGCCCTTGTTTTAACTTTTTCAATGACTTTTTAGAGTAAAATACAATTTTGGCCCATGAGTTGCACACCTTTTTATCAACTTTAGTCCCCTAAGTTGCACACCTTTTTATCAATTTTAGGGTAAGCATTTATTTTTTACATCTACAACTCTATTTTGCCCAAATAGATTATGTATGCAATATATGGTAATAATGTTTGGAACATTACATATTTACATTTAGGTTTACAATATCCAAGGATGACACAATTATTCTTGATGGGCTTGGCGACAAAAAAGGAATTGAAGAAAGATGTGAACAAGTATTACAATAGCTTTTTAACAATATATTTAATTTATGTACCTAATCTTCCTAACATGTACTATTTTGTGTTTCTACAGTTGAGATCATCAATTGAATTGAGCACTTCTGATTATGACAAGGAGAAGCTCCAAGAGAGATTAGCAAAAATTTCTGGTGGTGTTGCCGTTTTGAGGGGACGATTCTTATTTTTGTTTTATTTCTAAATAATTTTGTTATGTAAATGATGTGTTGCTGTGATTGGTCAGATTGGAGGAGCAAGTTAAGTTGAAGTTGGTGAGAAGAAGGATAGAGTTACTGATGCTCTAAATGCTACAAAGGCTGCAGTTGAAGAAGGAATTGTGCCAGGTTGATTAAATCATGTCCACACATGCTATTTACTAAGTATTTATTTTTAATTGTGATAATGATATCAAAAAATATACAATATAATATAGGTGGTGGTGTTGCTCTTCTATATGCTTCAAAGGAGCTTGATAATCTTGTTACAGCTAATTTTGATCAGAAGATTGGTGTTCAAATAATTCAAAATGCTCTCAAGGTAATCCCCCCTTCATCCTATTAAAAAGCAGCTAGTAGTGTAGTTTTATTGTATATCTATTTTGTTGCTGGCATTTTATTGTTTATTGGTTGTGTATGTGAAGGCACTGGTGTACACAGTAGCTGCGAATGCAGGAGTAGAGGGTGTTGTTGTTGTTAGGAAACTATTAGAGAAAGATAACCCCGACCTTGGATATGATGCTGCTAAAGGTTCTCTTTTTCTCTCTCTTTGTTAAAAATATAAAATTTTCTTTTTGTTACAGTCAGTAATCATGATCAGTTGCAAACCACAAGTGGATGAGCTGAGAACTGTAAAGGACCACTGGAATTTACTTGTGTACACTGACTTTAGAGGCTATAGTCCACAGACATGGGATTCTATGTGATGCTGGAATCCTGATTGCATGAATTCATGGGATTGAATCTCATTGAGTTTCTACTATTGAGTATATGTGGGAGTGAAAAGCAAGGGGTAGTTATGGTATTTATGATTAGGTGGGATGACATAAGTTCTTAGAAGGAAAAGTCATTTTCCCTTTTGTTTTTAAACAATTTCTTTATAAATAATAACTCGCTTTTGTTGACATCAACATAATGAAAATTCATTCTCGCTGAAAACCGTGGCGGATGGTCAGGTGCTTTTACACTCGGTAAGTTTGGTTTTCTAAATTCTTGTAGTTTTTTTAATCTGAATTTGTTTTTTTAATGCTATAGAACTCGGTTAATTCCCGGGCTTTGAGAATTCCATTCCCGTGGTTGGTCTTTAATGAGAAGATCAAAGCGAACTCTGTTTTTCTCCTGGATATGACTGTTGTTTCCGATTCCGTCATGCTACTGTTTGGTGGAAGCATCTCAAAAGGCGATATAGAGAGTCTATTACCTTTTCTTACTCCATTCCTTTTTGATTCCATTCCATTTCATGATATGAAACAGGATGGGCACTTGAAAATGTTGGGAGGATACTTGGAGTTCTTCATGGAACCTTCATTGGCTGAACTGTATCACAACTTAAGAAAAGATCTCTATGAGTTATTCCAGTATAAAGTAAGTAATGTATCCTCTCGTATTCATTATTACTAAAATAATGATCTGGAACATTTCTTGTATAAAACTATACATAATCGGTGTGTTTTATTATGATTACAATAGTAATCTGAGTTTTTTTGAATAAAGTAGTTTTTTGATACTTCTGTTTATGGTAGTGGGTTTCCACGTGCAGCTGATGAAAGACCATCACCATTGGTATATATAGCTTGAGTATATCTGTGGCTTAATCTTAATAATAATTCAATTTTATATTATCTTATTGTCAAGCTTGTTTAGTAAGCTTAAGAAGAGTAAACATGGTATCCTTATCTTAGTTGCAGTCAAACTACAAGCTTCTGGGGCCAATTCAGTTGCTGAGACATTTTTTGAATTCAAACACCTTCTTCTTATGTATAAGTTCAATAGCAAATTCAGTACTTTCTTGTGTATAAGTTCTATTAGAAGACAAACATATTTTTGATCCCTTTGATATTTATCCATTTGTCTACTATTGGAATGATTATTTCTATGACATTAACAAGTGCAATGTATTATATTTTTTGTATATGGTATTTTATTTTTTATTATGAGACAAGAAATGGAAATTTAATTTGAAAATTAGTACATCTATAAATAATTTTTTTTAAACATTTAAAATTTTGATACGCAAAAATGTGTGTCGTCTTCATTTATGACATGGCCTTTCTTGACAAGGGCTTTCTTGATACGCATTAGGTGTCATTAACACGCGCGTCGTAAGGTTATGACACGCGAATGCCTGTCGTCTTCCTTTATGACAGGGTCTTTCTTGATACGCATTGCGCATCGTAATTGCGCGTCGTAAATGCGCGTCGTCTCTCTTTATGACAGGGCCTTCCTTGACGCGCATTTGAGCGTCGTCTGAGCCCTTTACGATGCGCAATGAGCGTCGTAAAAGGCTGTTTTTCTAGTAGTGAAAGTAGAAAACCATTACATTACATATATAAAAGTTTACATTTGTTTCAAAAGTAAATTGTACTAGTGTGATACATAGCATATATGAACAAAATGAGATGAGTCTACTACGTACTCCGTCTTCGCCAAAAGTGATCGTCGGGTACCTGTCTAATGCGGACCTGAGAATACAAGCGGTTTGAAAATCAGCATAAAGCTGGTGAGTTCATAAGCGGTTAGTTTTCTGAAAGTGATCGTCGGGTACCTGTCTAATGCGGACCTGAGAATACAAGCGGTTTGAAAATCAGCATAAAGCTGGTGAGTTCATAAGCGGTTAGTTTTCTGAAAGTTTTACGAGTTCCTTTGGTTTCCTGAAAAGCGGTTATCCAAGAAAATCCCATATTTTCTTAAAAGTAATGTTTACCAAATCCAAATTGTAATGTAAAAGATGTATAATGAAAATATGATTGTTCTTATGAATTGTAAAGTTTAGTTATTTAACTTGTCACACTTTTCTGGTTATGTACTACGATTACTCAGAAGAATCCTATATTTTCCTACATGTGTATGTGTGTACTATTACCGATTCTATGTGTACGAACTGTTACCGATTTCGATTATGTTCAATGTTATCCCCAGGAAAACCCCATGTTTTCCTGAATGTGTGGGTGTGTGAGTTGTTACCGATTCCAATTATGTTCAATGTTATCCCCAGGAAAACCCCATGTTTTCTTGAATGTGTGTGTGTGAACTGTTACCGATTCTGATTATGTTCAATGTTATCCCCAGGAAAACCCATGTTTTCCTGAATGTGTGTGTGTGAACTGTTACCAATTCTGATTATGTTCAATGTTATCCCCAGGAAAACCCCATGTTTTCTTGAATGCGTGTGTGTGAACTATTACCGATTTCGATTATCCTTAAATGTATATTAGTTTTATTACATACATAAAACTAATAAATAAGTGTAAATTGTTAATAATCTTGATTGCGAGTCCTTAACTATACTTCAGACTAGATATGACTCGGGCCAGGGCCAGTATCCTTTTTATGACTTTCGTCACCCTTGAACCTTTCGGTTCGGCTGTAGCTAGCAGTCAGGTGTGGGATTTTCAGTCCTGTATAGATCTATACACTCAAGCCACGCTCTCTTACCTTCGGAGATTCTGGTTATAGGGGTAGTCCTCCACTCTCTCGAGCCAAGGAAGTGTTACAGAGGACGTGTCTCCAATCTTTAAGATTTCCCTTTACTTCTCGTTCCTAGGGAAGTAGTACCTATGACTACCTAACTTCTAATGGATCTTGTCCTTTACACTCGAGCCTAGGTGTTTTATTAAGGACATTACAATGTTTTATGTATTCTAAAAGTGTTTGTCCTTTACACTCGAGCCTAGGTGTGTTATTAAGGACATTACGATTGATTTATATTTTCTAATGGTGTCTATCTTTTATACTCATGCCTAGGGTTTTTTATTACAGACTTTACATATGATTTATAATCTCAATCAATATAAGTGTGAACAATCAATTGTAAAGTATACAACATAACATTATATAATAAGAATTGAAAATCGGTTTGAATAAACAACTCTGTGAATTAAAACAGTTTGTTAGTAAGTTTTCAATTCTTAAAAGTGTGAGAATGAAACCATTTAAAATGAAATAATGAATTTAAGTACAATATATCCTTGTACTTTTTCTTGCATTCCCCCCTGAAAACATTTAAAACCCATTGAAAAAAGGGTAGGGGTATGAACTCACCGGTTGAAGAGCGTGTCGGTTTGGATCCTAAATGTCGGTTCTAGGTTTACAAACGCACAAGATTCCTATTTAATACAAAATGGTATACAAATATAGCTAATTCGATTTATAAACTCTAATTAGATAGGATATTACACTCCAGTGAGCGAAAACACTTCAAAACAAGTGTTTGGAGTGACCCGGGTGACATCTACGGACGTGTATTGATGCGAGGGACTTGGGATTTGAGTTTACTCTTCAAGAGTAAACTTCCTAATGAGTTTTCGGCCATATACACCACTCACACATGAGTTCACGGTCGTGAACTCATGTTGACAAGATTTATGGTGCTTAATGGGTTAATAACACTTGGGGAAGGGTTGGAACAATTTTATTTAAGGCATGGAATGAATTTAAATCACCAATAACAACACTTAAGGGAATTTACGGCCCTAAACATGGAGTTTACAGCCATAAACTCCTATACCCCCATAGACCGATGATTTAATGGCTTTAGATTAATCACATGTGATTCCAATAATTTTTACAAGCCTTGGTATGAATTTAGGGCATCAAATAACACATTTTTAGGAGTTTACGGCCTTGGAGCACATGCTATGGCCGTAAACTCTCAAATGAAGAGTTTTGTTATGTTTAAGGTCCCCAAACTATTTTTGGTTGGTTCTATGATTTATTCCAAGGCTTTTGGTGGTGTTGGATGGCTTTCTAACATGTTTGGAATGTGTTTACACCCATGTTTGAGGGGTTTACGGCCCAAGCATATGTCTTGGCCGTAAACTCATGTAAATCCCTCAAAATCTATGTCTAAGGTGTTCTAGGTCCATTTCATGAAATCATTTAGCCATATCTAAAGTCTAGTTGTGGTTTGGAAGGGTTTTGTTGCTCAAAAACCCCCTTTTCATGTGTTCACGGCCTAAGGCTGTTCCAGGGCCGTAAACATAGGTTTATGGTCCTATTCCATGGTTTAAACTCAAATTTGAAGGCTAGAGGGGTTGTATAACAAGTTAGGGAAGTTACCTCAAAGATTTGAAGCCTCAAATTGATGATTTGGACCCTTAAACTTGGATTTATAAGAGAGGTTAGAGAGAGAGTAGAGAGAGGAAGCAAAAGCTTCAAATGAATGTTTAAACACATTTAAATAGGTCCCAAAACTTGGACACGGAGCTATTATACCCGATACCAGTGTTAGACGGAGCATTTGGTCGCACGCGATTAAGTTGCCGTAACTCGATGTGGTTGATTCTAGAAATGTTCTGATCACTAATATGAGGTGATAAAATGATTTCTAAATGTATTAGGACACTCATTAAGTCATTTTAGATCATTTCCATTTAATGACTTAATTAATTGATGAAATCGGAAACGAATTTGAAAATGACGATTGGTTGATCGGAATGAGTTACGAAAAGGGTTATAAGCAGTGATATGAATTTCGGGTTGTTACATTATCCCCCCGTTAGAGGGAATTTCGTCCTGAAATTCAAAGATTCGAACACAGATCACGAAGTGAAAAGAGATATGAGGATGAATTTACTGCTTCGGGTCCTCATGCTCCTAAGTGGAAATAGGGTCTCCGTTTGACATTTTAGCGAACCCTCACTGTCAGGATGTGGCTATGCTTTGAACGGTCAACCGATCAATCCATGATCTTAATTGATTCATCCATGAAGGTTCGGACTTCCATTGGTTTCGATCTCATCAAGGGATTTCTATGGTTTTCGTCAAGTTGACAATCCTTACTATCAAAGATGTGGAATACCATATGGTTGCTGCTGAGTTCTGAAGATAGCTTGGAGAGGGCTATGGAATCGATTCCTAAAGAGGATCTCGAAGGGTCTAATGTTCCACGAGTCAAGTTTTCCGCACTTCTCAAGGCGTACTATGTCTTTCTAGAGTAAGACTTCCAACAAGAGGGCACATCTTCATGTGGTAGAGTAGCTAAGGGTCCGATGGTCCTGAAAGAGATTTCTGGGACCTGTGGGTTATAGGCCCACGGGTATGGCTGTTTTGTTTATTACATGATCAAGGAAAATGATTCGACCAAAGGGCACTACTACAATCTCGTAGTGATTGTATCAAGTCCTGGTTTCTGTCTTGAACACATCATCCATACTAAGGTTTTGGCTACGAGGTAATTCCAGGGATTTAAGTCGATGCGAGACTTGACTACGCTTTCGGAAAGAATTCTCAAGAATTCTTCGGAAATAGTATCGGGGAAAGAATTGCAGATTTCTCGTTCCTCGATGATCACATGGATGAGGAATACATAGGAAAGACTTTTTAAGCTTTGATGCACGAAGATCATGAGAGTCGGATCAGAGGAAAGTTAAGACGAATAACTTTCTCGAAACTAGGAATAACAGCATGAATGGGGCTCGGTCATTACATGCTAAAGGTGACATCAAAGCATTACATAACAAGTTTGTCAATAGGTCGAACAAAAAAGAATAATTGTTCGGATTGAGGATACAATCTACGGATACGACATAAGCGTTATCGTTCTCACATGATAACCATCTCGACGGCATACATTTTTGGTTATTCACGAACGACAGGGTTTAAAAGATGTTAAAATGGATGGTAAGCGAATTTCTTTTGGTGCTAGAATCGAAAAGAATCATAGGCATAAAATTTTTAACGATGGGAGATATACCTGTCGCAACGGTGGGATCGGTGGCTGTCTCCTCTTGTCCTATCGCTAGAACTCTTCCGGTGTTGCCACATGTTACTGCCTTAGGGCAGTTTCGCTTGAAATGTCCAACTTCTCCACAACCATAGCAGGCCCGACCAATACCCGCTCCGGAAGTTTGACTCGTTGATTGAGTTGGTGTCTTACAGTTTTTCGCCATGTGACCTTTCATACCACAACTGTTGCAAAATACCTCTATACATGGACCAAAAGGAAGGTGATGAGAGTTGCACTTGTCACAACCAGGAAGGGTTCCAGCATACCTACTGGTGGGTTTTCGAGTTGAGGATCCAACAACAGAAACGGCGGCAGGGGACGTGACAGCATGAACTGCCACTGTTTGTTGTCTCTTCGAAGACTCTTGCGATATCTGACTTTCCATCATCTTCCTAAATTTTCTTTTCTCACCACTCCTCTCTGTCGGTTCAGGAGTGGTAGCTGCTTCTTCAAAGTCATCACTATGGTCTATTAGGATTCGTGCTAAACATTTGGCGCTGTCATATGTGTCTGGTCTTGCAGCTATGACATTCCCTTTTGTGGGCTGGGTCAGCCCCTAGATGAATCTATCTATCTTTTTGCTCTCCGGGGTAACCATTCCCTAATAGAGTAGTGCCAGGTCATCGAACCTGGAAGTGTAAGAGACAATATCGGAACCCTTCATCTTCAAGTTCCAGAGTTCGTGTTCTAACTTTTGCATTTTGCCACGAGTGCAGTACTCAGCCAGCAGAAGTTCCTTCATTGCTTCCCAACCCATGGCATTAGCTACGGGTAAATTTAGGGATTTGACTCGGCCGTTCCACCAAGTCAGATCTTTGTCGATAAAGGTGCAGGCGGCAAACTTCACCTTATCAGATTCTGAGTAGGCACAAATTTCAAAGATGGATTCGATCTTCTCGGACCATCGGGTGAGGGAAATGACACCTCCAGTGCCGTCAAAGGATGTAGGTTTTGCGTTCATGAAATCTTTGTAGGAACCCCCTCTTTGGTGTCCCTGACTATCTTCTAGGTTCTGGGGATGGGGACCACCTCCTGAACTATCGGGGTTTCTTTGTGACATGGTGGCTACCATTGTGGCAGTAAGAACTGCCTGAAGCGATGCAAGATCAAATTGAGGAGGAGGTGCTGGCGGAGGAGGATTGTTGTTGTTCTTTGCGCTGGGTCTCTTTCTTGGAGGCATCTTGATCTAATAAGATCAGGAAAAGAGAGGATGGTAAGTCCTCTGGATTGAATCAAGAGGTATGACAGATATATATTTCGAATAAGCGATAAAGCAGGAAAGAGTTAGCAAAACAGAAGATTTATCGCTAGAGAAATGATCAGGGAAACAACGCTCGACTGAGGATTTATAACAAGGATTGGCTCGAGAAATACTCCCATAGTATTTCATGGTTTGCTTACGACACTGGCTCGGTGTTTGTGGCATCTGGGTAAGTTTTAGGCATGCTGCACACCACAGTCACTCCCAAGCACATGTTGGTCGTGTCTCGAATGAATATAGTTGGTCAGGCTATATTGATCCGAGACACGACTACATAACTGCCCAGGTTTAACCGCAGTACACAACACCCATTTTCTTATGTTTTGTTCTACTTGTAGTTATGGATCTCGAAGGTTCGGTATACTTATATACTTTTGAAAATACTTATATTTTGAAGGATACTTTTAGTTCAGAGCACTTAGGTCCCTTAGTGTTTATAGTTTTATACCATGTAAGGTTTGGTATACTTAGTAAACTATAAACAAGGGCTCTGATACCAATCTGTCACACCCCGAAAACCGAAGGCGGAAACATTTCCGGGGTTGACTCCACGTTGAGTATCAAACCAATGCATATAGTAAGCAAAGTAGAAAACCATTACATTACATATATAAAAGTTTACATTTGTTTCAAAAGTAAATTGTACAAGTGTGATACATAGCATATATGAACAAAATGAGACGAGTCTTCTACGCACTCCGTCTTCGCAAAAAGTGATCGTCGGGTACCTGTCTAATGTGGACCTGAGAATACAAGCGGTTTGAAAACCAACATAAAGCTGGTGAGTTCACAAGCGGTTAGTTTTCTGAAAGTTTTACGAGTTCCTTTGGTTTCCTGAAAAGCGGTTATCCAAGAAAATCCCTTATTTTCTTAAAAGTAATGTTAACCAAATCCAAATTGTAATGTAAAAGATGTACAATGAAAACACGATTGTTCTTATGAATTGTATAGTTTAGCTATTTAACTTGTTACACTTTTCTGGTTATGTACTACGGTTACTCAGGAGAATCCTATATTTTCCTACATGTGTATGTGTGTACTATTACCGATTCTGTGTGTACGACCTATTACCGATTTTGATTATGTTCAATGTTATCCCCAGGAAAACCCAATGTTTTCCTGAATGTGTGGGTGTGTGAGTTGTTACCGATTCCAATTATGTTCAATGTTATCCCCAGGAAAACCCCATGTTTTCTTGAATGTGTGTGTGTGTGAACTGTTACCGATTCTTATTATGTTCAATGTTATCCCCAAGAAAACCCCATGTTTTCCTGAATGTGTGGGTGTGTGAGTTGTTACCAATTCCAATTATGTTCAATGTTATCCCCAGGAAAACCCCATGTTTTATTGAATGTGTGTATGTGTGAACTGTTACCGATTCTTATTATGTTCAATGTTATCCCCAGGAAAACCCCATGTTTTCCTGAATGTGTGTGTGTGAATTGTTACCGATTCTGATTATGTTCAATGTTATCCCCATGAAAACCCCATGTTTTCTTGAATGTGTGTGTGTGTGAGCTGTTACCGATTCCGATTATCCTTAAATGTATATTAGTTTTATTACGTACATAAAACTAATAAATAAGTGTAAATTGTTAATAATCTTGATTGCGAGTCCTTAACCATACTTCAGACTAGATATGACTTGGGCCAGGGCCAGTATCCTTTTTATGACTTTCGTCACCCTTGAACCTTTTGGTTCGGCTATAGCCAGCAGCCAGGTGTGGGATTTTCAGTCCCGTATAGATCTATACACTCAAGCCACGCTCTCCTACATTCGGAGATTCTGGTTACAGGGGTAGTCCTCCACTCTCTCGAGCCAAGGAAGTGTTACAGAGGACGTGTCTCCAATCTTTAAGATTTCCCTTTACTTCTCATTCCTAGGGAAGTAGTATCTATGACTAGCTAAGTTCTAATGGATCCTATCCTTTACACTCAAGCCTAGGTGTTTTATTAAGGACATTACAATGTTTTATGTATTCTAAAAGTGTTTGTCCTTTACACTCGAGCCTAGGTGTGTTATTAAGGACATTACGATTGATTTATGTTTTCTAATGGTGTCTGTCTTTTATACTCGTGCCTAGGGTATTTTATTACAGACTTTACATATGATTTATAATCTCAATCAACATAAGTCTGAACAATCAATTGTAAAGTATACAACATAACAGTATATAATAAGAATTGAAAATCGGTTTGAACAAACAACTATGTGAGTAAAAACAGTTTGTTAGTAAGTTTTCAATTCTTAAAAGTGTGAGAATTATGAAACCATTTAAAATTAAATAATGAATTTAAGTAAAATATATCCTTGTACTTTTGCTTGTATTCCCCACTGAAAATATTTAAAAACCATTCAAGAAGGGTAGGGGTGTGAACTCACCGGTTGAAGAGCGTGTCGGTTTGGATCCTAAATGTCGGTTCTGGGTTTGCAAACGCACAAGATTCCTATTTAATATGAAATGGTATACAAATATAGCTAATTAGATTTATAAACTCTAATTAGATAGGATATTACACTCCAGTGAGCGAAAACACTTCAAAACAAGTGTTTGGAGTGACTCGGGTGACATCTACGGACGTGTATTGATGCGAGGGAGTTGGGATTTGAGTTTACTCTTCAAGAGTAAACCTCCTAATGAGTTTTCGGCCATATACACCACTCACACATGAGTTCACGGCCGTGAACTCATGTTGACAAGATTTATGGTGCTTAATGGGTCAATAACACTTGGGGAAGGGTTGGAACAATTTTATTTAAGGCATGGAATGAATTTAAATCACCAATAACAACACTTAAGGGAGTTTACGGCCCTAAACATGGAGTTTACGGCCGTAAACTCCTATACCCCCTTAGACCGATGATTTAATGGCTTTAGATTAATCACATGTGATTCCAATAATTTTTACAAGCCTTGGTATGAATTTAGGGCATCAAATAACACATTTTTAGGAGTTTACGGCCTTGGAGCACATGCTATGGCCGTAAACTCTCAAATGAAGAGTTTTGTTATGTTTAAGGTCCCCAAACTATTTTTGGTTGGTTCTATGATTTATTCCAAGGCTTTTGGTGGTGTTGGATGGCTTTCTAACATGTTTGGAATGTGTTTACACCCATGTTTGAGGGGTTTACAGCTCAAGCATATGTCTTGGCTGTAAACTCATGTAAATCCCTCAAAATCTATGTCTAAGGTGTTCTAGGTCCATTTCATGAAGTCATTTAGCCATATCTGAAGTCTAGTTGTGGGTTGGAAGGGTTTTGTTGCTCAAAAACCCCCTTTTCATGTGTTCATGGCCTAAGTCTGTTCCAGGGCCATAAACACATCTTTATGGTCCTATTCCATGGTTTAAACTCGAATTTGAAGGCTAGAGGGGTTGTATAACAAGTTAGGGTAGTTACCTCAAAGATTTGAAGCCTTAAATTGATGATTTGGACCCTTAAACTTGGATTTAGGAGAGAGGTTGGAGAGAGAGTAGAGAGAGGAAGCAAAAGCTTCAAATGAATGTTTAAACATGTTTAAATAGGTCCCAAAACTTGGACACGGAGGAATTCTACCTGATACCCGCGTTAGACCGGGCATTTGGTCGCACCCGATTAAGTTGTCGTAACTCGATGTGGTTGATTCTAGAAATGTTTCGATCACTAATATGAGGTGATAAAATGATTTCTAAATGTATTAGGATACACATTAAGTGTAACGCCTGTGTTTCTGGGCTTGCCATTTTTAGCAATGTAATGGTCTAGGTTAACCTTTGTAACCCATTTTGAAATAATAGAAGTGTATTATTTGAGTATTATGTGTTTTGTGCTTAATTGCTTTATTATGTGGTTTGATTAATTAAGAATAAAAATAAGCGTCAAAATATAAGTGTAAAATAAACTTGATATCTTTAGATAATGTTGTAGTAGTTGAAACAAGGTTTCCGAAGATATAAAGAATGCCGAAATCCGAGTTATAACGAGGAAGTTATGACCTGTCGAAGTTTCGCGACACAACCGGCAACGCTGATTAACGTAAAAAGTGAAATTTACGTTAAAGAATTGAAGATCTCGTTGTTAGTATCAAAGCGATAAAAAGTTAGGCGAGAACGGATGAGGCTTCCAGCCTCCTATAAATAGGATGCGAGGGGTCCGGGTTTATTTGCTAATTTCCTCTCGTTTTTGTGCCGAAGCTCTTCGTTTTTACCCCCGAAGCCCCGGTAATATTCCCGAGTCCCGAATCGAGTCCCGAGATCCCGAAGATCCCGAGAAGTGCGGTTTCTGAGCCGAAGCTCTGCCCGCGAGAAGTTCGATTTTCATAGAGATCTTCCAGATCTGCTGAGGATTACGACTTCTGCAAGCCGTAGTGCTATCCGATCATCTTCTGATCAAGTGAGTGTATACTACCTTTCATAAACGCAATAATAATACAAGTATGTTTTGAGTGGATTAAGTTTATTGTCATTTATACGTGTGAATGCGTTGTTACTTTCTCCTAACGTATAACTATGAAGTATTTTATACAAGATACGTGTTATGTGTATATTTTGTTGTTACGTGTGTGAATGTATATTCACTTTCTTCTATCTTACAGATATGATTATTTCTATATGAAATACGTGTTATGTGTGTGTGCCTCATCTGCTATATGGAAAATGTATTGATCAAGCATACTATACAGGTTTTGAAAATATGTATAAAAATGTATGTTTTTATCTACTAATATGTTGGGTAGAACATGGGTAGATAGTTGGTGTGTAATAAACAGATGAGAAGCCTCGTTGTTGTTTTGATCCAGTCATCTAGCGGAATTTAGATGACGACCAAGGACTTTTCTAGACAGTCCAGTGGAACGCTAGCAGGCTCATAACGTGTAGGTGTTAATAAACTTGGGTATTCATTCGTTGTATTCCATCCCCCTCATGGTTGCCTTATTTGAATTATATTGCTGAGGAACCCCCACAGCATGTGTTGTCACCCCGATGAAAATATTCTTTGATTAGGTCCCTTGTGTTAGTTATTTTAGGGACGTAAAGTGAGAATAACGGGAATGGGTAACTGGGTTATTGTTGGTTGATAATAATTAATTTAAATATTTATTATGGGTTGAAAACCCTATATGCTCACCAGGCTCCCAAGCCTGACCCACTCAGTTTTATTCATATTACAGGAAGTGGCGCAAGAGCGTAAGATGGGTGAACCATCATGTTGTTTTGTTTACAAGTCTGTATATGTAAATATTTGTTGAATGACTTGTAATGTTATCGTTTATGCTTGTTGGTCTATATCGGAACATGACACCCCGAGTTTTGATTATATAACGAAAAATACATTTCTTTTATGAAATGCTTTGGTAAACATTGTTTTATCATGTTTTGTTTTTGGGAACAAATTCCGCAACTCTTTCAAATCAAAAGGATTTACTCTGAATTTATTTTAAAAGCATAAATGAAAATCGGTCTTTTCTGGCCGAGATTTAGGGGATGTCACATTAAGTCATTTTAGATTATTTCCATTTAATGACTTAATTAATTGATGAAATCGGAAATGAATTTGAAAATGACGATTGGTTGATCGGAATGAGTTACGAAAAGGGTTACAAGGAGTGATACAAATTTCGGGTTGTTACACCCCCAGCTTTAGATAATAAGTAGTCTAATTCACCTTTAGAGACTTCAACTACCTCGATGCGTAAGTAACAACATGACCCCTCTACAAAATAACTTCAACCAATCTCAAAATCAACGCATCACAATAAACCACAAAGTCATATATACCCTCCTATAATACCCTATTATATAAACAAACTCCAAATCTCAAATGTAGATCTTGGAACCATCCACTACATCACTGCTTTAATCTTATCCAGATCGGCCAATATACCCTTTTGGTTGATGATGTGCCTCAAGAACTGCACCTCGCACAACTCACATTTAGAGAACTTGGAATAAATACTATCCCTCCTTAAAGTCTCCAAACCCTCCTACACCTCATGTTGCTCCTTGGTCTTATAATAGACCAAGATATCATCAATGAACACAATCACATATCGATCCAACATCAACCTATACACCTGATTCATGAGATCCATGAACGTTTTTGGTGCATTGGTGAGCCCGAATAGCATCACCACAAACTCATAACTATTGGAAAGTGTGTCCAAGGTCATTAATAATTGGTAATATTTCTAATAATAATAGGGTCCTCTTGGGTTGCCCCCAAAGACTCAAATTAAGTAGAATTAATTCAAAAAAAAAGAATTAGTTTATTAATTATTATGATTTAATAAGTAATTAGAAACTAATTAGAAAACAATTTAGGAATTAATTAAAATTTTAATTAATAGAAGTGTTGAATGTTAATTAAAAAATAGTTGATTAATCAGGAATATTCCAGAACCTTAGGAAGAAGGTTAGTAGACGAAGATTCCCTTAGGATAAAGGGAATTTCATTCTTAGTCTTATCTATCCTAACCCTAAAAGATATCCAAGACTATAAATAGGGTCTTAGGGATTCATTCTTCCTTCCTCGTTCTTGGCTTCAAGTTTCACCTCTTTTTTCTCCATCCTTGTGGATGAAATCTCCTTCTATTTTGTCCCCTCCTAGTTATTTTTGATTCTACTCTTTTAAGTTCATTACGTGTGAACCAAGAGATGGATTTTGGTTTGGGTTTTGATCACCTAAACAAGGTGGCACGCACGAAAGCTCAAGCGCGAAGTTCTTTAGCTGCTAAAGAGGTATGTGATTCTTCCTCTATGTTTTTCTTTTCTAGGGTAGATGTAATTAGTATGGAACCATAAATCCATAGGTTTCATGTTCACTTAGGTATATCGTAGTTTTGATTTTTCTGCTATCTAGATTAAAGTGAATTTGATGTGTAGAAAACCTAACAGTAGTATCAGAGTATTTAGTTCATGATTACATTCACCCTAGATCCATATTTTCAGTAAATGCTTGTTTCAAATTAAATGAAAGAAGAGAAATTAGAAAATTTGTAACTAAAAAACCTTTTAATCACAGGTCACGACATGAGAGTCTTCCGCTCACAACGTGACACTGCTGGATTAGGGTTTACCATTTTCTTTTTATTTTTGAAATGTGAAGATCTATTAAATATGGATAAATACCAAATTTAAAATGTTTTAAATATGCAAAATTAATAAATATTATTTTAATATGATTATATGAATTTGAATATTTATTCATTTTTAAATAGTGAATTTAGATATTTAATATTATTTATAATAGAGATTTTTAAATTTGAATATTAACTACTCATGATTTATTAATTCTTACATTGTGTCCTCTAAATTAATTAGAAGTAATATTAGTCAACTAAATTAAAGAGTTTTAAATTTACCCCTTTTGTATACATATATATATATATATATATATATATATATATATATATATATATATATATATATATATATATATATATTAGAATTGTATCTATTATATGTATAAGAAAGTTCCAACTTACATCCTCGCATGTTTTAAATATTGACATTGTCAATTTTATCATGACTATGTTCACCCATTATGATGTAGGGTTTTAAGGAGGTCTCTATGATTTCTAATGAGATTGGTTTTTAATATGCTTTGCGCTTACCACCCTCACCGCCCTATTACATTTTGAGAATAGAGTTACTGAAAGGGTTTGATAGTGATAATGGTCAATCTAAAAGTATTCCAAATACAAGTATAAGACAAAATCATGTTTTATTCAATTAAAATTGAATCTTAGGTTATCCATAAAAATTTCACATTCTAATTATAACTTGTTGATGGAGCTCATGTGGTTAACCGACACGTCAATCTTAGAGTATAAGTAGAGAATGATGTGAGACTCACTAATCTCAAGTGTAACTTGAGTCAGGGACCACCCAATTTTATGTGGGTAATTCAACATCTGTTCAGTGAGTCGTAACATCCCCGACATATAATTTGAGATGAACATAATCTGAGATTAACATGCCACTGATAGTCAACGAATCTCAAAGATCTAGGAATTTCGTGGTGATCGAATTTGACAAAGAGTTTTGTCTACCTAAATAACTTTATGGTGTGTTTACGGCATGCCTTTCACATCATGAAGCCAAATACGGATCCTAGCCTTAATCTAATAATTTGATTTAGGGTGATTATTTATTAAGGATTTTCTATATCAAAATAATTGGAATCTTATCTTTTGTAGTTGTCGATCTTAGTCACCAACAACAACAATCCTCCTCTACCAATAAAAACTCAAGCTTCTATCTACTATTAGTTCTAAATAGGAAAAGACTCAATGAGGATGGATCCAATAATCGTAATCGGATCGGAACCCTAAGGTTCAAGTTGATATATGATAACAAAGAGTATGTTCTCGATAATGATGATCCCAAACTTGGAGAGAATGATACCCCAGATGAAGTTACTACATATAACAAACATTATGATGAGTCGACCAAAGTAGATTGCCTTATGTTAGCGACCATGGCTGCTAGTCTCCAGAAGAACTTTGAAAACTGGGGGGGGGGGGGGGGGGGTTGACATAAATCAACAGCTCAAGGAAATGTTTCAAGAGCAAGCTGAGCAAGAACGGTTCAAGATCGTCAAGTCCCTCATGTCATGTAAACAACAAGAGGGAGCCTCTGTATGTACGCACGTCTAAAAGATGAAGTCATAAATAGACAGAGTTTGGAATCTACGTGTTGATCTGCCTAAGGATTTGACCATTTATATGGTCTTGAACTCACTTAGTAGTTCATCTTGAACTTTAAAATGAACAGCCTCGATAAGACCTTGATGGATTTGCACGACATGCTCAAGACAGCTGAGGGGGGCATGAAGAAACCCAACAAATCCAACCTTACTGCACCAGTCTTGTCCATTGATCGTGGTTCTACTAAAAGGAAAAGGGTTTCTCATCCCAAAGGAAAGGGAAAGGGTATGGTTAAACAGTCTAACGAAGGCCCTAAGAGAAAGGTCCAAGCCAAGATAGCTCCTTCTGCTAATCCAAGTGAGGCAGTTTGTTTTTACTGCTAATCCAAGGAACACTGGAAGCGCAATTTCCCTAAATACTTGGAGGACCTCAAGAAGGTAAAGTTAAGGTGGTTACTCACATTTTCTCTGATATGCAAGGAGGCAGTTTGTTTTTACTGCTAATCTACTTTTAACTCTTGGATTCTTGATACAAGATGTGTTACTCACATTTTCTCTGATATGCAAGGACTAAGACAAAGTAGGAAGTTGATGCATGGTGAGCTCAACCTAGCCATAGGAAACAGGCACAAGTCAGTTCTTACAAGGATTAAGAACTATTAGCTCATGCTTGGTGGTGTGTTTATCTTACTTTATTAAATTGTTGCTTTTTGCCTAATAAGGCACGGACCATTATTCCTTTTCATGCACTTTATAAATATGGTTGTCCGGTTTTCTTTTAATAATAATAATGGTGAGATTTTAGTTTATATGAATGGTTGTTTTATATTCAAATCTTGTCCTTGTAAAGGTTTATATGAAAGTGTTGTTTGCATAGGTGAAGTTGATAAACTATCACTTAATGTTGGTTTTTCTAATAGTGAATTAGATAAATCATGTTTCTGGTATTGTCAACTTGGTCATATAAACAAGAAGTGCATCGCCAAACCCCAATCAGATGGGATCTTGTAATCATTTGACCTCAAATTGGATTATGTATGAGAACAAGTCACTATGAAAGAGGCAAGGATTTGTTGGATCTTATCCACACAGATGTTTGTGGGTCATTCAAATCTACCACAAGACATGGTGAAAGATACTTCATGACTTTCACTGACGATTTTAGTAGATATGGATATATCTATTTAATCAAGCATAATTCAGAAACCTTTAAGGTGTTCAAGGAGTTTTAAAACGAAGTAAGAACCAATTGGGCAGAAAGATCAAGATACTCTGATCCGATAGGGGTGGAGAATATTTAAGTCTTGAATTCTATGACTAGTTTAAGAATTATAGAATAGTTTCACGGTTGTCTCCTCCTAGAACACCACACTTAAATTGTCACACCCCTGAACCAGACGGCGAAAACGTCCGGGGGCTTAGGTGACTTCATCCTTGTAGTATCATCACACAGTATATAATTGAAACTTAATATTTTCATCATCACATATGTAATATTACAACTGTCATTTTTTTACATAGAGTATTGTATTACAAAATTACATGCCAAATATCCAGAATATAATGAAAACAAAACATAACAAATTGTCCAAGTATTCTTGCTGACCGACCTGCTCAATGATTTCCTGAGAATACAAGTTAATTTAAAAGGTCAACATATATAATGTTGGTGAGTTCATAAGCATGTTTGAGAAAAATGTTTTGTATTACTTTATAAACACCAGAAAATATGACATTTTCTTAAAGACATTTTGAAATGTTTGTGTCTGATCTTGTATTAATGCATGTGTGTTAAGTGTTGGAAGAATATAAAGAGAATGAAGTCTAGACAACCCGATGTTGTTTGCGTAAAAAAATATTGGAATCTCAACACCCGAGGTTGAGTACCAGGGCGTATAGGTTACCATGTTATCCACAAAAGATGGTTTCCCGCAAATTTTATAACGTTAATTCCTCTAAGTGAGTCGTTATAACCATACTTGATGATGTCATTTTTTCCTGTCATGACGTCTATTAGACGCCGACTTCTTTAAGGTATGGTTTGTCACCCTAGACTGGCCTAATCTAACTGTAGCGAACATCTCAGGTATGGGGTGTCACCCCCGTATAGATCTATACACAAACTTACGCTCTCACTCCGGGAGACTCTGGTTATATATACAGGCTACGTTTGTGCACTCATTTGGTGCCAAACGAAACGTCTCACTAGATCCTTAATCGAATTTACGCGAATAAACATATAAGGTATATTCCAGGCCCAATAAACATGTAAGTGAACAACTAAGGCCCACTAAACATGTATATTATTTATAGGCTCAAAAGGAATGCGAATGTATATCCCAGGCCTAATATGCATGTAAAAGGACAACTAAGGCCCATTAAACAGGTATATTATTTCCAGGCCCAATTAGGATGTGGATACCGAAATTTATCTATGGTTTGTTACATTGGTTGTTTAAGCTATATTGTTTACCAAAATGACATAAAAGCCCACCTTTTTGTAAAAGGTCACTTTTGGTCTAAAAACCGAAAATTTACAATGATGGCACATTTTTGGTAAAAATAACATTTTAGGTCCTTTAAGGCCAAAGTTTTCATTTAAGGCTAGTTTTAAGTACAAATAATATTTTTAACTCACTTTTGTCAAAAATATCATTGTTGGATTGATTTTATGAAAATGTGCATTTTCGGTCCATTCGTAAATAAACTCATTTTTTCGGCCCAAGTTCTAATAATTTCACATTTTTGGTTCTTCTTATAAAAAATTTACATTTTTGGCACAAATTTGTTGAAAATGACCTTGAAGCCCATAAAAGTCCAAAAATTTACACTCTTGGGCCAAAATTTTGTAAAAGCTGAAAAGAAGCCCATTTATGCACTTTTACACTCCTAGCCCTTTTTAAGATCACAAATACCCAAAAATTTATATTTATCAAAATACATCCTTTTTGGTCCCTTAAAACCATGAGTTTACATGAAAATACATTATTTTTCGTTATTTTGACATTTTTGGCCCTCTAATGCAAATTTCTTAGTTTTAAGTAACTTTGATGTATTTTAAAACCTTGTCTTTGCATAAAAAGTTGAAATAAGTGTTATGTTCTACAATTATCATCACATTTTCAAGTTCATGGAGTTTATAACACATAATCAAGCAAATATCATGAAAGACACACAAAATCATGCATACACACATAGATCTACACAAAACAAGTTGTATTCTCCCCCAAAACATAGTAAAAGCTGCAAATAGGGGGCATAAACTCACATTGGGGTTGATGGATCGGTTTTTGGGAAGAGATTTCGTCCTAGCACACTTCCTTGAGAGGTTCCACGAAAAGTATGATGATTCTAGGAGTATTAACACAAGATTTGAGATGTTTTGATGAGGATCTAAACATAAGATGAATTTACCCACTTAATAGTGAAGTAACTTACCTAGTATGTGATCTTAAAAGGATCCACCTTGAGCTAACCCACACAAATCACGGGTTTTAAAGAGAAAAGTGGAGGATTTTTCTTTGTTTCCTTGAGAGATTAGATAGAATTTCTTAGAGAGTTTGAAGTGGAAATAAAGATGGTGGTGAGTTTGTAACATCCGAAAAATACAACCAATTTAAAATTTTCAAAACAACCTGATTTTCATTAAAATGTTTAAAAAGGTTTTCAATACAAGTCATTAGAGTATTCCCAGAATCACATTGCTATAAAATCATGAGGAGCGGTACGATCGCGCCTTCGCCTTGCCACAGTCTCCTGAAGAACCTGAAAAACATTAAACCACAACTGTAAGCCCGAAAGCTTAGTGAGATACCCCCAAAATACCAACCACGTATACGTCCTTCCAGGCTACGACCTTCCGGTCCAAAACATATGAACATACATAACATAACAGAACATAGAACGGCCATGCATATCGGGTCTACCGTGTGACTGGTCCGCCGTATCGGGCCTTCAGTCCAATGGATCCATCCTCCAGGTCTAGTCATGTCCTTCGAGTCTACAGTGGGGTTGGTCCGCCCGCATCGTGCCTTCAACCCACCTGGTCCACTCTCCGAGTCTACAGTGTGACTGGTCCGCCCGCATCGGGCCTTCAGTCGGCCTGGTCCACTCTCCGAGCCTCGGCACGTCTGGTCCGCCCTCGTGGGGCCTACAGCCTATCCGGACCGCTCGCTGGGCCTTCGGAACAACCGGTCCGCCCTGGGTATCTTGGCCTACAGCACAAAGCAGGACCCACCTCAACCCATCTCCAGTCCAACAACCATGTGCGCAAAACATACATTCATATAACAGTCATAGTCAACAACCAAGCAAGCAGATCACATAGCATATCATTATCCTAACCGGGTTATCGACCTAACCGGTCACTAGCATAGCATCACTCTGTATATTAGGAACACTGACCTTAGCAAGGCCTCCTAGCATGTACCATCCTAGCTACCAGGATGCAGACACATGACCTTATCAAGGCCACTTGACACGCGACCATGACCGCGACCTGACTCGCCGAGTCATCCATGGACTCGCCGAGTCATCCTCTAAAACTTACACTTTCAGCCCTTCAACTCTACTCTTGCGATTCCGGGATGTTACAATTCTCCCCCACTTAAATTAGGCTTCGTCCTCGAAGCCTTCGGCATCTCATCTTCAAATTACTTCCCACGACGCACCACTTGACCTTGACCGAACCAAGTCCCTCAAGGTACAACCATAGAACCAGAAGCTCACTTTCTCCTCCCATACGGTGTCCCCATCACCTACTCAAACTGGGCACCAACTGAACCCTCTGATAACCACACTCAACAACCGAGAATTACCCATGATGCTTTACTTCTCCAATTCTCATCCTTCACTTGACTCATATGGCTATAATGCCTCGAACCATCGGATCCCCGATCCGAATTCCACTCTATCCATCCCATGACGACCGAAAGACCCAATCTTCCATTTCGGAGCAACTCCCCCGGAGTTCTCCTCTCGCAATCACACACACATGCTGATCTAGCTCTAGCACCCTCAGGTTTGGACAAACTGATACACTGATGATACCCTCGAACATCCTTCCAGGATGAACCGCTAAAACGTAGCCAAAATGTAACATCCGGATTTTACCAGGTATAATGTAAGTTTAATTGTATTATTTTGTAAGAGGGACTCGGCGAGTCAGGGCTCAGACTCGCCGAGTAGGGACGCGGGATTGAGCGAAGGTGCGCGCTTGGACTCGGCGAGTCCAGGGTATGGACTCGGCGAGTCTGCGCTGTGTTATGGAACCCTAAATCCCCAGGTTTGTGGCCTATTTAAGGGGCCTTATGGCCGTCATTTGCGCTCATCCAACCCCCAGAGTGTGTCCCTAGAGTTCTTGAGCGTTTGGTGAAGGATTGAGAGCAAATCTTGACCTTGTGAGTGTTGTTTAGAAAGAAGAAGGAGGCTCTAGGCAAGAGGAGGCAAAGGAGGTTGCTATTTCGTGGATTTGGAGCTTGGATCATCACTTTAAAGGTAACATTTTCGGACCATTTTCTGTTTGGTGAAACTTGATGCAAGTTAGGGCTTAATATGATCATTTATGGGGTGATTTGGTGCCCTTTTGTTCCCTCTTTGAGTTGAGACCATGGATCTGGATCCATAGAGGTCCAGAGGGCCTCACTCATCAAGCTTTATGGGTGGAAATGGAGTCCTTGGCCTTGTGTTGAAGTAGTAGAGTCAAAAACATCATTTGTGATCATGTAGAGGTTATTTATGCATCAAGATTGTGACTTTACGTGCTAAATAAGCATGGGGGGGCTGGATCTATGGATTAGTGGACTGGATCTGGCCTTTAGAGCGAGATTGAGTCAGTGCATGGCTCTGACTCGCCGAGTCCGAAGAACAGACTCGGCGAGTAGCTTGAATGCTGCACGACCACTCAGCGAGTGGCCTCGCCGAGTTGGGATGAGTGAACTCAGTGGGTCAAGGGGGAGTCAGGATGGACAGGTGGACCGAGTCAAACCGGACTCGCCGAGTCGTTCTTGAGACTCGGCGAGTTGAGTCGTGGTGGCCCCACAACTCGTGCCAGGTGGAGCTCGTCGAGTTGGGAAGGGATGCTCGACGTGTCTAGAGAGGATTCCAGGGAAATTGGTGATTGCGCTCAGACTCGCCGAGTCGCTATAGTGCACTCGCCGAGTCCGGTCAAGTTGACCGTTGACCAGCGTTGACCTAGATTGTCCTGTTATGGTATGGTCAACCCTAGTTGGGAAAGTGTTAATTAGAGATATATTGTGCTATAGGGGGACTTCAGCTCGGCAGATCGAGTGTTTAGCGATTTCAGGGTTACGGTTTACCGAGACACACGAGGTGAGTCTTCTCACTATACTTTACCTTGAGTAGGTAACCAGAGTTATGTGATAGAGTAATTGTATGCTATGTATGTTATGTGTTGTACTGCATTACTTTATATGTTTGATGCTGTGCATGTTTACAGAGTTAGAACCGGAAGGTTCACAGAGTTAGAACCTGAGGGTTCGCAGAGTTTGGGTGCACGGACCCACAGAGTTATAGCCTCGAGTGGCTAATATGTGTTATATGTAGTATTTTGGGAAACTCACTAAGCTTTGTGCTTACAGTGTTGATGTTATTTGTTTCAGGTGCTAGTGACGACTGTGGGAAGGCGCCGGCTTGATCCATACACACACGTTTGGAGCTTGACATTTTGATCTTGGGATTTTGTAATATCTTGTTGAACAATTAAAAGGGGTTGTTTCTATGAATATTGATGGGATTATGCTTTTATAAAAATCGAAAATTTTGTTTGAAAAATCAGTGTTACACAAAACCCTGATCAGAATCACACTGAGAGTCCAAGACTCTTTCTCTGTATCCCTTCCGAATCCCTCTCCCTGGCCCTACATCGCGGTATTCCCTCCGCGCCCAGAGCAACATATCAAGTCGAATGAGCTTTTATTCCACCGCCGCAACACACTACTCAAAGACCATCGACGGACCACTCCAATCATAACTCTACACTGCCGCTTTCACTTCCGTGAATTCGCACTCCCTTTTCGGAATTCCATTCCTCCCTCTTCCTTATCAAGGAAACCACTCATCCGCCCAGTCACCATGACAGGCACCATGGTGCTCATCCCACGCTACATTACCTCTTTAAAGCGTACCCAACATCCATGCATCACCACTACTCTGACTCTCATCACAGGGACTCTCAAGCCCATGCACTACCTTCACTGCTCAAGATTGCTACCCGGGGCCAGACCTCCCAATGTAATCACACTGCAACATACGCAACCCATAACCTCAATCCGATCCAACAATACTCACAGAGTCTTCAGCATGACTGGACCGCCTCCCCAGGCCTTCAGCCAATCTGGACCACTCTCAGAACCTTCAGCCAATCTGACTGGACCGTCCTCCGAGCCTTCGGTCTGACTGGTACGCCTACCGGCTTACAGTCTATCCGGACCGCTCAACTAGCATTCATCACTCCGAACCATCCCTTCGGGAAATCCTCCCGTGCATACCGTTCTAGCCCTAAAGGGGTTCCGAACTCTATCTCCATCATACATGCTCGATCCCGGCCTGCTCCCATGCCTTCCTCAATCAACTGCTCTAGGTCTGTATTCCGCCCCGCACGCCTGTTACTCACTCATACGAGCCTGCTCTCGACTAATAGAAATACCGCTGAATTCCCCAAGCAGCTCAACAACCTCTCAAGCCCAACGATCATTCGGAGAATTTCCAATTCTCCCCCACTTAAGACACTGACAGTTAGTCACCGGTCGCCATCACCGATCTCCCCAAGCAACCTTGCAGGAATCAACACACGCACTCAAAAATGTTTTTTTTTTCACCAGCACCCACAACTTTCATACAATCATGTTCCCATGCTGCACAACCAGCTCGAAAGGAACCCAATCTTCAACTATCAATTCCTCAGACTACAGAATCTAACTGGCCTTCAAACCAACGCCGCATCCGCCACCAATCCTCACAAAGATAATCAACGATAGCTCGAAGTACAAATCCATAACCATAACGATCCTTCAGGGAACAAAAGATACTAAAACGAAATCTCGATCACAACTCGCCAAACCCTCAAGGAACAACGGATACCACACAAAAACCCGAAACGCAATTCAACGAAACCAACAGATAACAATACTCCACAACAATCATAAATAATCAAAACATCAGAAAGAAACATACCCGCAGCAGCAAGCTGAAAAACACGACCCTAAGCCCTTGGGGGCTCCGCTCCACCCTGATCTCCACCTGTGATCCTCAACGTAGCCGATGCTGGAACCTGCACCGGTCCTGCAGCAAGCCGTGGACAGTTGACCTTCAAATGTCCAACCTGATGACAATGATAGCATATCCTCAAAACCCGAACCGGCACTGACTGCCGACAATCCCTCGCATAGTGTCCCTCCTTTCCGCACTTGCGGCATGCTCCACCGGACCGACAAACCCCGGCATGACCCCTTCCACACTTTCCACAGATGTGGCCACCCTGATCTCCCATCCTGGAATCAACGATCTTATATCGTTTCGTCACCGGCTGCGACTGAACTGGAGCTTGCCTCAGCTCACGCATCTGTAACTCAATCTCCAACTCACGCCGTCTGGCGGCCTCCTGCAACTCCAGCAAAGTCTCTCACCTCTGCACAGACACAAACTGTCTGATGTCTCTCTTAAGCATACTCAGATATCGGGACATCTGAGCCTGCTCCGAAGCGAACTCAGGGCAAAACATCGCCCTCTCAGTAAACATCCTGGTGATTTCCGTCACCGATTCCGAATCCTGTTTCAGCTCCAAGAACTCCTGAGCCAACCTCTCCCTCTCGACCTGTGGAACATAACGAGTGCTGAACATCTCTCTGAACCGATCCCATGAAATCGCAGCCTTCTGCGCATCCGAGTACGACCCCGTGGTCAATCTCCACCAATCCTTTGCTCCGAGCCTCAACAGGTTCAAAGCACACCTCACCCTCTGATCAGCAGGGCATGAACACGTGAAGAAACATCCCTCCACATCTGATAACCATCTCATAGCAACGATCGGATCCTGAACTCCATCAAAAGTGGGAGGCTTCGTATTATCGAAGTCCCGATACTGAAAACCTCTACTGGCTCCTCCCCCTGCCGCTGCTACTGCTGCGGTAGCCGCCGCGGCAGCCGTCTCCGTGAGAGTCGCATAGCGCTCATCAAAATACTCCACCATGGCGGTCTTGATCGACCCAAACAACTCTGGCAGCTCAGCCCGAAACAATGCAGCAACCTCATCATGCAGGACCTCACGAATCCTTGCATCCAACTCGTGCGTACTCATCTGACTGACAACCTCTGGCTGTACAGACCCACCCGGAACTCCCTCTCCTGCTCCTGATCCTGACCCGGATCCACTCCCAGCGTGCCCTGAAATCTCCATACTGAAAATAAAACACCAAATCTCAGACATATTCCACTGTCCCGGGAACCGGCTCTCATCCCAACCCTAGAGGTCATGGTTTCCCTGATACGCGTATGAGTCCGTACTTTCAGTAGTACGGGCCCATACTACCTTCCACACCAACCCATATTTGTATGAAGTACTCCCACAACACCCTAGCGACACATATAACATCGCTCTATCCTCACAACTAGAGGAACACTAGAAATCTCTCACAAGGAACCCTAGGCTAGCAGGCATCATAAATCAGGCAACTCATCAATAAATCCTGAAGATCCCTATCCTAACTCTAGCATGCTGTTCTATCAAAGCTCAATAAAACAATTGTCATGTATGGTATTTTGGGGTTACTTACTGGCTCCGGCTGATCGTACCTCCGCGTCCTCCTTTACTTATTTTGAAAACCATTTTAAATTCTCTTTTTGAAAGCTCTCCTCGATTTGAGACTGGAGTCACACAAATGTTCCTCCAATTCACTCAAACCAAGGCTCTGATACCAACTTGTAACATCCGAAAAATACAACCAATTTAAAATTTACAAAACAACCTGATTTTCATTAAAATGTTTAAAAAGGTTTTCAATACAAGTCATTAGAGTATTCCCAGAATCACATTGCTATAAAATCATGAGGAGCGGTACGATCGCGCCTTCGCCTTGCCACAGTCTCCTGAAGAACCTGAAAAACATTAAACCACAACTGTAAGCCCGAAAGCTTAGTGAGATACCCCCAAAATACCAACCACGTATACGCCCTTCCAGGCTACGACTAGGGGTGTCAATTTATGACACGGCACGATAAAAATACACGACACGAAACGAAATTGGGACGAAATCAAAATTCGAATTCGTTTTCGTGTCGTGTTCGTGTCAAGTATAAAAAACACGATGTCGTGTCATGTCGTGTTTGTGTTTACAAATCCACACGAAATTGACACGATTGAGCATGTGTTTGTCGTGTTTTTCGTGTTTTTCGTTTTTATCGTGTTATATATGATTAAATATGAATTAAATAAAATAACAGTTATGTAATATTATCTTTGTCGTGTCGTGTCGTGTTGTCGTTTTTTAATTGGTTCGTTTTCGTGTTAGTGAAAAAAAACACGACATCGTGTCGTGTCGTGTTCGTGTTACAAAAAATATTATCGTGTCGTGTCGTGTCAGACAAAAACACGACACGACGGCCCGATTTGACAGGCCTAGCTACGACCTTCCGGTCCAAAACATATGAACATACATAACATAACAGAACATAGAACGGCCATGCATATCGGGTCTACCGTGTGACTGGTCCGCCGTATCGGGCCTTCAGTCCAACGGATCCATCCTCCAGGTCTAGTCATGTCCTTCGAGTCTACAGTGGGGTTGGTCCGCCCGCATCGGGCCTTCAACCCACCTGGTCCACTCTCCGAGTCTACAGTGTGACTGGTCCGCCCGCATCGGGCCTTCGGTCGGCCTGGTCCACTCTCCGAGCCTCGGCACGTCTGGTCCGCCCTCGTGGGGCCTACAGCCTATCCGGACTGCTCGCTGGGCCTTCGGAACAACCGGTCCGCCCTGGGTATCTTGGCCTACAGCACAAAGCAGGACCCGCCTCAACCCATCTCCAGTCCAACAACCATGTGCGCAAAACATACATTCATATAACAGTCATAGTCAACAACCAAGCAAGCAGATCACATAGCATATCATTATCCTAACCGGGTTATCGACCTAACCGGTCACTAGCATAGCATCACTCTGTATATTAGGAACACTGACCTTAGCAAGGCCTCCTAGCATGTACCATCCTAGCTACCAGGATGCAGACACATGAAACAATAACATAATAACCATAACCGAATCTCAATACAATAAAGGGCCGGCCTTGGTGCCTTAGACCCTGTTGATATAGTGAGGATAACTCACCTCGAAACTGCCGGCTGAAAAGATAAGATCCCGCTACTCCGAACTCTGACACGAACTCCTCCACTAAACATCAAAACATACAACTCAATAAATACCCTTAATTACCAAAATACCCCTGGAAGACGACTGGTCAACCTTGGACGAGTCAAAGTCAACCCCTGACTGACCCTACTCGCCGAGTCATCCCGATGACTCGCTGAGTCCTTATGCTCAGAGTTTCCCTCGATTAGCGACCCAACTCGCCGAGTCACCCCAAGACTCGTCGAGTCCAACAACTCTGAGTCCCCTCGCACCCAACTCACCGAGTCATCCCTTGACTCACCGATTCATCGACTCAACCAGAAATATTAGGACTTCCTCGACAAGACTCGCCGAGTCCAAGGCCATCTTCAACCTACTCGCCGAGATGTTCTTCCAACTCGTCGAGTCCTAGGCCATCTTCAAGCAACTCGTCGAGTCCACCCATGTGACTCGTCGAGTACCACCGTTCTGAATCCATACAGAAGCATCTCAGGCCATGCAATTAATCCAAAACATAGATCCAACCTCCTACAATCCATCCATCACGTAAAGTGGCAAACTTTACGTGAATCTAACGAGATCTAAGCCATTTTCACCTTAAAACCAAGGTTTGGGACATGGTGACTTCACTAAGCACACAAACACAGGAACTTTAATGCACTCTAGGCCCTCAATATTCCAGATCTGAGGTAGCAACCTCAGATCTATCCTCCAAACTCCAAAACATTCCAAGACATACTCCCCACAAACCCCAAAATGATGAAACTAGGAATGCACAGCCTAAGGACGAAGATATTACCTCCAAAAGATGCCTCAATAGCAGCCAAACTCGAATCCAAGCAAAGCCCTTTGATCCAAGCCACTTCTCCTTCAAGATCTCTTCAATCAACACCTCTCCAATCTCTAATTTGCTCCACAATGATCTCTCCACGAATTTAGGGTTTCTGGAACTCAAGGGGGATAAGGGAGGCTGTGGAGGAGTATAATGCTCTTTATATAGGGCTCAACCCCGAAAATTAGGGTTTTCTCCATACAGCACCTACTCGCCGAGTCCATCCTAGGGACTCGCCGAGTAGGCCACTTGACACGCGACCATGACCGCGACCTGACTCGCCGAGTCATCCATGGACTCGCCGAGTCATCCTCTAAAACTTACACTTTCAGCCCTTCAACTCTACTCTTGCGATTCCGGGATGTTACAGAGTTGCTTAGGTCGAGAATAAGAAGAAGAGAGAAGAGAAGAGAGTAGTGAGATGTGATGGTTGCATGGATACTTGAGATTGCATAAATATTTGTGGGATAATTTGCATGGATATCCTCCATGCAAATATTATGTGTCATCCTTGGAATTAATTCAACATTTCTCTTTTTTTTATTGTGGGTCGTGAATGAGGATGGATGGGGTTTACGGCCCAATTACATTGAAGAGATGGGTTTATGGCCTAATTACATTAAAGAGATGAGTTTACGGCCCATCATTATTCAAGAGAGTGGTTCACGGCCCATTCGATCCTTCTTATGGGTTACGACACAATATGATGAACGAATGGGGTTTACGACCCAATAGAGCTTATGAACCCATTTACGGCCCATTAAGGCCCATGATGACAAGGTGAGACATTTTAGGCCTAATAAGGTCCATGAGAAGTCTTATGGCCCAAAATGCTATCATTAAATGAATATGGGTCTATTTAAGGTCCAAATAGGGTTCTTTGACCCAAAATAGTCAAATTGAGAGTTTTACTGACCCATTAGGCTCAACAAGAGGATCCTGGTCCATTTTGAGTTTGAACTGAGATATTAGGGTTTCAAATCCATAGTTGAGTGGATAAGATGTATTGAATTAGGTTTTGAACTTCACTCATGAGTTTTGATTCCAATGGTTGATTTTGAATGAGCATAGTACATGATATCAATCTTAGATTACAAGTTATACAAGAGTTGATTACATGAATATAGAATTTCCTAGCCAAAAATGCTAGTTATGACATAAATGGTGTGTTTGAGGGAATAAACTAAATGATATTAGATATGGTTTGATCTACGATGGTTCAAGTTAGACTTTTGATATCTTTTTGGGGTATGTCTTAGAAACATCCGCCCATATCCAAAACGTCATACATATTAAGAAGGTTATTAAAACACCCTCTGAGATGTAGAGTGGGAGACGTCCTTTTCTAGCACATATCAAGGTTGAGGGTTGTGAGACTTTTGTTCATCACGAGGTGAATGATCAGCTCAAGCCCAGATCAGAGAAGTGTTACGTAATTGGTTATCCACAAAAGCCGTTTGGGTACTTATTCTACAAGCCTTCTAAAACCAAGTGTTTGTTGCTCAAAGGGGATTCTTCCTCGAGAGGGATCTCATTTCCAAAAAGGTCCGTGGGAGCCATATTGACCTAGAAGATATTCAAGAGTGAAGTGAAGAAGAACATATAGTAGATACTAGGACTCAACATGAGGTTCAACAACCTATTAAGGGACCTCAACCTGAGGCAGAGCAGCCTGTTGAATAAAATGATATATCTCTATCTCCCCTTCGTAGATACGATAGATTTTGTCTTCCTACTGAGTTCTATGGTTTCCATATGGCCACAAAATAAGATGTAATTAACGGTGATCATACATTGGGTAATATGGATGAGCCATCTAACTATAAGGATGCGATGGTAGGCCCTGCTGTGACAACCCGAAGTTTTTCCATCGCCGCAACCCATTTCGTCCGTAAAAACTCGTTTTAATCGAATTATTCCGATTTCATTTTTGGATTAGGTCAATTAAGTTGAGACTTTTATTTGACCTTGTAAGTATCCAAACATGTTAAAACGCCCCAAACTAGTAATTAGAAAATTTTTAGTTTCGACCATATCGGGTAACGACAACTTAATCGGGTTCGACCAAAAGCCTCGGTTAACATCAGTATCGGGTAGAATTCCACTGTGTCTCAAATTCAAACCATATTTAAAGTGAATTAAGACTCATTTGGATCCTTTTCACTCTCTCTCTAACCTCTCTCCTCAACTCAATAATTTGATCCAAAAATCATCCATTTCAAGCTTCATAACACCAAGGTAATCATCCTAGTTTCTTGTACATCATACTTAGCCTTCAAATTTGAGTTCAATTCATGAATTAGGACCTCAAACATGTATTCACGGCCCTAGAACACTCTTGGGCCGTGAACACATATAAATGGTGTTTTTGAGCCTCAAAACCCTTCCAAATCACCATTAGAGCTTAGATATGTCTTAAGGACTTATTCGATTGGATTTAGGACACCTTAAACTCAACATTTGAGGAGTAAACATGAGTTTAATGCCCAAGAACAAGCTTGGGCCGTAAACACCATTTCATGGGGAGTAAACTCCTTTTTGGGTGTTAAAATGCAACTTACACACTTCATAAGCCCTGGAATAAAGTCTAGATGCAACCACAAACAAGTTAGGGACCTTGAACTTGATTAAAACAACTCCATAAGGAGTTCACGGCTGTAAACCCCCCAAGAATAGGCTCCTGGGTCGTAAACTCCTATAAATGGGTTGTTTGATGCCCTAAACTCACCCCTTGGCTTGTAAAATTGAGTAGAATCAATTGTGATAAATCATTAACCTTCAAAACATTTAAGATTGGAGTGGGTGAGAGTTTACGGCTGTAAACACTTAGTTTACTACCGTAAACTCATCAATTAGTCCATTTGGTTGAGTTAATTCCTTGATAATGCCCTAGAACCAAACCTAGCAACACCCCTCATTTGATTTAAGGCCATTTAGCACATAAGAACACCCCACCATGAGTTTAAGGCCATAAACTCATGGGGATGTGGTGTTTAGGGTCGTGAACACTCCCTAGAGTTTACTCTTGAAGAGTAAGCTCCATATCCTAGCCATTCATGTCCAGAAACGTCACCCGGGTCACTCCAAACACTTTATTTGAAGTGTTTTCGCATCTTGGAGTGCATAATCGTATCTGATTAGTGTTTTTAAGTCTAATTAGATACATTTGTATATCATTTAACATTACATAGGAACCTTGCACGTTTTTAAGCCTTGATCCAACGTTTAGCATCCTCGTTGACACATTTCTCGCCCGGTGAATTCATACCCCTACCCTTTTTCAAATGTTTTCAGGTGGGGGGGGGGGGGGAATACAAGCAAAAGTACAAGGAAATCTTGTACTTAAATTTATTATTTCTGTTCAATTGTTTCATATTTTGAATACTTTTAGTATCAAAAATCATACTAACCATTTGTTCGAATTGCAGAGTGAATTGTCAAACTAATTGTAGATTCCTTTAATAGATATTATATTTTGTATAAGGAATCATACTAATCATAAACTAACATTAATACGAATATAACTAATAGGGTAGAATGAATACGAATATAACTAATAGGATAGAACGAATACAAATATGAATACGAATATAACTAATAGGATAGAACGAATACGAATACGAATAAGATTAGGAATAGGACTAGGAATACGAATACGAATACGAATATGAAATAACGCCTTTGGATGACGCCAAGACTTTGAATATACAGCTTGTGTACCCCTTGGGTGTCTCCAGAGTTTCGAAAAATATTTGACAGTACGCCTCTGGACATCAACTGTCGACCGAGCTTCGAAAATATGTCTAAGGTACCCTTTTGGAAATCACCAGAACTTCGAAAATAATGTTAATGTGCACTTCTGAGTGAATCCAAATATTCAAAAATACCTCTAAGTATAGCGGATAATCAACAATCGAATATAGGATAACTAAGATATCAGAATACTTAACTAATACTATAAGTAAGGTAGTTACTAGTACATCGAAATCTAAACTACTAATTAAGTATCAACTGGACAGCTAAACACTTAGGAAAATATGGGATTTTCCTGGAATAATGTAACAACTCGTAAACGAATTAAATAGCGAACTGATAACTAAAATATTTAGGAAAATATGATATTTTCCTGGAATAACGTAACAACTCGTAAACGAATTAAATAACGAAATGATAACTAAACTGTTTTTACATAAGAAAATATGGGATTTTCTTGGGTCGTAACATTTTCAGAAACCAAAAGGAATCTTGTACATTTTCATAAAAATAAACCGCTTATGAATTCACCAGCTTTATGCTGATTTTTAAAATGCTTGTATTCTCAGGTTCTACTTAGACAGGTACCCCGCGTCCTCTTGCAGAAGACGGAGCGAATGGACATCACGTCTTTCTTTTGTTTAAACCTATGTATCTATGAAACTTGTACAACTTTACTTTTCAACTGATGTAATGAAATCTATGTAATGTAATGTTTTGTGTTTTACTTCGCTTACTATGTACATTGGTTATGATATTCACATGAAGTCACCTCCGCCCTGAGACGTTTCCGCCATTGGTTTCGGGGTGTGACATATTGGTATCAGAGCCCTTGTTTATAGTGAACTGAGTATACCAAACCTTATATGGTATAAGACTATAAACATTAAGGAGCCTAAGTGCTCTGAACTAAAAGTATATTTCAAAATATAAGTATTTTCAAAAACATACAAGTATACCTAATCGCCGAGATCCGTAACTACAAGTAGAACAAAACATAAGTAAATGAGTGTTGTATGCTGCGGTTAAACCTGGGTAGTTATGTATGTGTTAATTGTGGAACTAAGAGACCAATGTTTACAAATGAACAATTTTACAATTCCTAACTTATAAGTTAAATTTATATATACAGCTTGAACAAAAGCAAAAAATTTCTCAACGATACATATACAAAAATTCATACTTAAATAATTCAATACACTCATTTCATACAAAAATAAGACTATTACAAATACAAATTATACAATTGCTAAATACATACTAAAATCAATACACACATTAAATACAAAAAAGCGACTATTTACTTTACAAATTATACAAATTATTGTACAACCCTTATTTCATACAATACAAAGACACACACAAAACAAACCATTTTTTACAAAAATACACCCAAAACAATTTGGTTAGAAGGTATTTCTTATTGTGAGCTGTCAAGTGAAACACACGTCACCAACATCACTTGTCCCTGCACATGACAACTTAACAGATTACGTGAAAAAATTTCTTCAACCCAATATCACACTCAATCAAAACCACACTGAAAATAAACCCTGTACAATGCTAAAGTAAACACTCAAACTCAAAGGAAACGTGTTTCGTTCCTCAAGTAGAGCTATCAATGAATCACCCAAAACACAGCACCCATTTCCTTCATTCTTCTTCTTCATATCAGTCAAGAACACCTCCAATGTTGTTCTTGTAAAGCCTCAGTGATTCTTTTCTTTCATTCCCTGTAAAACAGCAAAACCAAAAGCACCATCTAAATATATTGATTAAATTTATCTTTTTCAGTCAAATATCAAACCAAAAATGCCCCTTTATCTTCAACAGTCTTATTCAGAAATCACAGAAGCAGGAAAAAAAAGACACGGAAATACCTTCTACGTTGAACTCCAAGGACCAAACAATCAATAATCAAACTTTTTCTTCCTTCCATGGATCCTTGCTAACAAGCCGTCCCCACCTGAGATATCGCAGCTTGCCTTACCCCATCAAAGAGCTCCTTAAGATTCTGCCTTCGTTCTCTTCGCGACCGGCCAAAGACCGAGACCTCTGTCCTCACCTACTCCCTCCTCGTGTTTCCCCATCAACACCACCGAAACCTCGTATTTTCCCTTTTCGTGTACCGCTGCTGGAACCAGATCAAAAAGCCGAAGACCCCAGCAGCTTCGCTGCTTCTCCCCTTCGGCCTCGTCGAACCCTAGAGACGGCGGAAGCGCTGCTACCCCTGTATGCCTCTTCCCCCGCTACTTCGTTCGTGTCCAGCTTTCCCCTCCCTCGTTTCTATGACGATCCCGTTGGGTCGTATTCTCAGTCAGTTGTAATCGATGCTGATTCCTTTCCCCGATCAGACGAGGATCGAGTCTTTTCCCTCCCAACTGATTTGCTTCCGATTCCTCATTGCCTCAGTGTCTTTCTTCGCATCAGCCTTATTTTCGAGTTTGTGCCTCTCTGGTTTTGCCCGGTCATAAAACGAAGACGGGCACAAAAAGCCCTAAGTTAGTTTTGATTTATGAAATGACCAAAATGCCATTGCTGTTAAATTTTTTATTCAAATTAGGTCCCAATCCCCAAAAGAAGATTCCATTTATCCACAAACAGCCACTCATTTGGTTATTTTTAACATAATAAATCCCAATCTTCAAACTTTGAATAAAAATAATCATTTTAGCCCCTCCTTTGAAGTTATTTTTACCAAAGCAGTCCCACTTCGGTTAATTAAATTACCAAACAACTCTTTATCTCTAGTAAAGTTACAGAATGGTCCCGAGATTATTTCAAAGTTCAAGAATTATGGATTTACGTTATTCTACATCAAGCTTCTCAAAGAAACCGAATTCGAATGATTGGAACTCACACTATGAAAGGTAGTGCTTACGGCACTTTTTAATATTTTAATTATTTTCGGTGTGTGTGTGTGTGGGGGGGGGGGGGGTAATACATGTGCCTAATTATGTTTATACAAATCAATTCCCTTTTTAAGCGAAAATACAATAAATCTAGTTTATAAAAATATTATTATTTAACAATTTACCTTATTGTTATGAATAAACTAGTATTAATTTTCTGTATACATATTAGGGTTATTTTATTGTGAAATAACCTTTTCAGATACCAAATAATACACGATACAAAATTATATGATTTTCATGTGACATTTCATATTATAACAAGCACGTTATGAAACCATGTAGTATTTCAAGGATTTAACTTATTACTATGCATGTTTATTTATATGTTTAAGTACACAACATTTATACGTATACCTATGTTCATTAATTTGAAACATTCATTTTTTTATAAAATCGAGCATACCATACTTTTGCATACATGTCAAACATACTTGGCTTTTTTAAACCTCATACGGCAATATTCGTTATGCCTAGAACTTACCAACAAGTAAGTTAGGGATGAGAGTTATTCATAAACTTTTTAGTTAAGGGTTTTTTAGTTAGACGTTGCGTTATTCATTAGCTGAGTTTAAATTTTAGCATACTCAAACTAGTGTAACCGTTAATCTTCGCAATGAGATACATATCTATAGATCTATACAGGATTGACAACCCTGCCTGTGGTTGCTAACTACAACCCTCGACTGATCAATCGAAGCGGGTGATAGATGTCTACAAATTTTACTACAACATCCAATGAAGTGTTGTAAGGGGTACACTCAGTCACATAGCTCGGTTATAGGACTCACGAAAAACATTAACTATATATATATATATATATATATATATATATATATATATATATATATATATATATATATATATATATATATCACTAACAACCATGAGCTTGGTTGCTTTCACAACTATTTTAAAGTATGGAATTACTTATGTAACATAACAGTTTGATTTTCATGGTTATTCAAAGATTTATTATGAACAAAGTTTAAAGTGTGGATTTACTTATACAAAAGTTACATTTTGACTTTCAAGGATTTATTACAAGCACGGTTCAAAGTATGGATTTACTTATACCGAAATACATTTTGGACTTTTTGCAAACACTCTTTTAACTATTGTTATACGTACAAAGATAATATATTTTAGACTTATTAAAAGTATTAATGATTTTAGTAGAAAACCTATAACACTCTCCAACCTTGTGTCAGCCCTCAAAACTACATGTATTATTAGGAAATCTTTAAAAAAATATTCAAGACGGATTGGATTACAGGTGACCTAGTTACCTGATGTGGTATTATATGCCTCTCAGTTAGGGCAGTTCATGTATTATTATTATTTGTAAAAACTTTGAATTCAAACATCAAGATGGAATGTAAATGATATTATGTTTTTTGTTGCACTTGTGCTATATATTCAGTTTTACCTGTGATCCATGAACTAAGTCGCACAGCTCGATGTGTTCTGCCACCTTGACCAGGGGTGTGACAGTGCATGAGACCAAATTCACCACATAACCTTAAATCTGGAACATATAGCCCCAAAAGGACCTCAAGGATTCATAAAGTTGCCAAATTTATGGAATTCATTCCTCCAAACTTTAGCAACATGAAGAAAAAGGGACAAGGAACCTAGATCTAGAAGCATGCAACATAAAGCTTGGATCTTGGACACTTAAAACGGTCTAAAAATGTGCTAGAGGATGATGACGAGGCTTGCAAGCTGAATCTAAGTGCCAAGGGAGCTTCCTTCGCCTTCAAGATGCCAACAACACCAACAAAATCCTCAAGGACTAAAAAATGTAGGTTAGATCCGATTAGGGATGGTACGGAAGGTGTTGGAGGCTAAGGTTGTGCAAACCATAGCTCCCACTTTCCTTATATAGGGCCTAAAGAATTATTTCAAATGGTGGCCACATCGGGACCTAATATTCACCATGTCGTAGGGCATAAAAATGATCTACGATCACTTTGGCCATGCCACGTCATGGGGGCACCTATCCTACGTCGTGGCCAAAAAACTCAAAATTAATTTTTGAATTAATTATACATGGAATTCTGAATGTTACAACTCTCATCCACTTGATTCGGTCTTCATCCTTGAAATCTACTGATGCAAATAACTCTAGGTAATGATCCCTCATCTCCCCCGAGGTCCCCATGTCCGCTCCGAACCCTTTTGGTGTTGTAGTTGCACATTTACCAAACCCACCACCTTGTTGTGCAAGGTCATAGTCTTCATGATGAGGATTGCCACCAGTCTCTCCACATAATTCAGGCACTCATCAACCTGAATTTCATCCAAGGGTACCAATGTGGAATCATCAACTAAGCAGTTCCATAGCTAAGGGACATTGAAAGTGTGGTGGATCTAACTAAGTTCATCAGGCAAATCCAACCGATCTTCAAGTTGTTAGATTTTATGTACTCTAACATCACTATGGTGCACATACAACCCTAATGCTTTGGATCTAAGTTTTCTCTATTTATACATGTAATAAAATATCCAAAGCATGAAGCCTACAACTAGCATACAATTTGATACTTGAATCATAAAAGTAGATTACATCACTACCTCTTTGTTGTAGCTTGATGTATTTGGCCTTTAAAAACTTATCACACCAAGTGTGATGCCTCAAATGGTTCACAAGGCACCATGAACAAAGGAGGACTTGAGAGAGACGTTTGCAGACACAAAATCAGTTATGATTCTATTAGAATACTAAGGTCAACCAATTTTAGCTAAGGGGTAACATTTATATAGTGTAGGATACCAATGGTCATGTGTAAACTCTAATCCATACGTATAGGCTTATGATCCATAACTCATGTGGACTAACTCTTCATGGACTCTTACATAAACTTAGTCCATCATGGATCAAAAGTCCAAACCATATGTATCACTAATTTACATAATTTTTCCTCATTAATTTAGTTAGTCTCTTTTGATCATTAAATTAATTCCAAATTAGTTATTGATCAATACTAATTAAATACTATGATTTCTCAATTGATATATTATACTTATAATATATTAGTAAATCATAAATAACCTCTTTCTCAAGTATCCACCCTATATGATTGTCTTGGTGAATGCAACCCAAATGGACCATGCTACTCTCGGTTCAAGTACATACCAATTACAGTTATGGGCTTATACACTTAAGCCAACACAAGCTTCCCTAACCGATTGACAATAGTTAAAGAACCAATACACTTGGGCCCAATTTTCTCCTCTTACAGAATCAAATGAAACCTTTCCAAGGTGACACCTTTAGAAACACGTAATATCCGACCTCAAACTCGAGGTCTGAAGGTCGACAGTCAGCATAACTCTTCTAGTGACTTTGCACGGTCTACAACCGATCATGCACCTGTTGTATCAACTCAGTGGTCTTATGTACTACCTTATTACTCCCCATAAATCGATGCTTGACCTCACGCCAACAAACCGGGGTCCGACATTTACTTCCATAAATCATCTCGAAAGGAGGTTGATCAATCCTGGCATGATAACTGTTGTTTTATGAGAACTCGTCTAATTGAAGAGAAGTATCCTAGCTCCCACTAAATTCTAACGCACATGCCATTAGTATATCCTCGAGTGTCTAAATAGTCCGCTCACTCTTTTCGTTAGTCTGAGGGTGGTATGCGGAGCTGAAAAGTAACTAAGTACCTAACTCCTTATGAAACCTCCTCCAGAACCTGGAGGTGAAAAGAACATTGCGATTGAAAACCACTGAAACTGGAACCCCATGTTGAAATATTAGCTCCTTGATGTAGACTTCAGCCAACTTTTCAGCGAAAATGCTCTCAGAAATAGGGATGAAATAAGCACTCTTGGTTAATCTATCAATAATAACCCAAATATAATCAACTCCAGGTTCCATCATTGGCAACTTTATGATAAAGTCCATGGTGTTTTCTGATGGGTTTTATACAAACAATCCTATGTGTACATGCAACCCTAGCATTGGATCCATGTTTTCACTATTAGATACACAACATTATGAACACATAATAAAACCCTAAAGATGATTGCTATTTTCGAAATTAACCAAGAAGTTTAGATTACATACCTCTTGTTGTTATATTGTAATAACAACTTGAATCTTCAAACCCTAAGTCTTGAAAGCAAGCACCACAAGTGTAGTGCCTCTAATGGCTCACAAACACCAAGAGCAAATGGAGAGGCTATAGAGAGAGAGAGAGAGAGGAGAGGTATAAAAATTCGTCCCTAAGAAGCCTTGGGAAGGTATGGACGAATTCATGAGCCAAAGGGGTGTTTATATAGGTGTAGAGATAGGGTTTCAGTCCTTATCCTTATCTAGTTACTTGCCCACCAAGCAACCCATAAGATAAGTCTTGAATCCTTATCATGGACGAATTCTAAGGCCTTATCACCTTAAATTCATCCAACCTATCCATATGATAATCCTTACCCTATTTTGTAACTATCACATAATTACAATTCAGCCCCTCTAGTTTAATTAATTACATTTGATCACAAAATTAATTCTTAATTAATTATTGACCAATATTAATTAAACAAATATGATTTCTCCTTTAATATATTATTCTTATAACATATTAATAAATCATAATAACCTCTCTCTCTATTATTTCTCCAGTCAAGTTGCTTTGGTGAAGGCAATCCAAAAGGACCATGCACAATCGGGTCAAGTATTTACCAAATATGGTTACTGGTTTAGACACTAATCCGACAGTCTCCCACTTGGATAAGTCTAGTAACTACAAATGTAAGTACACCTCGATTTGCAATTGTATCTCTCAAAGACGCTGTCAAACTCTGATCTTATCAGTAACCTGTCCTTCGGATAAGGGGTCGTATATTCCTGCATTCTAGATATCATATGAGATATGACTTCAAATCATTCTTTATGTACTATTTCTTGACTTCCGATTTATGACGACTGACTAATTGAACAAATCAAATTAGCCCTAGCCCGATCGAGCATTTACGTTTGTCATCACTAAATCATCGAGGGGCCCAAAGATATCGCTTTTATCCTACTTTGGATAAAAGGAACGGATAAACTTTGATACAATGCTCACTTGCACTCACTCACTGAATCACACACAACAATATGTTTTATAACACCAAGTTGCTGGTGCGTTTACATATTATCAATGTGCAACCGATTTGCAAGATACAACTCACACATCTCGGTTTTAAGAATATACGATGTTATCGTCTCACCAATCACTCGTGATACAATTCATGGAGTGATTCAAGTGAGCGTAGGTTTAATCCAATGCTCAAATCTTATTCATAAGCACTCATGAACGTTGCAGCAAACATTTACTTATGTCTAATACTATTTTAGACAATCCACACACCAATTCACGATAGTCTTCATTCATATCTACTTCCAACATATGAACGACTGTGGCCCGTTCGAATAATTTGATTGTTCTAAACCAATTAAATTATTCAGGAAGTCAAAACATGCAAAGTGAAACACAAGAATAATACTAATCCCATATGGCCTCAAACCTTTGAGCATAAATAAAACACCTTTTATTTATCACCATATTGATTACTCATTATTTGTCGTTTCGAGTAATCGACTTCTTACTTGAATTATTACACTTGTCCCATGCCCCTAGAAGCACACAATGTTTACCTATGGTTCTTTCTTTGTGAAATGGATCAAATTGAACACATTTCCAATCATTCTCATTTCACAACTCCAAATCCTTTTTTTTCATAAGTGAAAGAATATCAAATTCTTGCTACTTATAGAATATGCTAGATTCTAACATTTTATGCAATGATCCTTTCATAATGTCACTACACCAAAGTCACAAAGACCATTGCCAATGATATTACAAAGTCATCTATCGGATATTGTTACAAGACAATTCCTTAGATATGATGTCTCTCACTCAAATTACATTCCTTTGAACATCCTTTTGCATAAATGTTTCTAATCTAGGAATAGATTTTCAATATTCAATTCCCAATATGGACACGTTTCCATATTTACCATATGACAACTTATTCTTAATAGTTACTTTTCTATTCATAATAATGTTGATATGGTCCATCCAATATGGAAACATTTCCATATTTTCCATATGACAACTCATTATTAATAGAATCTTTTATATTCATAATAATGTCGATATGGTCCATCCAATACCATGCTTCCAACTACTCACAAGCAACCAATCCTCGTCGAACTTTGGATTGTCCGTTGATAGTTGTTTAATTATTTTAGTCAAAACCGATTCTAGTCCCATTTCCCTCTAAATGCGCTGGACATTTGGAAAATTTTAGAATGGTCAAATATTAAAGCATCTGCAATCGACACTATACCCGAAGCGTATGGGACACAATGCATAATGTTTTATCTGCTATGTTCTCAAAATTCGAATTGTGAAGAGGAATGGCGTAATCATAATCGAAATTTTAAGAACACACTATGTACCTTTGACTAAATTTATTAACATTTCTCAACCTAAGCCTTTAGATTTGAAATGAAGCATAATATTCTCTCACTTAATTATAGCAAAACAACTTTACAACCCTTACGACTTTGCAAGGTATAACTCTTGTTTTCTATAATTAATATTGCCAACTTGCAATACGTGCCTTAATAATCATACAATCATAACATTTATGTTCCCATTATCATGATGATTATTATAAAACATAACACTTATGCTCCCACTAGCTTTGATATGTATTCAGAAACAGCTTAACTTTCAGAAAAACAATACTTATTGAATTTCTTAAGTTCATGTTTCTAATACTTAGTGCTTTGATAATCTTTTATCAATGCTTCTTGAACTTATACACCTTTGCCTTAGATAGTTCATATGTGTGTCTAAACAATTAAGACTAATTGCCAAACCTCACAATTCAAATCATGGAAAGGGATACCGTAACCATAATCGAATTCGAGAATGCAATTTTACAATCAATATCTTCTTAAAATCTTTCTTAGTGAAAGCATTTTCTCACAATCATTTTCATGAAGGAGGAAATCTTATGACACTTAGATTTAAACGGTGTATGTGTTCCTATCCATGTGAATTTGTTAAAACCAACGTTTACGACAAATTCAAACTCATATGGGCCGAACTTTCTTATTCTTGATTTCTTGCCTTATGGTAGCACGGATGCCCACCATGTCTTCCAAGTAGTTAAGCAACTCACCTTTTCCTATCAATGTACTTTCCATTGATCAAGGTCCTTGACTTTTATGCATTCAAATGAGAACTCATAGGACTCACATGCACAATTAACTCAACAGCACAAAATAATGTCAACACGATAGGTTGTTAACCTCAACTCGTGTGCTAGTGATGATCGATAAGGTTTATTTGATTTGTTCTTGAAACCTTTCAAGACCATTAAGACTCCCACTGACTCCTTGACATATAAGATTATCTTGTCAATAAACATTTATAAACAAATATTCAAGAGTTAGTGTAGTTTTTATCAAAACACTTCATAAATTGGTCCTAGTTGGTCTTTGTCTTATCCAAGACATCACAACTTCCCACATTTGATGAACGTTATAAACCTTTTAATACTTGTCACTCATTTTCACAATCTTAACTCTAAGACTTGTTTTGGAACGAAGTATGATTGACTTCTTAATTTAACCATTTCTTCAGTTCTTGATTCCTTTTCTTAAACATACAATTGTACTAAGACTCACTTAGAGGATCATTTGAGATATGGTTCTTAATCATTAAGACCTATCATAAAACATAAAAGGTACTCTCCCTTCTTCTTAGAATGGAGAACCTTCTATGTTTCTGCCTACTTGATTCTTCTTATTCGTTCTGCCATTGATTTAAACCTTTTTAATCAATTCTGAATTACACTTAATCTTATCATATTTACTAAACCTTTAGTAAATCATGACGAATATCTTTGTTACTCTTATGGTGGACTTGATCAACACACAACTTTGTGTGCTCGATCTCCTAGTCCTTCACTTGACACTTTGTCAACGAATTAGTCTAATTTCCAAATATGAAATTTCTCATTCATCATGCAACCAAGTTGCATGATTCCAAATTTCTCTCCAATTGAAATTTGGGCGATGAGAAACTCTCCCTATTTGGTAAATTCTCGACATTTCCATAAATAAGAATCATATCCATTCGTTGTAGAAATATGTAAGCATCAATTTTCATAACGATTTCATTGCAAGGAAATAAACAAATAAATAAATAAGTCAAACAAAATTTATTTTATTTATAAAAGCAGCAGAAAACATTTGTCCTTACAATGCAAAATCCATTGAAAACTATGTAGTCGAATATTCCTAACAATTCTATCATAAATATATATAAGCTCAAAATCTAATCTTCAAGTCCATGCGATCGAGATCCATTTCTTTGTGATTAGACTCATCTTGCTCTTTCATCAAGCTTCCTTTCTTTTCACCGATCCTGCAAAACATTCAAATGCAATTTTATCACATCATGTATTAAGAATCAACGAATAGGAACTTAATGAAGTTAGATAGTGGATTTTTACCTGAAGTACAGCCACACTCTTTGACTCTCCCATCTTTGGAATCTTCAGGCTCTTGGGGCAGACTTCTATCCAACACCCTTTCTCTTGGCAGCAAACGGAGGTCGCTTCTCTTAGAACGTCCTCGGAAGCATGGTCGGTTGACTTTCCCAACAAATACGCTCCATTGCTTCGCCAAATCATTTCTGATTCAGCAACAATGAGCATGTAAGTTACGTCAACGAGGTTAACATCATGATCCATCATATAATACTTTCTTTTGAACTCATTATATGATTCAGGGAGTGACTGCAGAACCCAGTTCATAGCCAACTCATCAGGAAATGACACACCCAACATAATCAACCAATCGATGTGTGATTTCATTCCTAGAATGTGGGCACACACGGATTTACCATCTTCATGTTTCATTTCCAATAGGGCCTTAGTGATGTTGAACCTTTCAATTCTTCGATCTTGTGGGTTAGGGAGAACAATTGGTGGAGGAGGAGGAAGAAGTGAAGCATGATTTCTTGTTCCTCGATTGAATCGTGGAATATCATCTTCATGTGGAATGCTTGTTCCACGGGATTTGAGAAGACCGTAGTTGTCGAACTTTAACATCTACAAAACGGGAGAAACAAATTCAAGTTAGTTGATTGATTGAGTCCTTAGTAAATCACCCAAATGAAATACTAAGGCTAGGACCCAACACAATATTCCACAACTCAGGAGAGGGATGCCGTAACCCTAATTGCAGAATATTTGAAGGTAAGTGAATGACGATTCACTAATTTCCACCACAAAAAACGAAAAACAAATTTAAGTTTTAAATCTATGAAAACTCCTAGATCCTTTGAGATTCATTGAACTTTCAATGGCATGTTTAAATCTCGATATGCCCCTCTTGTTTGTGACCGGGATGCCGAGGATCACAAAGCAGGTGTGAATAACCATGCAAACTTACATGGTGCCCTCACATGTTATAGTCACCTATTCGATGTGCCGGTAAACCACACACACTCCACCGAACTATGACAAACATTGAGTCACCCTTTGCTACCTTTGCTTAGAACCATTTAGTGTGCCGGTAAACCACACACGCTCCACTAACGTCTTCGCAAGGTGACAAAGTGTAATTTCATCGAATTGCATCAATTCACTTTTGCCTAAGTAACTAAGATTGGGAATTTGTAAAACATTTAGTTACTTTTGTACTTCATTATACTTATAATGGAAAGTTTTGTCCTATCCTACCCGTTCGGCTAACGACCCTCCACTAGTCAAGAGTGCGGTGGGTAACAGTGGATACCCATTCAATCGCCATTTTATAGGCAAATTCCTTAAACACCCCTTATAGACCAGCTTCGTGAATGAGGCCTACTAACGGTAAGACTGACTTTTACTCATACATATATATAATGTCAGACTTTTAATGTTATATATAGTATAGGGTGTATTTTACACTTTTAAAATGTTAGGTGGTCAAATATAACAATTATACTTTTAATTGTAAACCAAAACTTTTATGGATTTAGTAAACTTCTTTTAACTATACACATTAATTAATTAATAAAACCATAAGGGTGTGATTTGAACTTTTCAAAACAATACTACGGTTTTAGAATTTAACATTCCTAAATTAAACTTTTAATCAACTTTGAAATTCCAAAACTTGAGGGCAAGTTTTGAAACATTTCAAAACATTAGGTTTTAGAATTTAAATATGCATCAAAATTAAGCTTTTAATCAAATTTTAAAATCCAAAACTTGAGAGCAAGTTTTGAAACTTTTCAAAACAATTTAGTTTTAATTTCTCTTAAAAAAAATTCCGAATTTATGACATGTATTTTTAAATTTTAAATATTAAAACTCTTGATTTAATAATTATCTTGAATTAGACTATTAATTTAATTATTAAATCATAAGGGATTATCTAAATCATGAGGATAATTACCATTTATACATTTAAGATATCCTAATCCCTTAATTATCTCTCTAGATTTCGAAATTATGGTTAGGATAATGCAAAATCTATAATTACCATATATAACAATTAGATGATAATTACAAGATATGGGATAATCCAAATCCATAAAATTTAGGATCTTATCTTGGGGAGGAGGCTAATTTAGAAAATCAAGGGATTAAAACAAACCCTAGATTTCGAAATTTAAGGGTTTAAGGAAAGGATTTGAAGATCTTATTCAAACTCTTGCAAATTAGGGGTTGCAAACCCTAATCTCAAAAAACCCTAGCCTCCTAGGGTTTATTGGCAATAAACCCTAAAATGTCAAGTTCATACAATTGAATAAACTAATTGAAAACAAGTTAACCAAAGGCTCTGATACCATTGATGGGTTTTATACAAACAATCCTATGTGTACATGCAACCCTAGCATTGGATCTATGTTTTCACTATTAGATACACAACATTATGAAAACATAATAAAACCCTAAAGATGATTGCTATTTTCGAAATTAACCAAGAAGGTTAGATTACATACCTCTTATTGTTATATTGTAATAACAACTTGAATCTTCAAACCCTAAGTCTTGAAAGCAAGCACCACAAGTGTAGTGCCTTTAATGGATCACAAACACCAAGAGCAAATGGAGAGGCTATAGAAAGAGAGAGGAGAGGTATAAAAATTCGTCCCTAAGAAGTCTTGGGAAGGTATGGACGAATTCATCAGCCAAAGGGGTGTTTATATAGGTGTAGAGATAGGGTTTCAGTCCTTATCCTTATCTAGTTGCTTGCCCACCAAGCAACCCATAAGATAAGCCTTGAATCCTTATCATGGACGAATTCTAAGGCCTTATCACCTTAAATTCGTCCAACCTATCCATATGATAATACTTACCCTATTTTGTAACTATCACATAATTACAATTCAGCCCCTCTAGTTTAATTAATTACATTTAATCACAAAATTAATTCTTAATTAATTATTGACCAATATTAATTAAACAAATATGATTTCTTCTTTAATATATTATTCTTATAACATATTAATAAATCATAATAACCTCTCTCTCTATTATTTCTCCAGTCAAGTTGCTTTGGTGAAGGCAACCCAAAAGGACCATGCACAATCAGGTCAAGTATTTACCAAATATGGTTACTGGCTTAGACACTAATCCAACATTTTCCTCCTACTTCCATACGGGAATAGATAAAGGATTCATCTTTTCTTGGGGTCTCTAAAGTTCAGCCTTGATTTTCCGGCAAGTCAAGCACCACTCCACATACCATGTTATCTCTATTTTCATGAGGTACTACTAGTAGCTCAATCTCATGTATCTATACATCTTTGTGGCCCCTAGATGGATCAAAAATTTCGAATTGTGATCTTCCTCCAATAATGTTTATCTAAACCCACTAACAATTGGGACCCATAATCTGCTGCACCAAGTCAATAATCTTCTAAAAATAATGGAATCTGACCCCTGATTCTTTCTTCCTTCCAATTCTCTTTCCTTAATCCCTCCACTTGTGCCTTGTTAATCAGGTATAATAGTGGTGAAATGATAATCATCCCCAAACATAGATCTTTTATGGGTGTACTCACTACCTTTTGGCTAAAGGCATCAACCACAACGTTGTCCATCCTAGGATGATACAAGATCTCACATTGATAATCGTTCATCATATATAACCTCATGTGTTACCTCATATTCAGGTTTTGTTGATCCATCAGATACCTTAGGCTATTATGGTTTGTAAAAATAGTACACCTGGACCCATACAACTAATGCCGCTAAATATTGAGGAAAAAAACCATAGCCCCTAGCTCTAGATCATAAGTCGTCTAATTCACCTTTTGAGACTTCAACTACCTCGATGCGTAAGTAATAACATGACCCCTCTACAAAAGAACTTCAACCAATAACAAAATCAATGCATCACAATAAACCACAAAGTCATATATACCCTCGAGAAGGGTCGGAATCGGAGCCTTGCACAATCTCTGCCTCAAGGTCTCAAATCCTACCTGCAGTGCAGGCCCCCACCGGAAAGTAACATTCTCCTTCATCATACGGGTCAAAGAAACAACAATCTTGGTGAAATATTGAATCAACCTCCTATAATACCCTATTAGACCAAGGAAACTCCAAATCTCAAATGTAGATCTTGGAACCTTCCACTACATCACTGCTTTGATCTTATCTGGATCGACCAATATACCCTTTTGGTTCATGATGTGCCTCAAGAACTGAACCTCGCACAACCACAACTCACATTTAGAGAACTTGGAATAAATACTCTCCCTCCTTAAAGTCTCCAAACCCTCCTACACCTCATGTTGCTCCTTGGTCTTATAATAGACCAAGATATCATCAATGAACATAATCACATATCGATCCAACATCAACCTATACACCCGATTCATGAGATCCATGAACGTTTTTGCTGCATTGGAGAGCCCGAATAGCATCACCACAAACTCATAACTATTGGAAAGTATGTACAAGGTCATTAACAATTTGTGATGTTTCTAATAATAATAGGGTCCTCTTGGGTTGCCCTCAAAGACTCAAATTAAGTAGAATTAATTAAAAAAAAGGAATTAGTTTATTAATTATTATGATTTAATAAATAATTAGAAACTAATTAGAAAACAATTTGGGAATTAATTAAAATTTTAATTAATAGAATTGTTGAATATTAATTAAAAAATAGTTGATTAATCAGGAATATACCAGAACCCTAGGAAGAAGGGTAATAGACGAAGATTCCCTTAGGATAAAGGGAATTTTGTTCTTAGGCTTATCTATCCTACTTGGGCTTTAGGATAAAACCCTAAAAGATATCCAAGACTATAAATAGGGCCTTAGGGATTCATTCTTCCTTCCTCGTTCTTGGCTTAAGTTCATTACGTGTGAACCAAGAGATGGATTTTGATTTGGGTGTTGATCATCTAAACAAGGTGGCATGCACGAGAGCTCAAGCGCGAAAATCTTTAGCTGCTAAAGAGGTATGTGATTCTTCCTCTATGTTTTCGTTTTCTAGGGTAGATGTAATCAGTATGAAACCATAAATCCATAGGTTTCATATGCACTTAGGTATATCATAGTTTTTATTTTTCTACTAGCTAGATTACATTCAAAGTCATTAGTTCATGATTACATTCACTCTAGATCCATATTTTCAGTAAATGCTTGTTTCAAATTAAATGAAAGAAGAGAAATTAGAAAAATTGTAAGTAAGAAACCTTTTAATCACAGGTCACGACATGAGAGTCATCCGCTCACAACGTGACACTGCCGGATCAGGGTTTACCATTTTCTTTTTATTTTTGAAATGTGAAGATCTAATAAATATGGATAAATACCAAATTTAAAATGTTTTAAATATGCAAAATTAATAAATATTATTTTAATATGATTATATGAATTTGAATATTTATTCATTTTTAAATAGTGAATTTAGATATTTAATATTATTTATAATAGAGATTTTTAAATTTGAATATTAACTACTCATGATTTATTAATTCTTACATTGTGTCCTCTCAATTAATTAGAAGTAATATTAGACAACGAAATTTAAAGAGTTTTAAATTTACCCCTTTGTGTGTGTGTGTGTATATATATATATATATATATATATATATATATATATATATATATATACACATATGTATATATTAGAATTGTATCTATTATATGTATAAGAAAGTTACAACTTGCGTCCTCGCATGCTTTAAATATTGACATTGTCAATTTTATCATGACTATGTTCACCCATTATGATGTAGGGGTTTAAGGAGGTCTCTATGATTTCTAATGAGATCGGTTTTTAATATGCTTTGCGCTTACCACCCTCACCGCCCTATTACATTTTGAGAATAGAGTTACTGAAAGGGTTTGATAGTGATAATGGTCAATCTAAAAGTATTCCAAATACAAGTATAAAACAAAATCATGTTTTATTCAATTAAAATTGAATATTATGTTATCCATAAAAATTTCACATTCTCTTTATAACTTGTTGATGAGCTCATGTGGTTAACCATCACGTCAATTTTAGAGTATAAGTAGATAATGATGTGAGACTCGCTAATCTCAAGTGTAACTTGAGTCGGGGACCACCCAATTTTATGTGGGTAATTCAACATCTGTTCAATGATCCGTAACATCCCTAACATATAATTTGAGATGAACATAATCTGAGATTAACATGCCATTGATAGTCAATGAATCCCAAAGATCTAGGAATTTCGTGGTGATCGAATTTGACAAAGAGTTTTGTCTACCTAAATAACTCTATGGTGTGTTTACGGCATGCCTTTTCACATCACGAAGCCAAATACGGATCCTAGCCTTAATCTAATAATTTGATTTAGGGTGATTATTTATTAAGGATTTTCTATATCAAAATAATTGGAATCTTATCTTTTGTAGTTGTCGATCGTAGTCAACGACAACAACAATCCTCCTCTACCAATAAAAACTCAAGCTTCTATCTACTATTAGTTCTAAATAGGAAAAGACTCGATGAGGATGGATCCAACAATCGTAATTGGATCGGAACCCTAAGGTTCATGTTGATATATGATAACAAAGAGTATGCTCTCGACAATGATGTTCCCAAACTTGGAGAGAATGATACCCCAGATGAAGTTACTACATATAACAAACATTATGATGAGTCGGCCAAAGTAGATTGCCTTATGTTAGCGACCATGGTTGTTGGTCTCCAGAAGAACTTTGAAAACTTGGGGGGGGGGGGGGGGGGGGGGTTGACATAAATCAGCAGCTCAAGGAAATGTTTCAAGAGAAAAATGAGCAAGAACGGTTCAAGATCATCAAGTCCCTCATGTCATGTAAACAACAAGAGGGAGCCTCTGTATGTACGCACGTCTAAAAGATGAAGTCATAAATAGACAGAGTTTGGAATCTACGTGTCGATCTGCCTAAGGAGTTGACCATTTATATGGTCTTCAACTCACTTAGTAGTTCATCTTGAACTTTAAAATGAACAGCCTCGATAAGACCTTGATGGAGTTGCACGACATGCTCAAGAAAGCTGAGGGGGGGGGCATGAAGAAACCCAACAAATCCAACCCTACTGCTCCAGTCTTGTCCATTGATCGTGGTTCTGCTAAAAGGAAAAAGGTTTCTCATCCCAAAGGAAAGGGAAAGGGTTTGGTTAAACAGTCTAACGAAGGCCCTAAGAGAAAGGTCAAAGCCAAGATAGCTCCTTCTGCTAATCTAAGTGAGGCAGTTTGTTTTTACTGCTAATCCAAGGAACACTGGAAGCACAGTTTCCCTAAATACTTGGAGGACCTCAAGAAGGTAAAGTTAAGGTGGTTGGCGCCTCAAATATATTTGTAATAGAACTCCATAGCACATATACTTTTAACTCTTGGATTCTTGATACAAGATGTGTTACTCACATTTTCTCTGATATGCAAGGACTAAGACAAAGTAGGAAGTTGATGCATGGTGAGCTCAACCTAGCCATAGGAAACATGCACACTTCAGTTCTTACAAGGATTAGGAACTATTAGCTCATGCTTGGTGGTGTGTGTAACATCCCGAGATTCAGGTATACTTCTTTCATCCTTGTTCTTTGTGGATTGGTCATGTTTTGTCCTTGAGTGAAGTTTTCTTTAGCAAGTGAGTACGCTAGGCGTACCAGAGGGGTACGCTGCACGTACTCATGCGCTTAAGTTGGACGCGGTGTCGCCAAGGTACGCTAGGCGTACCAAGAGTTACGTCGGGTGTACCCGACCCAGGTGCAAAACCCTACGTCTTGTGCACTCTTTAAAGGGTGCTAAGGCTCATTTCTCAGCCTCCATATCAGTGAGTGAAACCCTACAAGAGAGCCCCCATCGTCCTTAGTGTGTGAGAGTGTTGATTGGAGCTTTTTGTGCTTTGGTGACTTAGTGAAGGAGAAGGAAAGGAGTTCTTGGAAGTTAAAGATTTAGGTGCCATTTTGGATCTGAGATCTACATAGAAAAGAGCTACACTTGGAGGTATAAAGTTCAAAACTTTCCTCTTCTTTTGATTGTTGTTGCATGTGCCATTTCTAGTGCAAAAACCCCAAAGGTGGAGACTTTATGAGTGTAAAGTGCTCCATGGTCCAAGATCTGTCCCTTTCCAATGATATTAGTGATTTAGAACCATAAAGTTGCCATCTTGGATGTTAGTTTGAGGTCATGCTTGTGTAATAAACCTTCTAGAGTTAAAGGATGGAACATTGTGAGAGTTGGTGACTTATCCAGCCATGCAAAGGCATAAAGTCATCAACTTTATGGATTAAGAGGCTTAGATGTGGTCGGATCTAGAATTTCGATGTGAGTCTTAATTGTTTAAGACCTAAAGAGTTAAAGGGCTGAAGCTGGGGAGTACATCGGGCGTAATCCCAGTACGTGTCGCGTACTGGGTGGCGTTCCCCGATCCTGAGAGGCAACCGGGTACGCCCAGCATACACATCTGGTACGCGCAGCGTAACCTGGAAAGTTGACTTTTGGGTTGACTTTTAGGGTATGGTCTATTGTGGGGCTTTTGGGTTGTAAGAGGGGTAAAATGGTCTTTTACCTTTCTGAGAGTGTCATAAGAGGACATAGTCTAGCCTTTGAGAGTTATAATAATTAGGGTATTTATTTTATATGATTAGGCAAGGCTAGACCAGCGTTACCGAGTCAGAGATTACCGAGATACCCGAGGTGAGTCTTCTCACTATAATTAACCTAGTGTGGTAACAGAGTTATGTGATAGAGTATTTTAGAGTTATATGCCTGTGTAATTGCATGTTATTTATGTGTTATGATTTATTGTGATATGTGCTATGCATGATTCAGAGTTACAGAGTTAGGACCTTCGGGTCCACAGAGTTAGGGCTAGAGGGCCCATAGAGAGTTGGGGCTAGAGGGCCCCACTGAGACACATAGACCTGAGGGTCAACAGAGTTACAGCCTCGAGTGGCTATTATGTGTTAGAGTGGTATTTTAGGGAACTCACTAAGAATTTATGCTTACAGTGTTATGTGTTATATGTTTCAGGTACCAGTGATGATCGCGGGAAGGCGTCGGCATGATTCGTACACACACATGGGATTTTATTTATTTGATCTTGGGAGATATTTGTGAAACAAAAGACATGATACTATTGTTGGAATAGTGTCTAACGCTGCAACTATATTTATTAAATATTTGACCCGATTGAGCATGGTTCTTTTAGGTTGCCTTCACCATAGCAACTTGATAGAATGATTTATAATGAGAGTTGCAATATTATATGGAATAATAATATTATTTGATTAATATAAGTCATAAATTAATTAGGAATTAATTTGGTGAGTTAAAGAGATTAATTAAATAGAAGGGCTTAAACTGTCAAATGTGTGATAGTTATACTTTAGGCTATAATTCCTTATGGATAATATGGTGGACGGTTTTATGGCTTAGGATAAACCTAAAATCGTCCAAGGATTATCATGAAGGGATTAGGATTGCTTAGGGCTTAAGTTATCCAATTAGGGTTTAAAGGTAAAACCCTAGGAGCATTACAAGTATAAATAGACCCTTGGGGTCATGGAAATCGGCACTCTTGTTTCTAGAGAAACCCTGGCCGATTTCAAAGTCATTCCCCACTCTCTCAAATCATCCTCTTGCTAGTTGGTGTTTGTAAGCCATTAGAGGAGTGACAATTGTGACTCTAAAGCTCCAAGAACAAGAAGATCAAACAAGTGATTCAAGGTAAACTTTTAACTCTGATTTATCCTTGTTATTATGCTAGAATAACCATTATAAGTCTTGGATTCATGCATGTTCAATTATAGAAACCTAGATCCAAGCATTAGGGTTTGTATGTGCACATAGGAATGTTCATATGGCCAAAACCCATCAGTGGTATCAGAGCCTAGATTGGTTTCTATTGAATTGATGCATTGGTTGCTTGTTTGATGCTTGCAAAATTCGATTTTTGTGTTTCTGCCTGATGGACTCGGCGAGTGCATTGGGGTACTCGGCGAGTCCAAGCGTCAGGAAGTGATAACTTCGGGATTTCTTGTTGTTTATCTTTAAGATACTTGCCTTTTTCATATTAGATCAATATAAATCTGATTTTATGATATATTTGAGTATATCCTTGACCTAATTGAAGATATTTATCAATTAATTAAATATTAGTTTCCTTATATGATAACTGATTAATTATTTTAATTAAATTGGTAAATTGTTTTGCAAGAAATAATTAAATAAATCAAATATGGATAATTATGTGATTAAATGTTAAATTAGATTATTTTTTATTTGATCCTCTATGTTTTGAAAAGTTTAAAACCTACCCTCAAGTTTTGAAATTTATGTTTTGTGATTAAAAGTTTAATTTGGAAAATTTAAATTTCAAACCCTAGAATTTTACAAGTTTAAAATTCAACCCTATACTAATATGATATTACAAGATTAATATATATATATATATATATATATATATATATATATATATATATATATATATGTGTGTGTGTGTGTGTGTGTGTGTATGTATAATTAAAATGCTAGTCTTACTGTTAGTAGGCCTCATTCACGAAGCCGGTCTATAAGGTGGGTATAAGGTTGTTGCCTATAAAATGGCATTTAATGGGTGTACACTCACACCCACCGCTTGCTTGATCGGCGGAGGGTCGTTAGTTGAACGGGTAGGATAGGGCAACCTCATCTCCTTATTAAAAGTATAATATGAAATACAAAGTAACTACATATTTTTCAAAATTCCCAATCCTAGTTACTTTAGGAAAAGTGGATTAATGCAATCCCATGAAATTACACTTTGCACCCTTGCTAAGAAGTTAGTGGAGCGTGTGTGGTTTACCGGCACACTAATTGGTTCTAGGCAAAGGTGGCAAAGGGTGATTCATTGTTTATCACAGTTCGATGGAGCGTGTGTGATTTACCGGCACATCGAATAGGCGATCGTTACAATGAAGGCACCATGTGAATTTGCATGGTAATTCGCACCCACTTTGTGATCCTCGGTATCCCAGTCACAAACGAGAGGGGCATATCGAGATTTAAACATGCCATTGAAAAGTTTCAATGAATCTCATCCAAACCTAGGAATTCTCAATACATTTAGAACTTAAAGTTATTTTTTCATGGTGGAGAATTAGTGAATCATCATTCACTTACCTTCAAATTGTTTGCATGTTAGATTACGGCATCCCTTTTTTAATATGTAAATATTGTTGTTGGATCCTAGCCCAAATTTTCTTATTGGGTGATAATTAGGGATCCAAATTCTAATCTATCTTTGTCCTTTCTATTTGTAGATGTCAAACGCGAACAACGTTGCTGCTAGCTCGTTCACATTGATGAGCCTTTGCCAAAAGGTGACGTTTAATGGAACGAACTTTAGATAGAGGATAAGATAAATTCGCACGATTGCTCGTTACGAGGACAATGAGTATGTCCTCGATGAGAAGCTCGAGAAGATCAATCCTGAAATCGCTACTCCGGCTGAAACCACCACTTTTATGTGACCTTTACCGATGACTATAGTAGATATGGGTATATCTACTTAATCAAGCAACAGTCAGAAACATTTGAAAAATTCAAAGAGTTCAAGAATGAAGTGGAGAATCAATTTGGAAGGAAAATCAAGATGCTTCGATCCGATCGAGGAGGAGAGTACCTAAGTCTTGAATTCCATGATTATCTCAAGGAGTGTGGAATAGTTTCACAATTGACGCCACCTAGGACACCGCAATTGAATGGTGTAGTAGAAAGGCGTAATCGAACCTTGTTAGACATGGTTCTCTCTATGATGAGTCGTGCTTCTCTATCTATCTCATTATGGGGGTATGGCTTAGAGATTGCCGCCCATATCCTTAACCGAGTCCCTACTAAGAAGGTTACCAAAACACCTCACGAGATGTGGACAGGGAAAGCTCCCTCGTTAGCACATATCAAGGTTTGGGGTTGCGAGGCTTTCGTAAGACAAGATACTCACGAAAAACTCGAACCTCGTAGTGAGCGATGTATTTTCATCGGCTACCTGCAGAAATCCTTTGGATATCTCTTCTATAGACCGAAGGACAATGTTGTCTTTGTTACGAGAAGAGGAGTTTTCCGAGAGCGAGAACTCATAAGCCAAGGAGACAGTGGGAGGCAAATTAAGTTTGAAGAGATTTAAGAGTCGATAGATGAAGGAACCTCTACCGCTGGCCATCAACCCGAGGAGGAAACTCCGGTTGAACCAACTGACGAGTCCTTACCTCTTAGACATTCCAAAAGAGTTAGAGTTCAACCCCAGTTATATGGTTTTCATATTAATACCGAAGGGGGCACGTATATTAGTGATAGTACACTAATAAATCTAGATGAACCTAATAGCTATAAAGAAGCCATGGCAGGCCCGGAGTCTGCGAAATGGAAAGAGGCAACGGACAGCGAGATCTAGTCCATGTATGACAACCAAGTTTGGAATTTGGTTGATAACATGCCCGGACGTAAGACCGTTGGGTGCAAATGGATCTTCAAGAAGAAGACCGACGTGGATGGAAACGTACACACATATAAGGTCCGATTGGTTGCGAAGGGTTTTACTCAAACTCCCAGAGTTGACTATGATGAGACCTTCTCACCAGTTGTGAAGATAAAATCTATTAGAGTGATGCTAGCAATTGCCGCATTTCATGATTATGAGATTTGGCAAATGGATGTCAAAACCGCTTTCCTTAATGGAAAGTTGGCTGAGGATGTTTCAATGGCGCAGTCAGAGGTTTTTGTCGATCCGAAGCATCCGAATAGAGTGTGTAAGCTTGAGAAGTCCATTTATGGACTTAAGCAAGCATCTCGTAGATGAATCTTTGCTTCGATGAGAAAGTCAAAGAGTTTGGATTTGTACGAAGTGAAGATGAATCATGTGTATATGCCAAAGCCAGTGGGAGTATAGTTAGCTTTCTCATTTTGTATGTTGATGACATACTACTCATAGGAAACGACATTCCGACACTGCAAGAGATTAAGTCCTGGCTCAGGAAGTGCTTCGCTATGAAGGACCTCGGAGAAGCTTCCTATATTCTGGGAATAAGGATAGTGAGAGAACGAAGTAAGAGACTAATAGGACTTAGTCAGAATACTTACTTAGATAATGTGACAACCGTCAAATTCTGGTCAATTCAAAGTCAAATAAAGTCAACAAGTCAAACCGGTCAACTCAACTAACCCTTGTGTACTAGGGCTTACGTTATGTATTTACTAAACAACTCGCTATTCTGATGAGAAATCATAAATCGAAAAGTACGTACAACTAGATCTCCTTAACCTAAAATTGTGGTAAGTGGCAAGCCAAACCGATAAAACAATGTTGCATACTCATCGAGAGTGTGTAAGATCCTTAAACAAGGCTTAACAGGGTTTACGGACCCATCATTGCGAAGCCGGGTACTCAAAAAGGTCACAAATGAAACCTCTCCCAATCGTTTTCACTAAATCTCTCTCTAATATCTCTTTGTATGAGAAATCTCTCCAAGAATGTCAAATCTCTCCTAAATCTCTCCAAGTATGTGAAATCTCTCTCAAAATATCTCTTTGTATGAGAAATCTCTCCACGAATGTCAAATCTCTCCAAGTATATGAAATCTCTCTCAAATATCTCTTTGTATGAGAAATCTCTCCAAGAATGTCAAATCTCTCCCAAATCTCTCCAAGTATGTGAAATCTCTCTCAAATATCTCTTTGTATGAGAAATCTCTCCAAGAATGTCAAATCTCTCCCAAATCTCTCCAAGTATGTGAAATCTCTCCCAAATCTCTCTCAAAAGTTTCCCGTAACTTTTTAGAATCATTCGGGTCATTCCGACCTTAACCGGGTCAAAAACGGCTTAAAACGGGGTAAAAACGAAAAAAATGGACCTTAGGAACCGAAACCCTTCTCAAGGAGCCGAAGCTCCTTAAGGCCGAGACCAAGGACCGAACCGAGTCTCTGCTTGGCCGAACCCGGAGAACCGAACCACTGTAGCAATGACCGAGTCTCGGTTTCTGTCTCTTTCTCTCCACTCTGTCTCTTCGCGCCTCTCTGTCTCTTCGCGCCTCTCTGTTCTCTCTTCCCTCCTCTCGGTCTCTGTTCTCTCTTCTCCCACCTCTCGGTCTCTTTTCTCTCTTCTCCCACCTCTCGGTCTCTGCTCCCTCTCTTCTCATCTCTCAATTTCTCCTCCCCTCTTGGTTTCTGCCCTCTCTCCTCTCGGTTTAAGCATCAGAAGACCGAAACTCGGCTAGATTTCAGAATTTTGTCACTTTTAGCCCCTTTTTGATATTTTTAACATTTTAAGCCCGTTTTTCGTGATTTTAAAGCGGGATTTTCTCCAGAAATTATATTTTAACATAATAAACCCTAAATATTCATAATTTAAACACATTTTCATGAAAATCATTATTTAAATAATAAAAATCTAATGGGTGATTTATTTAAGGTGGAGTGTTGACCTTGCCTTATCTTATGTCGCAAGCAACCACCCCACACCCACTCTATGACCAGCCACTCCTTCCCACCTTACCTAGGTCACTTCAATATCCCTTACACTCAATTTCCACCCATTCCCATGTTTTTAGAGCTGGAACAAAACATCCTCTCTCCTCATTTCTCTCATTTGCTCTCATTTCACCAAGTATCAAACACCACTTTTCTCTCAAACTTTTTCTCTACCAAATTGGAAATTCAAGGCTGATTTTCAAGTGTTCTTACACTCTTAGTAAGTATAATTCATCCTCCTTATGATTATTGCACTTCATTCTACTCAAATCATTGATTGCTTACACGAACTCCATAACTATGATGTTAGATCTTCGAATCTTCAAGTGATTCTTCAAGTGTTCTTGGGTTGAACACTTCTCTTCATCTACTGAAATCACTCAAGGTGATTTCATACCTCTACATTTTCATGTTTTCTCAAGTTTTTAGGGGGGGGGAATACAAGTTAAAACACCAAGAACATAACTAAACTTTTCTAACAGCCTTCATCAGAAAAGTTCAACTCCATTCACGGACTGTTTTGGGCAACTTAAACATTTTTGTTTTCAAAACTGTATAAGGTGAAAATAGTTCAATTTATTATCTTTAAAATTACTACTTGCACATCTCCATACGATTTTTCTACAATTTATCGTGATTTTTACAAAACTGTCTATCATTTCAAACAACAATCCGGACCAGTCTGTGATTATGGACTTTTTCACCCAAGTTGGAGGTCATTAAAAATCGTAATAAAAATTATGAGTAAACTAGATACATTTTGGGAACTCTCAGAATTTACGGATCTAGTTTTCGACTTCGTATGATTTTTCTAAAACAGTGCAGAAAGATTAAGAATTAGTTAACAGCTTCTTACTATCAAAACACTTTGTAACATGTTGAGCAAAGTGTTAAGTCTTTGATGACTTCATATATTTCATGTATTTCTTGTTATGATATATTTGTATAATAGGAAATTACTTACTGAATTTATAAGAATCCTCCATCATAATCATTAGTACAAAACAAAGCAAGTTAAACATAGCTATATTGTACTATACATTTGACTTACATAGAATGGGATTTTTAAACACCACAAAGAAATATACTAAACTATAATAGTTATAGTTAGGGTACATATACATTTCAAACATTTTAATAAACTATAATAGATATAGTTTATGATCATTTACATAACATACTCGTACAAAAGGGGGTACAAATACAAAGTACCGGGTTTTTATACGAATAGGGGTACAAATACAAAGTGTCGGGTTTATACACACAAAGGGGTACAAATACAAAGTGTCGGGTTTATATACAAAAGGGGGTACAAATACAAAGTACCAGGTTTTTATACAAAAGGGGGTACAAATATAAAGTATAGGGTTTTTATACGAAAAGGGGTACAAATACAAAGTGTCGGGTTTATACACAAAAAGGGGTACAAATACAAAGTACCGGGTTTTTATACAAAAAGGGGTACAAATACAAAGTGCCGGTCTTTATACAAAAAGGGGGTACCGATACAAAGTACCAGGTTCACTTAAGATAGTTATTATGATATTAAAACAATATTTCATCCAGAATCATTAGACTTCAACTATAATCGTTGAGCGTATATGTTTGAGTCATATAAGAATTTAGTCTCGATTGGCTTAGAATTGGTGGGGCCCGCCTCATCTCCTGTTCCTCGTTGGGTTGTGGACCTAGGGCAGACCCACTATATTCAACGTTTTGTCTAATTTAAACCTTATATAACTTATATGCGTTGGACGATTATAGAGGAACTCTACGGGTCATTCTAGGGTTCATTAATGCATCATATAGGAATATTTCTATTCACACTTAACTAAGAAAATATTGGATTTTCTGGAAATCAAACTATATCGATTTTACAAGGAAAATGGTTTCTACTTCAAACAAAACTCTTATGAACTCACCAACTTAATTGTTGACACTTTTCAAAACTACTTGTATTCTCAGGAAATCAGTGAAACAGGAAAACTTCAGCGCTTTGAGGATGGGACGTTAAACCGTCAACAATTTATTTTTCTCATCATAATGTAATTAATTTTGAATCATATAAACATATACTTTGGTGTAAATTTTTCAATTATATTTATGATGGTTGTATTTACTTTGAGAACTATTATGTTCTTTGTTGTGATACTGTACATGAAGTCCTCCACCCCCGGACGTTTCCGCCATCCTTGGTTTGGGGGTGTGACAGATAAGGTACTGAAACGTTTTAGTATGGAAAACTCGAAGAAGGGAGAATTACCAATACAATATAATTCCAAGTTGAGTAAGACTCAAAGTCCGAGTACCAAATCCGAAATAGCATAAATGAGCCGAGTACCATACGCTTCCACAGTTGGCTCAATCATGTATGATATGACTTGTACTCGCCCTGATGTAGCCTTTGCTTTGAGCATGGTTAGTAGATATCAAGGGAACCCTGGCAGAGCCCATTGGATTGCGGTGAAGAATATCCTTAAGTACCTTCGGAGGACCAAGGAATGTTTTTTAGTCCTCGGAGGGAGTGACTTGAAGGTGCGAGGGTATAGTGACGCCAGCTTTCAAACCGACAGAGACAACTGCCGTTCGTAGTCGGGCTGGGTCTTTACCCTGAATGGAGGAGAAGTAACTTGGAAAAGTTCCAAACAAGAAACCGTAGCTGATTCAACGTGCGAATCAGAGTACATCGCAGCGAGTGAAGCGTCGAAAGAGTCAATATGGTTAAAGAACTTCATTGGTGATCTTGGAGTTGTACCTACCATAAAGGAGCCCATGGAGATTTTCTGTGATAATGAAGGAGCGGTTACCTTGACCAAGGAAACAAGGGATCATGGTAGATCTCGACATATCGATAGAAAATATCATTTTATAAGACATCGTGTAGAAGAAGGACAACTCGTGGTGAAGAGGATATCATCAGAAGATAAAGGAGCCCATGGAGATTTTCTGTGATAATGAAGGAGCGGTTACCTTGACCAAGGAAACAAGGGATCATGGTAGATCTCGACATATCGATAGAAAATATCATTTTATAAGACATCGTGTAGAAGAAGGACAACTCATGGTGAAGAGGATATCATCAGAAGATAACCCAGTAGATCCGCTTACGAAGGGACTGAGCAGGGTTAAGCACTTGCAGCATGCTAGGAGCATTGGGCTGAAGGATGATATTAGTATAGATTAGATAGTGTTAGAAACGCGTGATAGATAAATGTAATTAACATTTGATGATTAAATAAAGGAGTATTATTTATGAATAATGTTACTGTCTTATGTTAATTATTTAACTATCGTTTTACTTTGGATGTTTTGACTTCCAGAATAATTGAGTTTATTAAGAATAATTGAATTATTCAAATTGTCCACAATCGTTCATATGTTGCAAGAATATAAAGAGAATGAACTCCAGACAACCCGATGTTGTCTGCGTAAAAAAAAATACTGGAATCTCAACACCTGAGGTTAAGTACCAAGGCGTATAGGTTACCGTGTTATCCACAAAAGATGGTTTCCCGCAAATTTTATATCGTTAATTCTTCTAAGTGAGCCGTTAGAACCATACTTGATAATGTCAATTTTTCCTGTCATGACGTCTATTAGACGCCGACCTATTTAAGGTATGGTTTGTCACCCTAGACTGGCCTAATCTAACTGTAGCGAACAACTCAGGTGTGGGGTGTCACCCCCGTATAGATCTATACACAAACTTACGCTCTCACTCCGGGAGACTCTGGTTATAAATACAGGCTACGTTTGTACACTCATTTGGTGCCAAACAAAACGTCTCACTAGATCCTTAATCGAATTTATGCGAATAAACATATAAGGTATATTACAGGCCCAATAAAGATGTAAGTGAACAACTAAGGCCCACTAAACATGTATATTATTTCTAAGCTCAAAAGGAATACGAATGTATATTCCAGGCCCAATATGCATGTAAAAGGACAACTAACGCCCATTAATCAAGTATATTATTTCCAGACCCAATTAGGATGTGGATACCGAAATTTATTTGTGGTTTGTTACATTGGTTGTTTAAGCTATATTGTTTACCAAAATGACATAAAGCCCACCTTTTTGTAAAAGGTCACTTTTGGTCCAAAAACCGAAAATTTACAATTATGGCACATTTTTGATAAAAATGACATTTTAGGTCCTTTAAGGCCAACGTTTTCATTTAAGGCTAGCTTTAAGTACAAATAACATTTTTACCTCACTTTTGTCAAAAATATCATTGTCGGATTGATTTTATGAAAATGTGCATTTTCGGTCCATTCATAAATAAATTCATTTTTTTGGCCCAAGTTCTAATAATTTCACATTTTCGGTTCTTCTTATCAAAAATTTACATTTTTGGCACAAATTGTTGAAAATGACCTTGAAGCCCATAAAAGTCCAAAAATTTACAATCTTGGCCTAAAATTTCGTAAAAGCTGGAAAGAAGCCCATTTATGCACTTTTACACTCCTAGCCCTTTTTAAGATCACAAATACCAAAAAAATCATATTTATCAAAATACATCCTTTTTGGTCCCTTAAAACCATGAGTTTACATGAAAATACCTTATTTTTGGTTATTTTGACATTTTTGGCCCTCTAATGCAAATTTCTTAGTTTTAAGTAACTTTGATGTATTTTAAAACCTTTTCTTTGCATAAAAAGTTGGCATAAGTGTTATGTTCTACAATTATCATCACATTTTCAAGTTCATGGAGTTTATAACACATAATCAAACATATATCATGAAATACACACAAAATCATGCATACACACATAGATCTACACAAAACAAGTTGTATTCTCCCCCAAAACATAGTAAAACCCGCAAATAGGGGGCATGAACTCACATTGGGGTTGATGGATTGGTTTTTGGGAAGACATTGGAAGAGATTTCGGCCTAGCACACTTCCTTGAGAGGTTCCTCGAAAAGTATGATGATTCTAGGAGTATTAACACAACATTTGAGATGTTTTGATGAGGATCTAAACATAAGATGGATTTACCTACTTAATAGTGAAGTAACTTACCTAGTATGTGATCTTAAAATGACCACCTTGAGCTAACCCACACAAATCACGGCTTTTAAAGAGAAAAGTGGAGGATTTTTCTTTGTTTCCTTGAGAGATTAGAGAGAATTTCTTAGAGAGTTCTAAGTGGAAATAAAGATGGTGGTGAGTTGCTTAGGCCGAGAATAAGAAGAAGAGAGAAGAGAAGAGAGTAGTAAGATGTGATGGTTGCATGGATACTTGAGATTGCATAAATATTTGTGGGATAAATTGCATGGATATCCTCCATGCAAATATTATGTGTCATCCTTAGAATTAATTCAACATTTCTCTTTTTTTTTTATTGTGGGCCGTGAATGAGGAGGGATGGGGTTTACGGCCCAATTACATTGAAGAGATGGGTTTATGGCCCAATTACATTAAAGAGATGAGTTTACAGCCCATCATTATTCAAGAGAGTGGTTCACGGCCCATTTGATCCTTCTTATGGGTTACGACACAATATGATGAACGAATGGGGTTTACGACCCAATAGAGATTATGAACCCATTTACGGCCCATTAAGGCCCATGATGACAAGGTGAGACATTTTAGGCCCAATAAGGTCCATGAGAAGTCTTATGGCCTAAAATGCTATCATTAAATGAATATGGGTCTATTTAAGGTCCAAATAGGGTTCTTTGACCCAAAATAGTCAAATTGAGCGTTTACTGACCCATTAGGCTCAACAAGAGGATCCTGGTCCATTTTGAGTTTAAACCGAGATATTAGGGTTTCAAATCCATAGTTGAGTGGATGAGATGTATTGAATTAGGTTTTGAACTTCACTCATGTGTTTTGATTTCAATGTTTGATTTTAAATGAGCATATTACATGATATCAATCTTAGATTACAAGTTATACAAGAGTTGATTACATGAATATAGAATTTCCTAGCGAAAAATGCTAGTTATGACATAAATGGTGTGTCTGAGGGAATAAACTAAATGCTATTAGATATGGTTTGATCTATGATGGTTCAAGTTAGACTTTTGATATCTTTTTGGGGTATGTCTTAGAAACATCCGCCCATATCCAAAACCTCATACATATTAAGAAGGTTATTAAAACACCCTCTGAGATGTAGAGTGGGAGACGTCCTTTTCTAGCACATATCAAAGTTTAGGGTTGTGAGGCTTTTGTTCGTCACGAGGTGAATGATTAGCTCAAGCCCAGATCATAGAAGTGTTACGTAATTGGTTATCCACAAAAGCCATTTGGGTACTTATTCTACAAGCCTTCTAAAACCAAGTGTTTGTTGCTCGAAGGGGATTCTTCCTCGAGAGGGATCTCATTTCCAAAAAGGTTTGTGGGAGCCATATTGACCTAGAAGATATTCAAGAGTGAAGTGAAGAAGAACATATAGTAGATACTAGGACTCAACATGAGGTTCAACAACCTATTAAGGGACCTCAACCTGAGGCAGAGCAGCCTGTTGAATAAAATGATATATCTCTATCTCCCCTTCGTAGATCCGATAGATTTTGTCTTCCTACTGAGTTCTATGGTTTCCATATGGCCACAAAATAAGATGTAATTAACGGTGATCGTACATTAGGTAATATGGATGAGCCATCTAACTATAAGGATGCGATGGTAGGCCCTGAGGCTGCCAAGTGGGAAAGAAATCACAGAGAGCGATATTCAATCCATGTATGGCAACCATGTTTGGAAATTGGTTGATCCTACCCCTAGAATCAAAACTTTTGGATGGAAATTGATCTTCAAGAAGAAGACTGACATGGATGGGAATGTGCATACATTCAAGGCTAGGTTGGTTGCAAAGGGTTATACTCAAAGTAAAGGGATTGATTATGAGGAAACCTTATCACTAGTAGCCAAGATTAAGTCTATTATGATATTGCTTGTCATATAATCCTTTCATGATTAGGAAGTATGGCAAATGGATGTGAAAACTACTTTCCTTAACGGAAAGCTCGCAGAGGATATGTCCATGCTATAACCTGAGGGTTTCATATATCCAAAATATCCAAATAGAGTGTGTAATTTTGAAAGGTATATATATGGACAAAAACAAGCATCTTGCAACTCGAACCTTTTCTTTCACGAAAAGGTCAAAGAGTTTGGATTTTTAAGAAGTGAAGGTGAGTCCTGCATATATATCAAAGCTAGTAGGAGTATTATAGTTTTCCTAGTGTTGTATGTAGATAACATAATCCTTAAAGGAAACGATATCCTGACATTGCAAGGTGTTAAGACATGGCTTGGGAGTTGTTTTGTTATGAAGGATATAGGAGAGGCTGCATAAATACTTGGTATAAGGATCTATAGAGATAGATTGAAACGTCTAATAGAACTAAGCCAGAGTACATACTTGGATAAGATCTTGAAGAGATTCAAGATGCAAGACTCCAAGAAAGGTTTTCTACCTATGCAAAATAGCACCAAATTGACTAAAATTCAATGTCCTAGTTCTAGTGATGAACATGATAGAATGTGTCGAGTCTCATATGCTTCTGCTATATGATCGATTATGTATTCCAGGACATATACTCAATTTGACATCTTGTTTGCTCTGAGGATGGTGATTCGTTTTCAACAACCTAGGAGATAATCATTGGAAATAGTAAAGAACATTTTGAAATACCTAAGAAGAACAAAGGATATGTTCTTGGTATATGGGGGTAAAGATGAATTAAGAGTTATAGGTTATACAGATGCAAGTTTCCATACTAATAGAGATAACTCATGTTTGCAGTCAGGATAGGTATTCTTGTTTAATAAAGGAGCAGTCACATGGAAGAGTTCCAAGTAGACGATATCGGTAAACTTACGTGTGAGTAAGAATATATAGCAATTATTGAGGCTACGAAAGAAGCTACGGTTGAAGAATTTCATTGATAATATAAGTGTCATTCCGAGCATTAAGGATCCCTTGTAAATCTTCTATGATAACGAGGGTACAACCGCACTGGATAAAGAACCTAAGGACCATGGTAACTCAAGACATATACTTAGGAAATTCCACCACGTAAGATATCGAGTCAATGATGGAGACATTATCGTGAACAAAGGATCGTTAAAGGAGAATCCAGTCGATCTATTCACAAATCCATTATTAAGTATCAAGCATGATAGTTATATTAGATCTATAGGCAATAGAATTGCTGGTGATACGGTGTAATTATTTAGTTGTTTAGTTTGATTATCCTTGAAACATTTAGCAGTATGAATTGTAACTGAATTGATGTTTATTTTTGTGGATACTTAATAAAGTGCTAGTGATGATATCATTTATGTTAATTTATTACTGTGTTTCACTTTTGCATGTTTAGAACCCACTTCCAGAGTATTAATTTGCTAAAATCTCTAATTTTGGTCATACTCTTGGAAGTAAGTAGTAATTCAAGACTGTTATGAGTATTGTGGATTGACCATAGTGATCAAGCATAACATAGTGATTGTGCCAACACTCATGAGTACTTAATGGAGATTTAAGTATTGGAACAACCCGCACGTAGATATTACTTCATAGATACAGTCATGAGTAATTCTAAGAAGATAATATCTTTTGTTCTTCAAACCGAGATACATGTATGGTTTCACTCTATGATTATGTTATGTAGTGGTGTTTTCCAACACTATCCGTAACTAGTAGCAATAATGGTTATATCCATATATGATATGTTGAAATAAACAAAAACTATGTATTTAACGTTCATTCATCCCTTCTAACTTAATTGGAGAAGTGACATATATGAGCCCCTCAATGATTTGGTGTTGACATCATGACTACCTGGCCAAGTCTTGACTGAAATGGATGTGTTCAATTTAGCAGCTAGATGTAGTCATCTCAAGTCTATATCGTGAAACATAATCTTGAATTCTAAGATTGACCATTATCCATGTCTCGAATTCATACAGATATCATGAGAACAAAGGAATAGTCGATCACTTATCTAAGGGCTGAAACTCATTAGATTAGAGTTTGACATATACATTGGATGGAATTCTCTCTGTTGGTTATTGGAGAAGTATTGGACCATATATAGTTGATGACACATCCAAGTGGAGACTGTTGGCAAGTATGTACAAGGTCATTAACTATTGGTGATATTTCTAATAATAACATGGTCCTCTTATGTTGCCCTCAAATACTTAAATTAGGTATAATTAATAAAGGAGGAATTAGTTTATTAAATCAAACAATTTGGGAATTAATTAATAGTTTAATTAATAGAAGGGTTGAATATCAATTAAATCAATAATTGATTAATCAAGAACATTCCAGAACCCAAGGAAGTAGGGTAGTGGACGAAAATTTGCTTAGGATAAAGGGAATTTCGTTCTTAGGGTTATCCATCCTATATGGGATTGAGAATAAAACCCTGGAAGATATCAAAGGCTATAAATAGGGCCTTAAGGATTCATTCTTCCTCGCTCATTCTTGGCTTGAAGTTTCCCCTCTTCTTTCTCCCTCCTTGTGGAAGGACTCTCCTTGTAGTTTGTCCCCTTCTAGTTATGTTTGATTCTAAGCTTTTTAGTTCATTGGATGTGAACCAAGAGAGGGATTCTGGCTTGGTTCCTAATCATCCCAACAAGGTGGCATGCACGAGAGCTCAAATGCGAAGGTCTTTAGCTGCAAAAGAGGCATGTGATTCTTACTTTGTGTTGTTCTTTTCTAGGGTAGATGTAGTTAGTATGAAACAACAGATCCACAGGTTGCATGTGCACTTAGGTATATCGTAGTTTTGGTTTTTCTGCTGCCTAGATTAAAGTGTATTTGAAGCGTATAAAACCTAAAAGTAATAACCATAACGAATACTAAAGGTTGTCTTCTGCACATCCTCATATCTGACCCTCATCTGATGATAACTCGATCTCAAATCAATATTGGAAAACCAAGACACGCCCTAAAGTTGATCAAATAAATCATCAATCCTCGGAAGCGGATAATGATTCTTCATCACGGGCTTGTTCAACTCTCGATAATCAATGCACACGATGTGTGAACCATCCTTCTTTTTCACGAACAGAATTGGTGCACCCCACGGTGAACTACTCGGCGTGATGAATCCATTTTCTAATAGATTTTACATTTGTGTAGACAACTCCTACATATCTAAAGGTTCTAAGCGATAGGGTGCCTTGGCTATCGGCGCCACACCCAAAATCAGATCAATCCAAAACTTAACCTGTCTCTGAGGAGACACCCCCGAAAATCCTTACGAAACACATCGGGGAACTCCCAAACAATGGACACACCATCCATAGTCTTCTTATCCTCAACTCGTATATCTATTACATAAGCTAGGAATCCGGAATACCCCTGTTGAAGATACCTCTTAGCACTCGCAGCCAAACATATAGTTGATCCATGTTGAGCACCCTCACCATGAATAACCACTTCTCCCCCACTAGGGGTTTGAACTCTCACTAATTGATTCACATAATTCAATTATAACCCTATTGGGTCCTAACCAGGTCATACCCACTATAACCTTTGACCCTCAGAGGAATCGGAACTAGATCAATTAGATACTTCTTACTAAACATATTCAGCACACATCCTGGATGAACTCTTGAAACGCTCACAAAACGATCATCGGAAATCTCTACCTCTAATAGATAATCCAAAGTTTGAGAAGTGTCTCTAAACTTCTTGCTAAGCGTAAGAGACACAAATGATCGGTTAGCACCCAAATCAAAAAGAACAAGAGCTGAAAACCCATTCACTAAAAACATCCAAAATACAAGAAAACACAAAACCATAAACATAAATAATACAAGCAGTAAACAGCATGAAGAAGATACATGCTAATAACCATATCTGGTGTTGCTTGTGCCTCAACAGATTGGTCAATTCCCCCCCCCCCCCCCCCCTTCTTCAAGTTTGATCTAAAGAAATAACGAATCCTATTTGTATTAATTCAGATCATGTTCCTAGTGTTTTTTTTTTATATTCTATACTACTTTTTCACAAATTTATCCATAGATAATTTTTTGATTTTATTAGTTGTTCAATATTTTTCACTTCCAACATCATTATATGTTAACTAATGATAGTAAAATACTAACTACAAGAAAAGACAAAATCACGTTTATCAGTGCAATTGTACTTTGTTTTCAAGACAATTTACTTTTTACTCATTTTTTATATCTTTTGACCTTGTATATAACTATAGAAAATCATAACGAAACTAATCACAAATCTTGGATGATGCAATTACAATATCATATAACTAAATCACCTAAACAAGTAAACTGCTAAACTCTTCCAATTTTGAATATACAAAGTATTTGTATAAATGGACAATTTGTCAATGAGACGACAAATTGTATATATTTATATTCTTGAACTTTGTTATTTGTATGTGTTTTGTTTCAGGACAACTAAGAATGTAGCAAAATTGTTTGGAACAACAATGGCGGATGGAAATTAAGAAACAATTTCATGACAATTGTGATGCACCACGCCAAAATGTCAAAATATAACAACATGAAACAAGAATGAGAATAAACATTTTTTTCATGAAGGACATTGTATTCTTATAGAATGAGGATTTTTTTCAAGAATGACTTACTATAAAGTTTGCACTCTTATAGAATGTGGCAAATTTTCAAAAAATGACATCGTATTTTTATATAATGCGGCAATAAAAATTGTTTTTTTGTTTATTTTTAGACCTTAGATTCTTCACTAATGTTAATAATAGATGATCTTTCTTTAAGAATGTTGTTAATCTTTAACTAATGGTTTAAAATTTTGTTATTCTTTAAAATGTTCATTCAATCAGAATATGAACTCTGTTAGAATTTGTATTCAATCAAAATATGTATTCTATTAGAATATGTATTTTAAACTCATAGTCCACATTCATTCAGACATCCACATAAACTTACCATCCATACTATAACCTATATAAACGGGTTACCGAATGTGTGATTATGAATGTGCGATTATGAATATATATATATATATATATATATATATATATATATATATATATATATATATATATATATATATATATATATATATATAATTGTCCACTCATGGACGTACACCATTTCATCGATGGGAGAACCATGTTAAATGTGTTTGGAAGCATCTCCTCATAAGTCTAATTGTCCCCATGGACGTACACCATATCCTTGATGGTGGAACCACATTAAATTTGTTTGGAAGCATCTCCTCATAAGTTTATTTGTCTATTATTAAGATTTGTTATATATTCGTATGTGTTGCTATCATTATTAGACATTGTTATCATATTTTCGTATCCTAGTTTGTTATTTGTGCTATTATTGGTTTTTATACATGTTTATGGGACCAATTAGTGCTTGATATCTCTTCAGGATATGTCTGGAATGCTACGATGGACTCTAGGAAAACAATTTAGTTGACGGAGATTAGAAAAGATGCAGCAGTGGCCACGTAGCTTTTATTTTTTATTTTTTAGTCGGACTATTTCTTTAATTGTTATGTTTTATTAATTATTCAATTATATCTTGTACATAGCATGTGGTTTTAAAATAACATGCAAGTGTAACCATTTGATTGGGAATACTGGATACTTTTTCTCGTTAATCTCTCGTTTTTTTAATAGTGGAACCATGATCACAAGAAATACAAGATATGTTATTCAGCCTGGGTATGAATGATCATTTTAACCAAGTGGACTTGATTTTGACTTTCACTTTCACTTTCACTCATTCAGTTTCTTTCGATGCTTCCCATTTATCCAAACGTTTGCTAGCTTTTTCCACCTGGTTATTTAAATTTCCCAATTTAAAATATAGTTTTGCTTTCAAGAAAGTCAAAAAGTTTCAAATAAAAATATTAAAAAATAATAAATAATAAATAATAATAATAAAAAAAACCAATAATTTATATTGAGTTACCTCTTTGTTCCAGTCCGTATTAAAGGTTGACCATAATAAAATAACAGTTTGCATCGCGGTGCCTCCAATCATACCTGACCATATTCCCTACACATTAAAACGAATTCTATTATAACTATTCTCCAAAAAAAAAAAAAAAAAAAAAAAGTGTTATTGTATATGTATACAGTATACTTTGTATACCTTGATTCCAAAATTGAAATAGAAGCCGAAAAGACATCCGAGTGGAATGCCGACAATGTAATAACATCCAACATTCACATACGCCACATATGCTTGCCATCCACACCCAACAGCCACACCTTTTATTCATATTTCAAGTCAGTTTTCACAATCAATCGTATTTTGGCATGTGCATGCAAAATCTCAAATGGACATACGTACAAATATAATTGATTTGAGAAAATTATTATTATACTGTATATAATACCTGATAACACAGGTTGGATGCCATTGAGAATGATAGTGATAGCCAATAATGGACACAAATCCGAGACTGCATTAGCTACAGTTTCACCACCGGTAAATGCATAGCTTATAAAATGTCGCGTCGACAAAACAATCATTGATTCCACTACGGATATCAGAAAAGAGACAGTCGTCACCGTTAACACCGAAAAGGCTGCGGCTTTAGGGTTTCCTGCTCCAAGCTCATTACCAACCCTAACACTATATTCCGTTTACATCAAAACTTTTAATTGCAAGTTTAATTTATAATTTCATTTACAATAATTACACAAAAACTATATGACAATAAATTTATGTCATTTAATTCGTTAAAGCTTCAAAAAAAAAAAAAAAAAAAAAAAAAAAAAAAAAAAAAAAACAAACAAACCTAGCGGCTGCATTGAACCCAACTGAGACCATAAACAGCAATCCATTGACACCCATGCTACGTAATATGAAAACAATTAATGCTATAAAGAGTTAGTACACAATATGTATAAAAAAAAAATCCTTACTCTTATGTCTTAACCATGTGTTCATTTAATGGGCTATTTCAAAATGGCCCAACAAAGGTTATTAATTGGATT